>NC_092091.1:35807071-36477071 GCF_045679555.1 Salvelinus alpinus | reverse complement strand
TGGTGATCAAGCCCATTACTGTTGTGTCGTCTGCAAACTTGATGGTTGAGTTGGAAGCGTGCATGGCCACGCAGTCGTGGGTGAACAGGGAGTACAGGAGAGAGCTGAGCACACACCCTTGTGGTGCCCCAATGTTGAGGTTCAGAAAAGTGGAAATGTTGTTTCCTACCAATACTACCTGGGGGCGGCCCGTCAGAAAGTCCAAGACCCAGTTGCACAAGGAGGGGTTGAGACCCAGGGCCTCCAGCTTGATGATGAGCTTGGAGAGTACTATGGTGTTGAATGCTGAGCTGTAGTCAATGAACAGCATTCTTAGATAGATATTATTTTTGTCCAGATGGGATAGGGCAGTGTGCAGTGTGATGGTGATTGCGTCATATGTGGACCTGTTGGGGTGGTATGCAAACTGAAGTGGGTCTAGGGTGGCCGGTAAGGTGGCGGTGATATGATCCTTGACTAGCCTCTCAAAGCACTTCATGATGACAGAAGTGAGTGCTACGGGGCGGTAGTCATTTAGTTCAGTCGTCTTTGCCTTCTTGGGTACAGGAACAATGGTAGCCATCTTGAAGCATGTGGGGACAACAGACTGGGATAGGGAGCGATTAAATTTGTCTGTAAACACACCAGCCTGCTGGTCTGCGCATGCTCTGAGGACGCGGCTATGGATGCCGTCTGGGCCAGCAGCCTTGCGAGGGTTAGCAAGTTTAAATGTTTTAGTCACGTCAGCCACTGAGATGGAGAGGGGGGCGCAGTCTTTGTTAGCGACCTGCGACGGTGGCACTGTATTATCCTCAAAGGGAATAACTACACTGTTTATATCCAGCCATGGCCAAGACATGGCCATTAAGGCCAGATCGCTCGTCAAGATATTAAAATGTTTATAGATGACCAGCAGGTTCAAATATTAAGCATAGTGGTTGTAGAGCAAGGGGGGGGGGGGGGGGGGAGTACGGCCCACTGGGAACTTCAATCCGGCCAGCGAGACATAACCCTTTTTTCTCCCCAATTTAATGGTATCCAATTGGTAGTTACAGGCTTGTCCTATCGCTGCAACTCCCGTACGGCCTCGGGAGAGGCGAGAGGTGTCCTCCGAAACACGACCCAGCCAAGCCGCACTGCTTCTTGACACAATGCCCACTTAACCCGGAAGCCAGCCGCACCAATGTGTCGGAGGAAACACCATACACCTGGCAACCGTGTCAGCGTGCATGCGCCCAGCCTGGCACAGGAATCGCTAGAGCACAATGGGACAAGGAAATCTTGTCTAAGGAAAATATCCTAAGGAAATCTCCTAACACGGACGACGCTGGGCCAATTGTGCGCCGCCTCATGGGTCTCCCAGTCACGGTCAGCTGTGACACAGCCTGGGATCGAACCCGGCGGGTCTGTAATGACACCTCAAGCACTAGATGCAGTGCCTTAGACCACTGCGCCACTCGGGAGGCCCTGCGTTGAATTTCAAAATCCCGATGTGGCCCTCGAGCCAAAAAGTTTGCGCACCCCTGTTTTAGAGGGTGCAACAGGTCAGCACCTCAGGAGTACATGTCAGTTAGCATTTCATAGCCGAGCATTCAGAGGTCCAGACAGCAGGTGCATACTGTATGCACTAAACACACACACACACACAGTACTAAAAGTTTACTTGTTCAACGAATAGGAATATAACAGAACAAATGTTTGATGTTATCCTGTTTATCTCACTCTTAACAACTTAGTAGTTAGTAATTACTGTATTGCTGACTGTGCTATTCTTTCTTTTTGCAACATGAAATCACTATCAGTTAGCATGTGGAACATTCAGGTCCTAAACTCATCAACCTTTGGACTGAAGAGTTTAGCACTGGAGTTTTTAAAATATCGGAAAGATGTTGATGTCATCATTCTGCAGAAGACATGGTGTAAGGCAGACATTGTCCCACAGGCTACAAAGAGGTAATTGTGCCATCACAGAAACACAGCTCTGTCAATAGAGACTCTGGAGGATTGATCATTTGGTACAAATCCAAACTAAAAAATCAAATTGATCCCCACAAAATTGGTAAATATCACATTTGGTTAAACCTGAAAAAAGAACTTGTACTGACAAAACAAAGATGTGTTCCTTTGCGCAATATGTATTCCCCCTCAGCATATTACTCAGAGGAGATATTCCCAACCCTTGAGGAAGAGACGTGCCATTTCCAGGCCCAGGGAAATGTCTGTGGGGACACAAATGCGCGCACAGGAACACTACCTGATCTAACAACCACACGAGGGGATAGCTTTATTACACGCCATACTGTTTCTAACTGTCTTAGCTTCCCCATAGAAACAGTGACAGCACCATCAACAAAAACTGTACTTCGTCAATGGAAGGTTACAAGGAACTCTTTGGGGGAAATTCAGCTATTGCTCACCTCTTGGCCACAGCACAGCAGACTATGTCAGTGGTACTCATCGTGTGGCCCGCAAGCTCTGAATTTGTATCTCGCTGTGATTTTCCTATTTTCCATTCATAATACATAACGATACAATTTCAATTCAATGTGTTTAATGCAGGCCTGAATCACTTCATTGAATATATCTATTGTTAGATGGCAGTATAGCGC
This sequence comes from Salvelinus alpinus, assembly GCF_045679555.1. NCBI lineage: Eukaryota > Metazoa > Chordata > Actinopteri > Salmoniformes > Salmonidae > Salvelinus > Salvelinus alpinus. The sequence continues at coordinate 36,474,483 of NC_092091.1, read as the reverse complement.
AGCTGTTGAACAGAAAGGCCGAAATAGAACGTGTGCCGAAATAGAACGCAACTGCTCAGCTACAGCAACCAACACATACTCATATCAGTGCTACTAGCTAATTTTGCAGTCTGGTCGACATGAATCGATTTATTGTAAAAAAGAAAAGTACATCTATTGACAATGACAATGAGGGGGAAGAGCTGGATAATAACGTGACAGCTATGAACGAACAACAACCGGAGAACCAGGAAAATCAGGAAGATGGTGGTGGGGAATTGCAGCTAGCTATGGTAGCTAGCGTTGCTAACGTGGCTCCGGTGGCTAAGAGAAGGATACGGTTGATTCAAGAAGAACACACAAAGAGAAATTGACAGACAAGTCTTTTGTACTGCATGATGGGACTAGCTCACATTGTCATATTTGCCAGAAGGCAGTCAATTGTTTAAACTAGCAAATTTAGAGCGACATTTCCAGTCACACCATTCCCACTTTGACAAAACATATCCTCCGCAAAGCAACCTCAGAAACAACAAAATAGCGCAACTCAAAGGACAACAACAAATGATGGACAGATCTAGCACTGTTGCAGACTACACTCCAGAGGCAACATATGAGATTGCTTGGATACTCACAAGAAACAAGAAGGCCTTCACAGACGCTGAGATTGTCAAATAATGGGGGGATACTGTCACGGATCCCTCAGGAAACTGTCATTACGCACACCTGGTCCCTATTCCCATTTCCTTAGTAATTGTTTAAGTGTGCCCTTTGTTCACCATTGTCCTGTCGATAATTGTTCCAATGTCAGTTGGTTCGTGTGAGTACCTGTGCTATGTTTTGGCTTTCGTGCCACGTATATTGTGCAGATGATTACAGGTCTCGTCCTGTGTGATAGTCATTGTGCGATTGTGTATTTATTCGAGGTACTCCTTGCTCTTTTGTTTGGGTTTCTACCCTGTATTTTGTATACGTGTTTGTTTGGTCTTCGTCCCCGTGCCTTTACACGGCACGCTGTAATTTGGGAAATAAAAACCCCTATTACGCATTACTGTGCCTGTCTCTCGATCCCTTATACCAACGTGAAAAGCTGATTACTGACATAAAGGTGGCACCGTGTTTTAGTATTGCGCTTGACAAAAGCACTGATGTAAGTGACATTGCCCAATTATGTGTTTGGGGCCGTTTCCCTCAAAACGATTCGTTCAGAGGAACTTTTATGTTTACTGCCCCTTCAGGGACAAACACGAGGAGAGGATATTCTGAAAACTATTGTTATATTTTTGATGACAATGATATTGACTGGTCAAATCTGGCATCTGTGTGCACTGACGGCGCCCCAAACATGCGAGGGAAGGAGAAGGGACTCAATTTGTTACTTTTCATTGTATCATTCACCAGGAAGCACTTGTGGCTAAACTCAAAGACTGTGACTTACAGAATGTGATGCAGCAGGTTGTGCACGTGGTGAACATTACTATTGCGAGGGCACTGAATCACCGGCAATTCCACGAGTTGCTGGAGGAATACCAGACAGAATACTGCGACTTGATATTTCACAATGAGGTGAGATGGCTGTCTCGTGGCAGAGTTTTGGAAAGATTTCTCTCTCTCCTCCCTCAAATCCATGAATTTGTTGCAAGCAAGGGGAGAGAGGAGCCAGAGCTGGATGATCCACAGTGGATATTAAAGATGGCTTTTTTAACTGGCATCACCTGCCACCTGAACATGGTGAATCTCCAGCTCCTAAGGAAAGCTAAAACTCCGGGCAAAATACTGCGTGTGGTCACAGCATTTCAAAATAAAATCACCACACTGTTCATACCTGTCAGACAGTTTGTTCATTTCCCAAAACTCAGAGCAGTCACCACATCCAACCCAGACATACTGCAACATTTTAGCTATGATGCATGTGTGTGTGTGTTGGAAGAGTTGGAGTTTGAGTCAAGATTCAAAGATATAAGGTGTTTTTCAAGGAGTACAAGGTGTTTTTCAACTTCATTGAGAACCCCTTCCATGTGCCAGTGTCATCTCTGACCCCAGTCATCACAGCCCTCTGTCCTGACAGTGCTCGAATAGAGAGTGAGATAGCGGCGCTGCAGGCAAATGACACATTGCAAGGTGAACTAAGATCAGGTGTTACCCATTCCTGGAGCCTTGTCCAGGAATGGGTAACATTCCTGGACAAGAGTATCACAGTATCACAGTATCACAGAGTAACACAGAGTATCCACTTCTGAAGCAGTATGTGCAAAAGGTGACAATTTTGTCAGAACTTATTCATGTGAAGCAACATTTTCAACAATGAACATTGTGTAACAAAAACAGAAAAAAAGACTGACCAATGCACACCTGGTAACCCTTAATATGGGTCTTATACATGTGATGTAGTCTATTTGTGTGTAAGTATATATTTGTGATGTGCTGTACATCAAATCAGTTGCATGTGCTCTTTTGCTCTGAATTTGCTCTCAACTGATAATTGATAATATTGAAAGAAAAAGTACAACAAATTAAAGATCTGTGCGTCCCTCTGAATGATTGTCTCAACCCAAAATGGCCCCCTTACAAAACATAGTAACACTGGACTATATGATTACAGACATTGACCCTTTCTCTCTCAGCTCATTTACCGTCAAGCCACTAACACCTCTGTCTGATCACAGCCATATTACGTTGTTCCTCAAAAGAACAGACATGGAAACAACCACACATTCACAGCCCAGTAAGCCGTACAACATCAGAAATGCATACAGATTGGCCCAAAACAGCAGAGAAGAATACCGGAAATTAACCAGTAACCAAATATCTAAACACTCTTAGATAACTTCCTGGTTAGCACATCCACTTACAGTAAAGAAGGCATCAATCTAACAGTAAAAAAACATCAACAATATATTCAGGCAAACAGCAATTGAAGCACAACTGAAATTGATTTAAAAAAAGACCACAGCTGACAACTGGTTTGATGCAGATTGAAAAATTATAAGGAAAAAACAACACTATCAAACCAAAAGCACAGAGACCCAAATAATGGTGAATTACGCCATCATTACAATGACTTTAAAACTCTATAAACATACACTCAGAACCAAAAAAGCACAGTACAACACCAAGCAGCTGACACTAATTGAGGAGTCCATAAACACAAACAACTTCCTCAATTACTGACCAGGAGCTCTATAAGAAACTTCAGGCCCTTAAATTTATAAAAGCATGCAGACCTGATGGGATCCTAAATGAGATTCTCAAATTCACTAGTGAAAAATGTCAACTGGCTATATTAAAACTGTTTAATTTGATCCTGAGTGTAGGTTATTTCCCTGACATCTGGAATCAAGGACTCATAACCCCAATCTTTAAAAACGGAGACAAATTTGACCCTAACAATTACAGAGGCATTTGTGTGAACAGTAACCCGGGGAAGGTTTTCTGTAGTATTATACATGTAAGAGTTCTAAACTTCCTTAATAAACACAATGTCTTGAGTAAAAGCCAAATTGGATTTATACCAAAACATTGCATGACTGATCATATTTACACCATACACACCTTGATAGATAAACATGTCCACCAAAATAATACCAAAATGTACTCTTGCTTTATTCACTTCTAAAAAGCATTTGATTCTATTTGGGATACAGGACTGTTCTACAAAGTAATTGAAAGTGGTGTAGGGGGTAAAACATGACATAATTAAATCAATGTATACTGGCAATACGTGCAGCATCAAAATTGGCAAGAAAATAACATAATTCTTTAACCGGGGTGGGGCCTTTGCCAGGGTTGCAATCTGAGCCCTGCACTCTTCAATATATAAATCTACAAATCTATTCTAGAAAAATCCTCAGCCCCTGGTGTTAGTCTCCACAATTCAGAGGTTAAATGCCTGCTCTTCGCAGATGACCTATGCCTGCTGTCAGCCACAGCACATGACCTACAGCAGAGTCTGGACCTGCTAGAGCAGTACTGCCAGACCTGGGCCCTGGCCATAAACCCCAAAAATACTAAAATAATGATTTTCCAGAGAAGATCCAGATCTCAGGGAATTAGACCAAAGTTCTCAATTGTTACAAAATATATAGAGTACTGCACCCACTACAATTACTTAGGTCTAAAAATAAGCTCAACTAGACACTGTAATGGGCTCCCGAGTGGCGTAACAGTCTAAGGCACTGCATCTCAGTGCTAGAGGCGTCACTACAGACACCCTGGTTTGAATCCAGGCTGTATCACAACCGGCCGTGATTGGGAGTCCAATAGGGCGGCGCACAATTGCCCAGCGTCGTCCAGGTTTGGCCGGTGTAGGCCGTCATTGTAAATAAGAATTTGTTTTTAACTGGCTTGCCTAGTTAAATAAAGGTAATATATATATATATATATATATATGATGCAGTGAATGAAATGAGAGAAGAAGCACGCAGGGCATTCTACGCCATTAAAAAACTAATTGAAATACCTATTAAAATTAGGCTAAAACTAATTGAATGTGTCATTGAACCAATTGCACTTCATGGCAGCGAGGTGTGGGGTCCACTTGCAAAACAAGATTTCCCCCAATGGGACAAACACCCCAATGTAACCCTACCTGCAGAGTTCTGTAAGATTCTCCAATATGTCCAGAGGAAAACTGCAAACAATGCATGCAGGGCAATATCCACTAATAATAAAAACTAAAAAAGAGCAATTAAGTTTTGGAAACATCTACAATACAGTGACCCCTCTCATATCATGACCAAGCCCTGCAATACTAAGAGCTAAGCAAAGAAAATAGTCCCCTCATCCAGCTGGTCCTGGGGTTGAGTTCACAAACCTGTTCTACTAACAGACTGAAGCCTCGGGACCAGAACATTCAATCAATCAGATCAAACCAAATTACAACACAGTCAAAACAAAACTACATTACTTATTGGGAAACACAAGCACAAGCACAAAGCACAATGCAGTGCTATCTGGCCCTAAATTGACAGTACACCGTGGCAAACTATTTGACCATGGTTACTGATCAAAACCATAGAAAAACCTTGACAAAGTATAGGCTCGGTGAGCACAGCCTTGCCATTGAGAAGGGTAGACACAGGAAAACATGGCTACCTGTAGAGGAAAGGCTGTGCAACCACTGCACCACAGCAGAACCCGAGACAGAGCTGCATTTCCTGACAAAATGTAAAAATATAAGTGCAATTTACCCAAATTTGAAACCCTTATTCAAAGTTTGAAACCCTTATTCAAGGTCAATGTATGGTTATTTTGATACTTGATTATTGTTGTTACTATTGTCCCGTTGACAATATTGCTTATTATTATTAATTATGTTAATATTGTAAATCTCCAAAGTAAGCTTTGGTAATATGTACATTGTTAGGTCATGCCAATAAAGCAAATTGAATTGAGGTAGAGAGAGGTAGATAGGTAGAGAGGTAGAGAGGTAGAGAGAGAGAGAGAGAGAGAGAAAAGTAGAGGTAGAGAGGTAGAGAGGTAGAGGTAGAGGTAGAGGTAGAGGTAGAGGTAGAGAGAGAGAGAGAGAGAGAGAGAGAGAGAGAGAGAGAGAGAGAGAGAGAGAGAGAGAGAGAGAGAGAGAGAGAGAGAGAGAGAGAGAGAGAGAGAGAGAGAGAGAGAGAGAGAGAGAGAGAGAGAGAGAGAGAGAGAGAGAGAGATGCCTGCTGAAGAGAGAGAGTTCATGAGCAGATGAGCTCCTGCATTTTTCAGCATGTTTTTACAAAAAAGATAGATTTAGAGTTAGATAAACTTGGATCTTTTGGCAGGGACATATACAGGATGCTACCCTCCACAACATAACCATTACTCCAAACCTACAGTCATGGCCAAAAGTTTTGAGAATGACACCAATATTAATTTTCACAAAGTCTGCTGCCTCAGTTTGTATGATGGCAATTTGCATATACTCCAGAATGTTATGAAGAGTGACCAGATGAATTGCAATTAATTGCAAAGTCCCTCTTTGCCATGCAAATGAACTGAATCCCCCAAAAACATTTCCACTGCATTTCAGCCCTGCCACAAAAGGACCAGCTGACATCATGTCAGTGATTCTCTCGTTAACACAGGTGTGACTGTTGACGAGGACAAGGCTGGAGATCACTCTATCATGCTGATTGAGTTCGAATAACAGACTGGAAGCTTCAAAAGGAGGGTGGTGCTTGGAATCATCCATGGTTACCTGCAAGGAAACACGTGCCGTCATCATTGCTTGGCACAAAAAAGGGCTTCACAGGCAAGGATATTGTTGCCAGTAAGATTGGATCTTAAAGAACTTCAAGGAGAGCGGTTCAATTGTTGTGAAGAAGGGTTCAGGGCACCCAAGAAAGTCCAGCAAGCGCCAGGACCGTCTCCTAAAGTTGTTTCAGCTGCAGGATCGGGGCACCACCAGTACAGAGCTTACTCAGGAATGGCAGCAGGCAGGTGTGAGTGCATCTGCACGGACAGTGAGGTGAAGACTTTTGGAGGATGGCCTGGTGTCAAGAAGGGCAGCAAAGAAGCCACTTCTCTCCAGGGAAAACATCAGGGACAGACTGATATTCTGCAAAAGGTACAGCGATTGGACTGCTGAGGACTGGGATAAAGTCATTTTCTCTGATGAATCCCCTTTCCGATTGTTTGGGGCATACGGAAAAAGCTTGTCCGGAGAAGACAAAGTGAGCACAACCATCAGTCCTGTGTCATGCCAACAGTAAAGCATCCTGAGACCATTCATGTGTGGGGTTGCTTCTCAGCCAAGGGAGTGGGCTCACTCACAATTTTGCCCAAGAACACAGCCATGAATAAAGAATGGTACCAACACATCCTCCGAGAGCAACTTCTCCCAACCATCCAGCAACAGTTTGGTGACAAACAATGCCTTTTCCAGCATGATGGAGCACCTTGCCATAAGGCAAAATTGATAACTAAGTGGCTCAGGGAACAAAACATAGATATTTTGGGTCCATGGCCAGGAAACTCCCCAGACCTTAATCCCATTGAGAACTTGTGGTCAATCCTCAAGAGGCGGGTGGACAAACAAAAACCCACAAATTCTGACAAACTCCAAACATTGATTATGCAAGAATGGGCTGTCATCAGTCAGGATGTGGCCCAGAAGTTAATTGACAGCATGCCAGGGCGGATTGCAGAGGTCTTGAAAAAGAAGGGTCAACACTGCAAATATTGACTCTTTGCATCAACTTCATGTAATTGTCAATAAAAGCCGTTGACACTTATGAAATGCTTGTAATTATTATTCCATAGTAACATCTGACAAAAATATCTAAAGACACTGAAGCATAAAAATTTCATCCTGCTACCTATATCCCCCCAATAAAATCCCCATACTTTAATGAAGACAGCTTCTCCATCCTGGAGGGGGAAATCAATAATTTCTAGACCCAGGGACATGTACTAGTCTGTGGCGACCTAAATGCCAGAACCGGACAAGAACCTGACACCATCAGCACACAGGGGGACAAACACCTGCCTGGAGGGGACAGCATTCCCTCCCCCATATGCCCCCCTAGACACAACTACGACAACATAACCCAAAAAAACAGCTCCTGCACTCCTGCAGCTCTGTCGCATGCTGGGTATGTACATAGTCAATGGTAGGCTTCGAGGGGACTCCTACGGTAGGTACACCTATAGCTCATCTCATGGGAATAGTACTGTAGACTACTTTATTACTGACCTCAACCCAGAGTCTCTCAGAGAGTTCACAGTCAGCCCACTGACACCCCTATCAGATCACAGCAAAATCATAGTCTACTTGAACGGAGAAAAACTGAATCATGAAGCATCAAAGCCAAATGTACTGAATAATATTAAGAAATGCTCTAGATGGAAGGAATGTAGTGTGGAAACCTACCAAAAAACAATTAGGCAAAAATCAATCCCTTTTAGACAACTTCCTGGACAAAATATTCCACTGTAATAGTGAAGGTGTAAACTTGGCAGTAGAAAACCTAAACAGTATATTTGACCTCTAAGCTTCCCTTTCAAATCTAAAAATGTCAAACAGAAAACCGAAGAAAATTAACAACAATGACAAATGGTTTGATGAAGAATGCAAAAACCTAAGAAAGAAATTGAGAAACCTATCCAACCAAAAACGTTGAGACCCAGAAGACCTGAGTCTATGCCTTCACTATGGTGAATCACTAAACAATACAGAAATACACTACGGAACAAGAAGGAACAGCAGGTCAGAAATCAGCTCAATGTAATTGAAGAATCCACAGACTGTAACCACGTCTGTGAAAATTGGAAAACACTAAACAAACAACAACACGAAGAGTTATCTATCCAAAATGGAGATGTATGGGTAAACCCCTTCTCCAATCTTTTTGGCCGTATAACAAAGAACCAACAGCAAGAACATACACCATCGTTCAAAGGTTTGGGGCCACTTAGAAATGTGCTTGTTTTTGAAGGAAAAGCTCATTTTTTGTCCTTTAAAATAACATCAAATTGATCAGAAATACAGTGTAGAAATTGCTAATGTTGTAAATGACAATTGTAGCTGGAAACGGCAGATTCTTTATTTTCTAGCTGTACAGAGGCCCATTATCAGCAACCATCACTCCTGTGTTCCACTGGCATGTTGTGTTAGCTAATCCAAGTATATAATTTTAATATTATTATTATTATTCAATTAGAAAACCCTTTTGCAATTATGTTAGCACAGCTGAAAACTTGTTTTGATTAAAGAAGCAATAAAACTGGCCTTTTTTTTTTAGACCAGTTGAGTATCTGGAGCATCAGCATTTGTGGGTTCTATAACAGGCTCAAAATGGCCAGAAACAAAATACTTTCTTCTGAAACTCATCTGTCTATTCTTGTTCTGAGAAATGAAGGCTCGTCCATGCGAGAAATTGCCAAGAAACTGAAAATCTCGTACAACGCTGTGTACTACTCCCTTCCCAGAACAGCTCAAACTGGCTCTAACCAGAATAGAAAGAGGAGTGGGAAGACCCGGTGCACAAGCAAGAGGACAAGTACATGAGTGTCTAGTTTGAGAAACTGATGCCTCACAAGTCCTCAACTGGCAGCTTCATCAAATAGTACCCGCAAAACACCAGTCTCAACGTCAATAGTGAAGAGGTGACTCCGGGAGGCTGACACACCAATTAGGATCTGGCAAAAAATACTTTAATCAGTTATAGAACTCATTTCCCTTTATGGTTGTGAGGTCTAGGGTCCGCTCACCAACCACAAATTCACAAAATGGGACAAACACCAAATTGAGATTCTGCATGCAGAACTCTGCAAAAATATCGTCAGTGTACAACGTAAAACACCAAATAATGCATGCAGAGCAGAATTAGGCCGATACCCGCTAATGATCAAAATCCAGAAAAGAGACGTTAAATTCTACAACCACCTAAAAGGAAGCGATTCCCAAACCTTCCATAACAAAGCCATCACCTACAGAGAGATGAACCTGGAGAAGAGTCCCCTAAGCAAGCTGGTCCTGGGGCTCTGTTCACAAACACAAACAGACCCCACAGAGCCCCAGGGTGGCAACACAATTAGACCCAACCAAATCATGAGAAAGCAACAAACAAACAAAATACTAGACACATTGGAAATAATTCATCAAAAAACAGAGCAAATTGGAATGCTATTTGGGCCTAAACAGAGAGTACACAGTGGCAGAATACCTGGCCACTGTAACTGACCCAAACTTAAGGAAAACTTTGACTATGTACAGACTCAGTGAGCATAGCCTTGCTATTGAGAAAGGCAGCCGTAGGCAGACCTGGCTCTCAAGAGAAGACAGGCTATTGCACATTGGCCACAACATGAGGTGGAAACTGAGCTGCACTTCCTAACCTCCTGCCAAATGTATGACCATATTAGAGACACATTTTTCCCTCAGATTACACAGATCCACAAAGAATTTTAAAACAAACCCAATTTTGATAAACTCCCTACTGGGTGAAATAACACATTGTGCCATCACAGCAGCAAGATTTGTGATCTGTTGCCACAAGAAAAGGGCAACCAGTGAAGAACAAACACCATTGTATATACAACCCATATTTATGTTTATTTATTTTCCTTTTTGTACTTTAACTGTTTGCACATCATTACAACACTGTATATAGAAATAATATGACATTTGAAATGTCTTTATTCTTTTGAAGTGTAATGTTTCCTGTTCATTTTTAATGTTTATTTCACTTTGGTTTATTATCTACTTCACTTGCTTTGGCAATGTCAACATATGTTTCCCATGCCAATAAAGCCCTTGAATTGAACTGTATTGAACTGCGAGAGAGAGAATCGAAAACAGCAGGTCCGGGAAATGTATTTATTTAATTTTTATTTAACTAGGTAAGTCAGTTAAGAACAAATTCTTATTTACAATTACGGCCTACACCAGCCAAACCCAGATGACGCTGGGCCAATTGTGCACCGCCCTATGGGACTCCCAATCACAGCTGGATGTGATACAGCCTGGATTCAAACCAGTGTTTCTGTAGTGACACCTATAGCACTGAGATGCAGTGCCTTAGACCGCTGCGCCACTTGGGAGCCCTGGTTCGAATAGGTAGGTAGTATGTTCGGTGAACAGGTCAGGGTTCCATAACCACAGGCAAAACAGAAGAAACTGGATCAGTAGCACTACCAGGTGGACTGGGGACTGCCAGGAGTCATCAGGCCAGGTAGTCCTTAGGTATAGTCCTAGGGCTCAGGGGAGAGGGAGAGGGAGATGGAGAGAGAGAGAGTACTTAACTTCACACACGACCGGACAGGGCCAACCAGGCAGGATATAACCCCACCCACTTTGCCAAAGCATAGCCCCCACACCACTAGAGGGATATCAACAGACTACTTACTATCCTGAGATAAGGCTGAGTATAGCCCACGAAGATCTCCTCCACCGCATGACCCTGAGGGGGCGCAAAATCGGACAGGAAGATCACATTAGTGACTCAACCCATTCAAGTGACGCACCCCTCCTAGGGACGGCATGGAAGAGTACTAGTAAGCCAGTGACTCAGCACCTGTAATAGGGTCAGAGGCAGAGAAATCCAGTGGAGAGAGGGGAGCCTGCCAGGCAGAGACAGCAAGGGCGGTTCGTCACTTCAGTGCCTTGCCGTTCACCTTCGCACCCCTGGGCCAGACTACACTCAACCATAGGACCTACAGAGGAGATGAGTCTTCAGTAAAGACTTAAAGGTCGGGATCTCGTTTCTCACATGGATAGGCAGACCATTCCATAAAAATGGAGCTCTATAGGAGAAAACCCTGCCTTCAGCTGTTTGCATAGAAATTTCTAGGGACAATAAGGAGGCCTGCCTCTTGTGACTGTCGCATATGTGTAGGTATGTATGCTATTGAGCTGAAAAATGTAGAGTTGAGAAATACAAATTATACCTACAGAAAGCTGAGACCCTCCTCTCTTCGACAGGGACAAGGGGATGTAGCTTCCAAAGCTGTGTTTATCCTGAAATTGCATTTTGAAATGTTATATGATCAGAGTGCATTTTTCTCTCTGGCACATGTGGCAAGAGAAGAGAGGCTTGCTCATCACAGCAGCAGGCCCCAAGGAGGGCACAGGAACAGAGGCAGGGCAGACACATTCATTACAGGCACACTTTCCATGTTTTACAATTTATATAACTGATGACAAAGTCAGAGCAGGTCTTTTTGCTGATGCCGTGTTTGACTTTGAATGTCAGTTTGCGTGACCACAGCTCAGCCTATCACAAAACTGGCTGGCCCATCTTGGCAGGTGGCCATTGGCCACTGATCAGCTGCAGATTAAGGAAACAGAGGAATTTGGGGAAGGAAAAAAAATGCCAGCCATGTCACCTTTTTCATCGTTTGATTTTTATATGAAACATTTATTTTTGAGTGTGTAAAATTCGACCAGCACACCAACAAAGTTGTCATTTGCCAGAATTATCAGATGGCCAATACGCCCCTGGCTGGACTTCTATCTACAGCACAGCAGCAGGACCTAGTCATTCATTTGCATGTGCTAAATATTTGAGTGTTTTCTGAAAACGAGCCACAGCAATTAACAGAGGATTAATTGGCATCTTTATCTAATTAGGGCCAATCTGATCAGAGTATGATGAGATTTCACAGGGCTCCCGTTTGTTTAAACCCATTGCCGTAATTGCCATCATTATTATGGGCTCTTTAGCGACATTCTGCAGGCCCCCTCACACACACACCCCTCTCTCCCCGACTGCATCAGGCCCCATACACACACACACACACACACACAAGTTATCACACACACACACACTCACAAACAGATATACACACACAAACCTCTCTCGCCTCATAAAGAGCATCACACACACACACACACACACACACACACACACACACACACACACACACACACACACACACACACACACACACACACACACACACACACACACACACACACACACACACACACACACACACACACACACACACACACACAAAAAACCCTCTCGCTCCATAAAGAGCAACCATGTGTCACAGCTCAGTGTTTAGTTAACCCCTGGAACGAGCCCAGTGGTGGTTAACAGCTACGTGGTGATTAGCTAGCCTCTCTCTCACACATCAACCCATTAACACACACACACACACACACACACACACACACACACACACACACACACACACACACACACACACACACACACACACACACACACACACACACACACACACACACACACACACACACACACACACGTCCCCCTCTCCCATAGCCGTGGGAAGACGTTTGGGGGTGCTGCGGAATTCTTCTTATATATACATTTTATATCCAATTTTTCAGGGGGTGCTGCAGCACCCTCAGCCCCCCTACTTCCAGCGGCTATGCCCTCTCCTCCTCTCCAAACTGCCTTTGTGTTTCTGGTCACCTCTTAATTACAGTACCCACGTCCCTACCTAAAATAAAATACAACATTACAGGCCCTGGCTGCATCCCAAATGACATCTTCTTCTATATTTAGTGCACTACTTTTGACCAACGCTCATATGGCTATGTTCAAAGTAGTGTACTATATTGTGAATAAGGTGCCATTTGGGAGGCATCCAGAAAATAGAGGGAATCCACCAGTCTTATATTACATTACTATTTTACCAGCCCCTGAGCTGAAATCAATACATATGTGTTTTACCCAATGATGTATATAAACCCTGGATTGCTGGCGCTATATTTGCCATTGAAAGGATTTGAAGCCACCAGTCGGCCATATTTAAACTCCACAGTTGGAGCAGTCTTCCATAGGAATGAATGGAATTCCACAGTATTTCAATGAAATGTTTCAAGGACAAAATAACACGTATTTAAGTATTTGTTTGTTGTAGTAGAGACAGTACCGTTAGCAGTCTCTAAATTATTTGTATATATACGTATGTAACAACGTGCGCTGAGAGTCGGGAAGCAAGTTCAGGGAGTGAGTGTTTTAATAAAATAAAACAGAACATAATAAAAAACATGAAACAGAAACAATGACGCCTGGGGAAGGAAACAAAGGGAGTGACATAAATAGGGAAGGTAATCAAGGAGGTGATGGAGTCCAGGTGAGTGTCATAATGCGCATAACACTGGTGACAGGTGTGCACCATAACGAGCAGCCTGGTGACAGAGAGGGAGCACACGTGACAGTACCCCCTACCCGACGCGCCGCAGGACGCCGACCAAGATGACGATCACGGAGATCAGGAGCGGAATCTGCTAAGGCACGGGAACCTGTCGATTCAGCTGAGGCGCGGTAGCATGGCGACCTAGAGCGCCGGAGAGGGAGCATAGGTGACAGTACCCCCTCCCCGGCGTGTTTGGCTCCAGCTGCAGGACGCCAACCACAGGGACGATCCCGGGGATCAGGAGCGTACCGGTCGCCTCCGCTGAGGCGCTGAAACCTGACAAACTGGCTGAGGCGTGAGAGCCTGATGAGCCGGCTGAGACCTCCCCGGGTGCCTCGGTCGAGGCACGGAAACCTGTTCACCCAGCTGAGGCATGGGAGCCTATCGAACCCGCTGAGGCATGGCAGCCAGTCAAGCCAGCTGAGGCAGGGGAACCCGACAAAACCGGCTGAGGCCTCCCAGGTAGCTCCGGTTCTGACACCCGGACCCGACATCACCTCCAAAACAACAACAAAAAACACTCCCTGATGCTTGCCTTTGTTGAGGCGTCATTCTGTAACGATGTGCGTTGAGAGTCAGGAAGCAAATTCAGAGAGTGACTGTTTTAATAAAATAAGCAGAACATAATATAAAACATGAAACACTAACAACACACAGCCATTAAACAGAGACAATGACGCCTGGGGAAAGAACCAAAGGGAGTGACATATACAGGGCAGGTAATCAAGGAGGTGATTGAGTCCAGGTGAGTGTTATAATGCGCTGATGCGCGTAACGATGGTGACAGGTGTGCACCATAATGAGCAGCCTGGTGGCCTAGAATCCGGAGAGGGAGCACACGTGACTATATATTAAATGTATATATATATATATATATATATATATATATATATACAGTGGGGAGAACAAGTATTTGATACACTGACGATTTTGCAGGTTTTCCTACTTACAAAGCATGTAGAGGTCTGTAATTTTTATCATAGGTACACTTCAACTGTGAGAGAAGGAATCTAAAACAAAAATCCAGAAAATCACATTGTATGATTTTTAAGTAATTAATTGGCATTTTATTGCATGACATAAGTATTTGATACATCAGAAAAGCAGAACTTAATATTTGGTACAGAAACCTTAGTTTGCAATTACAGAGATCATACGTTTCCTGTAGTTCTTGACCAGGTTTGCACACACTGCAGCAGGGATTTTGGCCCACTCCTCCATACAGACCTTCTCCAGATTCTTCAGGTTTCGGGGCTGTCGCTGGGCAATACGGACTTTCAGCTCCCTCCAAAGATTTTCTATTGGGTTCAGGTCTGGAGACTGGCTAGGCCACTCCAGGACCTTGAGATGCTTCTTACGGAGCCACTCCTTAGTTGCCCTGGCTGTGTGTTTCGGGTCGTTGTCATGCTGGAAGACCCAGCCACGACCCATCTTCAATGCTCTTACTGAGGGAAGGAGGTTGTTGGCCAAGATCTCGCGATACATGGCCCCATCCATCCTCCCCTCAATACGGTGCAGTCGTCCTGTCCCCTTTGCAGAAAAGCATCCCCAAAGAATGATGTTTCCACCTACATGCTTCACGGTTGGGATGGTGTTCTTGGGGTTGTACTCATCCTTCTTCTTCCTCCAAACACGGCGAGTGGAGTTTAGACCAAAAAGCTCTATTTTTGTCTCATCAGACCACATGACCTTCTCCCATTCCTCCTCTGGATCATCCAGATGGTCATTGGCAAACTTCAGACGGGCCTGGACATGCGCTGGCTTGAGCAGGGGGACCTTGCGTGCGCTGCAGGATTTTAATCCATGACGGCGTAGTGTGTTACTAATGGTTTTCTTTGAGACTGTGGTCCCAGCTCTCTTCAGGTCATTGACCAGGTCCTTCCGTGTAGTTCTGGGCTGATCCCTCACATTCCTCATGATCATTGATGCCCCACGAGGTGAGATCTTGCATGGAGCCCCAGACCGAGGGTGATTGACCGTCATCTTGAACTTCTTCCATTTTCTAATAATTGTGCCAACAGTTGTTGCCTTCTCACCAAGCTGCTTGCCTATTGTCCTGTAGCCCATCCCAGCCTTGTGCAGGTCTACAATTTTATCCCTGATGTCCTTACACAGCTCTCTGTTCTTGGCCATTGTGGAGAGGTTGGAGTCTGTTTGATTGAGTGTGTGGACAGGTGTCTTTTATACAGGTAACGAGTTCAAACAGTTGCAGTTAATACAGGTAATGAGTGGAGAACAGGAGGGCTTCTTAATAAAGAAAAACTAACAGGTCTGTGAGAGCCGGAATTCTTACTGGTTGGTAGGTGATCAAATACTTATGTCATGCAATAAAATGCAAATTAATTACTTAAAAATCATACAATGTGATTTTCTGGATTTTTGTTTTAGATTCCGTCTCTCACAGTTGAAGTGTACCTATGATAAAAATGACAGACCTCTACATGCTTTGTAAGTAGGAAAACCTGCAAAATCGGCAGTGTATCAAATACTTGTTCTCCCCACTGTATATACATGAACTCAGCAAAAAAAGAAACGTCCTCTCACTGTCAACTGCGTTTATTTTCAGCAAACCTAACATGTGTAAATATTTGTATGAACATAACAAGATAACAACTGAGACATAAACTGAACAAGTTCCAAAGACATGTGACTAACAGAAATGGAATAATGTGTCCCTGAACAAAGGGGGGGGTCAAAATCAAAAGTAACAGTCAATATCTGGTGAGGCCATCAGCTGCACTAAGTACTGCAGTGCATCTCCTCCTCATGGACTGCACCAGATTTGCCAGTTCTTGCTGTTGAGATGTTACCCCACTCTTCAACCAATGCACCTGCAAGTTCCTGGACATTTCTGGGGGGAATGGCCCTAGCCCTCACCCTCCGATCCAACAGGTCCCAGACGTGCTCTATGGGATTGAGATCCAGGCTCTTCGCTGGCCATGGCAGAACACTGACATTCCTGTCTTGAAGGAAATCACTCACAGAACGAGCAGTATGCGTGGTGGCATTGTCATGCTGGAGGGTCATGTCAGGATGAGCCTGCAGGAAGGGTACCACACAAGGGAGGAGGATGTCTTCCCTGTAAAGCACAGCATTGAGATTGTCTGCAATGACAACAAGCTCAGTCCAATGATGCTGTGACACACCGCCCCAGACCATGACGGACCCTCCACCTTCAAATCAATCCCACTCCAGAGTACAGGCCTCGGTGTAACGCTCATTCCTTCGACAATAAACACGAATTCGACCATCACCCCTGGTGAGACAAAACCACGACTCGTCAGTGAAGAGCACTTTTTGCCAGTCCTGTCTGGTCCAGCGACGGTGGGTTTGTGCCAATAGGCGACGTTGTTGCCGGTGGTGTCTGGTGAGGACCTGCCTTACAACAGACCTACAAGCCCTCAGTCCAGCCTCTCTCAGCCTATTGTGGACAGTCTGAGTACTGATGAAGGGATTGTGCATTCCTGGTGTGACTCGGGCAGTTGTTGTTGCCATCCTGTACCTGTCCCGCAAGTGTGATGTTCAGATGTACCGATCCTGTGCAGGTGTTGTTACACGTGGTCTGCCACTGCGAGGACGATCAGCTGTCCGTCCTGTCTCCCTGTAGTGCTGTCTTAGGCATCTCACAGTACGGACATTGCAATCTATTGCCCTGGCCACATCTGCAGTCCTCATGCCTCCTTGCAGCATGCCTAAGGCACGTTCACGCAGATGAGTAAGGACCCTGGGCATCTTTCTTTTGGTGTTTTTCAGATTCAGTAAAAAGGCCTCTTTAGTGTCCTAAGTTTTCATAACTGTGACCTTAATTGCCTACTGTCTGTAAGCTGTTAGTGTCTTACGACCATTCTACAGGTGCATGTTCATTAATTGTTCATGGTTCATTGAACAAGCATGAGAAACAGTGTTTAAACCCTTTACAATGAAGATCTTTGAAGTTATTTGGATTTTTACGGATTATCTTTGAAAGACAGGGTCCTGAAAAAGGGACTTTTCTTTTTTTGCTGAGTTTATATGGTGGGATCACCTATATACAGTATATATATATATATATATACACAGTAGCAGTCAAACGTTTGGACACACCTACTCATTCAAGGGTTTTTCTGTATTTTCACTATTTTCTTAATTATAGAATAATAGTAAAGTCATCAAAACTTTGAAATAACACATATGGAATCATGTAGTAACCCAAAAAGTTTTAAACAAAACAAAATATATTTTAGATTCTTCAAAGTAGACACCCTTTGCCTTGATGACAGCTTTGCACACTCTTGGCATTCTCTCAACCAGCTTCATGAAGAATGCTTTTCCAGAAGTCTTGAAGGAGTTCCCACATATGCTGAGCACTTGTTGGCTGCTTTTTCTTCACTCTGCGGTTCTACTTATCCCAAACCATCTCAATTGGGTTGAGGTGAGGTGATTGTGTAGGCCAGGTCATCTGATGCAGCACTCCATCACTCTCCTTCTTGGTCAAATAGACCTTACACAGCCTGGAGGTGTGTTTTGGGTCATTGTCCTGTTGAAAAACAAATGATAGTCCCACTAAGCGTAAACCAGATAGGATGGCATATCACTGCAGAATGCTGTGGTAGCAATGCTGGTTAAGTGTGCCTTGAATTCTAAATAAATCACAGACAGTGTAACCAGCAAACCACCCCCACACCATCACACCTCCTCCATGCTTCATGGTGGGAATGAAGTATCACCTGCTCTTCATGGTGGGATCACCTGCTCTGTGTCTCACAGAGATCAACCAAAAATCGCAGATTTGGACTCATCAGACCAAAGGACAGATTTCCACCAGTCTAATGTCCATTGCTCGTGTTCCTTAGCCCACGCAAGTCTCTTCTTATTAGTGGTGTCCTTTAGTAGTGGTTTCTTTGCAGCAATTCGGCCATGAAGGCCTGATTAACGCAGTCTCCTCTGAACAGTTGATGTTGAGATGTGTCTGTTACTTGAACTCTGTGAATAATTTATTTGGGCTGCAATCTGAGGTGCAGTTAACTCTAATGAACTTATCCTCTGCAGCAGAGGTAACTCTGAGGCTTCCTTTCCTGTGGCGATCCTCATGAGAACCAGTTTCATCATAGTGCTTGATGGTTTTTGCGACAGCACTTCAAGAAACTTTCAAAGTTCTTGACATTTTCCAGATTGACTGACCTTCATGTCTTAAAGTAATGATAGACTGTCGTTTCTCTTTGCTTATTTCAGCTGTTCTTGCAATAATATGGACTTGGTCTTTTACCATATAGGGCTATCTTCTGTATGCCACCCCTACTTTGTCACAACACAACTGATTGTTTCAAATGCATTAAGAAGGAAAGAAATTCCACAAATTAACTTTTAACAAGGCACACCTGTTAATTGAAAAGCATTCCAGGTGACGACCTCATGAAGCTGGTTGAGAGAATGCCAAGAGTGTGCAAAGCTGTCATCAAGTCAAATCTAGGCTACTTTGAAGAATCTCAAATATAAAATATTTGTTTAACACTTTTTTGGTTACTACATGATTCCATATGTGTTATTTCATAGTTTTGAAGTCTTCACTATAGAAAATAATAAAAGATTAAGAAAAACCTTGGAATGAGTAGGTGTGTCCAAACTTTTGACTGGTTCTGTATATATACATTTTATGTTTAGCTCACATAATATAATGTAAACGTATGCATTAAGGTGTTTTTAATAGAATGCACGTGTCAAAAATGAATGTAGACATTAATAAATACATTTCAAAGCGTCCAAAATCTTTTTTACACTGGAGGAGGTGTACCAAGATGGCTGCGCGATGGTTACATTACAGCGCCCCCTGTCAGTCATCCAGGGTTTACACACAACTGGTTTTACCAAACGTATTCCACCATTAAACACCCTTTGTCTCTGGTCTAATACATGCAACATGCAGCGTTTCTGAGGAGAAGGGAACGAGAATGAGCTACATCTCCCCTGTGGCCCTAAGATCTACGAGCCACGCGAGGAGGTATATATGGAGAAATACAGACAGAGAAATAGAAACAGGGAGCCCATTGATTCAGCATCGCTGTGAAACAACTTTACTCCAGCTAGTAACTTCTCTAAGGGGGGGGGGGGGCAACCACGTTTTATGGGCCCATAACTACTTCACCCCCTCTAAATGTTAACAACTGAACATTCACACTATATGGCCCGTCTCTTTGTTGCTGTGTTTTAGTGGTGTGGAAAGCCCATATCCATGGATTTGCAATGTCAATCTTCCAGATGAGTCTGGCAAACCGAGTCTCTGTCTGTTACTGGGTGCCATTTGGGACATGAGACTCTCACCATTTACACGGTTTCTCTGACGGCCAAGGAAGGTCCTCTAAGCCCTATTCATGGTGCTGATGCTTTCGTCCTCACAAGTCAATACAGTTCTGGAGGGACCATGATAACATATGGGTGGACTGGTCTGTCCTGCCCTACACAAGCTAGGCAAGAACGTGTCCATACAGAGACACTCAGAGGATTTCTGAAATCTTCTCTGTTCACCTACTGTGTAATTGTAAAAAGAAAAGAGGAAAACTGCAGCCTATAGTTTGGGGAAATGTTTTCAGTGTAGCACCTACATTCTATTACATTTTGGACCATTGGACAAGTCCCATTAAATGTCATAGGAGATTGGCCTAACGCTCCATCTATGGAAATACATCATCACTTTTTGGGGTACATGAGGACATTTTTGACTGCATGGTTTCAATGTTTTTAAGACATACAGAAAATAAAAGCAACTTCGAGACAAAGAGCAGCTCGTATAGTCAAAATTCAACAACCGCGAGCTGTAGTCAGAAACCCTGACAGCCTGAATATCCCTTTGACAGCCTGCAGGCACCTGACGTATACTGTACCCACTCACCTATGCCTCTGAGCACAAGTACAGCTTTGATTCCCTCAGATTCACACAAAGTAAACGCTCCCCCCCCCCCCCCCAAACACAATCTGGAGATTGAAGACACGCAGACCTACGTACCATCTGTAACTACTGGAGGCTTTTCTCTTCTTCTTCAAAAGCTGTTGTAGAACCAACATGTTCAGCATTGTGGCATAACTGGCATCTTAAAGTCTCTCACCAGGGCTGGGGAGAGAGAGCAAGAGAGCTCGTGTCACTGTGTCACAGTTCCATAGGTAGGGTACTGGCTGACACACAGAGCAGTGTTGTCACAGCACACAGGGGATGCAGGGAGCTGGCATTTTTGAATGGGGGAAAAGGAGGCAAAGGGGCATCAGAATGCAAAGGCAAATTGCTGCCACACATGCACACACACACGCAGCCAAATGTCTCTGCAGCAGAAATATTCATGTCAGTGCTCTACAGAACCAATGGGCCTGCCTGCTTGCTTGCCTGCCTTTGAAGAGAGACCGATAAAGAGTCAGTGAGAGAGGGGGGAGAACGTATCAAAGAGAGAGGGGGGGGAGAATCAGAGAGGGGGGGGAGAGAATCATTTCCTAACCTCCTGCCAAATGTATGACCATATTAGAGATGCATATTTCCCACAGATGCACAAAGAATTAGGAAACAAACCCAATTTTGATAAACTCACATATCTATTGGGTGAAATACCACAGTGTGCAATCACAGCAGCAGTATTTGTGACCTGTTGCCACGAGAAAGGGGCAACCAGTGAAGAACAAACACCATTGTAAATACATCCTATACTTCTGTTTCTTTATTTTCCCTTTTGTACTTTAACTATTTGCACATCATTACAACTCTGTATCTGTACATAATATTACATTTGAAATGTCTTTATTCTTTTGGATCTTTTGTAAGTGTAATGTTTACTGTTAATGTTTTATTGTTTATTTCACTTTGTTTATTATCTATTTCACTTGCTTTGGTAATGTAAACATATGTTTCCCATGCCAATAAGGCCCTTAAATTGAATTGAATTGAATCAAAGTGTGAGAGAAAGGGAGGAGAGAGAATCAGAGAGAGAGAGGGAGAGAGAATCAGAGAGAGGGGGGAGAGAATCAGAGAGAGAGGGGAGAGAGAGGGGGAGAGAGAATCAGAGAGAGAGGGGAGATAGAGAATCAGAGAGAGAGAGAGGGGAGAGAGAGAATCAGAGAGGGGGGATCAGAGAGAGAGGGGGGGGAGAGAATCAGAGAGTGGGGAGAGAGAATCAGAGAGAGAGAGGGGGGAGAATCAGAGAGAGAAAGAGGAGGGAGAGAGAATCAGAGAGAGAGGGAGGGGGAGAGAGAATCAGAGAGAGAGAGGGAGAGAGAATCAGAGAGAGGGGGGAGAGAATCAGAGAGAGAGGGGGGAGAGAATCAGAGAGAGAGGGGGAGAGAGAATCAGAGAGAGAGAGAGAGGGGAGAGAGAGAATCAGAGAGGGGGGATCAGAGAGAGAATCAGAGAGAGAGAGAGAGAGAGAGAGAGAGGAGAGAGAATCAGAGAGAGGGGGAGGGGGAGAGAGAATCAGAGAGTGGGGAGAGAGAATCAGAGAGAGAGAGGGGGGAGAATCAGAGAGAGAAAGAGGAGGGAGAGAGAATCAGAGAGAGAGAATCAGAGAGAGAGGGAGGGGGAGAGAGAATCAGAGAGAGGGGGGGATCAGAGAGAGGGGGAGAGAGAATCAGAGAGAGAGAGGGTGAGAGAATCAGAGAGAGGGGGGAATCAGAGAGGGGGAGAGAGAATCAGAGAGAGAGGGGGGGAGAGAGAATCAGAGAGAGAGAGAGAGATAATCAGAGAGAGAGAGAGAGAGGAGGGAGAGAGAATCAGAGAGAGAGAGAGGGGGTGAGAGAGAATCAGAGAGAGAAAGAGAGGGGCGGGGGAGAGAGAATCAGAGCGAGATAGAAAGATCAAAAAAGGGAGAAGAGCTCTAGTATTTTTTTCTTATTTTTTTAAAGCAAAGCAGCCTCTGCTCTGTTGGACCTTTGAAGTACTCTCTCTCAGGCTCAGACAGGCGAGCACACTCACGCACACACACGCACACACACGCACACACTCTTTCATCTGCTGTGCATCCCTTCATCTTTAGCTTATGTTTGCTCCAGGGATAACCCCTCTCTCCCCCTATATTCACTACTCTTTTGCTGTCCATGCTTTGATATCTGCTCTCAGAGGAAGATCAACAGTGAGCTCTGGATCATTCCTTCTTTCCAGCCACCACTGCTTTTATGCTTTTATACCAGCAGCAGCATAGCCAAGCCTTGTTAACTGCACCAATTCACAGTCACATAGTATATCTATTTGTTATTCATAACCACTACCATTTCCCTGATGCACGTAAAACATATGCAGAGTTAACTTCATGAATTTCCCTTAACATGAAAGGAGAGCATTCAGTAAGTGTCTCTTGATATGTAAATTGGATATAACTATGAAGACAAGTTCAGAATAAAACGAGATAGGAGACTTGTATTGCATTGTATTGCATTGTCGACTTGTATTGCAGACTTTTATTGCATCGGAGTTAAACAAACATCCTACATATCTGAGTAAGGGACCATATTTAACTAAATCCAAGAGGCTCATAAAAATGATGACATTTAGGGCAACAAAATAAGTGTAACATTTTAAATGGACAGGGCAGCACTTATTCAAAGTGCCCTTAAAGTCTGGGGCTCAAATTATAAACGCTTGAACAAATGTTGCAGTCTCAGAGCTGCTCTCATTAATACCTTGAAGGGGTGGAGGGTGTAGTGAACCAAAGAAACACTACGCACGGTCTAGCTCATGTTGCTCTCTGGCCATGCACACACACAAGTGGCCTGGTTGACTGTGTTCTGCCCACAGTCCCATGGCCCCACAGCCTCACACTAAAGGTTCTGAGAGCCTTGAGGCCAGTCATCACACCAGGCATGAATCATGTGAAATGTCAAGTGCAAAGTCTGCCACAACACAGCAGAGTGGAGACTGGGGCACCACAAAGCAGCAGACAGAGGCGCCATAGAAAAACAGACAGGGGCGCCATAGAACAACAGACAGAGGCGCCATAGAACAACAGACAGAGGCGCCATAGAACAACAGACAGACAGACAGACAGACAGACAGACAGACAGACAGACAGACAGACAGACAGGACATACAGACAGACAGACAGACAGGACATACAGACAGGACATACAGACAGACGGACGCAAAGTCTGCTACAGCAGAGCAGGCCGAGGCACCAACATCCGCCATGGTGCCTGGGGCACAACGAAAGACGACCGACTGGGGGGATATAACAAGAGGGCTTTAGCAATACAGTCTCATGACAGACTTAACATAGCTGGCCAGCGCATGCTAGACTAGGTTCTGGTTGCTGAGATTAACACTGATATAATGTTAATAAAGGGTAATGGGATCAAGAACATGTCTAATGGCTGTTATAATGGAAGGGCCTGGTATCATAAGCTAATGTTCCACATGGATATTCTCACTGAGCACCTAGGGCAGCATCCCAAATGGCACCCTATTCCCTATGTCATGCACTACTTTTGACCAGGGCTCTGGTCAAAAGTAGTGCACTGTATAGGGAATAGGGTGCCATTTGGGACTGACCCAAATATATTTCTCGGTGAGCACCTATACTGCTTAACCTCGGCGCCATAGCCCCTAGAGGAGATGGGATACGATTATGGATCTGTTAGTGGGATGCTATTTTTACACACTGGTGAAGTGGTACACTTAAACTCACTCTCCTGGCTCTCCCCTCAGAGCTTCATGCAAGTGTCGAGCAGTGTGGATTCAGGTAAGGGAAGCCAGAGCACGGCTTCACGGCCAAACTGCAAATAAAGAAAAAGTATCAGTTAATTAATATAGGAGTCAATGGAAAAATAGTTGTCCTTGCTTGACATGAACAGTCTGGTCAAATGTAAAACCTATCAGAGAATAGTAACAAGCTCAGTGAGATAAGACGGAATCAGCAGGAAGTCAAACTTCTTGATCACGATAATAAGTATCTCCACCAACCACCAAACTTTGACTCGCGACAGATTGCCGTCTCTGACTGGCTCGGGAACAGATGGAGGGATGTGCGCGGTACAGCAAACCTGGAGCTCTTAATAGTTCCCCAACTTCTTGTGTGACATTGACTGCAGTTCAGCTTCCCTCTAAAAACTGGGACAGATGGAAAGTCAGACACTCAGCGAGACACTCCTCTCAGAGCCAGTTACAGCTAGACTAACCGGAGAAATCCCAGAAGAGAGAAGGGGAAGGAGGGAAAAGAAGAGAGGAAGAGAAGGAGGGAAATAGGTAAGGACAGACAGAATGCTGCTGAACTCCCCTGAGGAACAACGCCGTGTGTGTGTGTGTGTGTGTGTGTGTGTGTGTGTGTGTGTGTGTGTGTGTGTATGTGTGTGTGTGTGTGTGTGTGTGTGTGTGTGTGTGTGTGTGTGTGTGTGTGTGTGTGTGTGTGTGTGTGTGTGTGTGTGTGTGTGTGTGTCACTGCTAACAGCTTGAGTTTGTATACCACATGCTGCTGTGAAGATACCCTCCTGTTCACTACTTTAATTTGTGCTGAAATTAGTGGGCAGCCCAGATTCTGCCAGATCTCAAATGATTGACTGGATCTGAAGCAGTAAAGTTAAACTAATAAGTTAAAATGTTCCAAATGAAAGACGTTGTGTTGTTCTTGTTAAACTTACTGTGTTGTATGATGTTATTACAGAGGTTAATATATGAATCACTATATAAAATCATGCTTTTGATTGTACTACACATGAACTCTCATAAAACGGGATCATTTTACTAGTTACAGTATATTAGTCCTACAAGAGCTTAGTAATATTCCGGGATTGTTCTCTTTTAGCTGTGAATACACCATCGTTGCGATTGGTAATACTATGCTATTGTACGCGCATGCTTACAACCCTCGTCCAGTGTTCATACTTCCATGAATGATGTAACCTAGAGGTGGGTAGGCCTGTTTCCCAACAATTCCAGTTGAATACGCATGCAGGATGTCCTGAACAGTACAGTACAGTGTGTTTAGTAAATCATGATCTTACGTAAGAGCTGTTTTTACTCCTCCGGAAACCTCTATGTAGATGTAGAGATGTCAAATCATATAGGTCATGTAGTATTGGATTCAAAGGCTGATTCTCCACATTCAATCTATTGAATCCAATAAACAAAGCACTTTACAGTGGTAAATAAAAAATAAGCACCTTTGCTGGATTTTTGCTGCGTGCAGATACACCAAATGTATCTTTTCCACTCATCAAAATCACCACAGATTTTTTTTTTTTGTGATGAGAAACTCTTCAAATCCAGTCTTTTGATTGACACTATAGATCCACACACTGGGGGTTGTTAATGAGAGAAGCCCCGAGGACACAGGAATCCAACAGGCATTACTCCCTCCCCTGACATGTTGGTGTCTCTCTTGTCTGTCGGGGGTGCTCTGCACTGCTTTACCCCAGTGATGGTTCACGTCACGCAGCCACAGTGTTGGAGGAGCGTGGGTCAGAGTACCCAGGGGCTCACCCTCTCTTGGGGACAAACGGGGATCCGGAGTGGGCCTAACACTAGGAGCCTCGTTATGTACGCAACATCGAAATGAATCAGGCTCTGTCCTATCCAACACCCACATACCCACCCAGCCTACATCTCGAGCCCCCTTCCCCCTGAGGCTGCAGCGTGACGTGTGGAGGTAATGAGACCATGGTGCCTCACCCTCCTCTCCTCCCCCAACTACCACCCACCACCTCCACTACGAGACACTAACAACTACTGGTGCCCCAGGCACATTCATGACACAGGCAGGGAGACAGACATGGAGAGGGAGAGAGACAGAGACATACACAGAGAGAGAGACGGAGAGAGACAGAGAGAGAGAGTGAGACAGAAAGAGAAACAGAGAGACAGAGAGACAATGCCATGCAGCCCACCTACAGTAACCAGCTGAAGTGGAAGTTATCCTTATGAAGTGCGTGAGTGACTCATGCACTGCCAGGGGTTTGGAGTGAGAGGACTATAAGGAAAGGAGAGAGAGAGAGAGTGAGAGAGAGAGAAAAAGCGATAGAGGCCTTGACGAAGCCATGCCAAGCTGTGTGGAAGTCCCCCGGGTTGCCAACAGGCTCTGTGCAGTGAACCACACGCTCAAAATTCACAGAGGAAACACGCATGTGCTCATTTCCTCTGGTAAAAAATAAATAATGTTTTATCTCATAGGATGAATAGATAGTACACTACTACCCCCAACCCACACATCACACATACCCCTGGCTTAATTTTTTACATACGCCTCAGCCTCCAGGCTGGCTGACAGATCAGTTTTCTAGGGTAGCTATCTGTTTTCCCATTATTGTGTCTGGGATGATGGGCTCAGAGTTTGTTCCTATGTACAGCTAATACCCTGCACTGTCTGCATCACTGATACCTCTCACTGGTAGGACCTAACACCTCCTGATTGCTAACACGCCACATGATCCCTCTCCACAGCCTGGCACTATCCCTCTCCTCTGCCTTCTCCTTTCCCCTGCCTCCTCTTCTCCCCTGCATCTTCCTCTCCCTGCGTTTTGTTAGTCGGGTGTATGGGATAAGCATGGTATACATCGTCCAACGAAATGGCCCATGGACAAAACTAGCCATTTTTAGAATGTTTTTTGTTGTTGTAGAACAGCTGAATGCAGACCAAACAGACTAGACATGTTTAAAGTTTCAAGTTGTTTTCTAAGTCGTATGTACAGGATACACATGGTATACACCGTCCACCCAAATGCTTAATTGCAGGTTCCTTTTCGACAATGCAACAACGATAAGACATAATAAAAGATAAGAATGATAACATAAAGTATATGGCTCAGTAGAATATTTTTTTTTCAAAAGTATAATACAGGAAGGCACAATTTATAGTTTTTTATTTACACGTGTTTTGGTGAAGGGGGGATGGGGGGGGGGCACTGTATACACTGAGCAGTAAAATAAGAGTCTGGTACCAGCAGTTGTGATGTGTGTAGCATGAATGTATATGTCTCTGTGTGCATGTCCGTGTGGGTGTGTGAATGAGTGAGTGTGTGTGTGCTAAGGTGCAGAGAATCAGAGCAGGTGGTCAGTCCTGTTCAAATGTTCAGCCTTTGAATTGTTAGATATTACTGCACTGTTATAACTAGAAACACAAGCATTTCGTTACACCCGCAATAACATCTGCCAAATATGTGTACGTGACCAATCAAATTTGATCTAATTGCTTGTAGATAGAAACTGTCTCTGAGCCTGTTGGTATCAGATCTCATGCTCCGATACCGTCTGCCCGACAGTAAGGGAGAGAACCGCTCGTAGCTGGGGTGTGTGAGGTCCTTGATGATGCTGCGAGCCTTCCTCAGGCACCGTTTCAAGTAGATATTCTGGATGGGTGGGAGCAAGGTCTCAGTGATGATGTACTGGGCCGTCTTCACCACCCACAGTAGTGGACGGAGAAATTCCCGTACCAGGCTGTGATGCAGCCGGTCATGACGCTCTCGATGGTGCAGCGGTAGTATTTGGAGAGGACCCGCGTCATCATGCCGAAATTTCTTCAGCCGTCTGAGGAAAAAGAGAAGAGAGGTGGTATTGTGGGTCCATGATAAGTTCTCAGTGATGTGGACACCAAGGAACTTAAAACTCGTGACACTGTACTGCAGTCCCGTTGATGTGTTCCCTCCTCTGCTTCCTGAAGTCAACAATCAACTCCTTTGTTGTGCTAACGTTGAGGGAGAGGTTGTTGTCATGACATCACAATGCCAGTTCACTTACCTCCTTCCTATAGACTGACTCATCATTGTTGGTTATCAGGCCTACAACCGTGTTGTCAGCAAACTCCTCTCCCCTGACTTCCTTCTCTCCCCCGTCTCTCCTCTCCCTTTCCACAGCTTGCCTTTTCTTCCCTGCCTCCTTTCACTTGCCGCCTCCTCTCCTCTCCCCTCACCTCCCCTCCTCCGTCTCTCCCTTGCCTCCTCCTCTCCCCTGCCCTCTCCTCTCCCCTGCCTCCTCCTCTTCCCTTCCTTCAACCCTGCCACTCCCCTGCCTCCCTCATCACCACCCAGCTCTTCTCCTTTCCTCTGCCTCCTCCTCTCCCAGCCCTTGCGTGTTTGGTCCCTGGAATAATCTTATAACTTCATCCGCCTGGGATGTTCTGCCTAATATCTTCTCCTAGAAGGATCATGAGCGTGGCTGTGCTGTGCGTAAATGTTGCCCAACTGTGTAGGAACAACTGTCACAATGGATGCATTTTAGAGTTTTAAAATCCATCGCACAGCGTGGAAGGCTTATCTAAAAAGACAAATCCAGCTTCTTGCCAGTCATCGTCATCAGGTATTCGTCTCATGTATTCCAGGTACACTACTAGAGGCATCTGTCTGCAATCTGACAACACAATTACACATAATATCACAAACATTGATATTGTGTCCCTGTTATCATCACAGGGAAAATAACAAATTCCTAATGATTTATCACGTTCAGTGGCTCATCAGGGCTATAGGTTAGGATGAGCACGATGATGAAATACTAACCACTCATCACTTTGAGTTTGCAGTGGGAGAAGAGGCAGAGAAATATATAGGAAGGGTTACCAATCAATCTCTCTCTGTTCTCTCTCTTTCTGTTTCTCTCCCTCCATCCAATCTCTCTCATTCCAGTTTCTCCATTTATACCCCTCCTTCCAATTTCTCTCTCGCTCTCTCTTCTCTGTCTCTCCCTCTCTCCGAACGGTGACTGTTGGGTCAGTGATGTATGTGTCTCCAATATACTGACTTCAGCACAACTCTGATTGGCTTCTTTTGTGTCTTGTCCTATCAGATTGGAGCTTTAAAAAGAAAGAGAGTTCTCCTTCACCACTCCAGATGTCTGTCTGTCCACTCACTCACTCTCTCAACAAAAGACAAACTGGATGAGAAGCCAGAGAGACAGCGACGTTGGGCAGGTGGATTACCAGGAGAGGATAAGACACAACTGAAAGTTTCGAACAGATTACTATCTGACACACAGCCTGCTTCCCAAATGGCATCCTATTCCCAATTTACTGCATACCCTATGGGCCCTTGTAAAAAGTAGTGTACTATATAGGAAATAAAGTGCCATTTGGGACACAACCTCAGACTAAAAAGTAATCAGCAGAGCCACTGATTAACACCTTTCTCCTGCACAAGCACTTTCTCACAGAACATTCAATCAAAGCTGATAGGCCACTGGTATCCATGGGGACACATGGTTGCCGTGATTATCAAATTAATACTTTGAAAGTCACACAGGAAAACAGACCAAAATTCTGTTTACATGTGTGGCTGACAAAAGCTATCTAGCTTCATTTTTGAAAGTTATAAAGTTATATAATACCATGTCATTCTATGTGAAACATAAGGGCTACAATACAGTTTTGTGGTGTTGTGTAACATGTGTTTTTTTTAACAGAGCAGGTATACCAACTATCCACGTCATGTCCCTGTTACAGGATATCACCAGACAAAACAGGAAGCACATTGAAGACAAGAAAACCCCTGCTTCACATCTAGTTTCTCTTTGGCCACCTGGATAATATACTCTTAGATGCTGCTCTGAATGTAGTGGACTGAGAGGGTTGTGTGTGCATGTATGTGTATGTGTGTTTAAAGCATTTGTGTATCATTTGTAAACTAGTCTCCATATTGCTCCAGGAGTGTTGTTCTGGCCTGGTCTGTTTTCCCTTAGTGTAGAGAGAGCGGGAGACAGGGATCAGGGGGTGAAAGGTCACTGGGAGGACAGCTTGACAGATGGAGCTGAGGTGGTGCTGGTGTCAACACTGGGCTGGAAGGGAGTGCCATTTCCTTACTGATCTCTATCTATTAACACAATACACCACCTGGCACACACACACATACTGTACTGTACAACCACACACACACACACAGTACATGTACAACTCCCACTCAAATAAACATAATTCACTTCAAAAAACAAAACACAACCCACATTCAAGACAAGGACATCTCAAACCCTTTCATAAACACACGAGCCATTCACACACACACACACACACACACACACACACACACACACACACACACACACACACACACACACACACACACACACACACACACACACACACACACACACACACACACACACACACACACACACACACACACCAGCTCCATGTATTCCCTCTCACACCTTCCTACCTCAAAACCCATTCATTCAAATACACACAGTCACATTCATCAAAATGACTTTGACATGAAACTTTGAATAGTAACTCTGTCGGCTTTGATTGAACTTTCCCTCTTATTATGCAGTTCGAAACCAGGATAACTTTTTCAAAAGAGAATTCAATTACCCCACACACCTGCACACACAATGCATTGGACCACATTCAGCTGGGGCCATTGTTGGTTTAAGCAACAGCGTCTCTAATAGGAAATGTTCATTCACATTTCCTCCTCTTTCTCTCTCGTTTATTTTGTTTGGCTTTATTTCCCCTCAGACAAGCAGGGCCTCTCTGTAGTTTATTGCTTGGATTATCATCCTGGAAAAGCAATTAGTACGAAATGATCACTTCGATTCATTACCATCTTGATAGAGAGGGTGTAGAAGCCAGGAGGGATACCAAACAAACCTCTTTTTGGAGTACAATCACCTCAGACTAGACAATAAGAATATCTGTAATCGGAATTTCAAAACGAGCCAATTGCTTACTGCTATTCCATATAACAATTATTTTTTATGACAGAAACAATTATAGAAGTAGTAGTTGTGATGGTAATACTAGTAGTAGTAGTAGTTGTGATGGTAATACTAGTCGTAGTAGTACCCTAAGAGTCCTAGTAAAAAGGGAAGAAACAGGTTCCCTTTACAAGAGTGAGTTACAAGGGCTTGCATGTCTTCTGAAAAGGTCAGCGTGGTATACCTACACTACAAATCAAATCAAATTGTATTGGTCACATACACATGGTTAGCAGATGTTAATGAGAGTGTAGCGAAATGCTTGTGCTTCTAGTCCGACAGTGCAATAATATCTAACAAGTAATCTAACAAATTCACAACGACTACCTTATACACACAATATAAGGGGATGGAATAAGAATATGTACATATGAATATACAGATGCGCAATGGCCATGCGGCATAGGCAAGATGCAATAGATGGTTTTAAATACAGTATATACTGTATATATGAGATGAGTAATGTAGGATATGTAAACATTATTAAAGTGGCCTTATTTAAAGTGACTTGTGATACCATTATTAAATTAATTTATTAAAGTGGCCAGTGATTTGAGTCTGTATGTTGGCAGCAGCCTCTCTATGTTAGTGATGGCTGTTTAACAGTCTGATGGCCTTGAGATAGAAGCTGTTTTTCAGTCTTTTGGTCCCAGCTTTGATGCACCTGTACTGACCTCGCCTTCTGGATGATAACGGGGTGAACAGGCAGTGGCTCGGGTGGTTGTTGCCCTTGATGATCTTTTTGGCCTTCCTGTGACATCGGGTGCTGTAGGTGTCATGGAGGGCATGTAGTTTGCCCCCGGTGATGCGGTGTGCAGACCGCACTACCCTCTGGAGAGCCTTGCGTTCGAGGGCGGTGCAGTTGCCGTACCAGCCGGTGATACAGCCCGAAAGGTTGCTCTCAATTGTGCATCTGTAGAAGTTTGTGAGGGTTTTAGGTGACAAGCCAAATTTCTTCAGCCTCCTGAGGTTGAAGAGGCGCTGTTGCGCCTTCTTCACCACGCTGTCTGTGCTGGTGGACCATTTCAGTTTGTACGTGATGTGTACGCCGAGGAATAAACAGGAGAGAATAGCATGCCAGTCCCTGACACAAAAGGGACCATAGCTTGCTGGTCCCTGCCAGGTATAAAAAACGGTTGAGAGAAACACTGGTGTAGAAAGTGCAGTATGACATCGGTCCATTCAGCGTTCCAGCCAGAGAAAGCTCGAACTAAGTGGAGTATATACATCATGTCCAGGTTCTACCGTGTTATAGTGCTTGGGTCCTAAATGGCACCCTATACCCTATATAATGCATTTATTTTGACCCGGGCCCATAGGGGTCTGCTGTAAAGTAATGCACTATGTAGTGAATCGGGTGCCATTTGGGATACAGCCACAGTGTCTTACTACAAACGACTTCTGTACAGATCAGTCAATAAATCTACCCAAAGCGCACTTAATGAAGGCCTGCGCTCCAGCCACAGAGATTTACATACAAGTTATCACACTTCAGAAGCCTCTGAGTCGATGCCGTTATCTACTTTCATTTTATTTCGGCTGACTCAGAGGGCATTTTTTTTATCCATGCTAGTGCTACAGGCCAAGTACATCAATTTCATATTACAGTGGAGACACACCATGAAAACATTTAAATGGATATTTACCTTCTCTCAATACAGCAATAACCGTTTATGTTGATATATTTTCTCTAATATGATCTAAAGGGAAGAAGCCTGATTAGTAGATATTAAATTAACCCTTTTTGATAGCATTTGCACCACCCGAAAATACACAATTTTGTAGATCTGTGAACATTTCTAAAGGAGAACATAAGAACCGGAAGTACAGTAGATGCATTTTTGTCCCTTTGGTACAGACTGGTACTGTATCCTAATGTCTACGATTATGGCCTACCAGAGCTGGTAGCTATACTGAATAATACATCATACAGTGCATTCAGAAAGTATTCAAACCCCTTCACTTTTTCAAAAAAAAAATACGTTACAGCCTTATTCTAAAATTTACACTGCCGTTCAAAAGATTGGGGACACTTACAAATATCCTTGTTTTTGAAAGAAAAGCAAAAAAAAATTTCCATTAAAATAACATCAAATTGATCAGAAATGCAGTGTTGACATTGTTAATGTTGTAAATGACTATTGTAGCTGGAAACGGCTGATTTTTATTGGAATATCTACATAGGCGTACAGAGGCCCATTATCAGCAACCATCCCTCCTGTGTTC
The DNA here is from genome assembly GCF_045679555.1 of Salvelinus alpinus. Lineage (NCBI taxonomy): Eukaryota > Metazoa > Chordata > Actinopteri > Salmoniformes > Salmonidae > Salvelinus > Salvelinus alpinus. The sequence goes on along the minus strand of NC_092091.1, from coordinate 36,441,065 downwards.
CAATGGCACGTTGTGTTAGTTAATCCAAGTTTATCATTTTAAAAGGATAATTGATCATTAGAAAACCCTTTTGCAATTATGTTAGCACAGCTGAAAACTGTTGTTCTGATTAAAGAAGCAATAAAACTGGCCGTTATTAGACTAGTTGGTATCTGGAGCATCAGTATTTGTGGGTTCGATTACAGGTTCAAAATGGCCAGAAACAAAGACCTTTCTTCTGAAACTCGTCAGTCTATTCTTGTTCTGAGAAATGAAGGCTATTCCATGCGAGAAATTGCCAAGAAACTGAAGATCTGGTACAACGCTGTGTACTACTCCCTTCACAGAACAGCGCAAACTAGCTCTAACCAGAATAGAAAGAGGAGTGGGAGGCCCCGGTGCACAACTGAGCAAGAGGACAATACATTAGAGTTTCTACATTGAGAAACAGGCGCCTCACAAGTCCTCAACTGGAAGCTTCATTAAATAGTACACGCAAAACACCAGTCTCAACGTCAACAGTGAAGAGGCGACTCCGGGATGCTGGCCTTCTAGGCAGAGATGCTAAGAAAAAGCCATATCTCAGATTGGCCAATAAAACGAAAAGATTAAGATGGGCAAAAGAACACAGACACTGGACAAAGGAACTCTGCCTAGAAGGCCAGCATTCCAGAGTTGCCTTTTCACTGTTGACATTGAGACTGGTGTTTTGTGGGTACTATTTAATGAAGCTACCAGGGGAGGACTTGGATTAGCTAACACAATGTGCCATTGGAACACAGGAGTGATGGTTCCTGATAATGTAGATATTCCATTGAAAAATCTGCCATTTCCAGCTACAATAGTCATTTACAACATTAACAATGTCTACACTGTATTTCTGATCAATTTGATGTTAACTTAATGGACAAAAAAGTCGCTTTCTTTTAAAAAACAAGGACATTTTGAATGGTAGTGTATTACATTTTTTTTATCCTTATCAATCTACACACAATACTCAATAACAGGTTTTTAGAAGTCTTTGCAAATTTATTTTTAAAAAACAAAAAAAAATCCTTATTTGCATAAGTATTCAGACCCTTTGCTATGAGACTCGAAATTGAGCTCAGGTGCCTCCTGTTTCCATTGATCATCCTTGAGATGTTTCTACAACTTGATTGGAGTCCACCTGTGATGAATTCAATTCATTAGACATGATTTGGAGAGGCACACACCTGGCTATATAAAGTCCCAGAGTTGACAGTGCATGTCAGAGCAAAAACCAAGCCATGAGGTCGAAGGAATTGTCCGTAGAGCTCCGAGACAGGATTGTGTCGAGGCACAGATCTGGGGAAGGGTACCAAAATATTTTTTCAGCATTGAAGGTCCCCAAGAACACAGTGGCCTCCATCATTCTTAAATGGAAGAAATTTGGAACCACCAAGACTCTTCCTAGAGCTGGCCGCAGGACCAAACTGAGAAGGGCCTTGGTCAGGGAGGTGACTAAGAACCCAATGGTCACTCTGACAGAGCTCCAGAGTTCCTCTGTGGAGATGGGAGAACCTTCCAGAAGGACAACCATCTCTGCAATACTCCACCAATCAGGCCTGTATGGTAGAGGACTCTCAGACCATGAGAAACAGGATTCTCTGGTCTGGTGAAACCAAGATTGAACTCTTTGGCCTGAATACCAAGCTTCACGTCTGGAGGAAACCTGGCACCATCCATACCTACATGTACATACTACCTCAATTAGCCGAACTACCCGGTGCCTGTATATAGCCTCGCTACTGGTATAGCCTCGCTACTGTATATAGCCTGTAGAGAAGAGAAGAGTGGGAGAGAAGAGTGGGAGAAACTCCCCAAATACAGGTGTGCCAAGCTTGTAGCGTCATACCCATGAAGATTTGAGGCTGTAATCGCTGCCAAAGGTGTTTCAACAAAGTACTGAGTAAAGGGTCTGAATACTGATGTAAATGTAATATTAGAGTTTTTTATTTTTAATACATTTGCAAAAATGTCTAAAACCTATTTTTGCTTTCTCGTTATGGGGTATTGTGTGTAGATTGATGAGAGAAAACAATTGAATCCATTTTAGAATAAGGCTGTAACGTAACAAAATGTGGAAAGAGTGAAGGGGTCTGAATACTTTCCGAATGCACTGTATACGTCACCCCATTAATGTGATATACATAGAAGCACACAACGTTCATTTTGCCAAGTACAATCCTTTTAGTGATTGAGGGTGAATGCGGGTGTCATGTCTACATACAGTATATACTGTAGTAGCACCCATCCTGCCTCTCAATCATTGGGGTAATCACCGGAGTGTATAGTCTTCTTCCTACCCTGCTGTCTGTTAGCTACCTGCCTTTACCACTGAGTCGAGCTGGGCTATTTAACTCAGATGGGAGGGAGAGATGGAGGTAGGAAAGGAGGGAGGGAGGGATTTGTGATCTCCCATCAACCGCTCAGGAGAGCGAAGCAGCAGCCTCCCGCGGCATTAAGATTGATGACACCCTCCGGAAGAAACAAAAGATGTGGCGTCTGCGAGAACGGGCTTATGAAACCTGATAGACTCGTCTCTTAATAAACATCACTGATATGTCAGCCACTACACGCTGTGGTTCCACCAGGAGACCTGCTGCTGCCTGCCTGCCTGCTTCGTGGAGCAGAGAGAGAGAGAGAGAGAGAGAGAGATTTATTTTTCTCCATAAAAAAAATATTAAGTTAACATGCAAATGCCATTTAATTTATGGTCATTTATTTACTTGAAATGCTCCATAAATGGCCATAAATTAAATAGCATTTGCATGTTAATAACTTGATTGGCGCAACTGACAAATAAATAATTGGTGAAAATGAACGAAAGAGCGCACCGTAGAAAATGGGGCATTTTGAATAATTTCCACAGGCAGAAGGTTACCTGGAAACCAAGCAACACTGGAACATATAAGGGCAGTTTTTCACCCTGAGCTCACCATCTTTATTGACTGTCTACTATTTACAATATTCTTTATTTACACGCAGAAAGTGTTGTATCTGTCACAATTCTATCTCCCTGAGTCTGCCTCAACACTGTATAATGCTAGTTAAAGCCACCCGGGTGTGAAATAGTGTTTGGAAATAAATGAAACCGACCAGGAAAGTGAGGACGGGGGAATATTGCCATGTCAAGCTGACAGACAGGCAGTGAAAATGTAACAAGAGCTATCATCTTAAGGAAAACCGGATTAAATAAGAACCTACGACCGTCGGTGCATCTCCGGCCCTGATATTGACACGCCACTGGCGGGGGCCATTTTTCATTGTCTCATCAAGACCAAGCATTATGGGAGATCAATCTCGCCTCTCTCATCTCTATTCCTGCATCAGATAGGCCCCTGGTAGCCTGTCGGTGTAGAGTGGCTTGGTGATGCTACTCTTATTATGCCTGGCGGAGACTCAGTCAAAGTTTTAGACACAGTGGAGTGGAGAGATTGGTACCTGGCTGTCTCAGCTGTGGTTGGCTGTTTCCTTGGAGTGAGTGCATGTAGTATGTGATGGATCCTGAGGGTCTCTGTCCAAGCCTAGACCAGTCCAGTTGATCTCCATGCAATGTTGCTCCTTGGCTCTACCGCAGTGGTGGCTGGTGGCACTTCAAAATGGGGAGGACGGGCTCATAGTATGTGTTTGATACATCGCCATTCACTCCATTCTATTCATCCTTATGAGCCGACCTCCCCTCACCAGCCTCCTCTGATCTGCAGTACAAGTATCCTAAATTAGCGCAAACATACTCAGAAGCAGAGGAGACCTACGGATAAGATTTACAACTTGCATTACTAGACAATTTTTATGTAATTCTATTTCAATATAACAAAGCACTGCAGGGCCAAGCCATCTGACAGAGTTGTGAATCGATTAAGAAAATGAAGAACAACATCAAAATCCAGACTTACCCAGGTGTTGGCTTCATCCATTCTGAACCTTTCTGAACCATGAGAAAATAAACCAACCACAGCACACTCAGCACCTTCACTCTATGCTGATTTAACCAGCACAGCATACCTCGTTACGCAACCTTACCAAAACAAAAGCCTCCATTTTTATTTTGGCCAGTGGGAATAAGAGCATGGAAGCAGTTCAGCTAACAGTAATTACTACATTAAATCATATATCATGGCTCTAACATTGAGAACTTGTATATCTTTAAGGGTCGTTAATTTTACAAGTCCACCGTTAACCTGGCGTGAGGTGAAGCGATGAAGTAGCGATGGCAAGCCGATATAAAACAAACGTGAGCAGACGATATGGAGAGAGAGAGACAAAATCCAAGTAACTGGATTTACTAAAACTAACTGAGAATTGAATGTATATATTTTTCCCTTTTTACATGTTCGTACAAAGTTACAGTAGTTGGTTGCTGTTGAGGTCTTGCTTTTGGCCCTGTTGCTCCACTATATACGTATAGGAGGGTACTATAATTACATAATTATAACCTATTTCCGCAGAAAATGACAGTTAAAAAAAACAAAACTCATTGCAATATCAGCTCCCCTCCATGTGAATGTGAACACATCATGCTTCCTGGTTCCATCTGAAGCATAAACAAACTACTACCGTAACTCGTCTCCACCAGTGAGCTCCACAACCCTGCTCTTCCCCAGAGCGCCTGCCCTGACTGCGTCCCAAATAGCACCATATAGTGCACTACTTTTGCCGAGGCCCCATAGGGAGCCATTTGGGAAGCAGCCCGACTGCAGTACAGAACCCAGTGGTATAAACCGTATAGCCCCACAGGGAGTTAGCCATGGAGCTTTGGCTCAGCCTGTTGATTGCACTTTGCCCGATCATTTCCTTGAACCTCTGCAGAATGTCACATTCGAGGAGGTTTCTGTTCGTCTCGCCAGAGCAGTACAAAGCTAGTTTTCACTTAGCACTCTGTTAAGAACCCCAAGTCGAACCACGATCAAAGAGGAACGATCTTGTCACTCTCCCCAACTTCCCAGTTAGAATGTCATCATTCATCTTTGTATCATGGGAGGGGGAAAAAAATATTTGTACATTTTGTTTGGACTGCGTGGCCTGCGCAGCCTACCATATTAAACTAATAAAGAAAAACTAAGCATATAGCCTCTCTAAATCAAATACCTGTTCATCAAGCATACACTATGCTAATGTTTAACTCACTCTTTACTTAATTGTCCATGGCTAACAAATGCTTATTTTCTTAATTACATTTCATAATTATTTTTCTGGCATAAATCAAAGCCAAGCCAGAGACAACCTCTTGCATATCTCTAGACTAGCTACACGTGATCTATTAGTTTGCAAAAAATGCATTCCATTGTTATGATGAACATCATTTTCCACCGTTCTTTGAAAACGCTTCTAAAACAGCAAAAGCATGAAGAGATTGGTTCACCATACTAGCTGACAGTAAGAAGCAACCCCAGCCTGTCCTTTCTGAGCTTCTTCTGCGAGCTGCGTTGGTCGGTTTAGGAGGATTAAGATGTTTGACTAGCTAGCAGGGACCCCTGCTTGCCGTGACCAACGACGCGAGGGAGTCGGTTTCTGACCAAAAATAAACATCAGTCTGAGTGGTAGGGTCCCAGTGCTCAGGCCTCAGCACCGTCAGCTACAGGAGCGCATCAATCACAGCTGGACTGGGCTGAGGTGGGGGCTGGGAGCTGTGGGTTAGGGCTGGGGGCTGAGAATGGGCAAAGGCAGAGCACAGGAAAACAGCCTGGACCAGCTGCTGCTAATGCACACACACACACACAGAGAGATGCACAGTCACACACGCACACATATTCGTAAACTGTACACACACATATTCGTAAACTGTACACACACACACACACACACACAGAGAGAAAAACATGGATACACACAGTGACGCACGGATTGCCACAAACAGACACACAAGAACACACACACGTCTTAATCCCCTTTCAACGGCTGAACTCTGATAGACACTCCATGCAGAGAGAGAGAGAAGAGGAAGGAAGAGAAAAGGAAAGAGAGAGAGAGAAAAGAAAGAGATAGGAGGGGGGAAAGAGAGGGAGCAAAATATGAAATCGATAGTGTCAAGCAGAATTGACTATGGCTTATTCAATAACTTGTTTTGTTTTCAGTTGCCAGCTCACCATTGCATTTGTGATCATAATGTGAGTGTATTCAGTCAACCCACATCTGGATATTGTACCTAAATATAAAAATACACAGTAAAGTATATGTCCTGTAGGGATACATACTACAGGAATAACAATAAGATAGTTAACACTATCCCATATTTTTGTTTACCTAAATATGAACCAAAATCCCTTATAATTCGGTGAAGGCTTTTCTACCACCTGGCAGAGGTGAAAATAAAGCCTATGCATAATATGCAGTGATAATAAGACAGTGCCAGTGTGTTAGATTATAACGTATCCTGAACTCATGGATGTGATAGAACAATTCTATTTTGCAACTTGATTCAGATGTATGTGTTAAAATGTCTGCACATACCGCATCCATTATTCATTAAAATGAATAAATGAATTCAGATACAACATCAGGGAAATGGAAATATTAAATTTAGTTTGTTTATTATAGCCTATACTTTTCATCGTTTTGTGCTCACTCTCATGATAATACATTCATGCTTATAAATCTGGTAATAGTCAATGCCTTTGTAATTGTAATCAAATTTGATATCAAATGAATATTTGATTCTAAATCACAATAACATAAAAGCAAGCACGCACCAAATGAAAAAATAAATCCTGATGTGCAAAATTGACAGCTTCATAGAGAGAACCTATTTTTCTAAAGATGTCAACCTAGTTTTACTTTATTTGCAGTATTGAGATCATGTAGAAGGTATTATGGGTTTTGGGGGAACAAAAAAAACGTCACCTGAAGAACTTGGCCTGCTGTTCCTCTGTTTATGTCCCCTGTCCAAGGCGATGTGGTTCAAGACGTGGAGGGAGATCCACTGATCACCTCGCTCGGTTATACTGCCCCCTGGCGGAATGAAAGCGAAAATGAACGTCGACAGTAGACTACATTAGTGCAAGATTATAAAACTAAGAACATGTAATTGTAATTTATAAAGTGTACTATTATAACGTCGATTAATACTTCAGCTAGCAAATGTTTAGAAACATAAATATTTGTATTTTCTGGATTTGACACTCACCTTCAGCTTCCTTACAATTTGTGGAGTGAATATTCTGGTAGGTCTATCTCTGGGAATGTTTTAAAAACGCCAGCATTAATCTTTGCAATGTGCACAAACAGCAAACTCTATCAAACTGCTGAATATTCCGGTTTCAGAACGCAGTGTGAGCAAATTAAAAGAGCTGACCTCAACTGCTGCTTCGCTGGATTTATATCTGACCGTCACTGATTGATTGATATCTCTGTAACAAGTGTAAGGACCCAGACAGACAGAACGAAGACTCACCTGTCAAACGGACGATTATGGTTCGGCACACCTGATAAAATAAAAGTTCTGCATTTCTGAGCGCTTTTATTACCATGAATGCACTAGATTTGTCATATTTTTCTAAAAGTGAAATATGTTATATTTTATATGAAAAAGTTACTGTTATGGATAATCCCATTATTATTAAGTAACTGTTTTCTATAGCCAAATGAATAAATTAAATGTCACACAATCAATATGTTCCTGTGTTTTCTTTGTAGGCTACATTATGCTATGGTCTCATGAGTCATGACCTACAAACGCGTTTTAGTGATTACATTTAAATTAAATGGTTATAACGATACATTAATTAGCCTAGTCAAGGATTCTTCCCTCATAGCTCCCCTATTATTAACATCGGCCATACAAGCCATTTCATGTAATTGATATTGTGAAAGAAGATCATAAAATATACCTAAATCAAATAAAAATGGTTAATTGGCAGAGTTATTACATTCCGGAGTCTATCATTAAGAATTATATTCAATGAAACCTCCCTTTCTCGTAATTTATTTTCTGAGGCCGGTAATTGAATTTGTAATAGGAAACGCAGTTTTTGAAATGACCTTTTTGCAATAATGCTTCGTTAATTGAAAGTAAATCTTTTTTTTTTCTATCACTGGGTGTTAAACGATTTTCTAACTATGCTGGTCTTAGAATCAGATCTTCTCAGAGTAAAGAACAGCTCTGCACCATTGGGTTGTTCCACCTTAAAAAAACAAGAGGATTTTGACACCTACCATCTCAGATTGTTCTGAAATCGTTTCTGTTCTTACAAACATATAGGATTAGCATTCCTGCAAAATTATATTTGTTGAAATATAATCAGATCTCTGAGAAATTAAGCCAATTGATTGCATCCAAATTGGCCAAATAGGTGGGTGTCATGGCTTGCTGAAATGATATGGAACGACCCCATTAACACGACCTTTTCAGTTAGGCTGTGACATTGACAATCTCTGTAACATTGACAAACTGTCAATTCAATATAGTCAACATTATTATTATTGTTACTTTTATTACTGATAATAATATTTAGGAGGGAAATAACTTAATGAATACTTGAAGAGTTAGTTTCGAAAACACTACATCCACAATTTTTTCACATTTGTTTGTTTCATCAGAAATGATTGCTTATGGGTACCTTCATGTGTGTAAAATATTACTGTTCTCAGATTTTTTATTAATCGATTTAAGATATGTATGAAAATGTGTTTTTTTGCAAAATGCTATACAGTATATTAGTATACATTGTTTAGCTGGAATGGAATGTCCATATCCTGTATACACTGTGTATACAAAACACATGCTCTTTCCATGACAGACTGACCAGGTGAAAGCTATGATGCCTAAATTGATGTTACTTGTTAAATCCACTTCAGTCAGTGTAGATGAAGGGGAGGAGAAGCCTTGAGACAACCGAGACATGGATTGTGTATGTGTGCCATTCAGAGGGTGAATGGGCAAGACAAAATATTTAAATGACTTTGAACAGGTATGGTAGTAGGTGCCAGGCGCACCGGTTTGTGTCAAGAACTGCAACACTGCTGGATTGTTCCCGCTCAACAGTTTCATTTGTATATCAAGAATGGTCCACCACCCAAAGGAGATCCAGCCAACTTGACACAACTATGGGAAGCATTGGAGTCTACATGGGCCAGCATTCCTGTGGAATGCTTTTCACACCTTGTCCAACAAATTTTCATTGTTGGACATAAAAGATTGTAAAAACACCAGGAAATCAGCTCCAAGCTATTTTATCTTTGGAAATCTGTTCCCAAGTATTCCCACGCATGATAGAGAGATAGAGACGTGATCGCATACTAATATAAGCAAGGTTTGAAAATATTATGTTTTAGTCAAATATTATATCCGTTTGGGCTACTTGCAGTCAATTGGCAGTCTACAAATGATTTGTAATTATGTTCCGGCCCCGTGACCATCTGCTCAAGAAAAATAAAATAATAAAAACATTTAAAAAATATATTTTTTTAAATCAGGCTTGCGGCTAAATCTAGTTGATGATCCCTGTTCTGGAAAATGTTAAACATTTTAAGGATTTTTTGTTGTTGCAGTATGTAAACTTAACATGAAGAACAGGAATGACATTTACTCTCACGAGTGGCCAATAAGACCTACCTGAAAGCCACACCCCTAATAAGCCACGCATCCTGGAAATAACCTAAGGATTACATTAAAAAAGACCCAGCTGCTAGGTCAACCCAGCATGAAAGTAAAAAATAACCAATTGACGGTAAATCAACCTGTTTGGGGAATCCCAACAACCCAACATGTTGGGTTATTCACACAACCCAACTGGCTGGGTCAAAATAACCCAGCATGTGATCTGTCCAATATTTAACCAGTGCTGGGTTATCAATATTTTTTTTTGAGTGTGAACAAGTTGAGGAGACTAAACTTCTTGGTGTCACCTTAGATTGTAAATTGTCATGGTCAATGCATATTAATTCAATTGTAAAGAAGGGGAGAGGTCTGTGTGTGATAATGAGAACTCAGCATTTTTAACACCACAGTCGACCAAACAAGTCCTGCAGGCTCTAGTTTTATTGAATCTTGACTACTGCCCAGTGATATGGTCAAGTCAGCAAAGAAGGATCTAGAAAAGCTGCTGCTGGCCCAGAAAAGAGCAGCATGTCTTGCCTTTTAATGTACACAGGGGGCGAATGTCAACAGTATGTATGCCAGTCTCTCTTGGCTCAAAGTAGAGGAGAGATTGACTGCATGACATTTTTTTATTTTTTATTACTGTGTTGAAAATTCCAAATTGTCTGTATAATCAATAATCAAGCTCTGACAGACATACTTACCCCCCCAGACGTGCCATCGGGGGTCTCATCACAGTCCCCACATCCAGAATGAATTCAAGGCAACGCACAGTATTATATAGAGCCATGATCACATGGAACTGCCAATGACTGCTGCCAATGACTGGAACGAATTGCAAAAATCACTGAAGCTGGAGACTTATTTCTCCCTCACTAACTTTAAACATCAGCTATCAGAGCAGCTAACCAATCGCTGCAGCTGTACATAGTCCATCTGTAAATAGCCCATCCAATCTACCTACCTCATCCCCATATTGTTTTTATTTACATTTCTGCTCTTTTGCACACCAGTATTTCTACTTGCACATCATCATCTGCTCATCTATCACTCCAGTGTTAACTTGCTAAATTGTAATTACTTCACTACTATGGCCTATGTACTACCTTACCTCCTCACTCCATTTGCACACACTGTATATAGACTTTCTTTTTTTCTATTGACTGTACCCTTGTTTATTCCATGTGTAACTCTGTGTTGTTGTTTGTGTCGCACTGCTTTGCTTTATCTTGGCCAGGTTGCAGATGTAAATGAGAACTTGTTCTCAACTAGCCTACCTGGTTAAATAAAGGTTAAATATATATATTTTTAAAGAACTGCCTTCAATCTCAAATTACTCAAACAGCTTAAAAAAATTAATAATAAAACAACACCTTACAGCACAGCGCCTCTCCCCTAACTGACCTAATTAACAAAAAATGCACATGTACAGTTGAAGTCGGAAGTTTACATACACCTAGGATGGAGTCATTAAAACTCGTTTTTCAACCACTCCACAAATTTCTTGTTAACAAACTACAGTTTTGGCAAGTCGGTTAGGACATCTACTTTGTGCATGACACAAGTAATTTTTCCAACAATTGTTTACAGGCAGATTATTTCACTTATAATTCACTTTCACACACTTTCATTGCTAGATATAACTGCACTGTTGGAGGTAGAAACATAAGAATTTCACTGCACCAGCAATAACATCTGCAAATCTGTTTACGTGACCAATACAATTTTATTTCTTCACAAAAATGTTTTAGTTATTTGTAACATTTGACTGTGTAAAACCTAGAAGTACTACTTGTGTCTCAGTCTAGAAGCGCAGACAAAGGATATCAATGATCTGGAAAGATTCTGTATAGAGGAATGGTCTAAGATCCCTGCCAATGTGTTCTCCAATCTCATAAAACATTTTAGAAAAATAAATATAGCATAGTATTTTGTATTGTTTATTTTAAACAGTCTTTTTTGCTCATTTTTATGGACCCCACCTACATATGCAGTTACAGCCAACATAGATATAGCAGTGTGAATCAAACAAAGCCAACATGTTCCACAACAATAACATTAGTTGTTGGCTTCCTGTCGTCGACAGGGATCAGGATTTATTTTTTAAAGAAAATAATAAGAGGGTTCTTCTCATAAAGGTCTCATCAACCACAACAACATCTGACAAACAGTATACTTTTTTAAAATTCCATTATTTGGTCGACGCAGACACGGAATTATCCCCAGATTTATGTCTCACCATTTGGCAACACAGAAATTCCTGCTGGCCGCTTCCTGTTCCAGAGCTGCAAAAAAATATATAAATAAATAAACACACACACAGGGAGGGGAGACAAGTTCCCTAGCTCGCTGCTCTCTTTTGTTCCCTCCGTCAGAGGGTCTTATCCATGTCCAAAATGGCACCCTATTTCCTATACAGTGCACTCATTTTGACCAGGGCCCATAGGTACTATATAGGGGGATAAGGTGTCATTTGAGATGCACACCATGACTCGGGGAAGCTGAGTCTCTACAAGAGCCATATTTAAGCCCTAATAGGGTGGATGAGTTTTAGGAGTGGTCACTTGAGGTAGACTGCCTTTTACACCTGCCTTCCCTCTCTAGAATCATGGTTTTGTACAGCACTGCCTTTTGTACTGTTTCTACATTTCTCTAACACTGAAAGACTCAGTGCCAGTTTCCTAGGCCCAGGTTAAACCCTAGTCCTGATCTTAAAAGCATGTTCATCTCCTGGGCACAGAAACATGGAAATGGACAGGCTACAGAATCATATTTTCTAGGGAATTTCCTAGGTCAGTTCAGAATGGACTTGAGAAGACAGTATAACACTACACATATTTTCTTCAGTAGTGGAACAAAGCTCTTACTCATTCTATTAGTATATTCTGGTCATGCTCTTGGGTCATAAAAGAGAAATTGAATGTGATGTTTTGTCCGCACAAAGTATTTTGAAATACTTTTGAGGAGGATATCAGAGTTCCACATCATCCAGTAGCGTATTCACACTGTAATGAAATTAGCTTAATAAACGGGGCCAAAATACAGCCCACAACGGATGATGTCAACTTGGGTCCCCGAGCTCAACTCTAAGAGGTACAGATATGTGACAGGGTCTGACCAACAGGGACTAATAACTAGAGGAAACACAGTCTGGATCACAGATCCCAGATCCAAGGCGGGAGTTGTTTGTTTCGGGAATCTGCCCTTGTATATATCACCCCTCTAAACATGAGATGTATTTACATGCAATGTGACAAGATTCTTCTATTCTTAACTTTTGCTCCTGTGGCTGTTGAGGGGAGGTGAGGGAGGAGGGGGGATGATGGCGGTTGGTCGCCTGCTTGACAGAGCAGCGTCTGACATGGCCTTCCTTTCTTCTCTCCTCCCTCCTCCCTACCATCCTCCCTCTCCTCCTCTGCAGGGCTGGGTTGTGCCTGCGAGGAAACGTGCAGCCATCTGCCTGAGCCCTGCCGCTGTCCCTCCCTCCTTCCTTCCTGACCGGCCGCAACACACTGACAACAAGACAACAAGCTAATTAGGAGTTTTACTCTGCTTATTACATATGCAACACAAGTGTTGCGGCTTAATCTGGTTTAGTGTCTCTGTCGTATGATGCGATTTACCCTGCAATTAAAAGCAATGTAGTATCTAAAAATGGTACGATGGTCTTCCTTCCTGCCCCAGCATGACACTGATTGAGGCCGACACTCGACAGACAACTGGAATGGCTGAGGGCCACCTGACTACTGAGTGCTGTAAGGAGGAGACCCATCCATTGGCCCCTGGCCTCCACAGCCCCTAGCTGGATCCAAAGTAAGAAAATAGTTCAGGATGGATGTCAGACTGGAGTTCCTGCCCACAATTCTTCGGCCCTAATATTCAGAAGGTAACACAAGGCCTCAACATGCAGTACACTTTTAAAATAAAAAGGTGCATAGTAGAACCATATAGGGTTTTTCACCATAGGTGAAGCCTTTTTGGTGCTAGAAAGAACCCTTTGGAAATGGTTCTACCTACAGTAGAACCCTCTATGAAGGGATCTACCAATAACCATTTTATCTTTGAAGGTCTCTTCCTAGAACACTCTATGAACGGTTCCATCAGCCTTATTAGCCTTTCAAATTAAACTCTTTATGACAAAACATTACATACAACATAAGGCCTTTCTTTGAAGGCCTAGTTATACCCTAACACAGTGGTGTTATGAAACTCCTGGTTTACAGGCCACATCAAGCCTGCAAGTCACATTATGTTGGAAAGTGATGTGTAATTCCTATTGGAATCCAGGCAGAGTGAGAACATACACAATTAGAACCTTTAATCACCCGCAACCTGCATTCAGAATGACTGCCAGAGTAGGGAAGATTGATTAAAGGGATAACCATTAAAAAAAAAATACATTTTAGTAACGCTCTTGTCCAGAGTGACTTACAGTAGTGATTGCATACAGTTTCATAATTGTTCGTACTGGTCTCCGATGGGAATCAAACCCACAACCCTGGTGTTGCAAGTGCCTTGCTCTACCAACTGAGCCACAGAGGACCAATCATCTCACACTCAACTCTGGTTATTAACAACAACACTAGGGTTCTTTTACACCACTGAGAGAACACTAGAAATGTTACACTGGAACATCAACAGGTAAAACAGGCCAATTGGCTGTGTACCATACAATACACTGCTGGTTCACTCACACTCCCTTAGATTCTTCTACTCTCTGCTCAATAAAAAAAATATATATACTTATTTGAAAGACAGAAATCATGGCAAAGAATAAGACGGACAAGATGGCTGATGTTTTACGTGCTCCTAACCGATTGTGTTTTTATGTTAGTTTTTTTGCTTTGTTTGTAACTTGTTTTATTACTTATTTTGTACATAATGTTGCTGTTACCGTCTCTTATGAGCGAAAATAACTTCTGGACACCAGAACTGCGATTACTCAACATGAACTGACAGAAGCTATTTTTTCCTTTAACGAGTCCGACGAGCCCGATGTGAACGAAATACTGCTTTCCCGGGAACAGGCCCAAATCCCCATTTGCGTGAAGAGACGACGGAGAAAAAGAGGATGGATATCGGGCTGCCTTCTGGGAATTCGTAGGCGATCGAATAAACCCACCTGCCCTCCGTTCTACTAGCTAACGTGGAATCATTGGAAAATAAAATCGACGACCTACGAGAAAGGTTAAACTATCAACGGGACAAACTGTAATATCTTATGCTTCACGGAGTCGTGGCTGAACGATGACATTATCGACATACAGCTGGCTGGTTATACGCTGTATCGGCAGCTTAGAGCAGCGGTGTCTGAGAAGACAAGGGGTGGAGGTCTATGCATATATGTAAACAACAGCTGGTGCACAATATCTAAGGAAGTCTCAAGGTTTTGATCGCCTGAGGTAGAGTATCTCATGATACTATCTACGTAGAAAGTTTTCATCTGTATTTTCGTAGCCGTCTACATACCACCACAGACCGATGCTGGCACTCAGACCACACTCAATGAGCTGTATTCCACCATAAGCAAACAGGAAAACGCTCATCCAGAGGTGACACTCCCAGGGGCCGGGGACTTTAATAAAGGGGAACTTAAATCTGTTTTACCAAATTTCTAACGTGTTAAATGTGCAACCAGAGGGGAAAAAACTCAGGACAAACTTTACTCCACTCACAGAGACACGTACAACGCTCTCCCTCGCCCTCCATTTGGCAAATCTGACCATAATTCTATCCTCCCGATTCCTGCTTACAAGCCAAAATTAAAGCAGGAAGCACCAGTGACTCGGTCAATAAAAAAGTGGTCAGATGAAGCGGATGCTAAGCTACATGACTGTTTTGCTAGCACAGACTGGAATATGATCCGTGATTCTCCCTATGGCATTGAGGAGTACACAACATCAGTCATTGGTTTCATCAATAAGTGCATCGATGACGTCATCCCCACAGTGACTTTATGTACATACCCCAACCAGAAGCCATGGATTACAGGCAACATCCACACTGAGCTAAAGGCTAGAGCTGCCGCTTTCAACGATCAGGACTCTAACCCTGAAGCTTATAAGAAATCCCGCTATGCCCTCCAACGAACCATCAAACAGGCAAAGTGTCAATACAGGACTAAGATCAAATCGTACTACACCGGCTCCGAAGCTAATCGGATGTGGCAGGGCTTGCAAACCATTACAGACTATTAAGGGAAGTACAGCCGAGAACTGCCCAGTGACACGAGCATACCAGACGAGCTATACTACTTCTATGCTTGCTTCGAGGCAAATAACACTGAAACATGCATGAGAGCACCAGCTGTTCAGAACGACTGTGTGATTACGCTCTCCGCATCCGATGTGAGTAAGACCTTTAAACAGGTCAACATTCACAAAGCCGCAGGGCCAGATGGATTACCAGGACGTGTACTGCGAGCATGCCCTGACCAACTGGCAAGTGTCTTCACTGACATTTTCAACGTCTCCCTGTCCGAGTCTGTAATGCCAACATGTTTTATGCAGACCACCATAGTCCCTATGCCCAAGAACACTAAGGTAACCTGCCTAAATGACTACCGACCCCTAGCACTCACGTCTGTGGCCACGAAGTGCTTTGAAAGCCTGTTCATGGCTCACATCAACACCATTATCCCAGAAACCCTAGACCCACTCCAATTTGCATACCGCCCCAACAGATCCACAGATGATGCAATCTCTATTGCATTCCACACTGCCCTTTCCCACATGGACAAAAGGAACACCAATGTGAGAATGCTATTCATTGACTACAGCTCAGCATTCAACACCATAGTGCCCTCAAAGCTCATCAATAAGCTAAGGACCCTGGGACTGAACACCTCCCTCTGCAACTGGATCCTGCACTTCCTGACGGGCCGCCCCCAGGTGGTAAGGGTGGGTAACAACACATCCGCCACGCTGATCCTCAACACAGGGGCCCCTCAGGGGTGCGTGCTCAGCCCCATCCTGTACTCCCTGTTCACTCATGACTGCAAGGCCAGGCACGACTCCAACACCAACATTAAGTTTGCCGATGACACAACAGTGGTAGGCCTGATCAGCGACAAGACAGCCTACAGGGAGGATGTCAGAGACCTGGTCATGTGGTGCCAGGACGACAACCTCTCCCTCAACATGATCAAGACAAAGGAGATGATTGTGGACTACGGGAAAAGGGGTTGTAGTGGAGCAGGTTGAGAGCTTCAAGTTCCTTGGTGTCCACATCACCAACAAACTAACATGGTCCCAGCACACCCAGGCAGTCGTGAAGAGGGCACAACAAAACCTATTCCCCCTCAGGAGACTGAAAAGATTTGGCATGGGTCCTCAGATCCTCAAAAAGGTTCTACAGCTGCACCATCGAGAGCATTCTGACTAGTTGCATCACTGCCTGGTATGGCAACTGCTATACCACGTGGTGTCAGAGGAAGGCCCTAAAAATTGTCAAAGACTCCAGCCACCCTAGTCATAGACTGTTCTATCTGATACCGCACAGCAAGCGGTACCGGAGCACCAAGTCTAGGTCCAAGAGGCTTCTAAACAGTTTCTACCCCCAAGCCATAAGACTCCTGAACATCTAATCAAATGGCTACCCAGACTATTTACGTTGCCCCCCTTTTACACCGCTTCTACTCTCTGTTATTATCTATGCATAGTCACTTTAATAACTCTACCTACATGTACATATTACCTCAATTACCTCAACAACCCTGTATATAGCCTCGCTATTGTTATTTTACTGCTGCTCTTTAACTACTTGTTACTTTTATTTCTTATACTTAAATTGTATTTTTTAAACTGCATTGTTGGTTAGGGCCTTGGAAGTAAGACATTCACTGTAAGGTCTACCTGTTGTATTCGACGCATGTGAGTAATAAAATGTGATTAGATGAGACAAACTATGTCAGTACTGTTTATATAAAATTATTAAAGGAATACCAGATACATGCACAAATATTCCCATATAGGTAGTTTAAAACATTCACACCCATCTTTCTAAACTTATCAGGTTACTTAAACTCATGTTAAAAGTAAAAATAGACTTTGAGTGACTAAAACATCACTCATAATATTTTTTTCCCAGATAGAAATTCTCAAAACGTTAGAAAAATGACTTTTTCTTCGTGTCAAACTACGAGGACATCTGAAAAGACAGACCGAGTGGGTGGGGAGCTAGTACGCTGAGTGGGCGGGGAGATCACCGTGACTGACAGTTCTTTGAAAACACCTACTGTATGTCATGTAACATGCACGCAGTGAGCAGTGTTGCAGTGAGATTATAACAAGCAAATGTTCTGATACACAAAGCAACTCAAACAACATTGAAATTGCATGCAACATCCAATTCTGTCATACATAAATTCTTGATTTTAGAAATTATGTTTATCCAACTGCTGGGTTATTGTAACAGTTTCAACATAGACAACATGTTGGCTGTATAACTTAGCTAGCTACCCCAAATGAATATGTCAGCACTGTTTTATCAAGCTACAAATAGCTAGCAAAGGTAGCATGTGAGTTTCAAGTTTGGGGAAGCACATTTCTACCATAAGAATTCAGTTTTATAATAAAGCATCATCACATTTGAAGTTTTTTGTTGTAAGATAGGCTACTATAGGTGATGAGTAGGTTACATAGTCATAATTTAGGCAAATAATATAACTATTACGGGGTAGTGCTGACACTGACAAACATATCAATAAAAAACTATGTAGTTTGATCTATATAATAGGCGTATGAGAAGGGGAGACACAATAAAATATGACATCCATCTAACCTGGAGGAGGAAATGATTGTCCGAAAACAAAACATTTCAAGAGCCAACGACCCAACAATAATAAAGAGTGAATATGCGCACTCACCGGGCCGATGCTCTCCGCAGGTGCCAATAAGATAGGCTACACTGTTCACTAAATTAAGTTGAGAATTCTGATAACTAAAAGAAGGTATTTTTTATTTTTTTTAAACCCAACAATCTACAATGAACAAAAATATAAACACAACATGCAACAATTTCAAAGAGTTAAAGTTCATAAGGAAATCTGTCAATTGGAATACATTCATTAAGCCCTAATCTATGGATTTCACGACTGGGAATAGAGATATGGATCTGTTGGTCACAGATACCTCAAAAAAAGATAGTGCATTCAGAAAGTATTCAGACCCCTTTACTTTTTCCACATTTTGAAACATTACATCCTTATTCAAAAATTGATAAAAAATATGTTTAATTCATCAATCTACACACAATACCCCACAATGACAAAGCAAAAACAGTTTCTTAGAAATGTTTGCTAATTTAATAAAGATGAAAAAAACAGAAATACCTTATTTACATAAGTATTCAGACCCTTTGCTATGTGACTCAAAATAGAGCTCAGGTGCATCCTGTTTCTATTGATCATCCTTGAGATATTTCTACAACCTGATTGGAGTCCACCGGTAGTAAATTCAATTGATTGGACATGATGTGGAAAGGCACACACCTGTCTATAAGGTCCCACAGTTGACAGTGCATGTCAGAGCAAAACCCAAGATCCCGATGGTCACTCTGACAGAGCTCCAGAGTTCCTCTGTGAAGATGGGAGAACCTTCCAGAAGGACAACCATCTCTGCAGCACTCCACCAATCAGGCCTTTATGAAAGAGTGGCCAGACGGAAACCACTCCTCAGCAAAAGGCACATGACAGCCCACTTAGAGTTTGCCAAAAGGCACCTAAAGGACTCTCAGACCATGAGAAACAATTCTCTGATCTGATGAAACCAAGATTGAACTCTTTGGCCTGAATGCCAATCGTCACATCTGGAGGAAACATGGCACCATCCCTATGGTGAAGCATGGTGGTGGCAGCATCATGCTGCGGGGATGTTTTTCAGCGGCAGGGACTGGAAGACTAGTCATGATCGAGCGAAAGATGAACAGAGAAAAATGCAGAGAAATCCTTGATGAGGTCCTGAGCACTCTGGAGCAGGTTCTCAGACTAGTGCGAAGGTTCAACTTCCAACAGGACAACGACCCTAAGTACACAGCCAAGACAATGCAGGAGTGGCTTTGGGACAAGTCTCTGAATGTCCTTGAGTGGGCAAGCCAGGGCCCGGACTTGAACATCTCTGGAGAGACCTGAAAATAGCTGTGCAGCGACGCTCCCCATCCAACCTGACAGAGCTTGAGAGAATGGGAGAAACTCCCCAAATACAGATGTGCTAAGCTTGTAGCGTCATACCCAAGAAGACTCGAGGCTGTAATCACTGCCAAAGGTGCTTCAACAAAGTACTGAATAAAGGGTCTGAATAATTATGTAAATGTGATATTTCAGTTTATTTGATAAATTAGCAAACATTTCTAAATACCTGTTTTTGCTTTGTCATTATGAGGTATTGTGTGTAGATTGATGAGAGTTATAATTATTTAAATCAGTTTTAGAATAAGGCTGTAACTTATCAAAATGTTGAAAAAGTTGAGGGGTCTGAATACTTTCCGAATGCACTGTTTCTTCTTCGCATAGAGTTGATGAGGCTGTTGTGGCTTGTGGAATGTTGTCCCACTCCTCTTCAATGGCTGTGCGGAGTTGCTGGATATTGGTGGGAACTGGAACACGCTGCCATACACGTCGATCCAGAGCATCCCAAACATGTCTGGTGGTAAGTATGAAGGCCATGGAAGAACTGGGACATTTTCAGCTTCCAGCAATTGTGTACAGATCCTTGCGACATGGGGCCATGCATTACCATGCTGAAATATGAGATGATGGCGGCGGTTGAATGACACGACAATCGGCCCAGAGGATCTCGTCACGGTATCTCTGTGTATTCATTTCTATTATGCCTGCCCATACACTAACCCCACCGTTACCATGCGGCACTCTGTTCACAACGTTGACGTCAGCAAACCGCTCCCCACACAACACCATTGTCATGACGTTGCCCTCTTTGGGTACAGCGAGCACCCCCCCCCTCCGCCTCTCTGACTACACTCAGGCTGCTGTGACCTCAGGTCGTAAATTCCTGGAGGAGATTATCTCCTCGTGGCCACAGTATAGAGAGAGAGGGAGTTTTCATAGAGAACAAAGGAATTTCTTCCACCTCACAGAACTGGAGGTCCGAACAGTATTTATGTTCTGGAGAACGTATAAAAGATCGGTGAAGAATCCAGCTACGAACTGGTCCGTTTGGTACAATTTTGTGAAACTCATGAGAGACAATATGGCCACATTACCATAACGCTGTTTATACAATAGCCTCAGATATGAGGCTTACATCTAATTGTTGTATAAGATGAATGAGTGAGGATGATACTGTTTGTGAAATTGTGTAATGTGATTTTGGACTGTTTAATGAAGGAAACTCCAATTCCCTTTGGAGTTTAACTAAATCAGAGGACTGCCCATGAGCACAGTTATGGTCTGGCGCCATGGGACAGGCACTTTTCTGCTCTTCCGAATAAAACCCCCACCCGGGTTTTCTATCACCAGACCAGCTTACCTCAATAACGAGAGGGCCAAGGTTTGAGAGGTAGACCAGCTTACCTCGATAACGAGAGGGCCAAGGTTTGAGTAGATGGCTGAATCTTTTAACCATACCACGTGGTTAAACTCTTAGACTATCGATACCGACAGAATAAGAACAAGTCTTTGATATTAATTACTAGTCTGCAGCTAGGAATTCGGTATCATTGAACGCGAAGACCGACAACCGCAGAAACATCTATTCTATAACGACATGAATGAATGTCACTCTGAACTATCCATTCTAACCACGACAGAGAGAGAGGGCGGACAGACTCTCCAACAGAAACAAACTTTTCAACAGAGATCCCGACGACACACTGAGCGTAAATATATATTGATTGCAATTGTTCCCGAATGAGTGAGCGTTCATGTGCAAAGGATTAGCATTTCAATTGTTATAATTATCACTCTGTCTAACAAGCCGCCATACCGGTTTAGCCCACTAGGGCACATCCCCCTTTAATTTCTTTGTAAACATATCTATTTTGTTTGTTTGTGTGATGCATTTCTGTGAATTACTTAGTAAATAAATGATTTTAAGACAATTGATGTATGGATGACTCATAGTGAAGACTGGGTTCGTGCAGATAACCAACAATTTACGACGTTTGGAATGAGACGAACGTGAGGTAAATAATAATTCATTAATCAGAAGACTAATTGATCAGATATTAAGATATCTGAAAGTTATATTAGGAAAATTATAGCTTTGTAATCTGAATATTTTCCTTGGTGCCCTGACTTCCTAGTTAATTACAGTTACATGATTAATCAGTTTAATCGCGTAATAATAATTACAGAGTTATTTGATAAATAAGTCTTCAGTTTAATGATCAGTTTAATGATGCCAAAGACACGACACCATACATTGCCATCTTCCTCATACAGTTGAAACTGGGATTCATCCGTGAAGAGCACACTTCTCCAGCATGCCAGTGGCCATCGAAGGTGAGCATTTGACCACTGAAGTCAGATTCGATGCTGAACTGCAGTCAGCTCAAGACCCTGGTGAGGACGAGAAGCACGCAGATGAGCTTCCCTGAGACATTTTTTTACCGTTTGTGCAGAAATTATTAGGTTGAACTTGAGACATCTGTGCAATTGTGTTGTGTGACACTTCACATTTTAGAGTGGCCTTTTATTGTCCCCAGCACCAGGTGCACCTGTGTAATGATCATGCTGTTTAATCAGCTTCTTGATATGCCACACCTTTGGATGGATTATCTTGGCAAAGGAGAAATGCTCACAAACATGGACGTAAACAAAATTGTGCACTAAATTTGAGAGAAATAAGCTTTTTGTCTGTATGGAACATTTCTGGGATCTTTTATTTCAGCTCATGAAACATGGGAAACACTTTACATGTTGTGTTTATCTTTTTGTTGAGTATATTTGGTATTTGCCGTGCGAGCTGCCCAAATTGCGGGCCTTTCCAACTGTAGGCAATGCGATTTAAAACTATCTACAGATAGTTAGGCCATATCATTTTGGCAATTAAATTACATTTACTTTAGGGGGAAGCTTTATGGACATACCACCTATGCTAGCTAGTTCATCTTGGACAATTTCAGTTGAAACTTTACAGGGTGAGGTCTACGTACATTTCAATAAATATATATACACTGACTGCCACACAATGTTCATACACTGAGTCTACCAAACATTAGGAACACCTTCTTAATATTGAGTTGCACCCCCCAAGTATACAATGTATAGTGTATATCATAAATATCAATGATGTCAAGAAGTTTGTATAAATCACCTGTTTGGCATGTCTCTTGATGTAATGACATGAAAACTGTGTAAGAGTTTGGGGAAACCCTTCACGTGCTTTTGTTCTGGTTTCATCCAAATACCATCCAATTTCATGAAAAACATGATTTTGACTGTTCAGAACCTTTATAATGTAAAGGGCAACTGAAGTTTGGTTCATTAAGAAATGCTAGCAGCCATGACTGAATTAAAACGCGAGTTGGTTTCAGGGTGTGGTTTGATGTGGGTGTCTCGTGTGTGTTCGCAAGTGGGAAGAGTTAGACAAATTATTTTGCCAATTAGCTTCAGCCGGCTGGTGTGAAACCGTGGCAAAGTTGGTTTAACTTCAGATAGCCCATCTCCAGGGCTAATTAGTGACCGTAAATAAATTACACAATGTAAATGAGACAATATTTTCATGTTGCACACCTTTTGGTTCTCATTAAATGCTTTCAATATTTGTATATTAAGTTAAAAAATGTATAGTTAATTTGAGGTTTTTAAGTCATTGAAATTTGGAACAGTTGGAAATGTACATTCTGTAATTTACTGATGGTCCCTAATTATATCCAAAGTCAACCCAAATTTACCATGACATTATGATTGGGTCACATGGAGCTGGACTCCAAATTGATGATTACTTGTGTGCTGCCAGCTGTTGGTATGTGGGCAGGACTGAAACAAACCCAACCTTCATTTACATTGTGAGGCGGTCACAACCACGAGTCTCACAAAACTCTGTTTTGGACGAGACTGACTTCATGGCCAAAATGATCATATTTACACTTTGTAGTCAATTTTGACAGTAGAATAAATGTTTCTGACTCATATGGATGCCACATATGCTGTTGTTTAAATAATAAGTTGTGTTTTAGGGAGCAGTTGCTCTTTAAACACTGAGGTAAACACTCATGCTCAGGCACTATTTAAAAGAAGAAAAAAAAAATCAGAAGGGTTCTATGTGGAATTATTGCCTTCCAATGAATCTTTCTTGCATTCCAAATAATCATCAGCACCATTTCTTTAAAAACTTAGGATGAAAAAAGTTCTAGGTAGAACTCTTTGCCTTACAAAGAACATTCGGCTTCCAAAAACGGTTCTTCAGATGAAAACAATTCTTGTTAGAACCCTATCCCCTCAACAAATAACCTTTTGGAACCCCTTTTTCTAAAAGTGTATTCACTGCCTTGTAACTCTAGTCCACAGAACACAATTAAGACATTTTGCATGTGTGTGTGTGTGTGTAGCGTGCCTCCTGCACCTTGCATCCTAATGTGTTTAATGAAGCATATGACTGGGTCTGAAGAGAGACAAACTCAAGGCAGCCTCAAAGCCACATCTTACATTTTAAACACAACAGATTGGATTTGACACTCAATCTAATCAGGTAATAGCTGAACACGACAGAACGAGTTAAACAGGTGCTACCTAGTATCTTGGTCCTGCGCATGTCAGCATCACCACCACCATTTACCAGGGTCAAGTAGGCCGAAATTGTGACCAGGTCTAAACCAGTAGCCCCTGCTACTGTGTAACCATTCCACAGAGGCCACAGCACACTCATTACTGTTAGTACTAAAGACCATAACAGTCTGGTTTCTGGTAGTGCTGGTGAGTGGAACCAGAGACAATGGACACATTCCAAATGGCACCCTATTCCGTTGTAGTGCACTACTTTTGACCAGGACTCATATGGCTCCGGTCAAAAGTAGTGCACTATATAGAGAACACAGTGCAATTTGGGACGCCGCCAATAATAAGGACTGGAAACACCACAGGGTCTGTAAATATGAATGAACTCCTCCTCACACAGGAAATTCTACGACAGTCTCTCACCATTTATATTTTCCTCTCCCCTCTTCATGGCCATTTGTTTAATTAAAAGTGTGTTTTAGGGAAATTAGCCGTTCGTTGTCTAATGCCTCTGGCAGGTCTCCTTCTCTCCTACTCTCTACCTCCTTCCCCCCTTTCACCAAGACTACAAACTAGAGACTTGACATTTAGCTGAGAAGAGGAGAGGAAATAAAAGGGGGTTGCATGGCATACTGCCTGATTTGAGGCAAGAGATCGCACAGGAAACACTCATGAGTGTAGAGATCTTTATAGAAATATACTGTATTGTGTACTCATTCTAAACATTTCAGTATTACTAAGGTTTAAGTCCACATTTGTAATGATAGTGTTAACCTTTGATGATTTACATTCTCAGTTAAAACCACAAGTGGCACTAATCAATTCCAAATGTTAAATGTATTTATCAGAATAAATTCAACATTTTAATGCTCTCATATTCTAAGCAGAGAACAAACAAACAAACTGAACAATGACAGCAGCAGCGCCACTTGAAAGTGTAATGTGAGGGAGTTGAAAGAAAAGACTAACTTCACAATACATAATAAAAACAGGGCCTAAGGCAGCATTCAGATTCACACTGTGCAGACCGTCATTTTTAATAACTCTGACAAGGTTTCAGATAGAGAATATGAGTCTGTCACAATAACATGCAGAAACAGGATTTCCGTCGCCAAGAATTAGCGCAGGCAGTGCCTTTGTTCGCCCTCAGCCGAACATTTTCCTCCTCTCAGACCTTCATTCACGCCAAGCCACAATGTAAATTAGCCTGCCCTAATATTTAAGCAGAGTGGGCATGAGGATTTTTTAAATTGTTTTTATTAAGACAGCGGAGCTGACAGTTTCTTTAGGAATAGAAACACACAAATCTCCCGTTTTAATTGCTTTTCTACAGTGGTAACAAAGGAGGTAATATACAACGAGCCCAGACCCCATAAAATAACACTTTTCTACTGGCCTGCCCTAGTTATTCCCTGTTGGAAACTTTTAAATTCAAACTACTGTGTAGATCAATTTTCTGATATGTACAGCATTGTTCTACATACTGATTTGACACAGTTTTTAATGTTGCAAAGCAAGGCTTTTCACTGAGGCTTAATTAAAAGGGATAGTAAGGGCTTTTATGGCACACGTTAGAGCTGAAATTAGCCAATTACTGTACCCTTTCTGTTAGCGGGAGGAATACCAATGTTGAGACTCGATTCCCATTTAAGTGCCTGACTTAATGGCCTTGAGCTAAGCCCAAAATATATATATATATTAGAAACACAGCCTAGGAGGAGAGCAGAGCAAACAATTTACTAGTTATTTATTCTGCCTTTAAAAATAAGCTTTAGAACCACATACTTACGATCTTACAAGGGTTACAGAAACATTGTATTGGTTGCTCTGTTGTTTTCTTCATAAAAATGATGTGTAACAAATTAGAAAAAAATAAGTGCCACCTTTGTGATTTTAGCTTTTTGGGAAAAAATCAATAAGAAGATCTAACGCATGAGTAAATTAGTATTGTTTATTCAATGCAACTGGCCGCTCTAGTTGTCCTCACTGATCAGAAAGAGGATCCGTCTTGGCCTATGCTGCTCTCTGCTGGTGGTGGGTGGAAACTACAACAACAACAACGGCAACGAATTTGACTAATCATTTTGGCATTCTCGAAAACAAATCAGACAAGTAACTCATTTTGAGGTCTAAAGAATCATCTCCCTCCTGCTGATGTATGGTATAGGTCTGGGTTGTGAGTGGAGCGATTGCATCCCCTGGTGCTATGCATAAGATGAGACACAAACAAGAAAGCACTCACCTGTGTCGCTGGGGTTTGTGATGTGCGTCCAACACTGGGTGGCTGGAAAAAGACAGATCACACATATAACCCATATATATTTACATACTGTACATGCTCAGGTGTCTGTCTCCAAATAGTGGAACAACCGTTTGACATCAATCAAGCACATTTTTCCCCCACTTAATACAGAAAAACAGAAATACATACTCAGCGTGTGGCCCGCTGTAGGATGGCACAAATCTCTGGGGACTGGGGGCCTTGTGTGGCAGTGGCATATTATTGTGTGACCGCTTCAGATCCAGTATGGCTTGAGGCAGGATCAGTTTGAGTCCATGGTGGACTGTAAACCTCAGAGTGGTGTGGTCCTCTGTTGAAAGAGAGGTGTCACTTCTCAAACAACCAACCGGAGAGTCTTTAGCCAAACTGTTTGTACTCCATGTCTTGTATCATCTATATGTACAGTACACTTATTTACTCCGAGCCGTGCACCATATTGCTTGTCTGGGCTTATAAAGATTCCCTACTCTGCTCTCTAACTGTCTTGGACAGTGGAACTGACCTGTCATGGACATGATGGTTTTGACCTTGCTGTACCAGTCGTTGTCTATGAGCAGCGGGCCCATGTAGTCTGGGATGGAGGAGACCTCCTGCTTCTTAGTAGCCTTGACTCCATCCAGGTTCTTTGTCAACTTCTGATTACAGAACCTAAAGCAGGGAAGGGATCAGTTTACTCAGCAATGTCCGTTCAACTAGCCAGTGTACCAGTCTGTTGCTGCTCTCTTACTGACTGGTATACAGGCTATAATTCAACCATTATGGGGGAAAGTAATATCAGATTGTTTCCTCGTGAAATGTTGTATTACATAAACTCACAGATAAAGAGGTCTCCCTAAATACCAAAATGTGTAACAAGCATGTACTGTAATATCATTGCAACATTAGTGAAAGTAATAATAACACTAGCTATAGGTCACTTTTTCCAGCAGAAGACAAGGTTGGGGAAGATGGTTATGATAGCTGGGTGGAACAGTCCTCTGTCTACTTTCCCTGTGGAGCACAGCTGCAGTATGGCATCCCTCTGGGTCTCAGCTATGTTTATCTACGAACAAAGCAGCACAGAGTTACCATATGATATTAACCATAACACAATATGGGATATAAAAAGACAGCCAATGGGACTGCAGATGAAAATATATATTTTTTAAGTATCATATAAAACGTGATATCATATAAAACCATAGTACCGTATAGACATCTGAACTAAGTAGTCCTACCCTGAGTTTGGGAGAGATCTCTGACTTGAGGAAAATCTTAATGATCATGTCAGCCTTCTGGTGTAGCATAGCATGGTCATTCTCTCCATACATCCCTGCAGACGCCATCACTGTGCCTGAATCTGCCAGGTTCCTGAACCTGCAGCACAACAACAACAAACACAACAGGTTAGCGGTATCAGGACACAGGGACAACAGGCACAGAAACCCACAATAAAGAGTCGATGTCCACACCCCCGCGGATTGCTAATTTGCATAATAACAACATCCCAATAAAAATCTGTCTTAAAGCTAGAGACATCATGGGGTGTGTCTCAATGCACCACATCCGCCGATGTCAGCCTTCCCCATCTACGGTGGAAAGTGGCAGAACTACAGCTGTGTTTTTCAGATCAGGAGACATAAGCGCAGTAAAGAGGTCAATGGGACACAGACCGCTGGGGATAGAAGAAAGCTGCCGGATTGGCGCACATTTAAAAAATCTGATCTAAAGCGTAAATTTGTCAAATCCGTCACGCTTGACAGATTGTAACAGGCCCACAACGTGGTTACTACACTCCGATTTGGATATATTTGGCTGTTTTCACTGCATAACATTTAGAAGTAGTCCCTTTTCAGGTTTAGAAGAAGTGACTGTTAAATACTAACTCCCGTTCGTATAAGCTGGTAGCATAGATAACATACAGAAATCGGTGGTGGTAGGCAGTCGTTTAACTGATTGGGGTTGACATCCATACAAATCAAATCAAATGTTATTAGTCACACGCGCCGAATCCAACAACAGGTGTAGACCTTACAGTGAAATGCTTACTTACGAGCCCCTAACCAACAATGCATTTTTTTTTAAATACGGAAAAGAATAAGAAATAAAAGTAACAAGTAATTAAAGAGCAGCAGTAAAATAACAATAGAGAGACTAAATACAGGGGGGTACCAGTACAGAGTCAATGTGGGTGGGGCACCGCGGGTTAGTTGAGGTAATATGTGTAAAGGGGGAGGGGGGGGGGGGGGTCAATGCAAATAGTCTGGGTAGCCATTTGATTAGGTGTTCAGGAGTCTTATGGCTGTTTAGAAGCCTCTTGAACCTAGACTTGGCTCTCCGGTACCGCTTGCCGTGTGGTATCAGAGAGAATAGTCTATGACTAGGGTGGCTGGAGTCTTGACAATTTTTAGGGCCTTCCTCTGACACCGCCTGGTATAGAGGTCCTGGATGGCAGGAAGCTTGGCCCCAGTGATGTACTGGGCCGGTCGCATTACCCTCTGTAGTGCCTTGCGGTCGGAGGCCGAGCAGTTGCCATACCAGGCAGTGATGCAACCAGTCAGGATGCTCTCGATGGTGCAGCTGTAGAACCTTTTGAGGATCTGAGGACCCATACCAAATCTTTTCAGTCTTCTGAGGGGGAATAGGTTTTGTCGTGCCCTCTTCATGACTGTCTCGGTGTGCTTGAACCATGCTAGTTTGTTGGTGATGTGGACATCAAGGATCTTGAAGCTCTCAACCTGCTCCACTGCAGCCCTGTCGATGAGAATGGGGGTGTGCTCGGTCCTCTTTTTCCTGTAGTCCACAATCATCTCCTTTGTCTTGATCACGTTGAGGGAGAGGTTGTTGTTCTGGCACCACACGGCCAGGTCTCTGACCTCCTCCCTACAGGCTGTTTCGTCGTTGTCAGTGATCAGGCCTACCACTGTTGTGTCATCAGCAAACTTAATGATGGTGTTGGAATCGTGCCTGGCCGTGCAGTCATGAGTGAACAGGGAGTACAGGAGGGGACTGAGCATGCCCCCCTGAGGGGCCCCTGTGTTGAGGATCAGCGCAGCGGATGTGTTTTTACCTACCCTTACCACCTGGGGTTGGCTCATCAGGAAGTCCTGGATCCAGTTGCAGAGGGAGGTGTTCAGTCCCAGGGTCCTTAGCTTATTGATGAGCTTTGAGGGCACTATGGTGTTGAACACTGAGCTGTAGTCAATTAATAGCATTCTCACATAGGTGTTCCTTTTGTCCAGGTGGGAAAGGGCTGTGTGGAGTGCAATAGAGATTGCATCAGCTGTGGATCTGTTGGGGCGCTATGCAAATTGGAGTGGGTCTAGGGTTTCTAAGATAATGGTGTTGATGTGAGCCATGACCAGCCTTTTGAAGCACTTCATGGCTACAGACGTGAGTGCTATGGGGTTGGTAGTCATTTAGGCATGTTACCTTAGTGTTCTTGGGCACACGCACTATGGTGGTCTGCTTAAAACATGCTGGTATTACAGACTCGGACAGGGAGAGGTTGAAAATGTCAGTGAAGACACTTGCCAGTTGGTCAGCGCATGCTCGCAGTACATGTCCTGGTAATCCATCTGGTCCTGCGGCCTTGTGAATGTTGACCTGTTTTAAGGTCTTACTCACATCAGCTGTGGAAAGCGTGATCACACAGTCTTCCAGAACAGCTGGTGCTCTCATGCATGTTTCAGTGATATTTGCCTCGAAGCGAGCATAGAAGAAGGACAGCTCGTCTGGTAGGCTCGTGTCACTGGGCAGCTCTCGGCTGTGCTTCCCTTAGTAGTCTGTAATGGTTTGCAAGCCCTGCCACATCCGACGAGCGTCAGAGCCGGTGTAGTACGATTCGATCTTAGTCCTGTACTGAAGTTTTACCTGTTTGATGGTTCATCAGAGGGCATAGCGGGATTTCTTATAAGCTTTAGGGTTAGAATCCCGCTCCTTGAAAGCGGCAGCTCTAGCCTTTAGCTCAGTGCGGATGTTGCCTGTAATCCATGGATTCTGGTTGGGGTATGTACATACGGTCACTGTGGAGACAACGTCATCCATGCACTTATTGATGAAGCCAAGGACTGATGTGGTGTACTCCTCAATGCCATCGGAGGAATCCCCGGAACATATTCCAGTCTGTGCTAGCAAAACAGTCCTGTAGCTTAGCATTTGCTTCATCTGACCACTTTTTAAAAAATCTAGTCACTGGTGCTTCATCCTTTAATTTTGGCTTGTAAGCCGGAATCAGGAGGATAGAATTAATGTCAGATTTGCCAAATGGAGGGCGAGGGAGTGCTTTGTATGCATCTCCGTGTGTGGAGTAAAGGTGGTCCAGAGTTTTTTTTCTTTTGTTTGCACAATTAACATGCTGATAGAAATTTGGTAAAACGGATTTAACTTTCCCTGCATTAAAGTCCCCGGCAACTAGGAGCGCCGCCTCTGGATGAGCAATTTCTTGTTTGCTTATGGTGGAATACAGCTCATTCAACGCTGTCTTAGTCCCAGCCTCTGACTGTGGTGGTATGTAAACAGCTATGAAAAATATAGATGAAAACTCTAGGTAGAACTCTAGGTAGATAGTGTGGTCTACAGTTTAACATGAGATACTCTACCTCAGGCGAGCAATAGCTCGAGACTTCCTTAGATATCATGCAACAGCTGTTATTTACAAAAATACATATTCTGCCGCCCCTTGTTTTACCAGACGCCGTTGTTCTATCCTGCTGGTGCAGCGTATAACCAGCCAGCTGTATGTTGATAGTGTCGTCGTTCAGCCACGTCTCCGTGAAGCATAAGATATTACAGTTTTGAATGTCCCGTTGGTAGTTTAATCTTCCGCATAGGTCATCTATTTTATTGTCCAAAGATTGCACGTTTTCTATTAGAATGGAAGGAAGCATTATACCCCGATTTTTATCTCAACATAGTGTTAAATACACATATAAACAATAGCCTAAATGTAGGCTAATTTTGCTGGGGGGGGATTCAGGATCTTTTCCCCACGCATTTCCATGGCATTTCCATTGTCTGGGTCGAGTTCCATGGACCTCTTTACCGCATCTATCCCGAAAATTCGTCTTCTCACAAAAATGTCTGTAGCGTCCTGTTTGGGGTCCAAAAAGATGAGACTCTCACGAACATGACGGAGTTCACCGTTTTGCTCTACAACCTCCACAAGCATCACAGGACTCATCTGAACTCGGTACCGTCGATGTGCCAACTTCTGTCTGTAGCGTCCAAACAGTTTGGGCTACACACTAATCGAAAGGTGAGATATGTAACTCAATATTAGGAAGGTGTTCTCAATGTTTTGTACACTCAGTGTATATCCTGTATATATTTTCACACTATGAGTTTGGAATGAAACTGTGAAATTGTGAAAATTATGATAATGCCCCTTTAGTGTAAGACAGCGGATCCCAAACTAGGGGTCGCTGACATGAAATAGGGGTTGCGGGAGAATTTCCAAAATCCTGACAACATAAAATTTACAAAAATATAAAAAAATATATAAAAACAGTATAACATTGTCTTTGTATCTCAAAATCAAGTTTGCTTAAAAATCGAAATGAAAATTGTTCAAATCTAAAAGATAAAATTCAACAAGATAGCGCCCTTAGATCATGGGAAAAGGCCACACTTGACCGTTGCACTTGAATCATACCCACGGTCAATGGCTATGCCCACTACGCTATCAAACCACACACTATTGCAGAGACTTTGATATTACCATCCACAACTGATATGGTGAAAACAATGTGTGGGGAGGCAGAGGTAGAGAAACTCACATCAATAGCTTTGTCAGGTAACACTTAAAGAATTGATGCTATTACTAGCAATCAAGATGAAACTCTAAACGACTCAAAAACTCCCCAACTTATGCTCTCCAAATGGACGT
Source organism: Salvelinus alpinus (assembly GCF_045679555.1). Lineage (NCBI taxonomy): Eukaryota > Metazoa > Chordata > Actinopteri > Salmoniformes > Salmonidae > Salvelinus > Salvelinus alpinus. The sequence continues at coordinate 36,408,703 of NC_092091.1, read as the reverse complement.
TAGCTGAGAGGGCCGAGATGCCCATGCATTGACTTTTGTTCGCTTTACATGTCTGGGGATGCTATTCACAAGGACACATTGTTCTGTCTCACGATTCCCGAGCATGAAATAGCACAGGGGATGTTCAGTCTGCTGCGTGGCTATATTGATGAAAAACAGACTCCATGAGATCGAATGGTGGGCTTTTGCACAGATGGGGCTCCATCTACAGTATGGCGGGACAGCGGGCAGGGGCCTCTGCACTCTAGTTATGAATGTGTCTCCCTCTGCCATATGGGCGCATTGTTTGACACACTGAGAGAAACTGGCATCAAAAGAGCTGAGCACAGAACTCGGAGATATACTGCAGCAGGTAACTTCATTTGTAAACTACATCAAAACACACCAACTGTGCGCACGCCTGTTCCCAAAACTTTGTGGAGATATGGAATCAGAGCATGACAATGTTCGATTACACACTGAGGCTTGGTGGTTATCGAGGGGGAGTGTTGAGTTTTGAGAGAGGAACTGTTGTCATTCACAATGGATGTAAAAAAATATATATATTTTAAAGACTTGGTTGACTTTCTGTGTAATGAAGAGAAAATATCTCCTTGCCTATGTAACAGACATATTTGGGATCTGAACGAACTGAATGCAACCATGCAGGGGAAATACAAAAACATTCTACAGATGACTGACCAAATCAGTGGATTCAGAGGAAAAAAATCTTATTGGAGAGAGAGTCTTTCAAAATTGAACCATGTCCCCTTCCCTCAGCTGTGTATGTTTCTAATAGAAAACAGCATCAGTAAGTATCCCACACGAGTGATGACTGCTCACCTCCAACGCTTGGAAGAGCACTTTGGGATCTACTTCCCAATCCGTTTGACTTTGATCCTGTATCAGTTGACATGCCGGTATGTGAAATCGAACAGCTGATCGAGCTGACATGTGACCGAATGCATTCACTGGTCACTACGGAGGAGTTTTGGTTCCTGAATAAAAAAGGAATACCCTGCCGTCTCCCTTAAAACTCATCGTACCCTTCGCCAGCTCATATCTGTGTGATTCGGTGCTCTCGTCTTCATTAAAACCAAATATCGATCCAGGTTGGATATGACAGAAGGGATGAGGTGCGTACTGCCGACCACACCCTCTGACTTTGAGAATCTCCGATGTGACATCAAGCACACCCATCTCATTAGTGGTGCTGAGATACGATGCATTATGTCAGACTCATTTGCAATTGACTGTCATTAGCCCCACATAAAAATGATGTCATGGTGAGTTGAGAATACAGTCATAAATGCTGTTAGAATTTCAATTGACTGCCATAGCCCCAAATAAAAAAGTTAACATTTGCTGTTAATTACATAATTCTTTCCACATGGTTTGGGTCGAGAGAATTTTCAGATATCAAAATGGGGTCTAGGGCCAAAAAAGTTTGGGAACCCCTGGTGTAAGAGCTGTTTGAAAATATCGCCTGGAAGTTCAGCCTATTTTGATGGGATGGAATTTTGGCTAGTAAATTTGTTTATAGACCAATAACAAAGAGAGTTCCAAATCTCTGTCAATAACAGCTAATTTTCAGTTTTCCCCACTCAGACAGTCGTAATTGTAATTGAAAACAATCACAGCAAAGTACTTCTGTCAATAGAAGTGAATGTCAATAATGTAAGAAGGAAAACATATTTATGACCAATCTTACCTCTCACTCTCCAGGTAAAAAGATAGGTCGTTGATGAGGAAGTCAATGATGATGACTTTACCGTTAATGACCCTTCTCTTCATGTGGGAGGTATCCCCCTCTTCTTTAGGAGGGGCACGGGAGTCACATGCTATAGGAGACAAGGTCAACTTAGTGGTGTGTACTGCTAGCACCAGAGCTAGATTTAAAATCCTAACGAAGGTCTATAACTGAAACATTGGTTTGTGGAACATCCAAGATCAGTGTAAGATCAGTGTAATGGAGTTTTGTCCTTTTAATTAAATGTTTTCTTCTGTAGCACCTGTCAAACTATACTTTGTTCAGCACCAGAACCAGGAACAGAATGAAGAGAGGGGACTGAGGACAGCTTACATTCGGAGAAGTGGCGGTAGCTCATTCTCAGGTACAGCTCAAACTCAGTCCTCGTGCGAGGATCCTTCATGGCGATTTGAAACTTACAGACTGTCTTGATGAATCGGCAAAACACCAGCCAGACATTTTTCTTCAGGGTGAGGTGCATAAGGAGTGAGTGAGTGAGTGAATGAATGACAGAACATTTTAGATACCATTGCCCAAGAGGGTTATACAGTGATTGTACAACTGTCTAGTGTCTAACAGTATATAGAGGATGAGAGGCTGGGTGTTGTTCCTACCAGTTTGGTCTTCAGTATGGCTCCTCTCAGGCAGGAGTCTGAGCCCACAGCAGGACCGGGTGGGAATGTGTCTTGGTACTGCTTGAACCTGCAAGGAATCATCCAAACACACACATCGGATTAACACACACTGTTTCGTCTGCATCCAAACACACACACACACACATCACATCAATCACACAGTTCTGTCAAGTAGCATCAATCATCCATAGCCTGGTCCCAGATCTGTTCGTTCCGTCTTGACAACTTCTAAGGTTATTGTCATGTTTAGCATAACAACGACCATAGGAGTTGGCTATACAGCACAAACAAATATAGGACCAGGCTAAATCAACTCATGTCCACAAGGATAAATAATCCTAATACCATGTTCCTTCCAGTGACTTGGTGACCAGGTCCTGGATGGTGTAGAGAACCTCACAGGAAACGGTTCTCATCTGTGCCGCCTGGGAGATGATGTCAGCATTGCACTGCAGGTAGCCCACTGTGGGACGATGCTAGTTAGCGTTTAAACTTCACTGTAGCTCCAATATATTACTGTAGAGGGATACTAGTCGTGTTAGCCTTTTCAATACAATACATCTCTTTCAGTGTCATACAAACAGTCCTTTAAGACTATTAGCAGCAAAGTGAATAATGCCACCATTGATGTCAGCTTGGCTAAAGGTCACCAAGGACCCTACTCTAGACAGAATCTGACAGGAATAATGAATAAGGATTTGAGGACTGTACTGGGGTCCTCCCGGCGTAAGAACTTATTCACGATGGCGAGGATTTTGATCTTCTGAGGTTTGGGCCGGTCGATGGCTCTCAGCTTCTCTACTTCCAGTGTGAAGAGCAGCGCTCCTTGGGCATAGTGGAAACGCAGAAAGCGCCTGAAGTAGTCCAGACTCACCGGGTTCCGGAACACATCTCCAAAAGACCTGTAGCAAAGAGACAAACAATACAGCCATATACAAATGAACATTTGAGTCATTTAGAAGGTGCTCATAGAACTCTTATTTCACTAAAGTAGGTAAAACAACCACTTATCACAATCATTGCAAGTAAACCCTTCTACAAAACAGCCAGCTTCTGCAAAATCAGCGGTAGCTGAAGAATCTAACTTATGCTAGATTAGATACCCTCATTAGATAAACAATGACTCAATGAACAAGGACGCATTTAAGGTGGTGTCCCAACAGTACCTTGGCCTCATAGACGGCGCGCGAACAAAACTGTTGTCTTTCTTCAACATCAGAGGGGCTTTCTTCATCAAGGAACCAGCGGACACTGGCTTAGAGCTTTCGCCGTCTGAGAAAGGCTTCTTCTTCTGATACAGCAAATAGTTAACACTCAGATTCTCCAGTGCCAGCTTTGGGTACCTCACCGCCAGCAAGTCAAATGGCAGATCAAGTGGCTCTAGAGACAGACACAATGACAGTATTCACAGGGCCTAGAGTCCTTATAAGTCTGCTCTCCACATACAGTTGAAGTCGGAAGTTTACATTCACTTAGGTTTGAGTCATTAAAACTCGTTTTTCAACCACTCAACAAATTTCTTGTTAACAAACTATAGTTTTGGCAAGTCGGTTAGGACATCTACTTTGTGCATGACAAGTCATTTTTCCAACAATTGTTTACAGACAGATTATTTCACTTTTACCTCACTGTATCACAATTCCAGTGGGTCAGAAGTTTACATACACTAAGATGACTGTGACTTTAAAAAGTTTGGAAAATTCCAGAAAATGATGTCACGGCTTTAGAAGCTTCTGATAGGCTAATTGACATAATTTCAGTCAATTGGAGGGGTACCTGTGGATGTATTTCAAGGCCTACCTTCAAACTCAGTGCCTCTTTGCTTGACATCATGGGAAAATCAAAAGAAATCAGCCAAGACCTCAGAAAAAAATTATAAACACCATGGGACCACGCAGCCGTCATACCGCTCAGGAAGGAGACATATTCTGTCTCCTAGAGATTAATGTACTTTGGTGCGAAAAGTGCAAATCAATCCCAGAACAACATCAAAGGACCTTGTGAAGATGCTGGAGGAAACGGGTACAAAAGTATCTATATCCACAGTAAAACGAGTCCTATATCGACATAACCTGACAGGCCGCTCAGCAACTGCTCCAAAACCGCCATAAAAAAGCCCGACTACGGTTTGCAACTGCACATGGGGACAAAGATCGTACTTTTTGGAGAAATGTCCTCTGGTCTGATGAAACAAAAATAGAACTGTTTGGCCATAATGACCATCGTTATGTTTGGAGGAAAAAGGGGGAGGCTTGCAAGCCGAAGAACACCATCGCAACCGTGAAGGACGGGGGTGGCAGCATCATGTTGTGGGGGTGCTTTGCTGCAGGAGGGACTGGTGCACTTTTTTATTTTATTTTTTTTATTTTTTATTTCACCTTTATTTAACCAGGTAGGCTAGTTGAGAACAAGTTCTCATTTGCAACTGCGACCTGGCCAAGATAAAGCATAGCAGTGTGAACAGACAACACAGAGTTACACATGGAGTAAACAATAAACAAGTCAATAACATGGTAGAAAAAAAAGAGAATCTATATACAATGTGTGCAAAAGGCATGAGGTAGGCAATAAATCGAATAATTACAATTTAGCAGATTAACACTGGAGTGATAAATCATCAGATGATCATGTGCAAGAAGAGATACTGGTGTGCAAAAGAGCAGAAAAGTAAATAAATAAAAGCAGTATGGGGGATGAGGTAGGTAAATTGGGTGGGTAGTTTACAGATGGACTATGTACAGCTGCAGCGATCGGTTAGCTGCTCGGATAGCAGATTTTTTAAGTTGTTGAGGGAGATAAAAGTCTCCAACTTCAGAGATTTTTGCAATTCGTTCCAGTCGCAGGCAGCAGAGAACTGGAAGGAAAGGCGTCCAAATGAGGTTTTGGCTTTAGGGATGATCAGTGAGATACACCTGCTGGAGCGCGTGCTGCGGGTGGGTGTAGCCATCGTGACCAGTGAACTGAGATAAGGCGGCACTTTACCTAGCATAGCCTTGTAGATGACCTGGAGCCAGTGGGTCTGACGTCGAACATGTAGCGAGGGCCAGCCGACTAGGGCATACAGGTCGCAGTGGTGGGTCGTATAAGGTGCTTTAGTAACAAAACGAATGGCACTGTGATAAACTGCATCCAGTTTGCTGAGTAGAGTATTGGAAGCTATTTTGTAGATGACATCGCCGAAGTCGAGGATCGGTAGGATAGTCAGTTTTACTAGGGTAAGTTTGGCGGCGTGAGTGAAGGAGGCTTTGTTGCGGAATAGAAAGCCGATTCTTGATTTGATTTTGGATTGGAGATGTTTGATATGAGTCTGGAAGGAGAGTTTGCAGTCTAGCCAGACACCTAGGTACTTATAGATGTCCACATATTCTAGGTCGGAACCGTCCAGGGTGGTGATGCTAGTCGGGCGTGCGGGTGCAGGCAGCGAACGGTTGAAAAGCATGCATTTGGTTTTACTAGCGTTTAAGAGCAGTTGGAGGCCACGGAAGGAGTGTTGTATGGCATTGAAGCTCGTTTGGAGGTTAGATAGCACAGTGTCCAAGGAAGGGCCGGAAGTATATAGAATGGTGTCGTCTGCGTAGAGGTGGATCAGGGAATCGCCTGCAGCAAGAGCAACATCATTGATGTATACAGAGAAAAGAGTCGGCCCGAGAATTGAACCCTGTGGTACCCCCATAGAGACTGCCAGAGGACCGGACAACATGCCCTCCGATTTGACACACTGAACTCTGTCTGCAAAGTAGTTGGTGAACCAGGCAAGGCAGTCATTAGAAAAACCGAGGCTACTGAGTCTGCCGATAAGAATATGGTGATTGACAGAGTCGAAAGCCTTGGCCAGGTCGATGAAGACGGCTGCACAGTAATGTCTTTTATCGATGGCGGTTATGATATCGTTTAGTACCTTGAGCGTGGCTGAGGTGCACCCGTGACCGGCTCGGAAACCGGATTGCACAGCGGAAAAGGTACGGTGGGATTCGAGATGGTCAGTGATCTGTTTGTTGACTTGGCTTTCGAAGACCTTAGATAGGCAGGGCAGGATGGATATAGGTCTGTAACAGTTTGGGTCCAGGGTGTCTCCCCCTTTGAAGAGGGGGATGACCGCGGCAGCTTTTCAATCCTTGGGGATCTCAGATGATACGAAGGAGAGGTTGAACAGGCTGGTAATAGGGGGTGCGACAATGGCGGCGGACAGTTTCAGAAATAGGGGGTCCAGATTGTCAAGCCCAGCTGATTTGTATGGGTCCAGGTTTTCCAGCTCTTTCAGAACATCAGCGGGGTAGCAGCGGGGGGGGCGGGGCTGTTGGCCAAGGTTGGAGTCGCCAGGAGGAAGGCATGGCCAGCCATTGAGAAATGTTTGTTGAAGTTTTCGATTATCACGGACTTATCAGTGGTGACCGTGTTACCTAGCCTCAGTGCAGTGGGCAGCTGGGAGGAGGTGCTCTTGTTTTCCATGGACTTTACAGTATCCCAGAACTTTTTGGAGTTAGAGCTACAGGATGCAAATTTCTGCTTGAAAAAGCTGGCCTTTGCTTTCCTGACTGACTGCGTGTATTGGTTCCTGACTTCCCTGAACAGTTGCATATCGCGGGGGCTCTTCGATGCTATTGCAGTTCGCCACAGGATGTTTTTGTGCTGGTCGAGGGCAGTCAGGTCTGGAGTGAACCAAGGGCTATATCTGTTCTTGGTTCTGCATTTTTTGAACGGAGCATGCTTGTCTAATATGGTGAGGAAGTAACTTTTAAAGAATGACCAGGCATCCTCAACTGACGGGATGAGGTCAATATCCTTCCAGGGTACCCGGGCCAGGTCGATTAGAAAGGCCTGCTCGCAGAAGTGTTTTAGGGAGCGTTTGACAGTGATGAGGGGTGGTCGTTTGACCGCGGACCCGTGGCGGATACAGGCAATGAGGCAGTGATCGCTGAGATCTTGATTGAAGACAGCAGAGGTGTATTTGGAGGGCAGGTTGGTCAGGATAATGTCTATTAGGGTGCCCATGTTTACGGATTTAGGGTTGTACCTGGTGGGTTCCTTGATGATTTGTGTGAGATTGAGGGCATCAAGCTTGGATTGTAGGACTGCCGGGGTGTTAAGCATATCCCAGTTTAGGTCACCTAACAGAACAAACTCTGAAGCTAGATGGGGAGCGATCAATTCACAGATGGTGTCCAGGGCACAGCTGGGAGCTGAGGGGGGTCGGTAGCAGGCGGCAACAGTGAGAGACTTATTTCTGGAGAGATTAATTTTTAAAATTAGAAGTTCGAACTGTTTGGGCATAGACCTGGAAAGTATGACAGAACTTTGCAGGCTATCTCTGCAGTAGATTGCAACTCCTCCCCCTTTGGCAGTTCTATCTTGACGGAAAGTGTTATAGTTGGGTATGGAAATCCCAGAATTTTTGGTGGCCTTCCTAAGCCAGGATTCGGACACGGCAAGGACATCAGGGTTGGCAGAGTGTGCTAAAGCGGTGAGTAAGGCAAACTTAGGGAGGAGGCTTCTGATGTTGACATGCATGAGGCCAAGGCTTTTTCGATCACAGAAGTCAACAAATGAGGGTGACTGGGGACATGCAGGGCCTGGGTTTACCTCCACATCACCCGAGGAACAGAGGAGTAGTAGGATGAGGGTGCGGCTAAAGGCTATCAAAACTGGTCGCCTAGAGCGTTGGGGACAAAGAATAAAAGGAGCAGATTTATGGGCGTGGTAGAATAGATTCTGGGCATAATGTGCAGACAGGGGTATGGTGGGGCACGGGTACAGCGGAGGCAAGCCCAGGCACTGGGTGATGATAAGAGAGGTTGTATCTCTGGACATGCTGGTCTCAATGGGTGAGGTCACCGCATGTGTGGGGGGTGGGACAAAGGAGGTATCAGAGGTACGGAGAGTGGAACTACGGGGTCCATTGCAAACCAAAACAATGATAATGATAACTAGCCTGAACAACAGTATGCAAGGCATATTGATATTTGAGAGAGACATACAATAAGGCATAAAGTGATTGCAGGTCTTGATTGGGAGAGCTAGCTAAAACAACAGGTAAGATAACAGCAGCAATAACAGGGTGCTAGTCTAACACAGCAACAACAGGTAAAAATGGCGACGACTAGGCAGAGAGGGTCGGATTAACTACACACAGATCCTGAGTTAAAGCACAGAGCCGACAGATAAAACACAAATAAACAGAATGGAGTACCGTGAATTAATGGACAGTCAAGCAGGCATCAGCTATGTAGCCAAGTGATCATAGTGTCCAGGGGGCAGCCGTAGATGGAGCAGGGAGGCCTCCACTAAGCTAGCACGCGGCGTTTAAAGTTAGTAGCCCGGGGGGTGGTCTGCTCAGACGGAGGGGGTCTGCTCAGACGTGGTCGTGTCGACAGAGAATCCAAGCCGGATGGCGATGGCGAAAGAGAGGTTGTGAATTGTAGAATTGTGTTTGCTAACTGGTGCTAGCTTCGTGGCAGTGGCGCTAGCTGCGCTAGCTGCAAGCTAGCTGTGAGGATCAGAAGTAGTGGCTCAGGGATTACGGCAGGAATCCGGCGTTGTTGTCGAGAGACAGTCCGATGCTGGTAAATTGGTGAGTAATATCCAGGCTAATAACAGGGCTGGTGTCTGTGCAGAAGGTAAAAGCTGCTAGCAGCGGCAAAAAATGGCTAAATTAGCTTGTAGCTGATTTAGACCAGTTGTGATGGATTGGCAGGGCTCTGTGTCGGCAAAAAAAGGTCCAGTCCAATTGGCAAAAGAGGTATTGTAGCCCAAGAATTCGCTGGTAGACCTCTTCGGCTAGCCGGCAGATGGGCCTAGCTCGAGGCTAGCTCAAGGCTAACTGGTGCTTGCTTCGGGACAGAGGTGTTAGCCAGTAGTAGCCACTCAGTTGCAGCTAGCTAGCTGTGATGATACGGTGTAATTGTCCAGAGCTTGCGTCAGGAATCCGGTGATGTGGTAGAGAAAAAGCAGTCCTATATGCTCTGGGTTGATATCGCGCTTGCAGACTGGCAGGTATTGGCCCGAGCTGAAGCTGGCTGTGTCCGAGTTAAGGGTGAAGACCGCAGCAGTGGCTAACTGACTACTAGCTAGTAGCTAGTTATCTGGCTAGCTTCTGATTGGGGTTACGGTTCTAAAGTATAAAAAATAGCAGGTCCGTACCACATTGGGTGAGGCGGAATGTAGGAATGTATATTCAGTTCCTAGATGGAAAGTGAAATTAAAATATATACGAAATGTATACGAAAAATACGAGGACTATTTACACGGGACAAGACAAGACAAACACACGTCCGACTGCTACGCCATCTTGGATTCTGCCGTTCACAAAAAGGAACATTTTGTGGATATTTTGAAGCAACATCTCAAGACATCAGTCAGGAAGTTAAAGCTTGGTCTTCCAAATGGACAATGACCCCAAGCATACTTCCAAAGTTGTGGCAAAATGGATTAAGGACAACAAAGTCAAGGAATTGGAGTGGCCATCACAAAGCCCTGACCTCAATCCTATAGAAAATGTGGGCAGAACTGAAAAAGCGTGTGCGAGCAACGAGGCCAACAAACCTGACTCAGTTACACCAGCTCTGTCAGGAGGAATGGGCCAAAATTCACCCAATTTATTGTGGGAAGCTTGTGGAAGGCTACCCGAAACATTTGACCCAAGTTAAACAATTTAAAGGCAATGCTATCAAATACTAATTGGGTGTATGTAAACTTCTGACCCACCCACTGGGAATGTGATGAAAGAAGTAAAAGCTGAAATAAATTATTCTCTCTACCATTTTTCTGACATTTCACATTCTTAAAATAAAGTGGTGATCCTAACTGACCTAAAACTATAATTTATATTAGGATTAAATGTCAGGAATTGTGAAAAACTGAGTTTAAATGTATTTGGCTGAGGTGTACTTCCGACTTCAACTGTAATACAAATGTTGCAATGCAACTATAAATGGATTTTAAACTTATCATTGAGCTTTCATTGTTCACGCTGTAGTAACACCAGCATTGCTCTCTCGTAGCCTTAGCTACAACTGAATCTGCACATTCCCCTTATTCTCATTAACTCCTCTGTGTTAACCCTTGGTTATGTTCCTACCAGTCTTTTTGTAGTGCAGGTGGACAGACCCTCCTCTCTTCACGTCCTCTAGAGCCATCAGGGCCCAGTTCTCCAGCCAATCAGAGGGCTGCTCTGTTGCTCCATGGCTACAACAGGACTGACAAAGGGCCAGAGCCTCCCTCATCCTCCTGACCTGCTGCTCTTTTGTGTTCTGGCCACTAGCAGATAACCTCTGACCACAGTTCACACCGGCACTCTCCTGGCAGTCAAATCAGAAGGGAAAATGTGATAACATAACCCTCAACAGAGTTAAAGGGGAGATGGACAGATTTGTGCATGTAAAAGGAGGGGGGGTACACATTTCCGTTGTAACTATGGACAATACAGTTATATTGTATAATCAATTTGCATAAAACAAAATCAAATCAGTTACCAGACAGGAACAGAAATGTTTGTCTTCTTCGTCCAAAAATGAATCGTAAGATGCACAAAGCACCTACAAAAAAAATGCCCATTACCAAGAGATTGACTCAAGACATTTTCAAAGATTCACAAGATTTCAAAAACATTCAAACACTAACTGTATGTCAACATGCTGACTTTACCTTACAGATCTCATGTTTGGCTGTGTATATCCACGGTATGACTGCTCCAGAGGGCAGGAGTCTACGGAGCTGCCTGCTGGTGTCGCTCTCCAGGAGGCCTACCCTCTCTGCGTTCTCCCCCAGGTAGGTGTGTGTGATCCTCCTGGCCACAGCCTGTCTCTGGCTGTGGAGGGAGTCATCTCCCTGGGCCCTGAGTATGGAGGATATATTACAGTCAAATAGAAGATAGTTTACAAAAGTGAACGAGTCATCAATACCAAAAACAAATCATTATTAGCACATCAATACAACAATGTTCATTTCTGTTAAACACAGCACATTTTCCAAATATATTTCTCGCTTTGGGCATTTTCACAGACCTTTCATTTTTAAAGTTGCATTCAGTATTTTCACAACAACACATTTGTTCGTGATTCCTTTTTCAATCATTTACATTATTTTGTAAATATATCCATACCTGAGCACCAGGCTAAGGATCAGCTCCAGGTCCTGCCAGAGCCCCAGATGCTGCAGCTCTCTTTCCAATCCCCTGGCCCTCAAGGAAGGCAGCTAAGGGCCCACCAGCCAAGCTGTCAGCCGACAGGGCAGGCTGAAGATAGTTGTAGCGGTGGGACTCTGGAGTTGCTGGTGCAGGGGGAACTGGTAAGACAGACGGCTGGTAGTAGGCAGGAGTCTCCATACAGGTGTGTGGAATAAGTACTTCTCCCTCCTGGACCCCTTCAACATCAATGTTTGGGAGAAAGTTACCACTTCTGTGGCTGGACTTGAGGTTATCCACTTTGCTGGTTTGTTTGCTGCAGGTTTGGGATTTTGCATCGTCAGGCATGTTGCGGTATTGTTCAGTTGTGGCATCAATCTGGTATTTGGTTTGACTTCTATGCACAACATTAGTGCACTGTTCCTGGTCTGTTTCACCCCCAAGACGAAGCCACTGGCAACAGAGACGTCCATCTTGGATCTTCTCAGCCTCCCGGGCTGCCATTACGGATCTGTTCTGTGGTTCCTCATGGCGCATCCAGAGGAGTCTCTTGGTGGTTTTGGAGCAGTAGGTCCCAGTTGCACTCCCAGTCAGCTCTGCCTCCTTCACCTGTCCCAGGCCTGGGTCCAGTCGAGCAGGTATACCAGGCACATCCTCAGGAGCAGAGTGGGATGCGATGGCGCTGTACTCCTGAACGATGTGGCTGCACTCTGCAGCTCTCCAGAGTGAGTCCTTGCAGTATCTTAGAAACTGAGGAAGCCAATAGTGCTGCAGCCGATGTAAAGCTTTGTTATACATCTGACCGATGATCTGCTTTCTGGCACTGTCGGGTAGCTCACCGGATAGAATGCTAATCATTGTATCTACCAGACAGACACAGGAGAGCACAGACAAAGGGATTTAAATGAAGAAAATACATCAACATAGCACAAAGAGTATGTAGACCTATAGGTCAGAAAAGGGGCAGGTGAGTAGTTTCAGGACAGGTAACGGTGATGTGGCCTGGCCATCTCTTGAATGAATCATCTTTATTCATGGTGACTATCGATCCCAGGGTAATGTACTTTGTCACCAGTTTAGTCTCTTTACCTCGTGGTATGTGACAGATAGCCATGATGCTGGATCCCTCTGTGAGATGGATGGCTCTGATGACAGTCAGCAGGGCCAGGTATCTGTGTTTCTGACCTGCGTCCTCACAGTCCATGTTGAACAACCTGGACACTCTCACACAGAATGACACCAGCTCCTTCCCTGCACACACACAGGAAGCATGAGTCGATGAATGTCCACAAGTGGAAAATACAATTCAATACAATTCAATACAATTCAAAATAAATGAGTAATGCCACTTCATAGGCCAGGAACACACACCAACACCAGTCACCTACCACAAGTGCCCTTGATGAAAGTGCTGAATCGTCTCATCCCTCTCCCGCTCCCAATGCATCTCCTCAGTAGCCACTGGTCTGCTGTTGTCCATTTCAACACTTTAACCAGCAAGAATCTCAAATTAGCATTGTACAGCAGTGATCTTACTCTGAATCTGTCAGCAGGGTTTTCACACAGACCTTCATGGAATTGACAGTAAACACATGTGCCATAAAGACACGACGGATAGGGCAGGGAAGCGAACTCGTCAGTTAGACAGGCCCACTTGGCTAAAAATAGACCAGCCCATCTTGCATTTGCCTGAAATGCCAGATGGCCAGTCCACCCCTGGTGGTAGGCAGATATAAAAAAAACAAGCAAAGTTTATTAAATGACTCAGGTTTTCTTGTTTGTAAAAGGTTCTACTTAATCACCCTCCCGGATCCGGGATCCTCCTCATCAGAAAAGCTGACTAGCATAGCCTAGCATAGTGCCACAAGTAAATAATAGCATATAAATATCATGAAATCACAAGTCCAATACAGCAAATGAAAGATAAACATCTTGTGAATCCAGCCAACATGTCCGAATTTTAAAATGTTTTACAGCGAAAACACAACATATATTTATGTTAGCTCACCACAATAGCCCAATACAAAACGCCATTTTGTCACCGCAAAGATATCTTTCACAAAACCCACAAATAGAGATCAAATTAATCACTAACCTTTGAACAACTTCATCAGATGACAGTCTTATGACATCATGTTACACAATACATTTATGTTTTGTTCGAAAATGTGCATATTTATAGCTATAAATCCTGGTTTTACATTGGTGCCATGATCATAAATGGCACCAAAACAGCCAGAATAATTACAGAGAGCAACGTAAAATACATAAATACTCATCATAAAACATTTATGAAAAATACATGGTGTACAGCAAATGAAAGAAACATCTTGTGAATCCAGCCAATATTTCAGATTTTTTAAGTGTTTTACAGCGAAAACACAACATATATTTATGTTAGCTCACCACAATATCCAAAAACACACCGCCATTTTTCCACTGCAAAGGTAGCTTTCACAAAACCCACAAATAGAGATAAAATTCATCACTAACCTTTGAACAACTTCATCAGATGACAGTCTTATAACCTTTTGTCAATACAGGGGGTGCTGTTTCCACTTTGGAAAATATCGTCTCCAAATTAAACTGCCTCATACTCAATTCTTGCTCGTACAATATGTATATTATTATTACTATTGGATAGAAAACAATCTCTAGTTTCTAAAACCGTTTGAATTATGTCTGTGGGTGAACCAGAACTCTTTCTACAGCGAAACTCATGACAGGACATGCGAAGCTCTGAAAAATAGTCTCTGATCTCGGATCAGTTTTAAGCTCTGTGTATGCCCTATGGATCGAAATGAACTGCACCCGCCTTCCCCTGGATGTCAGTAACCAATGAGAAGTGGAATGGTGTCTCTAGGTGGTTCTCAGAGTTTATAAAAGGGAATGGAGTGAGATGACCCATCTTTTTGACGCTCGCCAGGACGCAAGGGAGGACATCAGAATCGCATGCTCAAAAGCTCTCGTTGTTGATCAAAGATCTATCCGTCTGTGATTTAATTCGATATAGGTGTTAGAAACATCATAACGAAGTTATTTGAAACCGATTTATATCAGTTTATGCGAGTATATTGCTATTTTTCTGAATTTCCTTAGTATTGCGTTTAACGATTTGGGCATGTGTGTGCCGTGTAGCTATCGTTAGCTGCTAGTTCTGAAGTTGAGGTCGTTTTACAACAAAGCAACGATACTTTTGGACAAAGGACACATTGCCCAAGATACTGATGGAAGCTCGTCCAAAAGTAAGACTTATTTATGATTTTATTCCGTATTTATTGTGGAAAAATGTAAACACAGTTGTCAGCCATTTTTTGAGGCACTAGTCTGGCTGTAACTCACAATGTATGTCTAGTAACGTAAATTTTAAAAATCTAAATCAGCGGTTGCATTAATAACCAATGCATCTTTCATTAGCTGTCCAACCTGTATTTTTTTAGTCAATCTAATCGATAAATAATCGTAAACATAGGTGCCTTTCCAAGATGGCGCCGGCCCGAATGCATGCCTTGTTTTGACAGTTTACATTGCATAACCACGATTTGTGATGCTAAATGTGCACATTGTCGAACAAACTCTATATGCATTGTGTAATATGATGTTACAGGACTGTCATCTGAAGAATTCTGAGAAGGTTAGTGAAAAAATTAATATATTTTGGTGGCGATAACGTTATCGCCCCCTTTGCATTGATTTAATGCTGGTGTGATGTTAGCTCATGTGGTATGCATTGTGTTTTCGCTGGATTCACAAGATCTGTGTCTTTCGATTGCTGTAGGCTGTGTATTTTTCTGAAATGTTTTAGGATGAGTATTTTGGTAATTGACGTCGGTCTCTGTAATTATTCCGGCTTCTTCCAACGCTATTTCAGATTGCAGCTGCAATGTACAACTGTGATTTATACCTGAAAAATGCACATTTTTCTAAAAAAACATATCCTATACCATAAATATGTTATCAGACTGTCATCTTATGAAGTTGTTTCTTGGTTAGTGGCTATATATACATTATCTTTATTTAGTCTAATTAGTGATAGCTACTGATGCAGGAAAAAAATGGTGGAGTAAAAAAAGTGGTGTCTTTTGCTAACGTGGTTAGCTAATAGATTTACATATTGTGTCTTCGCTGTAAAACATTTTAAAAATCAGAAATGATGGCTGGATTCACAAGATCTGTATCTTTCATCTGGTGTCTTGGACTTGTGATTTAATGATATTTAGATGCTTGTATTTACTTGTGACGCTATGCTAGGCTATGCTAGTCAGCTTTTTTACTGTGGGGGGTGCTCCCGGATCCGGGTTTGGTAGCAAGTAGAAGATAACATCATGTTATACAATACATTTATGTTTTGTTCGAAAATGTGCATATTTATAGCTATAAATCCTGGTTTTACATTGTGAATATGGCGCCAAAATGCACCAAATTGTCCGGAGAAATTTTGGAGAGTCACGTAATCTAACCAAAAAACTCATCATAAACTTTGCTAAAAAATACATGTTGTACAGCAAATGAAAGATACACTGGTTCTTAATGTAACCGCTGTGTTAGATAAAAAAAAATAACTTTAGTACAAAGCACAGCATGCAATAATCTGAGACAGCGCTCAGCCATTCTCCGCCATGTTGGAGCCAACATATTCCACAAAAAATACGAAATAACATCGTAAATATTCTCTTACCTTTGATGATCTTCCATCAGAATGCAGTGCAAGGAGTCCTAGTTCCACAATAAATCGTTGTTTTGTTTTAGAATGTTCATTTCTTCTGTCGAATTAGCAACTTTGGCTAGCATGGTGGAGCTCAAGTGTCCATCAACGTTTGGCGCATGGAACGAAAAATTCAAAAACTGATAATAAAAGTCGAATAAACTGGTCAAACTCAGTTGAGAATCCATCTTTAGTATGTTTTTCTCGTATGTATCCAATAACGTCCCAGACGGAGCATTTTGTCGTGTCTACCTAACGCATTGCAGAAAATGATATGGTGTTCCCAGGTGCGCAGCAAAATACTGCCAATATGGCGGACCTGTCACTCCAAAAGCTCTCATTCGGGTCCCACATCAGGCTAGACACCTCATTCAACGTTCTACAGCCTGTTGACATCTAGTGGAAGGCGTATGAAGTGGATACAGATCCATAAATACAAGGCAATTGAATAGGCGAGGCCTGTCAGAGAGACCCATTTCAGAATTTTCACTTCCTGTTTGGAACTTTGCCTGCCAAATGAGTTCTGTTTTACTCACAGATATAATTCAAACAGTTTTAGAAACTTCAGAGTGTTTTCTATCCAATAGTAATAATAATATGCATATCGTATGATCTAGAACAGAGTAGGAGGCCGTTTAATTTGGGCACAATTTTTTCCCAAAGTGAAAAGGGCGCCCCCTATTTGCAAGAGGTTTTTAAAAGAAAGGTTTACCCAAACTCCTGGAATTCCCAAGTGATTCCATACATTGAAACTAATTCAGTGGAGTTTGCCCTCTCCTCTCTCTCTCCCTGCAGTGCTGTACTGAAACAGCTGTAAAAATGAGTCCCGTGACTCATTACATTGCTGGATGCAGGTCTCGCTCTGCTCCATTGCCAGTTCATGATTCATGATTCAGAAATCTGTGAAGTGTGGACAAATTTGTTGTTTTATTGAAAGCGTACGGCCGAATGAGCTATTTAAAAAAAAAAAAGTACTATTGGTTTTAAGTCAGTAAATGTGTACTTTTCCACCTAAAACATTTGCGATAATTTTATATAGTTATTTTATGTAGCTGACTGCCACAGCAGCGGAGATGGGTAACAACTGTGCATGTGCGCTATATATCGTTTATTTTTATTTTTATGTAGTTGTCACGCCCTGACCTTAGAGATCCTTTTTATGTCTCTATTTTGGTTTGGTCAGGGCGTGAGTTGGGGTGGGTATTCTATGTTCTATGATTTGTATGTCTATGTTGTTGGCACTATAGCCTTTAGCTTCACGGTTGTTTTCTCGTTTGTTGTTTTGTTGGCGTCATTTTTGTAAATAAAAGAAAATGTACGCTTACCACGCTGCACCTTAGTCCTCTTCTTTTAACGGCCGTGACAGTAGTGTTTTGTGGAGACTACTGTAGTATTTACTACAGTGTTTCTTTGCGGATAATACTGTAGTATTTACTATAGTGTTCTACAGTTTACTACAAATGTATTGAATAAATACTACAAATGATCGAGGGATACTACAGTGTGTAGTATAGTATTCTACAGTATACTACAATTTACTACAGAATTCTATAGTAAGTACTGGAGTATTTATTCTATAGTAAACTACAATTTTTTCATGTGGGTATTTTTTTGGCAGAGCAGTCAAGACCACCTTACACATTAGTCAAACAAAGTAAACAACAACCTACGAACATGTCTGACGATGAAATACTTGTGAGTGATGAAGAAAACTACTGGAGGGCAGTGGCGATTTTAGCATGTAAATCTTGGTGGGGCAAACAAACAAAAAGTGGTACGCATGCCAACAAAGCCACTACACAACACATTAATTGCACTATAACGGGGACAAACGGTGGCCACAAACTGTTAGGGCCTACATAAAGCTGTCCCAACAGCAGAGTCCCAACAGCAGTCTCAACACCTTACCACTGCTACACCTGGCTATCAGCAGAGCCTTGTCTGGCAGCAAAACAGTTCATTCAGCCTCATTTACTGCCTTTAAAAAAAAACATAGCAGATTTGGCTGAGTTGCTTAAACAAATGTGGTTTCTACTGACAATTGAGATGCACAAACTATGGCATAAGGGGATGACAAGTGGATAAGAGGAAATCCGTAATTTCGATTAAGACATTAATGAGCGAGCGACGACGGACATAGTCAATATAGCTATTTGTTCAGCACTTTTGAAATGTACAGTGACAGAATTCAGAACAGCTTATTACACAACATACACTTAGTATTACATTCTTAGCTACAGTATACATATCTCCCTTGCATATTACATCGTTTATGCAGCAGCATAACGTTACACAACATTTTTGGACTCACTTGGTGCTGTACTCACTTAAACAGGAAGGTGGCGCTGATGTCCTTTGTGGGGGGGGGGGGGGGGGAACACAGCCACTCCACTGAATAGCAGGCTAGTGGTTGCTTTGCAATGCTTGTAGTTAGCCACTGATTCCATCCAAACCACTCATTGTTGAATTTGCGATTTCCAACGTGTTATGTAATGTTTATGTCCAATGGTCGATGAGCACCGATACGTTTTATCTATAATTTCTCTTCATTATTTCTCTTCATATGACACGAATTAAAAAGGATTTGCCAGTAGATTGTCGACTTGATTCATGATGATGACTGCTAGCTAAGATTTTGAACGTATGATGTTGACATGTTCAGTCCAATGAAAGCTACTGTACATATGTGATTTGATGTCATTTTATCTGTGGCCAATGACCTTGAGCTTTCTTGGAAGGGCTCTTCTAATGTAACTCTATGGCAGGACCCAAAGGGCTTAAATATTCGATGTCTACCCTTACTAAGGACTTAGACTTGGCCTGTGATGTAATGTCCCCATGAGTAACAGAACACTGCGCCAATCACAGCACAGTGCTCCTATTTCCTGCTGGCTTGCCCCACCACCACAGAAATCACTGAGCTAGGCTGAAACACCAGCATTTTTGAGCTACCTTAATCAAGAAAACAAAAAAAAGAGACCTTGTTTGATTGCGGCTTTATTAACTCAATGACATACAGTGGGGCAAAAAAGTATTTAGTCAGCCACCAATTGTGCAAGTTCTCCCACTTAAAAAGATGAGAGAGGCCTGTAATTTTCATCATAGGTACACTTCAACTATGACAGACAAAATGAGAAAGAAAATCCAGAAAATCACATTGTAGGATTTTAAATGAATTTATTTGCAAATTATGGTGGAAAATAAGTATTTGGTCATTAACAAAAGTTTCTCAATACTTTGTTATATAGCCTTTGTTGGCAATGACAGAGGTCAAACGTTTTCTGTAAGTCTTCACAAGGTTTTCACACTGTTGCTGGTATTTTGGCCCATTCCTCCATGCAGATCTCCTCTAGAGCAATGATGTTTTGGGGCTGTTGCTGGGCAACACGGACTTTCAACTCCCTCCAAAGATTTTCTATGGGGTTGAGATCTGGAGACTGGCTAGGCCACTCCAGGACCTTGAAATGCTTCTTACGAAGCCACTCCTTCGTTGCCCGGGCGGTATGTTTGTGATCATTGTCATGCTGAAAGACCCAGCCACGTTTCATCTTCAATGCCCTTGCTGATGGAAGGAGGTTTTCACTCAAAATCTCACGATACATGGCCCCATTCATTCTTTCCTTTACACGGATCAGTCGTCCTGGTCCCTTTGCAGAAAAACAGCCCCAAAGCATGATGTTTCCACCCCCATGCTTCACAGTAGGTATGGTGTTCTTTGGATGCAACTCAGCATTCTTTGTCCTCCAAACACGACGAGTTGAGTTTACCAAAAAGTTATATTTTGGTTTCATCTGACCATATGACATTCTCCCAATCTTCTTCTGGATTGTCATGACGTTGGGTTGGGGGTAGGTTTATGACAATCATAAATACCTCTTTCCCCCTTTTTCCCTCTCCCTACTATAACTGATGTGACATAAGAAAACCCCTTGGTTAACATAGAGATTCTGAGAACATCAGAAGTGGGGGGAAATGAACTATATTCTGGTAATCCGACCAACTGAACATATGCGGTGGTACTTAAGGTATATTATGTCAGTTCGGTTGCCCTCTGACACATTCTCATCAATGATGGAATTGTTGTTTAATTGAAATGTTTGAATATGACATTATTTGTGAAGAGGTGAAATGTAATTTTAGCTCCCAAATGAGAGATCTGTACTTTCATAAGTTTTCCTCTGCTCACAGTGGCCCACCCCTGTAAAGAGGCATGGGTTATAAACTTTTCAGACACACCCCTCTCCCTCCACTATATAAAGCCAGTGACAAGAATATAACTTCCTGTTCCGGGTACACCAGGATGACGGTCCTGTGTCAGAATGGTTCAGACAATAACTACAGAACTAGGCCAACATCAGCATGGACTTTGATTGTGAATGGTATGAACTTTGAACTCGTGTTCACTACAGAAGTGATATCTCCTAGCCGTTGAGTTGGCAACAGCTGCTACAAACGCAGGTTAGGAAGGACAGTCCGAGTATCCCGTCTACTACAACGTATCCCGTGACTACCAGAGACATTCTCCAAAGGACAGAGGACTCGGGTTGGCGATACGGTCTTCCATCTACCACCAACCTACTGAAGCGCAGCTCAGAGTAAATATTTATTGCATTTGCTTTTTCAAATGGGCGGTAATTTAGAATGCATAAGATACTGTATTTACGATAGCACAGCTCGCCTATGTCCCAGTCTCCCGCTCTTTCACTAAGACTCAGCCCCTTCCCCTTTGTGTAACAAGCTGTCATAGCTATTCCGCCCGCTAGGGACGTTTTTCTGTATGACGTAATTTGTGATCAAGTGATGATTTAATTGTGTATGTGTGTTTCTGTGTGATTAAGATAGGTATTTAGTAAATAAATAATTAAACCCAATTTTGTATTGCTGATTCAACTTGTTAGCCAGGATTCTTGCAGATAACAAAGGACTTACAACTTTCAGATGAGACTGAATAAAATGACGATTAATGTGACTGCTATTTAGTAAAATATTACTAAATCTTTAAGAGTTTATTCGAAAGATAACAGCTCTATAAATATTATTTAGTGGTGTCCCTCTCTAGTTAATTAATATTTACATGATTAGTTCAATCAGGTAATATTAATTACGGAGAAATTATTTTATAGAATAGCATGTCATAGCAATCAATCTGGCATAGTCAAAGACACGACAGGATCATCCAAATGCTCTCTAGCAAACTTCAGACGGGCTTGGACATGTACTGGCTTAAGCAGGAGGACACGTCTGGTGCAAGTCTACAATTTTGTTTCTGGTGTCCTTTGACAGCTCTTTGGTCTTGGCCATAGTGGAGTTTGGAGTGTGACTGTTTGAGGTTGTGGACAGGTGTCTTTTATACTGATAACAAGTTCAAACAGGTGCCAGTAATACAGGTAACGAGTGGAGGACAGAGGAGCCTCTTAAAGAAGAAGTTACAGGTCTGTGAGAGCCAGAAATCTTGCTTGTTTGTAGGTGACCAAATACTTATTTTCCACCATAATTTGCAAATAAATTCATAAAAAATCCTACAATGTGATTTTCTGGATTTTTTCCCCTCATTTTGTCTGTCATAGTTGAAGTGTAACTATGATGAAAATTACAGGCCTCTCTCATCTTTTTAAGTGGGAGAACTTGCACAATTGGTGGCTGACTAAATACTTTTTTGCCCCACTGTATATACAGTGGGGAGAACAAGTATTTGATACACTGCCGATTTTGCAGGTTTTCCTACTTACAAAGCATGTAGAGGTCTGTCATTTTTATCATAGGTACACTTCAACTGTGAGAGACGGAATCTAAAACAAAAATCCAGAAAATCACATTGTATGATTTTTAAGTAATTAATTTGCATTTTATTGCATGACATAAGTATTTGATCACCTACCAACCAGTAAGAATTCCGGCTCTCACAGACCTGTTAGTTTTTCTTTAAGAAGCCCTCCTGTTCTCCACTCATTACCTGTATTAACTGCACCTGTTTGAACTCGTTACCTGTATAAAAGACACCTGTCCACACACTCAATCAAACAGACTCCAACCTCTCCACAATGGCCAAGACCAGAGAGCTGTGTAAGGACATCAGGGATAAATTGTAGACCTGTACAAGGCTGGGATGGGCTACAGGACAATAGCCAAGCAGCTTGGTGAGAAGGCAACAACTGTTGGCACAATTATTAGAAAATGGAAGAAGTTCAAGATGACGGTCAATCACCCTCGGTCTGGGGCTCCATGCAAGATCTCACCTCGTGGGGCATCAATGATCATGAGGAATGTTAGGGATCAGCCCAGAACTACACGGCAGGACCTGGTCAATGACCTGAAGAGAGCTGGGACCACAGTCTCAAAGAAAACCATTAGTAACACACTACGCCGTCATGGATTAAAATCCTGCAGCGCACGCAAGGTCCCCCTGCTCAAGCCAGCGCATGTCCAGGCCCGTCTGAAGTTTGCCAATGACCATCTGGATGATCCAGAGGAGGAATGGGAGAAGGTCATGTGGTCTGATGAGACAAAAATAGAGCTTTTTGCTCTAAACTCCACTCGCCGTGTTTGGAGGAATAGAAGGATGAGTACAACCCCAAGAACACCATCCCAACCGTGAAGCATGGAGGTGGAAACATCATTCTTTGGGGATGCTTTTCTGCAAAGGGGACAGGACGACTGCACCGTATTGAAGGGAGGATGGATGGGGCCATGTATCGCGAGATCTTGACCAACAACCTCCTTCCCTCAGTAAGAGCATTGAAGATGGGTCGTGGCTGGGTCTTCCAGCATGACAACGACCCGAAACACACAGCCAGGGCAACTAAGGAGTGGCTCCGTAAGAAGCATCTCAAGGTCCTGGAGTGGCCTAGCCAGTCTCCAGACCTGAACCCAATAGAAAATCTTTGGAGGGAGCCGAAAGTCCGTATTGCCCAGCGACAGCCCCGAAACCTGAAGGATCTGGAGAAGGTCTGTATGGAGGAGTGGGCCAAAATCCCTGCTGCAGTGTGTGCAAACCTGGTCAAGAACTACAGGAAACGTATGATCTCTGTAATTGCAAACTAAGGTTTCTGTACCAAATATTCAGTTCTGCTTTTCTGATGTATCAAATACTTATGTCATGCAATAAAATGCAAATTAATTACTTAAAAATCATACAATGTGATTTTCTGGATTTTTGTTTTAGATTCCTTCTCTCACAGTTGAAGTGTACGTATGATAAAAATTACAGACCTCTACATGCTTTGTAAGTAGGAAAACCAGCAAAATTGTCAGTGTATCAAATACTTGTTCTCCCCACTGTATATATTTTTTTTTACATTGTTTGCAAACTGATATGTGACACATATTAATGCCAAAATAACATGCAAAATAGGCAAGCCCCCCCCCCCCAAAAAAAAAAATATATATACATTTTTATTAGATTTGTTGTTGTTGCTAAAAATGTGGGTCTCAAAACAGAGCCCCACCTGCACTGAATGACGGGTCGCCACTACTGTAGGGGCACCGATGGTGTCTTCGAAACATATTTATTTGAGCCTGAGTATTTAGACGAAGAATTTAGGAAAATTGAGCTTTAGATGGCCACTGCGGCCACTCTAGCCACCGAAGCTGTAGCAACAGCTAGACCACAGCCCCAACCCATCCCCAGGATCAACATAGACTGGTGGTGCAGTTGAGGCAATTGCGCTCCAATGCCGACAGATGAGGAATGTTTGTGCTGCAGATAATTTGAATATGTGACTACAATTCTTACAAAAATGGATCAACGCAATGATGATGATGTGCAGTCAGATTGCTTTTGCGACCACATTGCTTTTGCTGCCATCCAACTCTGGTGTCCTTGATTTTTTTTTCTTATTTCAAAAACGAATTGGAGAAGACATCGCTGTTCCTACTGGGCCAAATGGACAATTATCCAACGAGTAAGTAGCTCAACTTTACTTTATTTAATGACCGCTTATCATAAACCTCTATGAGCGGGACAGATAGTGGATTTATGTTTTCACATTAGCCCAAAACACTGTTAACAATGTTAATTTATCACCATGTTTTTGGGATATTCTATTCTGCAATGTAAGGTGACACAATGCCTATTGTCTCTCAACCCCCCCCTGTCATAAATACTTGGGGGCACATATGCCAACCTCTAAAGCGCCTAGGCACTCTACATTATATGGTGCAAAGGTAATAACACAATAAGAACACCTCAAACTTCAAAGATCAGGTTAAGCTACATACTGTACCTACGCACCCTTGCTTCGTTGCTTTCTCTTTTTAAGCGTGCCTTTGTATATCGGCACTGCGCCAGATCAAGTCTTTGGAAAAGTACAGTAGCAATAGCTGTATATTTTAGTATCCTTCGGTTTTCTGCCTCCATAATTTCCGACTGCATATCTCGCTCATATGCATCTTCGCTGAAGTGGTTGCTACACACATGCAGCGATGCAAGGTCGGCTGCTGGAGAATTGACATCATATTTACTATTTCAAATTACTACTAACCATCTTCATCTTTTATCGGAAAACAGTTACATTTGGGGCCTTCTTCCATTGTTTTCCTGTATATAGTGCAGCCAGGGACCGAACACCAACTTGCTCTTGCTGTCATGTCTTTTTCCACTTTTTATAACAAATTTTACCTGAGCCTAACTCTATCAACTTTCGCCTACCCCCCAATGTGCAGTTGCTATCTCCGCTGCTGTGGCAGTAGGCTACATAGAGTAATAATATAAAATAATAGCAAATATTTTAGGTGGAAAAGTACAAATTTTCTGACTCAAAACCATTTGTAAAAAGATTGCTAATTCAGCTGTACGCTTCCAATAAAACAACTAATTTGTCAACACTTTGCGGATTTTTGAATCATAAATTCACCGGCAACAGAGCAGAGAGGCTTGCATCCAGCAACGTCACGTGACCCGTTTTTACAGCTGTTTCAGTACAGCACTAGAGAGAGGGCGAACTCCACTGAATTAGTTTAAATGATTGGAATCACTCAGGAGTTTCTGTATTTTGGGTAAACTTCTCCTTTAATGTAAGGGGCTCAATACAGTTGTATTCCAGCCACTAGGGGGCATTCGGGTGAAGCCCATGGGAAATAACAAAAAAGTTTGAGTTTGAGTGTGTTAGAATAAAAAAATACTGCAAACTGCTGTTAACCTGACAGTTAATCATGTCAGCACGAGTTAACAAATGGGTTACTCTTTCTATGAGTTTATAATGTAAGCTTAAACGCCAGCGGGATGGTACTGTTTACTTAACTTTTAATCATGTCAGCATGTTTACCGCATTTTTTGTTATTTTCTTATTCTAACACATTGAACTCACATTTACAGCTGTAATGAGCCCCTTACTGTCACGTTCCTGACCTGTTTTCTCTTATTTTTGTATGTGTTTAGTTGGTCAGGGCGTGAGTTGGGGTGGGCATTCTATGTTATGTGTTTCTATGTTGGTTAATGGGTTGCCTGATATGGTTCTCAATTAGAGGCAGGTGCTTTACGTCTCCTCTGATTGAGAACCATATTAAGGTAGGTTGTTTCACATTGTTTGTTGTGGGTGGTTGTTTCCTGTGTCTGTGTTTGTAGCGCCACACGGGACTGTTTCGGTTTGTTTGTAGTCTGTACCTGTTCGTGCGTTCTTCGTGTATATGTAAGTTCTTATGTTCAGGTCGGTCTGCGTCGTTTGTTGTTTTGTAGTTTGTTAAAGTGTTTTCGTGTTTTTTCGTCTTTACTTTATAAATTCATTATGTCTACATTTCACGCTGCGCTTTGGTCCAATCCCTACTCCTCCTCTTCAGACGAAGAGGAGGAAAGCACCCGTTACAGAACCACCCACCAAACCCGGACCAAGCAGCGTGAGTACGAGCAGTGGCCCACTACACAGGAATCCTGGACATGGGAAGAAATAATGGAGGGAAAAGGACACTGGGCTCACATTGGGGAATATCGCCGCGCTCGTGAGGAGATGGAGGCAGCGAGAGCCCAAGATTGGTGGTATGAGGAGGCAGCACGGAGACGTGGCTGGAAGCCCGTGAAGAAACCCCAAAAATTTATTGGGGGGGGGGGGGGGGGGGGCTAAAGGGTAGTGTGGCGAGGGCAGGTAGGAGACCTGCGCCCACTTCCCAGGCTTACCGTGGAGAGCGGGAGTACGGGCAGACACCGTGTTACGCAGTAGAGCGCACGGTGTCTCCTGTACGTGTTCATAGCCCGGTGCGGGTTATTCCACCTCCCCGCACTGGCAGGGCTAGATTGGGCATTGAGCCAGGTGCCATGAAGCCGGCTCAACGCGTCTGGTCTCCAGTGCGTCTCCTCGGGCCGGCATACATGGCACCAGCCTTACGCATGGTGTCCCCGGTTCGCCTACATAGCCCGGTGCGGGTTATTCCACCTCCCCGCACTGGTCGGGCGACGGGGAGCATACAACCAGGTAAGGTTGGGCAGGCTCAGTGCTCAAGGGAGCCAGTACGCCTGCACGGTCCGGTATATCCGGCGCCACCTTCCCGCCCCAGTCCAGTACCACCAGTGCCTACACCACGCACCAGGCTTCCAGTGCGTCTCCAGAGCCATGTTCCTCCTCCACGCACTAGCCCTATGGTGCGTGTCTCCAGCCCGGTACCACCAGTTCCGGCACCACGCACCAAGCCTCCTGTGCGTCTCCAGAGCCATGTTCCTCCTCCACGCACTAGCCCTATGGTGCGTGTCTCCAGCCCGGTACCACCAGTTCCGGCACCACGCACCAGGCCTATAGTGCGCTTCGAGAAGTCAGTGTGCCCTGTTCCTGCTCCCCGCACTAGCTTGAAGGTGCGTGTCCTTAGCCCGGTACCTCCAGTTCCGGTACCACGCACCAGGCCTACAGTGCGCCTCATTCGGCCAGAGCTGCCGTCTGCCAAGCGCCATCTGAGCCATCCGTATGCCCAGTGCCATCTGAGCCATCCGTCTGCCCAGTGCCATCTGAGCCATCCGTCTGCCCAGTGCCATCTGAGCCATCCGTCTACCCAGTGCCATCTGAGCCATCCGTCTGTCCCGAGCCATTAGAGCCGCCCGTCTGTCCCGAGCCGTCAGAGCCGTTCGTCAGTCAGGAGCCGCTAGAGCCATTCGTCAGTCAGGATCTGCCAGAGCCGCCAACCAGACAGGATCTGCCAGAGCCGCCAACCAGACAGGATCTGCCAGAGCCGCCAACCAGACAGGATCTGCCAGAGCCGCCAGTCAGCCAGGATCTGCCAGAGCCGCCAGTCAGCCAGGATCTGCCAGAGCCGTCAGTCAGCCAGGATCTGCCAGAGCCGCCAGTCAGCCAGGATCTGCCTGGGGGACCAACCCCATCCAACCTCAATGACCATACACTTCCATCTTTCCCTATCTTCAACATACTTGCAACAATATAACACATGCTCCACTGTTTCCTCAACCATACACTTCAGACACAAACCATTCACATGCTTGCCAACCAGATATAATGATGAATTCAATGTACAATGTCCTAAGCGCAATCAAGAAAACACCACCTCTTCCTTCCTAATCTGACCCTTGAATCTTGGTCCACCAACCTTTCTTTGGAGGGCATCATATCAATTATATCTTGTTTCAAAGCTTTTGGCTAACTCGTCTACATTTTCCTTCCCTTTCACACCCGGAAGTGCTGCGACCCAGCCTAATCTCCCTACTACACCCAGTCTCTCAATTATCCATCATAACATGAATACTTCCAATAGTAGGTCACTCCTATTCGATTTACCAGATGATAAACTATTCAATACAGACAGAGAATCTGAGCATACTATAATTCAAACAGGTTGTATGTCCTTCACCCACTGGAGGGCAACTACTATCGCCAACAATTCAAACTGAATATATCTTTTAGTCTTCTACATATCTGCACATCAAATTCAGGAATGTAAATACCTGCTCCTGTGCGCCCACTATCTGGGTCTTTGGATCCATTGTGAAAAGTGGTATAAAAAAAAAAGGATAAAAACTTCTAACAATGTAATTGTCAACCAGTGACTTCTGACCAATCTTTCCTTTTTGCTACCAAGGTTAGATCAACAGGATCTGGGAGTAACCATGGAGGAACATCCTCTATCACCACAGAAGGGCCAACCTCCAACCACTCTCATCAACAAGCTTTCCAACTGTCCAACCAAAACCACTGCCTACTAGTATTCCCAACAGTCATCTAGAACAGTAGCAGTGGGATGCTCAACCTCACAGCCTTTCAACCTAACCGAACAAGCTAATGACAATTTTTTACGTCGTATATCCAAAGGCATCTCACCTGCCTCCACTAGTAAGTCACATACATATGTTGATTTAAATCCCCCAATACATATCCTTAAAGCTATATACTGGATTCTGTCCAGCCTCTGAAGCCAAGTCTTCGCCGCTTCCATAAACTATACACCCGTAATCAAGTGTCATCCTAAGCAGAGCTCTATAAATATCCATTAACGATTGTCTGTCAGCAACCCATTCATAACCAGAGACTGAGCGCATATGATTCACCACCTCCTTACACTTTGTTTCAACATTTATGAAATGATCTTTCCATGTATATCGCTCATTGTACCCTTAACCCAAATATTTGTACTTAGAAACCCTTCCCATACTTTGTCACTTTCAACAGGTAAAGGGTGCTTTTATACCATTTAGATGTTCATCACTAATAAGAGTCAACAGGGAAACACTGACCAAAACTATGGTTCCTTCCCTTTCACGTTTCTCTATGCTTTAGTTTTACAGTGCCGCTATCATACTGCAAAATATATATAACTAATCGGATTACCTTCTGAATGATGGTTTGAGAACTCCAAGAATTCTTTACAGAGAGTGTAGTAATGGAACAACTCTGTTTCCTTGAACAAGGTGAAGCGATGAGCAGTCAACCACTTCTGAAATCCTCCTCTGTTCACCTCCTGTTATGTCAAAAATAAGAATAGCATATAAATCATAAAATTTTAACAAGGTATAACAAATTCAGGGGGTAGCCCTGACCAGGACTCGAACACAGGTCTAGCAACTATTAAGCCAACACCTTAACCTTTATGACAAGTGGTCTGAACCTCTTGCTGAGGTTGATAGGTGTTCAGTTAAGGTCGCTACAATATTAAATAAAAAATACCCAGGCCTATTGACTTTTTTTTTCAAAATGAAGAAATTCATTTGTATTGTCTTTCTCATTGTTATGTAGAGTAAAAGTTCTGTTTTGAACTCTATTAGAACCCTATGGTTCAAATTTAAAAAATAATAGCAGCGAGTACTGTTTCATAAATGAACCACAGGGGGCGCCATTCGTTAGGTTTTGGATTATCTACCTGGCCTTGAAGTAGCTCAGGACAAGTTAACTATTTGTTGTCCGACAGAAAGAAGAGAGGAGTTTGACCAAACACCTAGGCAGAAAACAGATTGAAATGTGACATACATTCTGTGACAGTTATTTTATTCTACTCAGTTATGTTCTAGTATACATTCTGTGAAATATCTATTCTGTTCAGTTATATTCTATTCTAAATTCTGTGAAAGAGATGTGTTCTATTTTATATCGCAGAAGGGGCTCACCGGTAGGTTCAGAAACGTGTTAAAGAAATCCACGAAAACGTCATTTTTCAGAAGATCTGACAGTTGGTCATCATCTCCACCTAAAATAGATACAAATGTGAACAAGTTGTGGTGTTGATGAAAAAAAACATAGGCCTACATTTTATCATGTTAAGTGGGTCATGTTAGGTTTCAACAAATAATGTAGGCCTAAGGAATGGCATTGTGCAGGCCTACCGGTATTATAGTATTTTGCCTACTGTATTATTATGCAGAACATACCAGATGGTTTCAGTATTGATGAGTTGTTGGTCATTTTTATTCGTTCATTCTACAATACCTCAAAAACGCAGGTTGTCTACTAGGCAGACTGTGCCTTTATTCAGCCATGTCGTTTCACATTCAGTCGCTCTATATCACCAATGACGTAATAATTTAATCACAAAATCGTAACATAAACCTATATTAATTGTTACAAATCATTACGTTGTTGGTTAATTGGCTTGTAAATCGGTAGGATGTATTTTTTTCATTCTCGTTTCTTCATCATAACAATAATAATAAAATAGTACAGAACGTCCATATTTTAGTCAATAGAAGGCAAAGAACAGTCAAAGAGCATCATGGTCTTATTTTTAATCATTTAGGAACATTTGTTCTTTAGAGCCACCACAACATAATTGATTCTAGGAATATGCAGCTTTCATTTCGTCAGGGGGCGTATTTTACTTCATCATCGTTCTTTATAATTACCATATTTTAGAAATTATTGCATGCATAATCTTTTTCCCCGTTTCATATTTTTTTAACAAATTATCATACTGTTCAAATAAAGAAACGTATTTTAGGTTTTGGTAAGGATAGTTGTCATTCATTTAGCAAACAAAGAGTAGAGTCTTGAAATAAATACTTGTTTGGAAGGATTTTAGCCAGGCTATTGAATGCAAATCCACATTTTTCCAGACGACCAATGAATGCAAACCATGAACTCCCCATCACCTGATCACGAAGGGATCACGTTCCTTTCTAGCCAATCTGAGGCGAGGCGGTCATATCTCCCTTTTATAAATGGAACCGTCAGGACAAATTTTGTGATAGAGAATGAAACAAAAACATTTGGAATTACACAGAACATTTACAGAAGGCTGTACCAGGCTTTTGACCATAATTCCTTAGTTGATATAAGGTCATTATTCATAAATTATTTTATAAGTTATAGGAGCTGCTACGACAATTACATTGTGTATTTTCATCATATTGACTTACAAAACATCAGTTTTTAAATATTTTAGTTTTTTGTTACGACGTTTTGAGTAGATCAACTATTACTATAAATCACTGGGTGGGCATAATACAATAGTTGTAGACCTCAAATGTCTCAATTCTAAGAATCAAATGCTTCAAGTGGATTCCAAATGATTGCTCTTTGTTCCAAGGTTTTCCAGGCGCTCATTAAAAAATGGCCACGTCAGAGAGTGCCAGTTTGAGTAAAACTGTGAAGCAGCAGTTTATGGACCTTCCTCAGGGAGACAAGGTCCAGGCCATGTACATCTGGATAGATGAGACTGGAGAGGGGCTCCGCTGCAAGACCAGAACTCTGGATTCTGAACCCAAGACCATTGATGGTAAGATCTGACACTTGATTTACATTGATCTATGCCTGGAGAAATGGGTAGTAAACTTTTGTGCTACACCCAGTGTTTCCCCTAATGTTTTTTCAGCTGTGGGGGGGATTATTTTTGTTGAGTGAAGGTAATTTCTGATTTACTAGTGGACACTTCTCCAAAATGCACGAACATTTTATTACATTCTCTTCTGAAACTAGTCTGACAATTGTGGAGTCTAATTTTCTTTTTATCTCAATGGCATCACCAGCCAATTCTATATTAAGCCAAACAATTATTAAATGTTTCTATTAATAGGGTTGGCTACACTTCAAGGATTACAAGAGAACTAGTTA
Organism: Salvelinus alpinus; assembly: GCF_045679555.1. Taxonomy (NCBI): domain Eukaryota; kingdom Metazoa; phylum Chordata; class Actinopteri; order Salmoniformes; family Salmonidae; genus Salvelinus; species Salvelinus alpinus. The sequence continues at coordinate 36,377,049 of NC_092091.1, read as the reverse complement.
CCTTGGTGTTTTCTCTGACAATCTGATGAAAAGCTGAGGAAGATTTGGAACTTGTTGCGCTGATCTTAAAGGCACATCTCGGCAGAAATTACTTTTTTTGGGGGCGAGGGGTTCGGAGTGGTGGGAACTATTTTCTAAATGAATATAGATGAAAGACTGGTTACACCCTTGTAACACATTGCTCAAAGAGCGCCAACAGTTGCTTTTCTAATACAGCATAAATTCAAAAATACGGGTTGCTTTGACTAAAAACCCTGAACCTAATGGGTACTTGAATCCCTGAGTTGCTCTTATCGCACGGATCCCTCCCTCTCTCCTTCAGATCTCCCAGAGTGGAACTTTGGTGGTTTCAGTACGTACCAGTCGGAGGGCTCCAACAGCGATATGTACCTTATCCCTGCTGCCATGTTCAGAGACCCCTTCAGGAAAGACCCCAACAAACTGGTCCTGTGTGAAGTGCTCAAATACAACCGCAAGCCTACAGGTAAGCCTAAGCAGGAAAGTGACATTGGGGGTCATATTCATAGGAGCTCAAACATTTCAACTTTTGCAATAGAAAATTAAAATTAGCTTTATTGGATACATTTGGATAATCCCACCCTGTTTTCTTCCTTTTCATGCCTGCTGAACATGGCCCAGCCTTATTGAACCCAGGCCCCATTGGCTCAGTGTAGCAGAAATGGTTTGAATGACCAATACAATGTTTGTTGCCCTCCAGAAACTAACCTCAGGCTGATGTGTAAGAAGATCATGGAGATGGTAGAGAACCAGGTCCCGTGGTTTGGCATGGAACAGGAGTACACCATCCTGGGAACAGACGGACATCCCTTTGGCTGGCCTTCCAATGGCTTCCCTGGTCCACAAGGTTAGTTTGAGATGTTACGTTTAAATATAAAATGACATTCATTAGCAGATTTTATCCATGGCAACTTTCGGTCGGTATATTCAATTAGAGTATTAAATGTTTCGCGTTTAAACTGTTGAGCCTGATGATGCAGTGTTTTTGAGCAGGGCCCTACTACTGTGGTGTGGGAGCAGACAAGGCGTATGGTAGAGACGTCATAGAAGCCCACTATAGAGCTTGTCTTTATGCTGGGGTTATGATCTGTGGCACCAACGCTGAAGTCATGCCAGCTCAGGTAAGAACCACTTTTGACTATTATACTGAACAAAAATATAAATGCAAAGTTCATATAAGGAAATCGGTCAATTTAAATAAACAAGGCCCTAATCTATGGATTTCACATGACCGTGAATACAGATACCTTTATAATAAAAAGTGTGTGGATCAGAAACATGTCAGTATCTTGTGACCACCATTTGCCTCATGCAGAGCGACACTTCTTTGCATAGTTGATCAGGCTGTTGATTGTGGCCTGTGGAATGTTGTCCCACTCCTCTTCAATGGCTGTGTGAAGTTGCTGTATATTGGCGGTAACTGGAACATGCTGTCATACACCTCAATCCAGAGCATCCCAAACATGCTCAATGGGTGACATGTCTGACTATGCAGGTCCTGGGAAGAATTGGGATAATTTCAGCTTTCAGGAATTGTGCACAAGGGACCGTGCATTATCATGCTGAAACATGAGGTGATGGCGGCGGATGAATGGCATGAGAATGAGCCTTGGGATAGGTATCTGTGCATTCAAATTTCCATCGATAAAATGCAATTGTGTTCGTAGCTTATGCCTGTCCGTACCATAATCTCACTGTCACCATGGGGCACTGTTCACAACGTTGACATCAGCAAACTGCTCGCCAACACGACGCCGTACACACGGTCTGCGGTTGTGAGGCCGGTTGGACGTACTGCCAAATCTCTAAAACGATGGTGGTGACTTATGGTAGAAAAATTAACATTAAATTATCTGGCAACAGCTCTGGTTGGCATTCCTGCAGTTACCATGCCAATTGCACGTTCCCACAAAACTTGAGACATCTGTGGCATTGTTGTGACAACTGCACATTTTAGTGGCCTTTTATTGTCACCAGCACAAGGTTGCACCTGTGTAATGACCATGCTGTTTAATCAGCTTCTTAACCCATCCAGCTGACAGGTGTGGCATATTATCTTGGCAAAAGAGAAATGCTCACTAACAGGGATGTAAACAAATGTGCACAATTTGAGAAATATGCTTTTTCTGCAAATTGGAAGAGTTCTTGGATAATTTTTCAGCTCCTGAAACATGGGACCAACACTTTACATGTTGCATTTATATTTTTGTTCAGTATACACATTAAGCCTAGTCCTAGAATTAGATTCTTCGTGCAGGATTAGGCTAAATCTGTGTCCATGAAACTCTGTAAATATTCAAAACCATCATCTCTGACTCCTATTGTCTTCCAGTGGGAGTTCCAGGTTGGGCCATGTGAAGGTATCAACATGGGTGACCACCTCTGGGCTGCTCGGTTCATCCTCCACCGGGTGTGTGAAGACTTTGGCGTGGTGGCCTCATTCGACCCCAAGCCCATCCCTGGGAATTGGAACGGCGCTGGCTGCCATACAAACTTCAGCACCAAGGAGATGAGAGAAGATGGTGGATTGAGGTAGACATGGATTCAATTGTGCTGTAAACCCACTGCTCTATTTTTAGGGCTGGTTTTCCTGGAACCATATTAAGCCTAAGCCTAGGCCTAGACAAATGGCAATTCTCCATTGATAATGCTTCTTAGTTGAAGACTAAGCTTAATCCAACCTGGGAAACCAGCCTCATAAGGTTAAGTCTCTTTAGCAGTGGATTAACCCCTTCTGTCTTCTATCCACACAGGGGCATCGAAGATTCGATTGAGAAGTTGGGAAGGAGACACCGCTACCACATCCGTGCCTACGACCCCAAAGGGGGGCTGGACAACGCCCGGCGCTTGACCGGTCACCACGAAACGTCCAACATCCACGAGTTCTCAGCCGGCGTGGAAAACCGCGGCGCCAGCATCCGCATACCCCGCTCGGTGGGTCAGGACAAGAAGGGCTACTTCGAGGACCGCCGCCCATCTGCTAACTGCGACCCATATGCAGTCACGGAAGCTCTGATACGCACATGTTTGCTCAGTGAAGAGGGGGAGGAGCCTAAAGAATACAGTAAATGAACTAGATACTCTTTTGGTATGAAATAATCCCCCTCCTGTCCTATTGAGCTACATCTCAAGTGTCATTTCAAGTACTGTTTTGTCTGTGGCTTTGTAAACCCCTTGCATATTGCAAGTGTTGACCATCCATGTATGGCTTGCTTTTTAACCCTTTTCATGGGAGAATCTTCGGTACATTCTGCAGTCTTTGTTCAGGGTAGAGTAGACCCCTACCTTTTGATCACTGCCAACATTGCCCTTTTTAATTGATGCTATGGACTTAACAATTCCAGACAGATGTCTGTTGGAGGGATAAATGTTTTCTATGTATAGGTCTACTTCTACTTGTGTATCAATTTGCTACTCATAATATTGTTTAACATGATTTACTAACCAAGATGCTGTAGATTTTGTGTAGGGGGCGTGTTTCTTAAAGATTTATATACTGTTCTAGTGGCCAGCTATGGAACTTAAATTGCAAGTGACAGGTTCTGTCTTTTTTGTAACATAAAAAAAAATCTAATTTTACCATAATCTTTCTTGTTTGACTTTAATAGTATATTTTATATCACGTTTAGACTGCGCTATGGATGCAGTAACTGGCCATCCATGATATCAAAATGATACTTTACAATATTGAGGCAATTTTACTGAGTAAAACAAGCTTATTTTGGGTTCTGATGGGGTACGACAGTTGAACTAATCTCATGAGGCCTTTTAAGTTAATCTTCAATAATCAATGGGTACATACAGTGGGGCAAAAAAGTATTTAGTCAGCCACCAATTGTGCAAGTTCTCCCACTTAAAAAGATGAGAGAGGCCTGTAATTTTCATCATAGGTACACTTCGACTATGACAGACAAAATGAGAAAAAAAATCCAGAAAATCACATTCTAGGATTTTGAATGAATTTATTTGCAAATTATGGTGGAAAATAAGTATTTGGTCAATAACAAAAGTTTATCTCAATACTTTGTTATATACCCTTTGTTGGCAATGACAGAGGTCAAACGTTTTCTGTAAGTCTTCACAAGGTTTTCACACACTGTTGCTGGTATTTTGGCCCATTCCTCCATGCAGATCTCCTCTAGAGCAGTGATGTTTTGGGGCTGTTGCTGGGCAACACGGACTTTCAACTCCCTCCAAAGATTTTCTATGGGGTTGAGATCTGGAGACTGGCTAGGCCACTCCAGGACCTTGAAATGCTTCTTACGAAGCCACTCCTTCGTTGCCCGGGCGGTGTGTTTGGGATCATTGTCATGCTGAAAGACCCAGCCACGTTTCATCTTCAATGCCCTTGCTGATGGAAGGAGGTTTTCACTCAAAATCTCACGATACATGGCCCCATTCATTCTTTCCTTTACACGGATCAGTCGTCTTGGTCCCTTTGCAGAAAAACAGCCCCAAAGCATGATGTTTCCACCCCCATGCTTCACAGTAGGTATGGTGTTCTTTGGATGCAACTCAGCATTCTTTGTCCTCCAAACAGGACGAGTTGAGTTTTTACCAAAAAGTTATATTTTGGTTTCATCTGACATTCTCCCAATCTTCTTCTGGATCATCCAAATGCTCTCTAGCAAACTTCAGACGGGCCTGGACATGTACTGGCTTAAGCAGGGGGACACGTCTGGCACTGCAGGATTTGAGTCCCTGGCAGCGTAGTGTGTTACTGATGGTAGGCTTTGTTACTTTCGTCCCAGCTCTCTGCAGGTCATTCACTAGGTCCCCCCGTGTGGTCCTGGGATTTTTGCTCACCGTTCTTGTGATCATTTTGACCCCACGGGGTGAGATCTTGCGTGGAGCCCCAGATCGAGGGAGATTATCAGTGGTCTTGTATGTCTTCCATTTCCTAATAATTGCTCCCACAGTTGATTTCTTCAAACCAAGCTGCTTACCTATTGCAGATTCAGTCTTCCCAGCCTGGTGCAGGTCTACAATTTTGTTTCTGGTGTCCTTTGACAGCTCTTTGGTCTTGGCCATAGTGGAGTTTGGAGTGTGACTGTTTGAGGTTGTGGACAGGTGTCTTTTATACTGATAACAAGTTCAAACAGGTGCCATTAATACAGGTAACGAGTGGAGGACAGAGGAGCCTCTTAAAGAAGAAGTTACAGGTCTGTGAGAGACAGAAATCTTGCTTGTTTGTAGGTGACCAAATACTTATTTTCCACCATAATTTGCAAATAAATTCATTAAAAATCCTACAATGTGATTTTCTGGATTTCTTTTTCTCATTTTGTCTGTCATAGTTGAAGTGTACCTATGATGAAAATTACAGGCCTCTCTTATCTTAAGTGGGAGAACTTGCACAATTGCTGGCTGACTAAATACTTTTTTGCCCCACTCTATTAAGTACAAAAACATCTGTAGCAACTGCTGATTGCCCTTAACGTTGCTTTACTGTAACCTGGACTAGATCCCCAAAGACCAGGCAAAGCAGAAGCGAGGGCACAGATTAATTTTGGTTTACAAGCAATATTCTGTAAGACTTTACTGTAAAGGTAACCTTGTCAGATCAACACTGAGGACATGTGCTTCTCAATTTAGACTTTAAATCAGGAGCATAACCTTGGATCAATCAACAACGTGATGAAAGTACGAGTATATAATTTCCCTCCTGTCCTCTTCACTCAGCTGGTCAGATCTTTTAGCGCATCTTGAATTTACTAGTTTCATGAGACTGAATGAAATTGGCCTAATAACTTACTTTAGGAAAACTTATATTCAGTGTTTAACAAATGAATTAAGATTGATGCATACTGAATACTCATGATGGCACAGACCAGACTTAATTTTCACTTGAATAGGTATCAATTTAACTTAATATCTGTATTTCAAGCAGTGAAGATTCAGTGAGGGAGGAAGTATCTGAAGACAATAGCCTGACCACACATTCTTGTCAGGTTTTTGCATATTTCTAGAGAAGCTTTGGCACAAATCACAATAGCCACACAAGGAATTGCACAACCAATTATTAGTATACTGAGAGAGCTTCCAACATCCATCCTATCACATTCTGCTCTTGTAGATGACGACACACTTGGCAAGTGAGGGAAACGCGTCTGTTTTGGGACCTTTAGCCTAGTTCTGCAGACAGCAGTCACAAAGGAAGGAGGGGTGCCTGCCTGTTCCTGAGCCACCCTAAAGGCTGCAAGGCAAGGCAAGGAAACCTGGAAACCAGCCACAGTGGAAACATCTTTCAAACTGTCTCTCCCTTGGTTTAGATTTAAAGATACTTATCCAGGTTCAAGTGTTTTAATCATATTTGTATATTCACATAGGGCTGATGTGAATATTTCCAGTGTGCTATTTATCACGATACCTACTGGAAGGTTGTTGATATGTTTGTCATACATCTGATATAAGACAACTGGGAAATCGAGGTCGGATAATGACGTCACTGATCTTCAGGTCGGAAAGTTGGAATTCTAGAAAGATAACCGAGTTTCCGACTTCGAATTCCGAGTTGGATGATCGTTCACATTTTTCATGTTGAACGCGGCATCTATACCTACAGTGCATTCGGAAAGTATTCTGACCCCTTCCCTTTTTCCACATTTGGTTACGTTACAGCCTTATCCTAAAGTTGATTAAATAACAATTCTCATCAATCTACACACTACCGCATATTGACAAAGCAAAAACAGCTTTTTAGAAATCTTTGCAAATGTAAATATTAAAATAAATCCTTATTTGCATAAGTATTAAGACCCTTTGCTATGAGACTCAAAATTGAGCTCAGGTGCATCCTGTTCCCATTGATCATCCTTGAGATGTTTCTACAACTTGGAGTCCAACTGCAGTAAATTCAATTGTTTGGACATGATTTGGAAAGGTAATCTTTTTTTATTTTACCATTATTTTAACAGGTAACGACTGAGAACACATTCTCATTTACAGCAACAACCTGGGGAATAGTTACAGGGGAGAGGGATGAGTGAGCCAATTGTAAGCTGGGGATGATTAGGTGACTGATGGTATGAGGGACAGCTTGGGAATTTTAGCCAGGACACTAGGGTTAACACCCCTACGATAAGTGCCATATAATCTTTAATGACATCAGAGAGTCAGGACACCTGTTTAATGTCCCATTTGAAAGATGGCACCCTACACAGGGCAGTGTCCTGGGGAATTGGGATATTTTTTAGACCAGAGGAAAGAGTGCCTCCTACTGGCCCTCCAACACCACTTCCATCTGGTCTCCCATCCAGGGACTGACCAGGACCAACCCTGGTTAGCTTCAGTAGCAAGCCAGCAGTGGGATGCAGGGTGGTACACTGCTGGCATACAAACCTGTCAATAGAGTTCTCACATGTGACAGTGCATGTCAGACAAAAACCAAGCCATGAGGTCGAAGGAATTGTCTGTAGAGCTCCAAGACAGGATTGTGTTGAGGCACAGATCTGGGGAAGGGTACCAAAATAATTCTGCAGCATTGGTGGTCCCCAAGAACACAGTGGCCTCCATCATTCTTAAATGGAAGAAGTTTGGAACCACCAAGACTCTTCCTAGAGCTGGCCGCCTGGTGAAACTGAGCAATCGGGAGAAAAGGGCCTAGGTCAGGGAGGTGACAAAGAACCCGATGGTCACTGACAGAGCTCTAGAGTTCCCATGTGGAGAAACTTCCAGAAGGACAACTATCTGCAGCACTCCACCAATCAGTCCTTTGTGGCCAGACGGAAGCCACTCCACAGTAAAAGGCACATGACAGCTCACTTGGAGATTGCCAAAAGACAACTAAAGGACTCTCAGACTAGAGGTCCACCGATTATTTTTATTTAAAACAAATATATATATATTTCACCTTTATTTAAACAGGTAGGCTAGTTGAGAACAAGTTCTCATTTGCAACTGCGACCTGGCCAAGATAAAGCAAAGCAGTGCGACACAAACAACAACAGAGTTACACTCGTGCTACGGGTGGGTGCTGCTATGGTGACCAGTGAGCTGAGATAAGGTGGGGCTTATAGAACTCCAAGACTTATAGATGACCTGGAGCCAGTGGGTGGGTTTGGCGATGAATATGAAGCGAGGGCTAGCCAACGAGAGCATACAGGTCGCAGTGGTGGGTAGTATATGGGGCTTTGGTGACAAAACGGATGGCACTGTGATAGACTGCAACCAATTTGCTGAGTAGAGTGTTGGAGGTTATTTTGTAAATGACATCGCCGAAATCAGGGATCGGTAGGATAGTCAGTTTTACGAGGGTATGTTTGGCAACATGAGTGAAGGATGCTTTGTTGCGAAGTAGGAAGCTGATTCTAGATTTAATTTTGGATTGGAGATGCTTAATGTGAGTCTGGAAGGAGAGTTTACAGTCTAACCAGACACCTAGGTATTTATAGTTGTCCACTTATTCTAAGTCAGAACCGTCCAGAGTAGTGATGCTGGACGGGCGTGCAGGTACAGGCAGCGATCGGTTGAAGAGCATGCATTTAGTTTTACTTGCATTTAAGAGCAGTTGGAGGCCACGGAAGGAGTGTTGTATGGCATTGAAGCTTGTCTGGAGGTTAGTTAACACAGTGTCCAAAGAAGGGCCAGAAGTATACAGAATGGTGTCGTCTGCGTAGAGGTGGAACAGAGAATCATCAGCAGCAAGAGCGACATCATTGATGTATACAGAGAAGGGAGTCGGCCCGAGAATTGAACCCTGTGGCACCCCCATACAGACCGCCAGAGGTCCGGACAACAGGCCCTCCGATTTCGACAGAGTCGAAAGCCTTGGCCAGGTCGATGAATACAACTGCACAGTATTGTCTCTTATCAATGGCGGTTATGATATCGTTTAGGACCTTGAGCGTGGCTGAGGTGCACCCATGACCAGCTCGGAAATCAGATTGCATAGTGGAGAAGGTACGGTGGGATTCGAAATGGTCGGTGATCTGTTTGTTAACTTGGCTTTCGAAGACCTTAGAAAGTTAGGTTAGGATAGATATATGTCTGTAGCAGTTTGCGTCTAGAGTGTCACCCCCTTTGAAGACGGTGATGACTGCTGCAGCTTTCCAATCTTTGGGGATCTCAGACGATACGAAAGAGAGGTTGAACAGGCTAGTAATAGGGGTTGCAACAATTTCTGCGGATAATTTTAGAAAGAGAGGGTCCAGATTGTCTAGCCTGGCTGATTTGTCGGGGTCCAGATTTTGCAGCTCTTTCAGAACATCAGCTATCTGGATTTGGGTGAAGGAGACAAGGGGGAGGCTTGGGCAAGTTACTGTGGGGGGTACAGGGCTGTTGACCGGGGTAGGGGTAGCCAGGTGGAAAGCATGGCCAGCCGTATAAAAATGCTTATTGAAATTCTCAATCATCGTGGATTTATCGGTGGTGACAGTGTTTCTTAGCCTCAGTGCAGTGGGCAGCTGGGAGGAGGTGCTCTTATTCTCCATGGACTTTACAGTGTCCCAGAACTTTTTGGAGTTTGTGCTACAGGATGCAAATTTCTATTTGAAAAAACTAGCCTTTGCTTTCCTAACTGCCTGTGTGTATTGGTTCCTAACTTCCCTGAAAAGTTGCATATCGTGGGGGCTATTCCATGCTAATGCAGTACGCCACAGGATGTTTTTGTGCTGGTCAAGGACAGTCAGGTCTGGAGTGAACCAAGGGCTATATCTGTTCCTGGTTCTATATTTTTTGTATGGGGCATGCTTATTAAAAATGGTGAGGAAAGCACTTTTAAAGAATAACCAGGCATCCTCTACTGACAGGATGAGGCCAATATCCTTCCAGGATACCCGGGCCAGGTCGATTAGAAAGGCCTGCTCGCTGAAGTGTTTTAGGGAGCGTTTGACAGTGATGAGGGGTGGTCGTTTGACCACGGACCGCGGATGAGGCAGTGATCACTGAGATCCTGGTTGAAGACAGCAGAGGTGTATTTGGAGGGCAGGTTGGTTCGCATGATATCTATGAGGGTGCCCATGTTTACGGATTTGGGGTTGTACCTGGTAGGTTCATTGATAATTTGTGTGAGATTGAGGGCATCAAGCTTAGATTGTAGGATGGCCGGGGTGTTAAGCATGTCCCAGTTTAGGTCACCTAAAGCACGAGCTCTGAAGATAGATAGGGGGCAATCAATTCACATATGGTGTTCAAGGCACAGATGGGGGCAGAAGGTGGTCTATAGCAAGCGGCAACAGTGAGAGACTTGTTTCTAGATTATGATTTTTCAACGCCGATACTGATACCGATTATTGGATGACTAAAAAAAGATGATACCGATTAATCTGCCGATTTTTATGTATATATTTGTAATAATGACAATTACAACAATATTGAATGAACAATTAACACTTTTATTTTAATTTAATATAATACATAAACAAAATCTATTCAGTCTCAAATAAATAATGAAACATGTTCAATTTGGTTTAAATAATGCAAATACACAGTGTTGGAGATGAAAGTGAATGTGCAATATGTGCCTTGTAAAAAGCTAACGTTTAAGTTCCTTGCTCAAAACATGAGAACATACATGTATGAAAGTTGGTGGTTCAATATTCCCAGTTAAGAAGTTTTAGGTTGTAGTTATTGGATGTTCTTATAGGCACTTTAGTATTGCCAGCCTAATCTCGAGAGTTGATAGGCTTGAAGTCATAAACAGCGCTGTGGTTCAAGCATTGCTAAGAGCTGCTGGCAAACACAGTAAAGTACTGTTTGAATGAATGCTTACGAGCCTGCTGCTGCCTACCACCGCTCAGTCAGACTGCTCTATCAAATTATAGACTTAATTATAATATAATAAATACGAGCCTTTGGTCATTAATTTGGTCAAATCCGGAAACTATCATTTCGAAAACAAAATGTTTATTCTTTCAGTGAAATACAGAACCGTTCCGTATTTTATCGAACCCTAAATCTAAATATTTATGTTACATTGCACAACCTTCAATGTTATGTCATAATGATGTAACATTCTGGCAAATTAGTTCACAGTTCGCAACGAGCCAGGCGGCCCAAACTGTTGCATGTACCCGGACTCTGCTTGCACTGAACGCAAGAGAAGTGACACAATTTCCCTAGTTAATATTGCCTGCTGACATTAATTTATTTTAACTAAATATGCAGGTTTAAAAAATATATACTTCTGTGTATTGATTTTAAGAAAAGCATTGATGTTTATGGTTAAGTACATTTGTGCAACGATAGTGATTTCTTCGCGAATGCGCTTTTGTTAAATCATCACCCGTTTGGCGAATTTGAAGTAGGCTGTGATTCGATGATAAATGAACAGGCACCACATTGATTATATGCAACGCAGGACAAGCTAGTTAATGGGGCAGGTGGGACGCAATCGTCCCACCGGCCAATAGCCAGGGAAAATACAGCGCGCCATATTCAAATAAAATGATGTAAGATCACACATGTAAGATACCAAATTAAAGCTACACTCGTTGTGAATCCAGCCAACAGTAAACAAACAGAGTAGCATATGTCAACACTGCAAGCACGACACAAAACGCAGAAATAAAATATAAATCATGCCTTACCTTTGACGAAAATATTTTGTTGGCACTCCAATATGTCCCATAAACATCACAAATGGTCCTTTTGTTCGATTAATTCCGTCGATATATATCCAAAATGTCAATTTATTTGGACCGTTTCATCCAGAAAAACACAGCTTCCAACTATCGCCACTTCACTACAAAATATATCAAAAGTTACATGTAAACTTTACCAAAACATTTCAAACTAAAAAAAGTTAGGTATTTTTAAACGTTAATAATCAATCAATTTGAAGACGGGATGATCTGTGTCCAATACAAAAAGAAAACAAACTGACGCCACTTTTTTTGTAACGTGCATCTCTCAAAAAATGTACTTCATGTGACCCTGATTTACGATAGCCCTACTTCTTTAGTACACAAGGAATAACCTCAACCGATTTCCAAGGACTGGTGACATCCAGTGGAAGCGGTAGGAACTGCAAGCAAGTTCATTAGAAATCTGGTGTCTCTAAGAAATCTCATTGAAAAGACAGTGACATCAAAAGAATTTCGATTCTGAATGGTTTGTCCTCAGGGTTTTGCCTGCTACATAAGTTATGTTATTCTCACAGATATGATTCAAACAGTTATAGAAACTTCAGAGTGTTTTCTATCCAAATCAACTAATAATATGCATATCTTATATTCTGGGGATGAGTAGCAGGCAGTTGAATTTTGGCATGCTATTTTTCCGAAAGTGAAAATGCTGCCCCCTGCCCACAAGAAGTTAACCTAGTAATATCAACCATGTGTAGTTAACTAGTGATTATGTGAAGATTGATTGTTTTTTATAAGATAAGTTTAATGCTAGCTAGTAACTTACCTTGGCTCCTTGCAGCCACAAGGTGCTTTTGACGCTGCACTCACGTAACAGGTGGTCAGCCAGCCACACAGTTTCCTCGTGGATAGCAATGTAATCGGCCATAATTGGCGTTCAAAAAGGAAGGTTACGAAAACTTGAAATCGACCTCTATCTCAGACCATGAAAAACAACATTCTCTGGTCTGGTGAAACCAAGATTGAACTATTTGGCCTGAATGTCAAGCATCACATCTGGAGGAAACCAGGCACCATCCCTAAGGTGAAGCATGGTTTATTTATTTTATTTATCCTTTATTTTACCAGGTAAGTTGACTGAGAACACATTCTCATTTGCAGCAACAACCTGGGGAATAGTTACAGGGGAGAGGAGGGGGATGAATGATCCAATTGTAAACTGGGGATTATTAGGTGACTGTGATGATTCGAGGGCCAGATTGGGAATTTAGCCAGGACACCGGGGTTAACACCCCTACTCTTACGATAAGTGCCATGGGATCTTTAATGACCTCAGAGAATCAGGACACCCGTTTAACGTCCCATCCGAAAGACGGCACCCTACACAGAGCAGTGTCCCCAATCACTGCCCTGGGGGATTGGGGGATATTTTTTAGACCAGAGGAAAGAGTGCCTCCTACTGGACCTCCAAACACCACTTCCAGCAGTATCTGGTCTCCCATCCAGGAACTGACCAGGACCAACCCTGCTTAGCTTCAGAAGCAAGCCAGCAGTGGTATGCTGGGTGGTATGCTGCTGGTGGTATGCTGCTGGCTGCTGGTGGTGACAGCATCATGCTGTGGGGATGTTTTTCAGCGGTAGGGACTGAGAGACTAGTCCGGATCGAGGGAAAGATGGACGGAGCAAAGTACAGAGAGATTCCAACAGGACAATGACCCTAAGCACACAGTGGAGTGGATTTGGGACAAGTCTCTGAATGTCCTTGAATGGCCCAGCCAGAGTGCGTACTTGAACCTGATCAAACATTTCTGGAGAGATCTGAAAATAGCTGTGCAGTGTTGCTCCCCATCCAACCTGACAGAGCTTGAGAGGATTTGCTGAGAAGAATAGGAAACACTCCCCAAATACAAGTGTGTCAAGATTATAGTGTCATACCCAAGAAGACTCGAGGCTGTAATCGCTGTCAAAGGTGCTTCAACAAAGTACTGAGTAAATGGTCTGAATACTTATGTTAATGTGATATTTCTGTTTTTTGTTTGTAATAGGATTAGTTTGTAATAGAGTCAATCACCACCTTCCGGAGACACCTGAAACCCCACCTCTTTAAGGAATACCTAGGATAGGATAAAGTAATCCTTCTAACCCCCCCCCCCTTAAAAGAGTTAGATGCACTATTGTAAAGTGGTTGTTCCACTGGATATCATAAGGTGAATGCACCAATTTGTAAGTCGCTCTGGATAAGAGCGTCTGCTAAATGACTTAAATGTAAATGTAAATGTAATACATTTGCAAAAATGTCTAAAAACCTGTTTTTGTTTTGTCATTATGGGGTATTGTGTGTATATTGATGAGTAAAAAAATTATTTAATCCATTTTAGAATAAGGCTGTAACGTAACAAAATGTGGAAAAGTCAAGAGGTCTGAATACTTTCCGAATGCACTGTACGTGGATAACCACATGATGACGTCATCATCCCAGCTGTAGGGGGAAAGCGTGAGAGTTGCTGACCTGTTCAAACTAACAAGCTTGGAAGAAACAACCATGTTAAAAAAAATCCCATATGGATAGAAACAGTCCCACAGGTCCAGACATGTGCCACTCCACTGCTGGAGATGGAACATAAGCTGTATACAGCTGTTAACTACTGCAGCTCAGGTCAGTGACAAAACAAACACCCAGCCAAATGTTTTACTTTGACCATCTCATAAGCAAGACAGGCAAAGAAGAACAAGCTGGTTCTCTCTTGGTCTTAATTCAAGCCCCTGGCTGCGTTCCAAATGGCAACATATTCCCTAGGAAGCCCAAGTCAGATCCCCCCCCCCCCCCCCCACACACAAATGTTCAGAAGATATGATTGGTCAAAAAAACAATTAGTGGAAAAATATTAGAATTGGGCTGTCTAGGGAAACAGATGAAGGATCTTAATTTGAGCCAGTTTGCTACATCAGGAAATAATTCTGCAGCAACAGGAAATGTGAATTATTATGTGGATTCTAATTAATGGGGATGTAACATTTATTGACAATTTTGAAACCTTCTGGAAACAAAGCTTGTATTATAAGGAGAATGGGATCCACCCAAATCAGTTGGGTTCCTGGATCATTTCAGAGCATTATGTGGGGACGGCAGGTAGCCTAGCGGTTAGAGAGTTAGGCCAGTAACCCGAAAGGTTGCTAGATCGAATCCCCGAGCTGATAAGGTGATACGGTAAAAATCTGTCTTTCTGCCCCTGAACAGGGCAGTTAACCCACTGTTCCTAGGCTGTCATTGTAAATAAGAATTTGTTCTTAACTGACTTGCCTGGTTAAAAAATGATAAGTCTGCGTTGAGACAGTGACATAAATCCAGCTCATTTAACCTTTTCTCAATCTAGGGGGTGCTGTTTCTACTTTGGAAAATATCGTTCCCAAATTAAACTGCCTCGTACTCAATTCTTGCTCGTACAATATGCATATTATTATTACTATTGGATCGAAAACGATCTCTAGTTTCTAAAACCGTTTGAATTATGTCTGTGGGTGAACCAGAACTCTTTCTGCAGCGAAATCCATGACAGGAACTGCGAAGGTCTGAAAACGAGGCTCTGTTCTCAGATCAGTTTAAAGCTCTGTATGTATCCTATGGGTCGACATGAACTGCACCCGCCTTCCCCTGGATGTCAGTAACCAATGAGAAGTGTGGAGTGGAGTTTCTACGTAGTTCTCAGACATTATAAAAGGCCAAGGAACGAAGGGAGCTCTCTTTTCGACATTCGTCATTACGCAAAGCAAGACCTCAGGATGGCATTTTGAAACGCTCAGTTATCGTCCTTAGATATATCCGTCTGTAATTTAATTCGATATAGGTGTTAGAAACATCATAACGAAGTTATTTTAAACCGAGTTATATCAGTTTATGCGAGTATATTGCTATTTTCGGAATTTCCTTAGTATTGCGTTTTGAGGATTTGGGCATGTTGTGGCCACATAGCTATTGTTAGCTGCTAATTCCGAAGTTGAAGACGACGTTTTACAACCAAGCAACGATTCTTTTGGACAAAGGACACCTTGCCCAAGATTCTGATGGAAGCTCGTCCAAAAGTAAGAGCTATTTATGATGTTATTCCGTATTTATGTGGAAAAATGTAAACGGATTTGTCCGCCATTATTGCGGCACTAGTCTGGCTGTAACGCACACTGTATGTCTAGTAACGTTAATTTTAAAAATCTAACTCAGCGGTTGCATTAATAACTAATGCATCTTTCATTTGCTGTCCAACCTGTATTTTTTAGTCAATCTAATCGATAAATAATCGTAAACTTAGGTGCCTTTCCAAGATGGCGCCGGCCAGAATGCATGACCTGTTGCCACTGATCACATTGTATAACCACGATTTGTGCAGCTAAATATGCACATTTTCGAACAAAACCTATATGCATTGTGTAATATGATGTTACAGGACTGTCATCTGACGAAGTATATCAAGGTTAGTCAAAAATGATATATCTTTTGCTGTATTGTTACGATCGCTAACCTGTGCTGCTGGTAAATTGCTTGTGTGTCTGGCTATTGTGCTAAGCTAATATAATGCTATATTGTGTTTTCGCTGTAAAACACTTAAAGAATCTGACATAATGGCTGGATTCACAAGATGTTGGGCTTTCATTTGCTGTATGCTGTGTATTTTTCAGAAATGTTTTAAGATGAGTAATTAGGTATTTGACGTTGGTCTCTGTAATTATTCTGGCAGCTTCGGCACTATTTCAGATTGCAGCTGCAATGTAGAACTGTGATTTATACCTGAAATATGCACATTTTTCTAAAAAAACATATGCTATACAATAAATATGTTATCAGACTGTCATCTTATGAAGTTGTTTCTTGGTTAGTGGCTATATATATCTTTATTTGGTCGAAATTGTGATAGCTACCCATGCAGGAAAAAATGGTGGGAAAAAAAGTTGTGTCTTTTGCTATCGTGGTTAGCTAATAGATTTACATATTGTGTCTTCCCTGTAAAACATATAAAAAATCAGAAATGATGGCTGGATTCACAAGATGTGTATCTTTCATCTGGTGTCTTGGACTTGTGATTTAATGATATTTAGATGCTAGTATTTACTTGTGACGCTATGCTAGGCTATGCTAGTCAGCTTTTTTACTGTGGGGGGGTGCTCCCGGATCCGGGATGCTGTGCAAGTAGAAGTTAATCCCTACCATTATGTCGCAGAGTTGTCATAATGCTTCAGCAAATGTACATTATCCTAGGGGCATTGGAAGACACAATGCAAGTACCATAATTTATGTCCCTCTTGCTGCCCTGAATGGCTCTGCTGATCATACAGCTATTGTATGCCGTAATCATATGTCCATAAACCACAGGAATACTGTTAGCACTGAGGTGGTAGGAAGTCCACTGTGTGCAGCTCACCCTGCACTAATAAAAATAACCTGAGCATGTCTACCTCTACTAAGCTTCCCAGTAAAGCAAGAAAAACAATCAAGAATCCCAGAAAAGTGTTAAAAATAGCCCACATTAACATATGTACCTTAAGAAACGAGGTTCATGAAATCAATAATTTGCTAGTAACAGATGACATTCATATTCTGACAATCTCTGAAATTCACTTAGATAATGCATTTGAAGATATAGTGGTAGCAATACATGGTTATAAGATCAACAGAAAATACAGAAATGCCAAAGGTCGAGGTGTGGCCATTTATATTCAGAACCACATTCATATAAAGCTTAGAGAGAATCTCATGTTAAATACTGTTGAAGTAATATGCTACAGGTTCATTTGCCTCACCTAAAGCCAATTCTGGTGGGAAGCAAATTGCTTACAGTCAGTATCTGGATAACATGTGTGAAATGCTTGATAATGCATGTTGTATCAATAGAGAGGTATACTTTCTGGGTGATTTAAATATTGCCTGGCTTTCATCAGGCTGCCCACTCAAGAGAAAGCTTCAAACTAACTAACGCCTGCAACCTGGTCCAGGTTATCAATCAACCTACCAGGGTAGTTACAAACAGTACAGGAATGAAGTCATCGACATGTATTCATCACATCTTTACTAATGCTGCAGATTTGTTTGAAAGAAGTATCCAAATCCATCGGATGTAGTGATCATAATATAGTAGCCATATCTAGGAAAAACAAAGTTCCAAATACTAGGCCTAATATTGTGTATAAAAGGTCATACAATAGGTTTTGTAGTGATTCCTATGTTGTTGATGTGAAGAATATTTGTTAGTCCGTGGTGTGTAATGACAAGCAACCAGATGCTGCACTTGACACATTTATGAAATTGCTTATCCCAGTTACTAATAAGCATGCACCCATTAAGAAAATGACTGTAAAAACTGTCAAATCTCCGTGGATTGATGAAGAATTTAAAAATGGTATGCTTGAGAGGAATGAGGCAAGAGAGGTGACAAATAGGTCTGGCTATACAACCGATTGGCAAACGGACTGCAAATTGAGAAATCATGTGACTAAACTGAATAAAAAGATGAAGAATCTACAATATGAAACAAAGATAAATGACATAAAGAATGATAGAAAAAGCTTTGGAGCACCTTAAATGAAAAAGGTAAACTCCGCTCCATCATTTATTGAATGAAATGGCTCATTTATCACAAAACCCACAGATATTGCCAACTACTTTAATAATTTTTTCATTGACAAGATTAGCAAACTTAAGCATGACATGCCAGCAACAAACGTTGACACTACACATCAAAGTATATCTGACCAAATTGTAATTTTGCATTGTATATTTTGAATTCTGTAAAGTAAGTGTGGAAGAGGGTGAAAAAATTATTGTTGTCTATCAACAACTTGGATGGAAAATTACTGAAGATAATAGCAGACGATATTGCCACTCCAATTTGCCATATATTCAATTTAAGCTTACTAAAAAGGGATGCTAAAGTTATTTCCCTACCTAAGAATAGTAATGCCCCCTTAACTGGCTCAAATAGCCAACCAATCAGCCTGTTACCAACCCTTAGTAAAATTTTGGAAAAAATTATGTTTGACCAGATACAATGCTATTTTACTGTAAACAAATTGACAACAGACTTTCAGCACGCTTATAGGGAGGAACATACAACAAGCACAGCACTTACACAAATTACTGATGATTGGCTGAGAGAAATTCATGATATAAAGATTATGGGGCTGTTTTGTTAGACTTCAGTGCGGCTTTTGACATTTTAGATCATAGTCTGTTGCTGGAAAAACGTATGTGTTATGGCTTACACCCCCTGCTATATTGTGGATAAAGACTTACCTGTT
The DNA here is from genome assembly GCF_045679555.1 of Salvelinus alpinus. Taxonomy (NCBI): domain Eukaryota; kingdom Metazoa; phylum Chordata; class Actinopteri; order Salmoniformes; family Salmonidae; genus Salvelinus; species Salvelinus alpinus. Next base: position 36,358,222 of record NC_092091.1, on the reverse strand, counting down.
GTGAGGATCGACACTGGAGACAGAACGCAGGTAAAGGAATAACATTTCATGAATAACAGACATAAAACAGGACAGGAACATCATCTGGACAGGGGACAAAGTAACATCAATGCAGACTCAGGGCTGAAACAGAGGAAACAGACAGATAAAGGGGAGGCAATCAAATAGTGATGGAGTTCAGGTGGGTCCAATGAGGCGCAGGTCCGTGTAACGGATGCGTAATGATAGGCAGTCTGGCGCCCTCGAGTGCAGGATAGGGAGAGCGGGAGCAGGCGTGACATCTGTCTAACAGAACATAGTTCTTTAATGGAAGCCTCTCCAACAAAATCCAGGTAGAATCAGGAATTCCCCAGGGCAGCTGTCTAGGCCCCTTACTTTTTTCAATCTTTACTAACGACATGGCAGTAAAGCCAGTGTGTCCATGTATGCGGATGACTCAACACTATACACGTCAGCTACCACAGCAACTGAAATGACAGCAACACTTAACAAAGAGCTGCAGTGGCAAGGAATAAGTTAGTCCTAAATATTTCAAAAACTAAAAGCATTGTATTTGGGACAAATCATTCACTAAAACCTAAACCTTAACTAAATCTTGTATTGAATAATGTGGAAATTGAGCAAGTTGAGGAGACTTAACTGCTTGTAGTTACCCTGGATTTTAAACTGTCATTCTCTAAACATATTGATACAACAGTAGCTAGGATGGGGAGAAGACCGTCTATAATAAAGTGCTGATCTGCATTCTTAACAGCACTATCAACAAGGTAGGTCCTACAGGCCCTACTTTTGTCGCACTTGGACTACTGTTCAGTCGTGTGGTCAGGTGCCACACTTAGGAAAATTGCAATTGGCTCAGAACAGGGCAAGACAGCTGGCTCTTGGATGTACACAGAAATCTAACATTAATGATATGCATGTCAATCTCTCCTGGCTCGAAGTGGAGGAGAGATTGACTTCATCACTACTTGTATTTGTGAGAGGTACTGACATGTTGAATGCACCTAGCTGTCTGTTTAAACTACTGGCACACAGCTCGGACACCCATGCATACCCCACAAGACATGCCAAAGATGTCTCTTCACAGTCCCCATGTCCAGAACAGACTATGAGAGGCGCACAGTACTACATAGAGTCATGACTACATGAAACTCTATTACACATCAAGTAACTCATGCCAACAGTAAAATTTGATAAAAAAACAGATAAAAATACACCTTATGGAACAGCGGGGTTTGTGAATCAAGAAAAACATAAACACATGCACACAAACACATATGCACTCTACACACATGTACACATGGATTTTGTGTTTTCGATAAGTGGTAGTAGAGTAGAGGACTGAGGGCATACACCTAATATGTTGTGAAATTGTATAATGTTTTATAATGATTTTAAAATGTATAACTGCCTTAATTTTGCTGGACCCCAGGAAGAGTAGCCTTTGCCATAATGGGGATCCATAATAAATACAAATGGTCATTTTTGTAGGGGTTGATACATTTTTCGTTGGGGTAAATCAAGTCAGACATTTCTAAGTGGAAATGACAAACTTTAGAAGTCTTTTTAAAATTCAAATAAACGATAAGTTTGCACTTTCTGCTGTGCAGGAAAATTCTCAGCAACAAAGGAGTGATCAAATCCAGATCCTACATCTGTAAACGCAGCCTATGCCATTTGGGACAGCCCTCTCTAACAACTAACAAAAAACATCTGACATTACCATCTCAGAGAATATAAATGTTAACATTTTCACTGTCCCATAGCCTATTTCCTGTAAATTCACATTATCTAGTATGCTACGAGTGTGTTCTGTAGAGAGCTGATGGACTGTTTAATTTCAAAACAACTGCATAAAGACGTCTCTGTCATACGCTGTACCAGACCTGAGGCCAGGAGGGGAGGGTAAATATGAATAAACATGAATACACTATTTCATATCATCCAACTTATTTCACACAATGTGTCCCCTACATAACCCCACTCTTGTCCTCCCTCTTTCTGTGTGTTGGGAGATTGAAAGTAATGTTTTCACCCCTACCTTGTCTTAGCGTTATGTCATATTTTTGTGTATCAATATCTATAGCACGTGTCAAACTCATTCCACGAAGGGCCGAGTGTCTGAGGGTTTTCGCTCCTCCCTTGTACAACAAAAAGTATGAAAATGTACGCACTCACTACTGTAAGTTGCTCTGGATAAGAGCGTTTGCTAAACGTCTAAAAAATAAATCAAATCATTGATCGATTGAGATCACTAATTAGTAAAGAACTCCCCTCACCTGGTTGACTAGGTCTTAATTGAAAGCAGAAACCTACGGAGACTAGGCCCTCCATGGAATGAGTTTGACAACCCTGATCTATAGGGTTTAAGCATATGTGAATCTACTGATTGGGAGTGGCTCCAGTTACAGTGGTGATCATTAGGAGACAACGTGTGACAGTAATTAGACAACATCACAGGGGGCTGCTGAGGGGTTGATAGCTCATAGTAATGGCTGGAACTGAGCGAATGGAATAGCATCAAACACATGGAAACCATGTATTTGATACCATTCCACTTACTCTGCTCCAGCCATTACCACAAGTCCATCCTCCCCAATTAAGGTGCCACCAACCTCCTGTGCAAACAGATGGTATAGAGGCTGTAGTAGTGAGAGGTAGTTTGTGGCCTAACCGCAGCCAATCACAGCCAATCCTAACACACACCATCATGACAAACTCAGCCAGTCCCAATTTTCTCCCTCCCTACACAACAAACATTGGATGGCTAGGGCCAATGGGAAGGGATAGAGAGCGAATTTGGGCTGACTGAGTGAGTTTTGACCAATGCTCAATCCCTTTGTCTTCTCCTGCCTTCCTCAAGCGGTTTAGTAATGGATAGAGGCATGGTCTGGGGCAGTCATGTGCACATCACATGCCCTTCTGCATGCTCCACAGAGCGTGCTCTGGAAGAAATGCAATTAAAATATCCACTGCCGTTTAGAACCATCCCTCCATCCAGTCCAACAGACACACACAGACAGAGCTTTAGGCAACGTTGCAAATCAGGAGAGTAAACATATCAGCAATGTGAAGGTGAAGGGACACTGCAGCTTGTTTGCCATGGCACCCACCATCACTCTGAGTCCAATCTGTGCGTTGTGTGTGTGTGTGTGTGTGTGTGTGTGTGTGTGTGTGTGTGTGTGTGTGTGTGTGTGTGTGTGTGTGTGTGTGTGTGTGTGTGTGTGTATGGTGAAAGAGAGGGGGTGGGGTAGCATAGCGTCTATATATCCCCCTCTAAACAAAGACCTCCAGATCGATGGACCATATACTGCAGTTGTTGTTCTTTAAACAAACAGGCTACATATGCTTGGTCTTGGCAATGGCTTGAGGAAAGGGATGTCATTTATGTTGAAAACAACAACAACATAGTGTATTTTGTATCAGGGTCTTATAATCCAGAATGAGTCCGATTATTCATCAATACTATAAGATGGTGAACATGTATACATACACTGAGTGTACAAGACATTATTAAGAACACCTGCTCTTTCTATAATTTATTTATATTTTTTATTTAACTAGGCAAGTCAGTTAAGAACAACTTCTTATTTACAATGACGGCCTACCAGGGATTAACTGCCTTGTTCAGGGGCAGAAGGACAGATCTTTACCTTGTCAGCTCGGGGGTTTTATCCAGCAACCTTTTCGGTTACTGGCCCAACGCTCTAACCACGAGGCTACCTGCCCCCCCATGACATAGACTGATCAGGTGAATCCAAGTGAAAGCTATTATCCCTTATTGATGTAACCTTATTGATGTAACTTCAATCAGTGTAGATGAAGGGGAGGAGACAATTATATATTATTTGTATAAATATTTAACCTAAGTATTTTTAAGCCTTGAGACAATTGAGACATGTATATGTGCCATTCCAAGACAAAATATTTCAGTGCCTTACAACAGGTTATGGTAGTAGGTGTCAGACGCACCGGTTTTCATGCTCAACAGTTTCCCGTGAGTATCAAGAATGGTCCACCACCCAAAGGACATCCAGTCAACTTGACACAACTGTGGGAAGCATTGGAGTCAAAATGGGCCAGCATTCCTGTGGAACGCTTTCAACACCTTCTAAAGCATGTCCCGACGAATTGAGGCTGTTCTGAGGGCAAAAGGGGGTGCAACTCAATATTAGGAAGGTGTTCCTAATGTTTTCTACACTCCGTATATATTTACAGTATGTATGTAAGCTCCACCTTGCCCTTTTAAGCCTACACATCCTATATTTATCTGGAAATGAGTGTAAATGGTACAGCGTGGATGGCGTATAATTTGTTATTGAATTAGCTGAAGAAAGCCCAACAGCAAAATCTACTGGGTCCAAATGAAAGTCTGATGTCTTCTGTTTTAACACAAATGAGACACCATCCTTTAGTCTGGATCTGTAATCCTATTAGGATAAAAAACTTCATAAATTGTAGCAAAAAGGCTTTACTATGACTGTGACATAGCTTGCGTATTTCGGAGTTCCTAGGTCCAGCCATGTGGTAATTAACATGAGGGAGGTTGAGTACAGTTGTCACATGGAATGTGTCTGATCCATATGTGGGGTGTCAGGTTGGGTGGAGAAGTGTTGGGGAATGTTGGATTGGTGAAAGTGACTCGAAGTGGAATTGTGCATTTCTGCCGCCCAGAGAGTGTGCGCCAAACCACGTGACTGGGGACAAGAACTGTGACTTGCTTTCCTCTCCGGAGCAGGGAGAGGTTGAAAAGAGTAATAACTGGAGTGGCGTCAAGTGTTGAGGAGGGTCAACTGAATTGGAAGATTCCCGGTGTCTGTGGCGCCCGCCGTTTGGTGTGACGCAGCCCCGGTGGAGAGCGTGGTGAAACAGAGAAGATACTGTCTGTATACTACTGCGTTTTGATGCAGAGTTTTTATCAGATAAAGTCAAGTAAGGATGTGTCAGTTATCCCGTGAAGGCTTTTGTCTCAAACCCATTTACATGTTTTAGGTGTCAAGCTGATGGTCATGTGGCAGCATTGATGTGATAAGTGTGCAGGAGGACATGAGACAAAGGACTGTGCAGTAAAATATGAGTGTAGGCTCAACTATAGGGGTACCCATGGTGCTGGAGATCAGAAGTGTCCGGTGAGAGAAAGGCAGGTTGAGGTTGCCAGGATCAGAGTAGTGCATTAGATGTCTTATGCGGAGGCAGTGAAGAGAAGTAGAGGAAGATGGGTAGAGAGTGAGGGATCCTCTGTGAGTAGGCCGAAGCCAATAGAGAGTGATAGGAATAACGTGCTGGAGTAAGATAGTTTTTTTGCCGTTCATGGCCATGGTTGTCAAGTGTACCGCAGGAATGGAACGTAAATCACAGAGGATAGATGTGGTGGTGGCAGCTGCAGAGAAGTACTTGGGTGTATAAGATTTTACTGCGGAAGAGTTACAAGGTGTGTTGAACGATAGTGTCCACTCCTCCCAGACTGCTGGCCTGGTGCATGATCAGATGGGGCCAAAGTAGTCAAATAGTGGTGAGGTTTTAATGGGTGCAGGGTTAGCTGGAAGGGCAATTTTTTCACAGAGTGTAATGAATTCATACTACAGAATACAGTACAGTAGGTGGCGGCATGCACCCATAACATTTGTTTGTAGACCGCCATAATACCAAAGAAGAAGAAGACGCAACCCTATTCAATGAACAAGCAAATACAAGGTAAGCCTTTAACTTTCTACAGCTTAACCTAAACATTCAGTTGATAAACATGGTCACATCATAGTTGGAACTGTTGATCGTTACAAACATATTAAGAAGAGTAACATTTTACCAGGAGAAGCACAACAATAGGTTTCGGTGCCAAACCTTATGCGGACGCTCCAAACTCAAACTCTAATACATGTTTCTCATCTTTAACAGGTGATCAAGAGGGCATCTCAAACCCACATTATCAATAAATAAATGTGCTTCTCATAAACCATCAATCATGTCTGGTCATTTATAAAAGGCTTTAGATTATGGGACGGAGGACATAACCACTCTTTGATTCAAAGATTGCCTGCAATGGTTATGGATCGGGCGACATGTAATTGGTTAGAAAATGACTTGATAGACTGGACACAATGTGTTTTTTTCTGATGGGTGTTAAGTCAGGTTTCCTCAATATTATGAAAAGTGTCCCACAGGGATTGATTTTAGGTCCTGTACTTTGTACTGTTTATATAAACAATGTTGGTCTATCAGCATAATTGTTTTACATACACCTGTATGCAGATGGCACTGTTGTGCATGCTGTTGCCCCCACGGTTGACCAGGCTCTTTCGGAGCTTCAATCTGACTTCATTGCTTTGGAAAAAGCCTTTGCTGAACAGAAATTGATACTTAATGCAGGTAAAACCAAGTATATGTTATTCTCCAAATCACATAAAAATGTATCTGATGATTTATGCATAATGTACATTGGATGGTTCTCTCATTGATCGTGTTCCCGCTTATGCAGTGCAATCGGAAAGTTTTCAGACACTTTTTTCCCCTCATCAATCTACACACAAAACCCCATAATGATGAAGCGAAAACAGTATTTTTTTTTTTCAAATGTCCTAAAAATAAAAAACTGAAATATCTTATTTACATAAATATTCAGCTCGAAATTCAGCTCAGGTGCATCCTGTTTCCATTAATCCTCCTTGAGATGTTTTCTACAACTTGATTGGAGTCCACCTGTGGTAAATTCAATTGATAGGACATGATTTGGAAAGGCACACACATGTCTATATAAGGTTCCACAGTTGACAGTGCATGTCAGAGCAGACGGAAGACACTCCTCAGTACATTACAGCCCACTTTGAGTTTGCCAAAAGGCACCTAAAGGACTAACATACCATGAGAAACAAGATTCTCTGGTCTGATGAAACATAGATTGAACTCTTTGGCCTGAATGCCAAGCGTCACATCTGGAGGAAACCAGACACCACTAATCACCTGCCCGATACCATCACTACGGTGAAGCATTGATGGTGGCAGCATCATTCTGTGGGGATGTTTTTTTAGCGATAGGGACTGGGAGACTAGTCAGGATCGAGGGAAAGATGAATGGATCAAAGCACAGAGAGATCCTTGATGGAAACTTGCTCCAGAGCGCTCAGGACTTCAGACTGGGGGCGAAGTTTCACCTTCCAACCGGACAAAGATCCTAAGAACACAGCCAAGACAACGCAGGAGTGGCTTCAGGACGGCTTCAGGACAAGTCTCTGAATGTCCAGAGCACGGACTTGAACCCGATCGAACATCTCTGTAGAGACCTAAAAATAGCTGTGCAGCGACGCTCCCCATCCAACCTTACAGAGCTTGAGAGGATCTGCAAAGAAGAATGAGAGAAACTCCCCAAATATATGTGTGCCAAGCTTGTAGTGCCATACCCAAGAAGACTCGAAGGCTGTAATTGCTCCCAAAGGTGCTTCAACAAAGTACTGAGTAAAGGGTCTGAATACTTATGTAAATATGATATTTACGTTTTTAATTTTTAATAAATGTGCAAACAATTCCAATTGTTTTTGGTTCGTCATTATGGGGTATTGTGTGTAGATTGATGATAAAACACAAACAATTTAATAAATTTTAGAAAAAGGCTGTAACGTAACAATTAGTAGAAAAAGTGAATGGGTCTATATTGTGTCTATTGATGTTTATTAATGTGTATACAGCCAAAATAAAGAAATAAAAAATGGGTCTGGTTGTCACAAGTGGACAGAGTGTTTGATGGCTAATAACTCCATGTCAAGCCAAGACTTTGGTATTTCTCCTAATATTGAAAATAGTCTTGTAAGATATACTGGTGCTGAGAAATACACATGAGAGTAAAAAGTGTGACAACCAACCCCGGTATCACTTTTTGTTGTTTCCTCAGTCGTACAGCTGTAAACATCTACAAGGGAGGATGAAGGAATGTTAAGATAAATAAATGCTTTGAGTTTGTGTTGATCCCATGGAGAAACTCTGTGTCATGCTGAGAATCTATTGACTGACCACGCACGCACGCACACACACACACACACACACAGTTGACTGACTGCACCACAGACCAGGATGTGTAGCTAACTGACTGGGAGATAAGGGACAAGAGATAGGTGAAGGAACACTCACGTGGTAATGCACACATACTGTCTGCACACACATTCACACACACACACACAAAATGTCAATGGAAGAAGGAGAATGGACCTCTCCAATCCACTCAAGACACATCTCTCTGGAACCTTCTATATGAGAGAAAAAGACTGGCATCTAACTCTAGTCATTAGTTACTTGGCATTCTAACAATAGGTGATAGAGCCCTGCCCCATTGATTAAAGGGTGATACACATGGAAATATCCCAGTATCAACAAACGGCTGGAAACACCCATGTTACATCACCTTGATGTCAGTGCATCATACTTTATATTGTGTCATTTATAAGTAACGTATTTTTTTGATTTATTTTTGATTTTATTTCACCTTTATTTAACCAGGTAGGCCAGTTGAGAACAAGTTGACAGTTTACAACTGCGACCTGGCCAAGATAAAGAAAAGCAGTGTGACACAAACAACAACACAGAGTTACACGTGGAATAAACAAACATACAGTCAATAACACAATAGAAAAATACTATATACAGTGTGTGCAAATGGTGTAAGGAGGGAAGACAATAAATAGGCTATAGTAGTGAAGTAATTACAATTTAGCAAATTAACACTGGAGTGATAGATGTGCAGATGATGTGCAGGTAGAAATATTGGTGTGCAAAAGAGCAAAAAAAGTTATTTATATTATTTACAGATGGGCTGTGTACAGCTGCAGCGATCGGTAAGCTGCACAGATAGCTGATGCTTAAAGTTAGCGAGGGAGATATAAGTCTCCAACTTCAGCGATTTTTGCAATTCGTTCCAGTCATTGGCAGCAGAGAACTGGAAGGAAAGGCGGCCAAAGCAGGTGTTGGCTTTGGGGATGACCAGTGAGATATACCTGCTGGAGCACGTGCTACGGGTGGGTGTTGTTATCGTGACCAATGAGCTGAGATAAGGCGGAGCTTTACCTAGCAGATACTTATAGATGACCTGGAGCCAGTGGGTATGGCGACGAATATGTAGCGACAGTTAGCCGACGAGAGCATACAGGTTGCAGTGGTGGGTAGTATATAGGGCTTTGGTGAAAAAACGGATGGCACTATGATGGACTGCATCCAGTTTGCTGAGAAAAATGTTGGAGGCTATTTTGTAAATTACATCGCCGATGTTGAGGATCGGTAGGATAGTCAGTTTTACGAGGATATGTTTGGCAGCGTGAGTGAAGGAGGCTTTGTTGCGAAATAGGAAGCCGATTCTAAATTTAATTTTGGATTGGAGATGTTTAATATGAGTCTGGAAGGAGAGTTTACAGTCTAGCCAGACACCTAGGTATTTGTAGTTGTCCACATATTCTAAGTCAGAACCGTCCAGAGTAGTGATGCTAGTCGGGCGGGCGGGTGCGGGCAGTGATATGTTGAAGAGCATGCATTTTGTCATGTTTTGTCATTGATTATCATGTCTTGTCCCTGTGCTTCCCTTCTATTCGTTTCCCTCTGCTGGTCTTATTAGGTTCTTTCCCTCTTTCTATCCCTCTCTCTCCCCCTCCCTCTCTCCCTCTCTCGCTCTCTCTCTCTATCGTTCCGTTCCTGCTCCCAGCTGTTCCTCATTCTCCTAACTACCTCATTTACTCTTTCACACCTGTCCCCTATTTTGCCCTCTGATTAGAGTCCCTATTTTTCCCTCTGTTTTCCGCTTCTGTCCTTGTCGGATCCTTGTTTGATGTTTGCTGTTCTGTGTCCTTGTTCCGCCCTGTCGTGTTTTTGCCTTCTTCAGATGCTGCGTGTGAGCAGGTGTCTATGTCAGCTACGGCCTGTGCCTTCCCGAAGCGACCTGCAGTCTGTGGTCGCGTCTCCAGTCGTTCCTCTCTACTGACGAGAGGATTTCAGTTTTCCTGTTTTGGATTTACCTAAGATAAGATCCAGGAGTATCGTTTTTTGTTTAAGACTGGAATAAAGACTCTGTTTCTATTAAGTCGCTTTTGGGTCCTCATTCACCAGCATAACACATTTAGTTTTATTAGCATTTAAGAGCAGTTGGAGGCCACGGAAGGAGTGTTGTATGGCATTGAAACTCGTTTGGAGGTTTGTTAACACAGTGTCCAAAGAAGGGCAGGATGTATACAGAATAGTGGCGTCTGCGTAGAGGTGGATCAAGGAATCACCCACAGCAAGAGCGACATCGTTGATATATACAGAGAAAAGAGTCGGCCTGAGAATTCAACCCTGTGGTACCCCCATAGAGACTGCCAGAGGTCCGGACAACAGGCCCTCCGATTTGACACACTTTTGAGGCTGTTGAGTCTGCCGATAAGAATACGGTGACTGATAGAGTTGAAAGCCTTGGCCAGGTCGATGAAGACGGCTGCACAGTACTGTCTTTTATCGATGGCGGTTATGATATTGTTTAGTACCTTGAGCGTAGCTGAGTTGCACCCGTGACCAGCTCAGAAACCGGATTGCACAGCAGAGAAGGTACGGTGGGATGAGAAATGGTCAGTGAGCTGTTTATTAACTTGGCTTTCGAAAACTTTAGAAAGGCAGGTCAGGATGGATATAGGTCTGTCACAGTTTGCGTCTAGAGTGTCACCCCTTTGGAAAAGGATGATGTCCCCGGCAGCTTTCCTATCTTTAGGATTCTTGGACGATAAGGAAGAGACGTTGAACAGACTGGTATTAGGGGTTGCAACAATGGCGGTGGACATTTTTAGAAAGAGAGGGTCCAGATTGTCTAGCCCAGCTGATTTGTACGGGTCCAGGTTTTGCAGCTCTTTCAGAACATCTGCTATTTGGATTTGGGTGAAGGAGAAGCTGGGGAGGCTTGGGCAAGTTGCTGCAGGGCAAGTAGCTGCAGGGGTTGCAGACCAGTTGGCCGGGGTCGGGGTAGCCAAGAGGAAAGCATGGCCAGCCGTAGAGAAATGTTTATCGTGGACTTATCGGTGGTGACAGTGTTTCCTAACCTCAGTGCAGTGGGCAGCTGGGAGGAGGTGCTCTTATTCTCCATGAACTTTACAGAGTCCCAAAACGTTTTGGAGTGAGAGCTACAGGATGCAAATTTCCGTTTGATAATTTAGACTTTGCTTTCCTAACTGCCTGTGTGTATTGGTTCCTAACTTCCCTGAAAAGTTGCATATAGCGGGGTCTATTCGATGCTAGTGCAGTCCGCCACAGAATGTTTTTGTGCTGGTCGAGGGCAGTCAGGTCTGGAGTGAACCAAGGGCTATATCTCGTCTTAGTTCTACTTTTTTTGAAAGGGGCATGCTTATTTAAGATGGTGAGGAAGGCACTTTTAAAGAACGACCAGGCATCCTCTACTGACGGGATGAGGTCAATATCCTTCCAGGATACCTGAGCCAGGTCGATTAGAAAGGCTTGCTCACAGAAGTGTTTTAGGGAGCGTTTGACAGTGATGACGGATGGTCGTTTGACCACGGACCCATAACGGATGCGGGCAAAGAGGCAGTGACCGCTGAGATCCTGATTGAAAACAGCAGAGGTGTATATCGCTTGCTGCGATGACCCGATGCAAAGGTCCAGAGCTTACTGCAAGAATCCGGTGATGTGGTGGATTCTAGTCGTGTTAGTGAAGAGTCCGGGAGGCATCAGCTGTGTAGCCGAGTGATCATAGGGTCCACTGAGCAGGCCGGGAGATGGGCCTGGCTCAAGGCTAGCTTCGGGGCTGGGCCACTCGGTAGCAGCTAGCTAGCTATGATAATCAGGAGTAATGGTCCAGGGCTTACGGCAGGAACCCGGTGTTGTAGTGGAGTAAAACCAGGCTTAAAGCGGCTGGTGTCTGTGCTAAAGGTAAAGGCCGCTAGCAGTGGCTAAAGATGACTAAATAGCTAGTAGCTGGTTAGCTTCTGATGGCTAGCTTCTGATGGAGGTTCTGGCTATAAGGTCAAAAAATAGCAGATCCGTATCACATTGGGTGAGGCGGGTTGCCGGAAGGTATATTTAATTTAAAAATGGAAAAAGAGATTGAAATATATAGAAAAATATACAAAGAAATACGAAAAAAAACAAAAAATACACGGGAGGACGACAAACAACGTCTGCACTCCTACGCCATCTTGGAAATATGAGTAAGCATATTCTAGGTAAAATATATAAGAATAAGTATAAGAATAAGTAAACATATTCTGTATTTCAACCCAAACATGATTCAGAATGCTAGTTCATGGAAAATATCGATAGGAAGTCACTAAAGGTTTCTAATCATTTGGTCTCTATAGGCTGATGTTTTTGTGTGAGGTCTGAGTTTTGCACAGTCACACTCTGTTTAGACTTTACAGCCTCAGAGAAACTGTGCACAGGTTACAGGTCAGAGTTCAGCAGTCAGGGAAGGAAGGAAGACCCAAGGAACACAGGAGGATCGGTGGAATGGTATCAAATACATCAAACACATGGTTTCTAGGTATTTGATGCCATTCCATTTGCTCCGTTACGGCCATTATTACGAGCCGTTCTCCCCTCAGCAGCCTCCTGTGCCTAGGAGATCATTAAAAACAGATCACACGTGAAAGGCCGTATCTTGTTTCCACTTAAGGTAATAGTTCTGACTTCTAGCCAATATCTTCTTCTATTCTCTGTTTGTGTAAAACTCCCTGGTGTCAGATTGCTCCCCCTCAATCAGAACAAAATGTTCTCACTCATGCATTTATGTAACTGTTCCCCTTGTAACTGAAATCCTGTGTTCTCCGGATTGCAACATTGCATTGGGTCTGTGTGAGCCAGACATATATAATACATGCAAACAGGTTTATTTGCATTGAGAGAGGGTATGTGGGCTAAACATACATGACCGTGAGTTGGGCTGCTGCCTTAGTGTGTAAATATAACGTGTGTCACACTGAAATAGCGTTACTCTTCTTGCTTATGACACAAAAGAGACCTGGCCTATGTTGACAGCCTGTTTGTCTCTCCGCCTGTCTTTTTGTAATAACTGCAGACAGAAATGTTAATAATTTCACTGATGAGGACTGACATGCCTCTTCACTGCTAAAAACGACCTAAGTCTCCAGTGTTTTTCCACTTCGCTTTCCTTATTTTCCTTGCTGATTTTAAAGACACCCCATCCCCCATTTTACTCCTCCCCCTTCTTCCTCCTCCCGCTTCCCGGCACCATCCCTGAATTTGCTACTATCCCCCCTGTTAAGTATCCTCTTCCCTGACCTACGGCAAAATAATGAGATGCTAAAAGTCAAGAACTACGTATGTGATGCTTGAATACACAGTCTTTACTCCAAGCACATTAATGCACCTGCTGCCAAGTAAGTCTTGCTGAGGCAGCATTATCACAGATTTTTACAATTAGGCCTGGCTCGCAGTTGGCGTTCCAATTCATCCCAAAGGTGTTCGATGGGGTTGAGGTCAGGGCTCTGTGCAGGCCAGTCAAGTTCTTCCACACCAATCTCGACAAACCGTTTCTGTATGGACCTCGCATTGTGCACGGGGGTATTGTCATGCTGAAACGGGAAAGGACCTTCCCCAAACTGCCACAAAGTTGGAAGCACAGAATTGTCTAGAATGTCATTTTATGCTGTAACGTTAAAGATTTCCCTTCACTGGAACTCCGGGGCCTAGCCCAAACCATTATTCCTCCTCCATCCAACTTTACAGTTGGCACTAACTATGCAATCCAGCAGGTAGCGTTCTCCTGGCATCCGCCAAACCCAGATTAATCTGTCGGACTGTCAGATGGTGAAGTAAGATTCATCACTCCAGATAATGTGTTTCCACTGCTCCAGAGTACAGCCGAAGCTTGGCATTGCGCATAGTGACCTTAGGCTTGTTTGCAGCTGCTTGGCCATGGAAATCCATTTCATGAAGCGCTCCCGACGAACAGTTCTTGTGCTGATGTTGCTTTCAGAGGCAGTTTGGAACTCCAAAGTGAGTGTTGCAACCAAGGACAGACGATTTGTACGCGCTACGCGCTCCAGCACTCGGCGGTCCCGTTCTGTGAACTTGTGTGGCCTACCAATTCGCAGCTGAGCCGTTGTGGGTCCTAGACATTTCCACTTCACAATAACAGCACTTACAGTTGACCGGAGCAGCTCTAGCATTGCAGAAATTTGATGAACTGACTTGTTGGAAAGGTGGCATCCTATGACGGTGCCACGTTGAAAGTCACTGAGCCCTTCAATAAGGCCATTCTACTGCCAATGTTTGTCTATGGAAATGTCAATGCTGTGTGCTTGATTGTATGCAACTGTCAGCAATGGGTGTGGCTGAAATAGCCAAATCCATTAATCTTGTCAATAGGGGGGGCGCTGTTTTCACTTTGGAAAGAATCGTGCCCAAATTAAACTGCCTCGTACTCTATTCTAGATCATACAATATGCATATTATTATTACTATTGGATAGAAAACACTCTCAAGTTTCTAAAACTGTTTGAATTATATCTGTGAGAAAAACAGAACTCATTTTGCAGCAAACTTCCAAATAGGAAGTGAAAAATCTGAAAACGATGCTCTGTTCCAGGGCCTGCCTATTCAATTGCCTTATATTTATCGATATGCATGCACTTCATACGCCTTCCACTAGATGTCAACAGGCAGTGGAAGGTGGAATGGGGTGTCTAGCTTGATCTGAGGCCGAACAAGAGCTTTTGGAGTGACAGGTCTGGAAATGTCTTTGTCTTCTCAGGCGCGCGAAGTACCTCGACATTGTCTTCTGATAAGCGTTCGGTATACACAGCGAATATCTCCGGCTCTGATTTTATTTGATACATGTGATAATAACATCATAAAGTAGGTTTTTTCAACCGAGTTTTATCAGTTTATTCAACGTTTATTGGGACTTTTGGAATTTTCCGTTCTTTGCGTCAAGAGAAGATGGGCATGTTCGCGCCACATGGCTAGCTAAGGTTGCTAATTCGACTGAAGAAATGGACATTCTAAAACCAAACCGATTTATTCTGGACCAAGGACTCCTTGTACAACATTCTGATGGAAGCTCAACAAAAGTAAGAAAACATTTATGATGTTATTTCGTATTTCTGTGTAAATTGTTGAGTCCTATTTTCCGCCGTTTTGGTGAGTGCTGTCTCACAATAACGCAAGCTATACGTTATGGTAAAGTTATTTTAAAAAATCTAACACGGCGGTTGCATTAAGAACCAGTGTATCTTTAATTTGCCATACAACAAGTATTTTTATGTAAAGTTTATGATGAGTTCTTTGGTCAGATTAGGTGAGTGTCCAAGATAGCTCCGGACATTCTGAGGAAATGTTGCTACATATTCACAATGTATAACCACGGTTTGCAGCTCTAAATATGCACATTTTCGAACAAAACATAAATGTATTGTATAACCTGACGTTATAAGACTGTCAGCTGATGATGTTGTTCAAGGTTAGTGATTAATTTTATATCTTTTGCTGGTTTTGCGATAGCTACCTTTTGCGGTGAATAAATGCATTTGTGTGTTTGGCTATTGTGGTTAGCTAATATAATTCTATATTGTGTTTTCGCTGTAAAACACTTAAAAAATCGGAAATATTGGCTGGATTCACAAGATGTTTATCCTTCATTTGCTGTACACCATGTATTTTTCATAAATGTTTTATGATGAGTATTTAGGTATTTCACGTTGCTCTCTGTAATTATTCTGTCTGCTTTGGTGATATTTTTGATGGTAGCTGCAATGTAAAACTATGATTTATACCTCAAATATACACATTTTTCGAACAAAACATAAATGTATTGTAGAACATGTTATAAGACTGTCATCTGATGAAGTTGTTTCTTGGTTAGTGACTAATTATATCTTTATTTGGTCGGTTTTGTGATAGCTACCTATGCGGTAGAAACATGGTGAAAATATGCGGTTGAGTCTTTGGCTATTGTTGTTAGCTAATATAAATACATATTGTGTTTTCGCTGTAAAACATTTTAAAAATCGGAAATGATGGCTGGATTCACAAGATGTTTATCTTTCATTTGCTGTATTGGACTTGTGATTTCATGAAAATTATATTATATGATATACCTGTCCCGTTAGGCTAGGCTATGCTAGTCAGCTTTTTTGATGAGGAGGATCCCGGATCCGGGAGGGTGATGAAGTAGAGGTTTGAAGGGGTGTCCACATACGTTTGTATATACAGGTTAGAAACTCACAGAGCTCAGGTGTGTGCCAGGACTCAGCTGTGTGCCAGGACTCAGGAATGACTGACAGCCCACTGTTCCTGTTGGAGCGAGTCAAACCACTTTTCAGGAACACAGACAGACAGGACACAAGTACAGGCCACTGACTGACTGATTCACCTACATACAGTATGAGCATGGGGAAAACAAACTACTCTGGTTGGTGAGAGGGTATTCGTTTGGCAGTGTGGTTTATTGAACCAGATTGCTACGTTCTCACCTTACTTGGCTCCCATTCCCTAAATACACATCAAGCAATACAAGTACATGTATGTTCTTAGGCTGGTTTCGCAACAACAAGTGAGTGTGTGTGTGTGTGTGTGTGTGTGTGTGTGTGTGTGTGTGTGTGTGTGTGTGTGTGTGTGTGTGTGTGTGTGTGTGTGTGTGTGTGTGTGTGTGTGTGTGTGTGTGTGTGTGTGTGTGTGTGTGTGTATAGAGAGGTAGTAGCTGTAGTGGCTGTAGCGGCTGTAGCGGCTGTGGCAGCGGCTGTGGCAGCAGTAACAGCGTGTGTAACACAAAAAGGCCGTTGGCCCCAATGAGACAGTAACGAGGCTAATCTCTTCTCCCCTTTCCAAAAGGCCGCTGTCCTTTCCGTCAGTACATCCCCAGCAAGCCGGCAAAATACGGCATCAAGTCGTGGGTGGCCTGCGACGCCAAGTCCAGCTATGCTTGGAAGATTCAAGTGTACACCGGCAAGGCGGCCAGCGGAGGCCCCGAGAAGAACCAGGGGATGCGCGTCGTCCTCGACCTGACAACGGGACTGAACGGTCGCAACGTCACCTGTGACAACTTCTTCACCTCCTACGAACTGGGCCAGCGGCTCCTCGAGAGGAACCTCACCATGGTGGGCATGGTGTGAAAGAACAAGGCTGAGCTCCCGCCCGCGCTGCTCGAGTCCAAGGGCAGACAGGTCCTGTCCTCCAGGTCTCCCTTCACGCCCACCGCCACTCTAGTGTCCTACCTGGCATAGAAAAACAAGAACGTGCTACTTTTGAGCACGCTGCACACAGAGGGCGACATTAGCGATCGCCGCGACAGGAAGCCGGCCCTCATCCTAGACTACAACTGCAACAAGGGCGGCGTGGACAACCTAGACAAGGTGGTTGGCACCTACAGCTGCAGACGGATGACTGCCCGCTGGCCCCTGGTCGTCTTCCACAACATCCTCAACGTGTCTTCCTACAACGCCTTTGTCATATGGCGAGAGATCAAGCCTGACTGGATGCCTCGCAAGCGGAACAAGCGCAGGGTGTTCCTCGAGCAGCTGGGAAAGGCACTCATGAAGCCGCTGATCCAAAGAAGGCAGCATCTCCCCCGCAACGAAGCGGCCTCAGCACTTGTCAAAGTCCTACAGAGTGCTACGGCGGCGGCTCGTGATCCACAGCGCGAGGAGCCCGCCGCTGCCCCGGCCGCTGCCCCACTCGCTGCCCCGGCCACCGGGGCAAGTAAGAGGAAGAGGTGTCAGCTCTGCCCACCCAAGAAGGACTCCAAGACACACACGGTGTGCTGCAGGTGTAAGAAATACATCTGCAAAGGCTGTTCACACGCATACTGTCACACTTGCGCACATTGGGCCTTTAGCCAGGACGGGACAGGGTGACCCGGAGGACGCGGGGACTAGACACAATACGAGGACGACGGGAGGGATAAGAATACATAACAGCCATACCCAACGGCACAATGTCCACAACACAGGGAAGGTGGTGTAGAGGGGGGGGGCGTTTTTTAAACCGATACCCAAACCCACACGGGGCCCAAGGCCACACGGGGGTTAGACTGCTGGAAATCACACAGTGGCCTATCTGTGAAATGTCCAGGATGTGACAACACATCCATTTATCTGTAGTGTAGCCAACCACATCTCCGTTATCAAACAGTTGCTTTTGTATCCAAAGTACTACTACAGGGAAGTGCCTAAATATCAGGTTGGGTTGTTACAACAGTTTACATGTCTCAACACTGGGGAAGAGGTATCAGCTATATTCAGCATGGCTGTTACGGGTCACCTGTTCATTTTTGTTGCAACAATGCGCCTGTATCTATGTGTGCATCTTAACGGACACCACAGTGGCATCAGTGTCGGACCTGTGTTTGATGGAGAATACCCGGTTATGGATGGGGGACCTGACCTTGACGGAGAATACTGGGCTATGGATGGGGACCTGAGTTTGAAGGAGAACATGGGGTTGTGAATGGAGGACCTGACTTTGACAGACCTGGGTTACATGGGAGATCTAGAGTGTCCCGGTCTATCCAAGGTGGTTCGAGTGACCACTCTAGGCCTGACCTCATTGGGGTAGACAAAAAGTATTGCTACGGGGATATTTGTAGGGAATATGACACCTGGACCGTTACTTACCGGGTGACATTGATGAAACCTCACCAAGTGTATAAACTTGATGGGAGATGTCTGCCTATCACTCTAGTTGGCTACTACGGTAAAGGCAAGCCTGACGTCTGTGTTTTCTGTGGTGTTTAACTGGAAGACAACGTCTACTCATTCTCTAATAGCCAGTGGATCACAATACAAGGCAGGTCTACGGATCTTGTTGACCTGTGCATCTGGACGATACATGGATGGACCCGGAACAGCCGTGGTGGTAGATCGGCCTTACTACGCAGCCTGTCCTGTGGACTGTACCGGCTATGACGTGAACACTGGCGCCAGACTACATTCCCTGGGTCTCAATGTACTGAAGACTGAAGGTGCGAGGATGATGGACCCGGGCTCGGTCTCATTGGATCTGACACTGCTCAGAGAAAGTATGGGGGAGAAGTAATTATCCTAACAGTTCAATTGTTATATTCTATTAATTTTGTAATATGGCGTTGTGGACCTCCTGTGTGAATAAAAGAAATCGGTAGCACTTGAACATTGCTTGTCTGACCATTATTTCCTTTTAATCTCATTATAAACCATAACCATGGCTATAGTGTTAGTGTACCCTTCACATTGAGCAAGCATGGAAGCCAGTACAGGCCCGGTGGCTTCTGTCAAGCTCTGTGTGATTGATGACGCTTTCTTTAGGTCCGCTCTATCTCAGTCTCTGCAGAAGTATGGTCATTGGCAATAGGGCCCAAAGCGATATATTAATGACTACACTGATGGCACTCCAAAGTAGACACTCCAAAGTAGAATAGAGTGTATAATGGCACATCTTACATCAGAGACTTGCGATACACTCAGCTATTGTAACACAGCAAAGGGGAATGAGAGTAGCGATGACTCAGACGTTTGCTTTGTTAGTGGCAGCACATGTAGAGAGCTGCAGTTCAACCCTGTTACAGCTGAAATTGCCCAGTTGCTGTGCACGAGACTGAAGGTGCAGTGTTAGAAGACAGTTCTCAGTCATACTGCGTCTGGTGTGTTAGGGGCTCCTTGTAAGAATGTGAAAATAAAAGGCGATGGAAATTGTTTCTTCAGAGCGGTCAGTGAAGCGCTATGTGGTACAGAGGAGTACCATGAACCAATTCGAAATGCAGTGGTACAGCAGCTACAGACCAAACAACATATGTATAGGACCATTCTGAGAATGTGTTACCGTTCAGTGTCAGAGTACATTACGAATTCCAACATGAACTGTCTAGGTAGTTGGGCGACCGAAGTGGAGATTCAAGCCGCAGCAGACATGTTGGGTGTAAGCATATATACATACTATACCAACCGTTGGATTGAATACAGATCTAAAGGTTTACAGGTGTCTAAGCAGGGCATATATTTGGAGAATAATCGGACCCATTATGAGACAGTTGTTTGTGTCAAGAATCCTCAGACTCAGTCTTGTTACGACTACTGCAAGGTCTATGAGATTGGCAACAGCGGTATACCGCAAACCGGTAGGTCTTCAGGCTCCAACTCATCCGATTCCGAAAGCAGTTGGCGAGCGACAAGGTCGAGTGACTACGAGGACTGGATGTGTGATTATCACGGATACTGTCAAGAGGACTATACACATAACCGAGATAGTCCCGGTGCTGACATTGAGGATACCAGAGACCAGGACGCGGAAACTAGTCCCCAGTACCATTCAACGGGTAGTCTTGTGGACTACGACGGTTACGATTCCGAGGTTTCAGACTACGAGGTCCACATCAAAGATGTCGACAGTGAGGAAGAGGTTGACGACGAAGAGGTGGTGTATTGCGAAGAGGTCTACGGTGAAGAGGTTGACAACAGCGACGTGGTGGACTGTGAGGAAGTGTACGATGAAGAGGGTGACGACAACGAGATGGTGGACCGCGATGAAGTCTACGATGAAGAGGGTAGCGGGGTACAAGTTTACTGTAAAGATGGTCACGACACGGCTTGCGCTGTGGAGGAGTCAAGAAAGCAACAGCAGATGCAAAGCAGCCTTAATTGGTCTATACTGAACAGATCATGGCATACATTCCTAGAATGGCTGGGTGAGCGCTGGTGGGGATCGGTCTCTAAAGAGCAGATTATCGCATTCATGGATACAGCTAAGATTCGCCCAGGAGACATTGTCATCAGAGCACACTTCGGTGGCATGCAAGGAGGAGTGTGTTCGATTATGGTGAAGCCACAGGATGCGGTCGTGACCTTTACTGTTGTTATTAGTCGAGGCAAGTACATCTGTACTGACATGGTACAGGGTCTATTTTCAACTCCTATTGACATTATGAAAGTTCTGGTCCGTAAACTGGGAGAAGGACACTTGCTACATAGACCCAGGGGAATGGCTCATAACCCTGAATACTTTGCTATGACACATATAGTGAACGAGATGTGTTACATGGTACAGGCGATGGAAGGCTCATGGTGGGGAGCTGCATTCCTCAGTTTGGAAATGTCCCCACAACATGGTGAAGTGATTGAGCTTCTACTAATGAAGACAAATGTGTACACCAACCCAGCTGCCGCAATCCATTATATTGATGAGGACAGTTTGGGATACCTGTTTGATGTTGTAACTGCCAAGGGTAAGAGATTCAAGGTGGCGTTTGATAACTTGGGGTTTACGATTGGGACAGGTGCAAGCTTCTCAGAGATCACAAGTGTACTGTTCCACATCAGCAGCCTTGAAAAGGTCATATTTGCAACCCGACCCATGAACATGATCTTTGGGGATGAAGACCTGGAACTTCAACCAGGTGTCAGATATGCCACACACTGTGTAGATTCGAAAAGATATAGGTGGATAGCATATGTAATCACTGTCATATCGCTTGGTACATGTGCCATTACAAAGTGCTTGTGGTGTAGTATTTAATGTCCATATCCATATGTGAATAAAGACAATATCTCTCAGAGATGGAATAACCAGTCACATTTATTGAAATAGTACATTACAAAACATTACATGTTAATACATCCATAGCAACAGCAGGACATAGTGACAGCATCCATTGTCAAAGAACACAGCCTCTTTGTGCACAGAAATAAATAAAAGGGGTTGGTATAGTTAGGCCTCCATAGATTGCCACCTAGTCATCTCCCTCCTTATCATCGGCCATATACTTGAGAGAAAGAGAAATAATCATATTACCAACAGGTCATAGACACAAGCACAGTGTAATCACAGTATACACTACCATATCTACCATGGCATCGTCTGCATTGTTCAGAGGAGGTAATTCCGGGTGAGGGTGAGGCTGCTCAGGCTGTGCATGGTTGAGGACCCCTGGGCGCACCAGTGGATGCTCTTGTTCCAAGACAGGGTTCCTAAGTCCCTCGTCGTCAGAAGATAGTATGTAATCGCTCTCCTGAATGTGTATTACATGAATGGGATATATCTTCTTTGGGCTGCAGGGGCAGTATTGAGTAACTTGGATGAAAGGTGCCCATTTCAAACGGCCTCGTACTCAATTCTTACTCGTACAATATGCATATTATTATTACTATTGAATAGAAAACACTCTCAAGTTTCTAAAACCGTTTGAATTATATCTGTGAGTAAAACAGAATTTTGCAGCAAACTTCCTGTCAGAAAGTGAAAAATTTCAAATCGAGGCTTTGTTCCAGGCCCTCCCTATCATTTTGCTTGAGATTTATGACTATACATGCACTTCATACGCCTTCCACTAGATGTCAATAGGCAGTGAGAGAAGAAATGGAGTGTATAGCTTGAACTGAGGTTGAATAAGAGCTCTTGGCATGACGTGACACCAATTTCCTGTTTTCAGGAAGACGCGAGGAGGAACCTGGGATTGCCTTCTGAAAAGCTGTCGTTATAGACGGCTGCTATCTCCGGCTTTGATTTTATTTGATAAATGTGATAATATCATCGTAAAGTATGTTTTTTCAATATAGTTTAATCAGATTATTGAATTTTTTTCGGGAGTTTTGCCGTGTTCCGTTCTCTGAGTTTGTTGACGATGGAGAGCTTCGCGCCACTTGGCTAGTGTGCTTGCTAAATCGAGAGGGAAAAAGGCCGTTCTAAAACCAAACAACGATTGTTCTGGACAAAGGACCCCTTGGACAACATTCTGATGGAAGATCATCAAAAGTAGGACTCATTTATGATGTTATTTCATATATCTGTCGAACATGTGTACTATTAGTTTGCGCCCAGATTTTGGGCGCTCTCTCGCCATAACGTAAGCTGGATGTCGTAATGAAGTTATTTTTAGAATTCTAACACGGCGATTGCATTAAGAACTAAGCTATCTTTAATTTGCTGTCCAACATGTATTTTTTAGTAACGTTTATGATTAGTTATTGATTAGATTAGGTGCCTCTCCAAGATTTCTCCGGACATTGTTATTGCATTTTGCCTAGTATTCACATTGTATAACCACGATTTGTGCCGCTAAATATGCACATTTTCGAACAAACAATATATGTATTGTGTAATATGATGTTATAGGACTGTCATCTGATGAATTTTGAGAAGGTTAGTGAAAAAATTAATATCTTTTGCTAGTTTATTCGTTATCACTACTGTTGGCTTGAATCAATGCTGTTGTGTTTTTGGCTATTGTGGTAAGATAATATAATGCTATATTGTGTTTTCGCTGTAAAACACTTAAAGAATCGGAAATATTGGCTGGATTCACAAGATGTTTGTCTTTCATTTGCTGTACACCATGTATTTTTCATAAATGTTTTATGATGAGTATTTAGGTATTTCAATTTTGTCTCTGTAATTGTTCTAGCTGCTTCGGTGCTATTTCCGATTGTAGCTGCAATGTAAAACTATGATTTATACCTCAAATATGCCCATTTTTTTCGAACAAAACATAGATTTATTGTATAACTTGTTATAAGACTGTCATCTGATGAAGTTGTTTCTTGGTTAGTTTGGTTGGTTCTTGGTTGGTTAGGTTAGTTTTGTGCAAGCTACCTGTGCTGTGAAAAATGTCTGTGCTTTTTTGTATTTGGTGGTGAGCTAACATAAATATACGTGGTGTTTTCGCTGTAAAACATTTAAAAAATTGGACATGTTGGCTGGATTCACAAGATGTGTATCTTTCATTTGCTGTATTGGACTTGTTAATGTGTGAAAGTTAAATATTTCTAAAAAATATCTTTTGAATTTCGCGCCCTGCACTTGGACGGGCTGTTGTCATAAGTGTACCGGCACCGCCCTGGAGCCATAAAAGGATATATCACAAACACATGGTATACTTTACAACAGTGAATGAAAGGACATCAAACATAGTCAGTCTCAATCAAGCCGAGTACCTACAGAACGGTTCAGGGTGACGGTAGATGCCTGTGGAGTGGAGAGGAGGGTCAGAATCAGTACAGTTAAATGACTATGGTTAGCATGGTCTATGAACAAGTTGTGTATAGCGTATGATATAATCATGTGTGTATCTTACCTGGCTCAGCTCGCTGTTGTCAGTTTCTACACCACTGTCCTCTGACATCATTACAATTCTGAAATGCACAATGGCTTGAGTTAAGGACATAGAGTTCTATATGTGGCTGGTAAACATGACAGTTGCAGTGGGTGTCACGGTCAACCGACATTCCATGATGGGTTATGGTTAGGCACAGGCGTTGTGGCTATGTAAGCTGTTCAGAGAGCTACATCTCAGCATCATCCTGAGGAGCCACTAGTCACCTCCCTAGCAACAACAGTTAGAAACATGAGGCACTTTCCCTGGGGTTATTGACTGTGTGCGGGTTGTGGTATGCTTCCAATTCCCTGGTATTTACCATTGCTGTATCAAAAGAACTATGATACCAATTACACACATATAGCGAAATAGGTATCGGTTTGGACGATGGTCTATGTAAACGGAAGACAATTCCGTGTCTCTTACCGAAATTAATATGGCAACTGGACTCTATTGAACAGATCGTCGCTTCCACTGTTAGAATGGCTGGGTGAGAAGTGGTGGGGTTCCGTCTCCGAAGAGCAGCTAATGTCATCCCTAAATAGACCCGAAGTTACTGTAGGAGCTATTGCCATCGCGGCCTACTTTGGTGACATGCCCGGAGGTGTGTGTTCAGGTATGGTGAAGAGCCCCGACAATAGCCTCATCCCATTTGCTATATACATCACCCGAGGCTATTACAAATGCACGGACTTCGTAGACTGGGACAGAGGTGATCCTGTTGCAATGATAGAGGATGTGATTAAAGCAGTCCCAGAAGGTTACTTGATGGCTAGACCGAGAGACATACCTGATGGGCCGAACAATTCGGCTGGCACACGTGCGGTGGAAGGGATGCGTGACATGAAACAGCTACTAAAGCATGCATGGTGGGGACTTCTAACGGGCAGTTCCCCAGGGTCATAAAAGCACATTGAAGTGATACAGGACCTCCAAAAGATGGAAGAGGAACACCCCAATCCGGCTGCAGCAATCTGTCATATGGACGACAACGACATTGGATACCTCTTCGAACTTGTAACCGCTAAAGGCAACACATACAAGGTAACCTTGTTATGTGTTGGGTTTGTGCTTGTAAAATATGTAGTAGTCAACACTGTGATTGACACAGCTATACGCTTCAACACCATGGCACGTTTGCTGGACTATATGAGCAAGGTTGAAAAGGTGACCTTTGTACCAAGACCCCCTCCTACGCTGCAAGAGCTCTGCAGGAGCAGGATGGTGAAAGATGTAGCAGGACCGATCAGGAGACAATGGGAGATGGAAACTCCACCCCATCTCAACCACTTCATACAGTCAGGTCCATATGCAAAGAGATAGAGGACATGAACATTGAACTCCTGCACATCTCAATGAATATCAGGCAGTATATGTGTCATTATACTATACCATTATGTATCCTTGGTTTGACGTGACAGCAATAAAGTGAATCACCAGTCATTTCAGAGCCTTGTTCTTTTTTATTCACATAGATTACAAAGAGCAGTAACATTGCCACCACACATGTTCCAACAAGAGTCCATTCATCACACGGTGGCTGTTGTATCCAGACAGGCTCACTGTCTCCACCCCTGTCAGGTTTATCAACCCTTCCCCCAGTCTTCCAACTCTGGTTGTTTATTCAGCCCTGGGCACTCAGCCAAGCGTGTCTGGGCTATCAAATCAAATCAAATCAAGTTTATTTTATATAGCCCTTCGTACATCAGCTAATATCTCGAAGTGCTGTAGAGAAACCCAGCCTAAAACCCCAAACAGCAAGCAATGCAGGTGTAGAAGCACGGTGGCTAGGAAAAACTCCCTAGAAAGGCCAAAACCTAGGAAGAAACCTAGAGAGGAACCAGGCTATGAGGGGTGGCCAGTCCTCTTCTGGCTGTGCCGGGTGGAGATTATAACAGAACTATGCCAAGATGTTCAAAATATTCATAAGTGACAAGCATGGTCAAATAATAATCATGAATCATTTTCAGTTGGCTTTTCATAGCCGATCATTAAGAGTTGAAAATAGCAGGTCTGGGACAGGTGGCGGTTCCATAACCGCAGGCAGAACAGTTGAAACTGGAATAGCAGCAAGGCCAGGTGGACTGGGGACAGCAAGGAGTCATCATGCCCGGTAGTCCTGACGTATGGTCCTAGGGCTCAGGTCCTCCGAGAGAGAGAAAGAAAGAGAGAATTAGAGAGAGCCAAGATTTTCAAAATGTTCATAAATGACAAGCATGGTCAAATAATAATCAGGAATAAATATCAGTTGGCTTTTCATAGCCGATCATTAAGAGTTGAAAATAGCAGGTCTGGGACAGGTGGCGGTTCCATAACCGCAGGCAGAACAGTTGAAACTGGAATAGCAGCAAGGCCAGGTGGACTGGGGACAGCAAGGAGTCATCATGCCCGGTAGTCCTGACGTATGGTCCTAGGGCTCAGGTCCTCCGAGAGAGAGAAAGAAAGAGAGAAGGAGAGAGCCAAGATTTTCAAAATGTTCATAAATGACAAGCATGGTCAAATAATAATCAGGAATAAATATCAGTTGGCTTTTCATAGCCGATCATTAAGAGTTGAAAACAGCAGGTCTGGGACAGGTAGGGGTTCCATAACCGCAGGCAGAACAGCTGAAACTGGAATAGCAGCAAGGCCAGACGGACTGGGGACAGCAAGGAGTCATCATGCCCGGTTTGCCGTGACGTATGGTCCTAGGGCTCAGGTTCTCCGAGAGAGAGAAAGAAAGAGAGAACGAGAGAATTAGAGAGAGCATACTTAAATTCACACAGGACACTGGATAAGATAGAAGAAGTACTCCAGGTATAACCAACTGACCCTAGCCCCCCGACACATAAACTACTGCAGCATAAATACTGGAGGCTGAGACAGGAGGGGTCAGGAGACACTGTGGCCCCATCAGAAGAAACCCCCGGACAGGGCCAAACAGGAAGGATATAACCCCACCCACTTTGCCAAAGCACAGCCCCCACACCACTAGAGGGATATCTTCAACCACCAACTTACAATCCTGAGACAAGGCCGAGTATAGCCCACAAAGATCTCCACCACAGCACAAACCAAGGGGGGGCGCCAACCCAGACAGGAAGATCACGTCAGTAACTCAACCCACTCAAGTGACGCACCCCTCCCAGGGACGGCATGAAAGAGCACCAGTAAGCCAGTGACTCAGCCCCTGTAATAGGGTTAGAGGCAGAGAATTCCAGTGGAGAGAGGGGAACCGGCCAGGCAGAGACAGCAAGGGCGGTTCGTTGCTCCAGAGCCTTTCCGTTCACCTTCACACTCCTGGGCCAGACTACACTCAATCATATGACCTACTGAAGAGATAAGTCTTCAGTAAAGACTTAAAGGTTGAGACCGAGTCTGCGTCTCTCACATGGGTAGGCAGACCGTTCCATAAAAATGGAGATCTATAGGAGAAAGCCCTGCCTCCCGCTGTTTGCTTAGAAATTCTAGGGACAATTAGGAGGCCTGCGTCTTGTGACCGTAGCGTACGTATAGGTATGTACGGCAGGACCAACTCGGAAAGATAGGTAGGAGCAAGCCCATGTAACGCTTTATAGGTTAACAGTAAAACCTTGAAATCAGCCCTTGCCTTAACAGGAAGCCAGTGTAGGGAAGCTAGCACTGGAGTAATATGATCAAATTTCTTGGTTCTAGTCAGGATTCTAGCAGCCGTATTTAGCACTAACTGAAGTTTATTTAGTGCTTTATCCGGGTAGCCGGAAAGTAGAGCATCGCAGTAGTCTAACCTAGAAGTAACAAATGCATGGATACATTTTTCTGCATCATTTTTGGACAGAAAATTTCTGATTTTTGCAATGTTACGTAGATGGAAAAAAGCTGTCCTTGAAACAGTCTTGATATGTTCGTCAAAAGAGAGATCAGGGTCAAGAGTAACGCCGAGGTCCTTCACAGTTTTATTTGACACGACTTTACAACCATCAAGATTAATTGTCAGATTTAACAGAAGATCTCTTTGTTTCTTGGGACCTAGAACAAGCATCTCTGTTTTGTCCGAGTTTAAAAGTAGAAAGTTTGCAGCCATCCACTTCCTTATGTCTGAAACACAGGCTTCTAGCGAGGGCAATTTTGGGGCTTCACCATGTTTCATTGAAATGTACAGCTGTGTGTCATCCGCATAGCAGTGAAAGTTAACATTATGTTTTCGAATAACATCCCCAAGAGGTAAAATATATAGTGAAAACAATAGTGGTCCTAAAACGGAACCTTGTGGAACACCGAAATGTACAGTTGATTTGTCAGAGGACAAACCATTCACAGAGACAAACTGATATCTTTCCGACAGGTAAGATCTAAACCAGGCCAGAACTTGTCCGTGTAGACCAATTTGGGTTTCCAGTCTCTCCAAAAGAATGTGGTGATCGATGGTGTCAAAGGCAGCACTAAGGTCTAGTAGCACGAGGACAGATGCAGAGCCTCGGTCTGACGCCATTAAAAGGTCATTTACCACCTTCACAAGTGCAGTCTCAGTGCTATGATGGGGTCTAAAACCAGACTGAAGCATTTCGTATACATTGTTTGTCTTCAGGAAGGCAGTGAGTTGCTGCGCAACAGCTTTTTCTAAAATTTTTGAGAGGAATGGAAGATTCGATATAGGCCGATAGTTTTTTATATTTTCCGGGTCAAGGTTTGGCTTTTTCAAGAGAGGCTTTATTACTGCCACTTTTAGTGAGTTTGGTACACATCCGGTGGATAGAGAGCCGTTTATTATGTTCAACATAGGAGGGCCAAGCACAGGAAGCAGCTCTTTCAGTAGTTTAGTAGGAATAGGATCCAGTATGCAGCTTGAAGGTTTAGAGGCCATGATTATTTTCATCATTGTGTCAAGAGATATAGTACTAAAACACTTAAGTGTCTCTCCCGATCCCAGGCCCCGGCAGAGCTGTGCAGATCCAGGACAGCTAAGCCCTGGAGGAATATGCAGATTTAAAGAGGAGTCCGTAATTTGCTTTCTAATGATCATGATTTTTTCCTCAAAGAAGTTCATGAATTTATTACTGCTGAAGTGAAACCCATCCTCTCTTGGGGAATGCTGATTTTTAGTTAGCTTTGCAACAGTATCAAAAAGAAATTTTGGATTGTTCTTATTTTCTTCAATTAAGTTGGAAAAGTAGGATGATCGAGCAGCAGTGAGGGCTCTTCGGTACTGCACGGTACTGTCTTTCCAAGCTAGTCGGAAGACTTCCAGTTTGGTGTGGCGCCATTTCCGTTCCAATTTTCTGGAAGCTTGCTTCAAAGCTCGGGTATTTTCTGTATACCAGGGAGCTAGTTTCTTATGACAAATGTTTTTCGTTTTTAGGGGTGCAACTGCATCTAGGGTATTGCGCAAGGTTAAATTGAGTTCCTCAGTTAGGTGGTTAACTGATTTTTGTCCTCTGACGTCCTTGGGTAGGCAGAAGGAGTCTGGAAGGGCGTCAAGGAATTTTTGTGTTGTCTGAGAATTTATAGCACGACTTTTGATGCTCCTTGGTTGGGGTCTGAGCAGATTATTTGTTGCGATTGCAAACGTAATAAAATGGTGGTCCGACAGTCCAGGATTATGAGGAAAAACATTAAGATCATTTATTCCATGGGACATTTATTCCATGGGACAAAACTAGGTCCAGAGTATGACTGTGGCAGTGAGTAGGTCCAGAGACATGTTGGACAAAACCCACTGAGTCGATGATGGCTCCGAAAGACTTTTGGAGTGGGTCTGTTTACTTCTCCATATGAATATTAAAATCACCCAAAATTAAAATATGATCTGCTATGACTACAAGGTCTGATAGGAATTCAGGGAACTCAGAGAGGAACGCTGTATATGGCCCAGGAGGCCTATAAACAGTAGCTATAAAAAGTGATTGAGTAGGCTGCATAGATTTCATGACTAGAAGCTCAAAAGACGAAAACGTCATTTTTTTTTTTGTAAATTGAAATTTGCTATCGTAAATGTTAGCAACACCTCCGCCTTTGCGGGATGCACGGGGGATATGGTCACTAGTGTAACCAGGAGGTGAGGCCTCATTTAACACAGTAAATTCATCAGGCTTAAGCCATGTTTCAGTCAGGCCAATCACATCAAGATTATGATCAGTGATTAGTTCATTGACTATAACTGCCTTTGAAGTGAGGGATCTAACATTAAGTAACCCTATTTTGAGATGTGAGGTATCACGATCTCTTTCAATAATGGCAGGAATGGAGGAGGTCTTTATCCTAGTGAGATTGCTAAGGCGAACACCGCCATGTTTAGTTTTGCCCAACCTAGGTTGGCACAGACACAGTCTCAATGGGGATGGCTGAGCTGACTACACTGACTGTGCTATTGGCAGACTCCACTAAGCTGGCAGGTTGGCTAACAGCCTGCTGCCTGGCCTGCACCCTATTTCATTGTGGAGCTAGAGGAGTTAGAGCCCTATCTATGTTAGTAGATAAGATGAGAGCACCCCTCCAGCTAGGATGGAGTCCGTCACTCCTCAGCTGGTCAGGCTTGGTCCTGTTTGTGGGTGAGTCCCAGAAAGAGGGCCAATTATCTACAAATTCTATCTTTTGGGAGGGGCAGAAAACAGTTTTCAACCAGCGATTGAGTTGTGAGACTCTGCTGTAGAGCGCGTCACTCCCCCTAACTGGGAGGGGGCCAGAGACAATTACTCGATGCCGACACATCTTTCTAGCTGATTTACAGGCTGAAGCTATGTTGTGCTTGGTGACCTCTGACTGTTTCATCCTAACATCGTTGGTGCCGACGTGGATAACAATATCTCTATACTCTCTACACTCACCAGTTTTAGCTTTAGCCAGCACCATCTTCAGATTAGCCTTAACGTCGGTAGCCCTGCCCCCTGGTAAACAGTGTATGATCGCTGGGTGATTCGTTTTAAGTCTAATACTTCGGGTAATGGAGTCGCCAATGACTAGGGTTTTCAATTTGTCAGAGCTAATGGTGGGAGTCTTCGACGTCTCAGACCCCGTAACGGGAGGAGTAGAGACAAGAGAAGACTCGGCCTCAGACTCCGACTCGCTACTCAATGGGGAAAACCGGTTGAAAGTTTCTGTCGGCTGAATGAGCGACACCGGTTGAGCATTCCAACAGCATTTCCCTCCAGAAGCCATGAGAAAATTGTCCGGCTGCGGGGACAGTGCGGGGGGATTTATACTAACGTTACTATCTGTACTTACTGGTGGCACAGACGCTGTTTCTTCCTTTCCTACACTGAAATTACCCTTGCCTAACGATTGCGTCTGAAGCTGGGCTTGCAGCACAGCTATCCTCGCCGTAAGGCGATCATTCTCCTGTATATTATGAGTACAGCGAATGCAATTAGAAGACATCATGTTAATGTTACTACTTAGCTTCGGCTGTTGAAGGTGCTGACGAACCATGTCCAGATAAAGCGTCCGGAGTGAAAAAGTTGAATGAGGGAAAAAAGTTGTGATGGAAAAACAAAAAATATAAACGGTAATTAAAAAGAAAAAAAAAACGTAAAGTTGTCAGCTAGCAAAGCAAAGTTAACTTTAACGAGTCAGAAACCCGGATCCGGGAGCACCCCCCACCCCCCACCAGTAAAAAAGCTGAATAGCATAGCTAGCATAGCGTCACAAGTAAATAGTAGCATCTAAATATCATTCAATCACAAGTCCAAGATACCAGATGAAAGATCCACTTCTTGTGAATCCAGCAATCATTTCTGATTTTTAAAATGTTTTACAGGGAAGACACAATATGTAAATCTATTAGCTAACCATGTTAGCAAAAGACACCATTTTTCTTTGTCCACCATTTTTTCTCTCCACCAGTAGCTATCACCAATTCGGCCAAATAAAGATATTGATAGCCACTAACCAAGAAAAAACCTCATCAGATGACAGTCTGATAACATATTTATTGTATAGGATAGTTTTTGTTAGAAAAATGTGCATATTTCAGGTAGAAATCATAGTTTACAATTGCACCCACCATCACAACTCAACTAGAATAAATACAGAGAGCAACGTGTATTACCAATTTACTCATCATAAAACATTTCATAAAAATAGACAAAGCATAGCAATGGAAAGACACAGATGTTGTGAATTCAGACAATATTTCAGATTTTCTAAGCGTTTTACAGCGAAAACACAATAAATCGTTATATTAGCATACCACATGTGCAAACGTTACCCCAGCATGAATTCATGGCAACGGGAGCGATAACGTATGATCACCAAAATATATTAATTTTTTCACTAACCTTCTCAGAATTCTTCCGATGACAGTCCTGTAACATCATATTACAACATACATATAGAGTTTGTTCGAAAATGTGCATATTTAGCCCAAAAAAAACGTGGTTATACAATGAGAATAGTAGCAAAACTGGCCTGAAAATGTCGGGCGCTATATTTGAGAGTGATCTAGTCTAATCGATAGCTAATCATAAACTTGACTAAAAAATACAGGGTTGACAGGAATCGAAAGACAAATTAGTTCTTAATGCAATCGCTGAATTACATTTCTAAAAATATCCTTACTGTGCAATACAGGGTTCGCCAAGCGAAGCTATACCAAAAAAAATGGCGGAATATGCGTATAACATTTTGACAGAACAACGATTTATCATCATAAATAGTTCTTACTGTGAGCTGTTCTTCCATCAGTATCTTGGGCAATGTATCCTTTCTTGGGTCTAATCTTCTTTTGGTCGAAAGCTGTCCTCTTGTCCGTCGAAATGCCCACTAACGTTCGACCGGGACCCCGAAACGTGCCCAGCGCTTCAAAGTGCATCACAAAGCAATGCCTCAAAATCGCACTAAACGGATATAAATTGCTAGAAAACTGTTTAAATTAACTACCTTATGATGTTTTTAACACTTATAACGAGTAAAAACATGACCGGCGATATATAAGTGGCTAAACCAACGCTTGGAAAGAGAGAGAGTCCGACGTCCATCTTGCGTGAGGCGCAGCAGGAAAAGAACGGTACATCCGGTCTTTCGCGTTTTATACTGGCCCTGATTGCGCAATCGACTCCATTCAAATTGTCACCTCTTACTGACATCTAGAGGAAGGCATGGGCAGTGTTTGTATCCTCATAGGATTTACAGGGACTTTAAAACTGACCTGGGACCAGAGGCCAAAATGTCTGAAATCTCACTCCATATCAGGAAAAGTGATGTAGAATGAGTTCTGTTTCACTCAGAGACATAATTCAAACGGCTATAGAAACTAGAGAGTGTTTTCTATCCAATAATAACTATAATATGCATATTGTACGAGCAAGAATTGAGTATGAGGCAGTTTAATTTGGAGACGATAAATGCTAATGTTGAAACAGCACCCCCTATATTGAGAAAAGGCTAGCAAAGTAAAGTTGGCAACAAAACGCACAGCAACACGTCTGCAAATTCAAAACCCCCTCAGCCCCTCAGCCCTTTGCGCTAGCCACTCAGGGAATCCCTGTTGAAACCAGATGCAGTTTGATTGTCATCTGAAGTGGAGGTCCAATTCACAAACTTTGCCCCCTTCGGCCCTCGATTTAGCTTGAAGGAGTGAGAGTCAAACAAGAGTCCATTCATGTCACAATGGATGAGTTATTTACACAGGCTTGATATTACTGCAACCGTTGCTGTGTTTTCTAGCCTTTACAGTTGCATCCAAGCGTGTCTCTATATCCAGCTATTAAATCACCTCGGTCATGGACAGAATAGACATTTAGGAAGGCAGAGTATAACAATATAAAACATAACAGTAACCTTTGTCATCAAGTCTTGTGTGTAGTCAAGTTCCAGGAGCTTCCCCTACCCCAAGTCAGTGCCAGAGTGAACATCTCCACTGGCTACTATTTAAAACTTGTCAAAGCTTGAAGGTGTTTCACTCATTTCTATCCCAGCCCGAAACCGTATCTATGTATGTATACAATGTGCTTTGTTGAATAAATCAGACACATACACTTAAAGACCCAATAGCCTCGAAACACGGACCGTGTCATCGAACATTTTAACTCAGGGAATGATATTGTAGACTCTTTGATTATTACATTGAACATTGGCCATGTATTCAACCGCGTTAACACAGGGAGTGTTATTGTAGACTGTTTACAATTACATTCCTTGCCATGTACAGGTTGCCATATGCCCTTAATGATTACATACTGTTCCCTAGACACCCATTACTAGGCACTGGGAACATGGTTATCTGTTCTTCTACACCCACTCAATAGTCCTCCTCACTGTCAACATTGGAGTCATAACAGCCTTTCATAAACAGATTCCTTGGTCTAGGCTTTGTAACCAAACCAGCCATGGGCTTGCCATGGGACGGTTCACAAACTGTGTGCTCAGTCAGAGCTGGATATAACTGTTTGGTGGTGCGTTGCAGAGGGAGAGGTTGATCCTGCGCCTTGGTACGGTCAAACGGTCCATTACACGGTCGAACATGCTGCGGGGGCTGAGGCTGAGGCTGAGGCTGAAGATGTTGCTGCTGGGGATAACAATGATTCTCCAGAGGTTGATGTGAATGCTGAGGTGGCTGCTGGGGAAGGTACTGAGGGAAGCCCTTCGTGAAGCTACCTTCTGGGCTAAGTGGAGCTGAGGGGAAGTTTGTAGACTGTAGCCTCGAGCCAGCTCCTGGGTATATCGCCTAGGGGCAATGATTTTGTCTTGGGTTCCCACAGAGCCATGCGGATCAGGCGGTTACTCATCAGACCCTGCTGGTTGTATGTCGCTGGGCCAGCTGAAGTGATACAGTAACGAAACAACAGATATATGTAGTATCTGGATAATTTGCCAGGCTCGGATAATATCGGATCAGGGATAGGTGCTCCGCTGCGCGCAGTGCTACAGCATTCCATGTGATGGAGAGATTCCACATCACCTCTGGGTATATACAAGGTATCGGCTCTCTTCCACATATCTCTCAAGACCTGCAATGTCATCTGGAGAGTTTCTCCACTCTTCAACCCACTGTCTAGGAACAGACCCGTAGCTGGCGCTCCTGCCACGATCAGGCACTCAAACAGTGATACGGAAGCGTGTTCAGAGAACACGATCTCTCTACGAACCGAACCGTTCATCTCCTATTTACTACACCTGATGTGTTAGAGAGAAATAGTCTATGTTCTAGATGTAGCGACTTTCAAAAGGAAATGGCCCAGGTGAGGAACCAAACCACAAGCAACGCCGAAAGGTTGGGACTGGTAGAGAATTACAATTTGTTTCATGTTAAGACCTTGTGTTATAACGACATGCAAAGCGTGCTGGAGTGGCTTGGGATAAACCCTGGAGATTTCACCTTCAGACAGGAAGAGGACACGGTGACAGTTCTCAACAGAGTTATCATAGAGCATAGTCTCACACGTGTCAGAGTAGTGAGCATCTCCGAAGAACCTCGGATCGAGGGTAAAGATCGCGTAGTGGTATACATAAAATGATACTCTGACCCAGCGATGATGAGCTGTAAATATGACGCAATCCTATTGTTCAGGGTGATACAATGCACTGTGAGTGTCCCTTACTCTACGGAGCTGATCAAGTTGATCAAGGACACACAGGCCTTAATCAACAACCTCAGGACGCCCTTATTCCCCATGTTCGCGAGGGCTACATCTCAGGTCATGCAACCGATGCCTCAGCAGGACCGGCCAGTGATAGATGGATGCTCGACAATGAGCTACAACACGACTAAACCCAGGACACCCAAGGGTGACCATAGACAACTTTGGGCGACTATTCAAACCTCTAAGCCCTACAACAAATGGCCATCCGTGGAGCGTCTACGCCAACATAGCGGGGCCGAGTGGGTCTAGATGTGACTTTGACATAGAAGAACTGGTATCCACACCGGGCATGGTGCTGGGTCGAGGAGGCTTTGGGGTAACCGTTCTGGTTAACTCACATCTAGTTGCAAAGACCAACCTGTTTCCAGAAATGGTGGACTGGAGTGTTCCTTTCATAGACAATGAATTTAGTCGCTACGCGCACATTGCCTCGCAGGTGGAGGAGGTGATGATCGGCGTGTCAATTAAACACCCCAACATCCTCCGCACGTTCGGAGGCTTTTGGTGTGACATTGCCGGCTATCAATTGGGAGGTAGAGCAGTTGTAGTCATGGAACGAGCACTGTTCTCGCTACAGGAGTTCATGTGGCGTATACAAAATGCCTCAGTGGTCCCCTTAGTAGAACTGGACACTCTCCGGGGGCTTGAATACTTGCGATCGAGAACCATCCAGCACAGGGACTTCACGCACAGGAACGTCTTGGTCTGTCACCAGCCTGATAGAAATACAATACCATTTGCTTTCAAGATCAGCGACTTTGGCACATCATGCAACTTCTCTACCCCAGATCAGCCTCGGGGCAACCGCACTAACATGGCTCCCGAAGTGCTGTGGTGCTTGAACTCGGCCATGGGGAGCGACATATTCAGCTGGTACCTTGTGATGTGGGAGTTACACAACCACAACTCGACCTTGTTCAACTACAAAGGGACGGACAACGGTTATTGTAAGAAGACATACGCTGAGAATCTATCCAATATGGTAGGGGTTTACAGGCCGGATGACGATAACGCTTTGGACATAAGCTACATGAGATCGATAAACGCTAGCTCCCTCCAAGCTAAACACAAACACAAAAGGCCCGCAGTGAAGGCCATACTCAATAACCTTGTTGACATGGGCTCCCGGATAGTGGACAAAGGGTTTGTCTATATGGGAGTGCTATACATTACCCTGTTTCCTCAAGAGAGATGGTCTCCTTCCACACTGCTTAATCTCAAACGATACCAGTGTTTGGCGATAGATGTCAAGGATGCTCAGACACCTTCCACACAGATGCCCTTGTCCGTACAGGTAGGGGAGTATAAGTCAACCGACATGATAGTGAGCAACGACTGTGTCCCCAAGGAACTCATTAACTTCTTTGGGCTGCAGGGGCAGTATTGAGTAACTTGGATGAAAGGTGCCCATTTCAAACGGCCTCATACTCAATTCTTGCTCTTACAATATGCATATTATTATTACTATAGGATAGAAAACACTCTCAAGTTTCTAAAACTGTTTGAATTATATCTGTGAGTAAAACAGAACTCATTTTGCAGCAAACTTCCTGTCAGAAAGTGAAAAATCTCAAATCGAGGCTCTGTTCCAGGCCCTCCCTATCATTTTGCTTGAGATTTATGACTATACATGCACTTCATACGCCTTCCACTAGATGTCAATAGGCAGTGAGAGAAGAAATGGAGTGTATAGCTTGAACTGAGGTTGAATAAGAGCTCTTGGCATGACGTGACACCAATTTCCTGTTTTCAGGAAGACGCGAGGAGGAACCTGGGATTGCCTTCTGAAAAGCTGTCGTTATAGACGGCTGCTATCTCCGGCTTTGATTTTATTTGATAAATGTGATAATATCATCGTAAAGTATGTTTTTTCAATATAGTTTAATCAGATTATTGAATTTTTTTCGGGAGTTTTGCCGTGTTCCGTTCTCTGAGTTTGTTGACGATGGAGAGCTTCGCGCCACTTGGCTAGTGTGCTTGCTAAATCGAGAGGGAAAAAGGCCGTTCTAAAACCAAACAACGGTTGTTCTGGACAAAGGACCCCTTGGACAACATTCTGATGGAAGATCATCAAAAGTAGGACTCATTTATGATGTTATTTCATATATCTGTCGAACATGTGTACTATTAGTTTGCGCCCAGATTTTGGGCGCTCTCTCGCCATAACGTAAGCTGGATGTCGTAATGAAGTTATTTTTAGAATTCTAACACGGCGATTGCATTAAGAACTAAGCTATCTTTAATTTGCTGTCCAACATGTATTTTTTAGTAACGTTTATGATTAGTTATTGATTAGATTAGGTGCCTCTCCAAGATTTCTCCGGACATTGTTATTGCATTTTGCCTAGTATTCACATTGTATAACCACGATTTGTGCCGCTAAATATGCACATTTTCGAACAAACAATATATGTATTGTGTAATATGATGTTATAGGACTGTCATCTGATGAATTTTGAGAAGGTTAGTGAAAAAATTTATATCTTTTGCTGGTTTATTCGTTATCACTACTGTTGGCTTGAATCAATGCTGTTGTGTTTTTGGCTATTGTGGTAAGCTAATATAATGCTATATTGTGTTTTCGCTGTAAAACACTTAAAGAATCGGAAATATTGGCTAGATGTTTGTCTTTAATTTGCTGTACACCATGTATTTTTCATAAATGTTTTATGATGAGTATTTAGGTATTTCAATTTGGTCTCTGTAATTGTTCTAGCTGCTTCGGTGCTATTTCCGATTGTAGCTGCAATGTAAAACTATGATTTATACCTCAAATATGCAAAAAAAATTCGAACAAAACATAGATTTATTGTATAACTTGTTATAAGACTGTCATCTGATGAAGTTATTTCTTGGTTAGTTTGGTTGGTTCTTGGTTAGTTAGGTTGGTTTTGTGCAAGCTACCTGTGCTGTGAAAAATGTCTGTGCTTTTTTGTATTTGGTGGTGAGCTAACATAAATATACGTGGTGTTTTCGCTGTAAAACATTTTAAAAATCGGACATGTTGGCTGGATTCACAAGATGTGTATCTTTCATTTGCTGTATTGGACTTGTTAATGTGTGAAAGTTAAATATTTCTAAAAAATATCTTTTGAATTTCGCGCCCTGCACTTGGACGGGCTGTTGTCATAAGTGTACCGGCACCGCCCTGCAGCCATAAAAGTTTAAACTGGTGAAAGAGAAATCGGCGACGCCATCCCCGGTTACAGTGATCGGGTCCGACCCCAAAGTGTACTACGGAATAGATCTCTTTAGGTTGGCTCCTGATCTTATCCTGCCTTACAGTTGGTACTCGAGCAAGGTCGCAGAGCTGGACCATGTATACAAGAGCAAGTATAGCAAACGCAAGGTTGGTGACACAGACAAGCCTTCTAAGATGGCTCCCGGGGTGCACGTAGACTATCTAGATGTGGGTACTTCGATCCTACACTGTCTACAGCATCAGCTCCATCCTCAACCCTCGGTCGTAGATGTGACACATACACACAAACTGGCAGACGAGCTTCCTCAGGTCCAATCGAACGAGGCTTATGGTAGGGAAAGCTCAGTCAGCCCCGATGCAGGGCACGTGTCAAGGGAGGTAGCTCGCGTGGATTTGAAGAACCTTCAATGGAGTGAAAACTCGGCCGAAATGTTGAACTGTAGTGATTTGGGTGATGGGATAGTCTTCAGTGGCGATTGTGCTATAGCGTCTGTGAGTGATAACTTTAACAAGCCTCTAGACCTCACCACAGGCCAAGTAGGAGCCAGTGTGGACAAGCACATTGTCAGCCAGTGTGGACAAGCACATTGTCAGCCAGTCGCAATGGAACATTATTGACGCCAGTGGCGAGGACGCGCCAAAAGCACACGGGCAGCAGAAGTAGTCCCCGGTTTCAGTGATGACATACAGGGTAGAGTGATTGTAAGAGGCAAGATGATCGAAGGGGAGATGGACACGACCATGGTCATTCTGAAGAGTAACAACGAGAAGGAGATAGCACACTTCAAAGACAGGGTGGTTATCCAGTCACAAATCATGACCAGAATGAACCCTGCTATGTTTGCTGGTCCTCGAGATGGATTGTGTAAGTGCTCTCGGAGCGGGGCTATGTTCATCTTCCAATATGCTCAGTTGTTCGATGGCTGCAAGCAGGTGTTGGACTGGACCACCTCGGACTCACCTAACTCAGCACATGCCTTCCTGCTACAAGTGTTTCTCACGCTCAAGGCGGCCCTAGATATGCGGTTGCTGCCTACTCACATGACCGAATGGAGATATATCCTTATCGGCAAAGGAGCTGTGATGATCGACATTGTCCCTTATCTGAGCAGGAACTTCAACAAGCCATTGGCCTCGATGTTCAGTGACCAATGTAAGAACTTGACCGGTCTCTGTACTACTATGGTGTCAAAGCACTTACCCGACTCGAAACTGTGCCAATGGCTTTGCAAGCTGAGCAGAGGCACGGCTGCCTCTCAGGTGCTGACCGCGTCGATCGAGTGGTTGAGAGGATTAAATAGCTGCGAAAGGACAAGTCCACACCTCTTAAATCTACTCGGTAGATACTTCACGTTCAGAGACTATACATCCGAAATAGCAGATTGGCTGACAGACGTGGGCGAGGAAGAAGACGCTCGTAATAGAAGCAGGGGCAAACTGCTGCTATACGGAGAACCCGATCCTTACAGGGGAAACCAGACAGCAGCAGGCCTGGGTGCTACTAAGCTGAGTACACTGGTTAGGAACATAGTGCTACGGATGAGAGTGAAGATATTCGGATCGTCTAGGCTCGAAGTGACGACACTGGATTGTACACAGGGGTTGACAAAGGTGACTCTGGACGCCTCTGCGCTCTCTGTGATTACCAGGATAGATCAACTGGACCGGTCAACGTTACTCACCGAGAACGGCAGCCGTTTCACACACGACCTAGTGTCCCAGACCGATTCCAAGTGGGCCCCTGTCATAATGTTCACAAAGTGTAAGCGGCAGGGACCTGTGGAGGAGTTCACTAGCGACTATTACAAGATGACAATAATCATGGTTCTACTGATTATTGCTGCCTTTTTCCCAGCCTCTACATGTAATCTGTGTCCTTTGAATTGTGACACAGCAGACCTCCCATGTGGAACTTTTGCACCTGAGCGGTTGCCGGGTTGCTGGCTTTTGGAATCGTCCTGCTGGACCGGGGACCTCTCGGTTACTGGGTTGTTCAGGTTCTCTCCGGACCTATTGACAAGTGTCCCTTTTTGCCTCTTCTTAAGCGTGCATATATCTTCGTGCTCTGAGTCAGTATCGATGACCGGAGAGCGAGTGACTTTTAGCTTGGAACAATGTCCCCTTTTTATACCTTGCCAGCGATTCCCCTCCCCTTCGTAGTTGTCTTCTTCCGAATCCGACAGTTTGTTTTTGTATTGGTGGGATTCTCGATTGCGGCTAGGTATCGTCTTAGCAATCTGTACTGCTTCGCACCTTTTGTTAGACTTGTCCAGTCTCTTTTTAGCACACGCGTTATCTTGCCTTCCTAAGAGCTGGAGAGCCGTATCTTTAACCACCTTGTCACTCCTGCTCAGTTTAGATCCTCTCTTGTGGGGCCTGAGGTTGTCCTTTGTGCGTTTGACACGCTTGTACTCTGGCATCATAGAATCGCTGTCCGAGTCGGATAGCAGTGCGCGCTTATAGGCGCTCCTTTCCTCTTTCAAACCACTGCAGCCAGGCTTTGGGGAGCATCTTTTTCAGACTCTGAATGTGACTCCTCGCTCTTATACATGTACCTATGTCCCCGATTAACATTCTTGGTTTTACACTTAGCCACTTTGGCCCTGTTTTTCACCTGAGCACAGAACGCGTCGTCGTCCTCCTCCTCTTCACTGCTATATTCCTCACCGGTAGATCCGTCGTTTATGAATTTGTCACTGATATCGTATTCGTCAAGGGGCTCGCGTCGTCGTAGCTCATTGTAGCCTCCAACTCCTCCCCGGGGATGTTAACTTCATCCACGTTACACTCTTCCTCTTCACTGTTGTCTTCTTCGGCCTGGCTCAGCCATGGCTGGTCATCTTCGTCGCCACTGTACCTGGGACGTGGCCTGTGAGCTCCTGAATCGCGACGTTTCGTATCACTCTTTGACCTGGATGACTTAGTGCCCAATGACTTATTTGACTTAGAAGCCGATAGATTCCGATCTACCACTTTGGTCTTGTGAAAAAGCTTTTTGTTCTTAGCACATTGGCCAACTCGTGTGCTACCCGAATCCATTTTCTTCCTTTCTGCTTCAGGCTTCATGGCTCTGGACAGGTTAGCCACCGGCTGCTCCGACTCATCCCTCGGTTGACGCCGGGAACCCTGGAAGGATAATAATATCTTGCGGCTCCAGTGGTCGGTGGCCAAAGACTTTAAGCAATCAACCAGGGCTTTGCTGAGTTTGTCCTGCAAGCGGTAACTCTGAAGTATATTGATGACGGTTCGGTTGTTGCTGACCCATTCGGCAAGGGTGTCCCCGTGTCTTGTGTCCAACAGGCTTTTATCTAATCCAAGGAGAGTACAAACAGCGTCTATTCGGAGACTGTCATCGTTCAAACAAGGTTCGCTCAGCAGCAGAGCCGGAAGATTCTTGATCCACGTCACAATGGGAATGGGTTCGGGTGTGACGATAGAGTACACGATGTCATTTGTCTCACTGGCACCAGGCACAGCTTCGTCTTCGCTGTACTCATCAACGTCGGCCGGGTTCTTAGAGAACATGTCAGGCTCTTGCACTTGGGTAGAGTGTGGAGAGGATGATGCGCTATCGGGGTCACACCGCTCTCCCCTTCCTACCTTCAGATATTTCTTCAATTTTTTTTTGATAAGTGCGGAGTTTTAAAAAGAGCACCTTAGCCGTGGCATACAGCTGTAGCATACAGCTGTACCAACTCCTTGTCCTTGATCTTGCTCGTATCATGTTTGATCAGGGAGTGCCACATCTTCTGGGCTTTGGCTATGTTGTCGGGGGTGTGTTGTTTGAACAACTCTTCAAACGCCGTAGCCATATCGGGATTCCCATCGTTACCATATCTCCTTTCCCGGTATCTGGACGCGATGTGGGCCAACTCTAACCAGTCGTTTCTCATCTGCTGCTCCACCATTCCGGTCCGCATCTTTTGTACGGTGGTGTGAACGATATTGTCAGATGAGTACATGTCCCAGAACTTGACGTAGTCTCGCACCTTCTCAAGTGGGCAATGTAGCAGCTCTGCCACTGCGAACGCATTGGGAATCTTACAGTCCATAAATTTAATGGCCAGTTCAACTATTTCGACCATGATAGGGTCACTAATCATACTCTCCACGTGCTTTGGTATGTAATTGCACCAGCTGGTTGGATTCACACGCTTGATGAACGCTGCCAATGCGGGATTGTGTATCTCCTGATACATTTCGGGCCCGGTGATAAACGTGTCTCTCCCAAGCTCCTTTAGCGTGTCATTCCAACAGCTCACCAGCTCACCATTGCCCTTGACGCACGATTGCTTCACGGCCCTGCAAAACCTCACAGTAGTAGACACGTACAATTCAGGAGCCAGATCCTGGCCCTTTCTCAGTACGACAACAGGTACCAGGTTCACCCGCTTGCCATCCAGGAACTTGCTGCTCCTTCTGAAGTAGACAGTACGAGTAGCATGGTTCTCATAATGGAAGTGCTTTAGGTCACATATCACTTCATTTTCCGTGAAACAATCAACCCTTGTCTCCCTCTTTTTCTTCATCATGTCAGCCGAAGCAGTGCCTACTACGCAGCACATGGGGGCTATCTCTTCCATGTGAGAGACTAGAGCCTGAGTGGACATTGTTTTGTCCTCCGTGCACAACAACTGGACAGGCTGTATTTGTTTAAAGGAAGGGGTGAGGGCTGTGGAGTGAGTGGGCACTTCCAGGGCCATATCCCAAAATTCGAACGTGTTACCCGTGACATTTTTCAGCAACCCCAGGCTCTTGAGTCCCGGAACAAACAGTACCTCTTGGATGAAGTATGACTTGACATTGCTTTTCCCGTTTGTCAGGAAGAGCACGGTGTAGGTTCCGATCATGGACCGGCTGCTGTCGCAGTAGAAGAAGTTGTGTTTGTCAGAGTACTGTGTGACCACTGGAATCACCTTCTTACCCTTGGGACTTATCAGTTCTTTAGTCGGTATATAGAAGTTTGTGTAGTTACCGTATGCCAGTAGCACGTGCTTGAGACCGGCCTTGTCTCCATTTGCCA
This sequence comes from Salvelinus alpinus, assembly GCF_045679555.1. Classification (NCBI taxonomy): domain Eukaryota; kingdom Metazoa; phylum Chordata; class Actinopteri; order Salmoniformes; family Salmonidae; genus Salvelinus; species Salvelinus alpinus. The sequence goes on along the minus strand of NC_092091.1, from coordinate 36,314,435 downwards.
TAGACTCTAAGCCTGTCCCACTTTCAATGTCAACTAGGTCCATCAGCGCAAGTAGTAACGAACGCGACGGTTGTTGTTGTATAGTGATAGCGTCCTTGATCACCATATTCCTGATAATCTTATGTATGGTTTTTGGTTTGTATCTTTTCTCTCTCTCCGACAGGGCCTGTTGCTTACACATCAACAGGTCGACCACTTTATCAAACAGTCCTTGTGTCCGTTTACAAGTGAAGCTATCTTTGTAATCAGATTTGAAATACCAAGGAGGCTGTTCGGCAACGATATATGTTGTGGTTACACCTTCCATCGTGTTTGTCTATCGATGAATATCACCTCTCATAAACGGGTCTTGTGTTTCACATGAACCTGCCTTTAAACAAGTAGCCCACTGTAGTCTATGGGGTAGAACGGGAGCCTGTTACACTTCTCTCAAAGCATTTCAGGGTTGTGGAGTGAATGGGCTTTGAGCATTCAGTGTGCTTTTACATGACAGCCTTGTAATGACATCACCTACCATTGGTTGGATAACATAACCTTCACTCATAGTACACTCAACACATATTGGCTATTGAACCGTGACTGGTACAGCGCACCACAAATCTATTATCCAAACATGACTGTAGTATCCGGCACAGTTTGGCTATCTGACCATGACTGGTACATCCCACCACAAATCTATTATCCAAACATGACTGTAGTATCCATCACAGTTTGGCTAGCTGACCGTGACTGGTACATCTCAACACGAATCTATTATCCAAACATGACTGTAGTATCCAGCTCGGGCTGCTCTATCCAACTGTGAGCTGGTACACGTTTTTATGCTTTTATACTCTGCCTTCCTAAATGTATATTCTGTCTATGACCGTGTTGATATAATAGTGAAATTATAAAATACACGTTTGAGTATTGGGATAGACATGGGTGAACCAAGTTCAAGCTTTGACAGTTTTATAAATGATTTTATAAATGTGACTGGAGATGTTCACTCTTGCACGGTCTCTGACAGACTGAGAGCAGTTTGTGTCGGGGGACTCTGAACGGGGCGGAGTTACTGTAGCTATTCAATGTGTCCGACAGAAGCACAGTGACACTCAACAGAGAGGCCCGGGTTGGTGGGGGAAATCACCTGGCACTTCTCTGTTGAGACTGGGATACCACTGAGTGAAACCACTTCAGGTTTTGACAGACAGGGGCACAATGACATAATTCCTATATTGTGTCAGAAATAAATACCTAATTCCTAGACTTGTGCCACATATGTAAACGGTTCATGACTAAATAGACATAATCAGTATTGTCATTGCAATGAACAGTGGTGTCAGGATGTGTGTTTCCAGGCTAGGTCCCGCAGACTTCCAAGACTTTTCCAATTGGTCTATCACCCTCTTCAGGTCCGTATACCTGCAGGGAGAGAGACAGGGTGAGTCCAATGTAAAAAGTAGTACTACTGTCCTTACAAAGGAAACAAAGCTCATCACACCGTCGCTGACGTTGAACAGTTTCACCTGTGTCTTCACATCCTCCAACTCCTTCAGATCTGGCATAGTCAACATTGGGTTTCTTCGCGTTGTTGTAACGGTGGCACTTGCGGAGGCTGCTAGATGGACATTGGAGCAGGAGCTGTCAGCTTGCCCATGTCTCTGATACATAAAATAATGGTATTGTTTATCGCCGTATCCCCCGAAGGTGGTGCCTGCATCGATCATGAAACAGCAATGGTCTGGGCTTATCATTCTGGTCATAGTGTCATTCCATACTTCAATTAAACTCCACAACTGGCTATTTTCGGGTTCTATGTAGAGCATAGAGATTCTAATGACACCATTCAGTGGCTTAACCAAGGCGGCCTTCTTAACCTTGTCAACTTTGGCAGTATAGTAGAACATAGCGCAAGTGTCCGCCTTCGCACTCAGATTGAAGGTCACACTTCCTATCCTGTAGGTGCCTTCGTCGGTGCACGTGAGGAAACGAATGCTAACTTGGGATCCCACTGGGGTGAGCGTGAGCTCATATATGTGTTCCGTAGCGTACACAACGTTATTGTCCTTATAGAAAGGCTCATTGCTGTTTGCCAAGTATCCCGGTAACTTGACAGTGTTTCCCATTGTAGCTACAATGGTGAATGGTCAGGTCTCTCATCTGTAAGACCTGTCACCCTTGTCAACACGCAACACTCAACTGTACTTGCTGCAGTGAGCAGCATACACATTGTTATAACAATGTACATTGCCATAGTGAGTGGTTGTTAACAAGTCTTAGACAGTGTTTAGTCTTGACTGTGTTCACAGGGAGCGCAGCCTATGAATGGGACCTGCAGGAGCAGTTGAGCCCTTTTATATACGCTGAAACCATCCCCTTCCCCAGACATCGCTGTATCATCCAACCATGGCTGATTCCACCTACCCAATGTTAAGTGTATGAGGGGTACGGTCCAGCTACATACAACTGACAAGGACACGTACATGGCCCCTACATGGGTTGGAGAGATGTCACTGCAGACTGATGACATTGTAGCCCTGGCTGTGTAGAGGCTGTGTAGAGTGGTTACCCCGTGTATCCAAACAATGTATGGGGACACAGGATCAGGTCCTGTTGCAGGGTCTGGAAATGATGGACCTTAGCAAAGTGTTGAGTGTGAAACGCAATACAAGTCGCATACACCAGGTGTCACTGTTTATTACACAACACTGTACATATTGTAATAATTGACATAGACCCACATGTATATACAGCATAGCCTTTAGAACCAGGATCAAAATATATACGCTAACAAGGAAATCAGTTTGTTACGGATAAACACACTTTTCAAGGAGTGGAATTCACGGATAAAGACAATTTCACCGCATGGCTGTATCACGTACTGACAGTTAGGCTTCCTTTCGAACACTCCAGCCTTAGATCTCCACTGTAGCTAAAGACGCATGACATACTGAGACATTGTGATATAGGTGATATGGTCCTGTGTGTACAGGAGATACGTATCCAATTAAATATCCTCCTCCTGCTCACCTGAAAAGAGTGATACACGTTTTGCATTGTTCAACGGCACAGGTGTGTAACTGTCCAGAACAGCCTCAGCTTCCAGCCGATATCCAGTGAGCTGGGTTGCCGTACTCCACTTGTCCACAAACTCCTGGTTGCACAACGACTCCCCGTTCACCACATACACTTTGTTGAAACAGTTGAAAAAACTGGATATCATCTCAGTCCTAGCCCCTGTGATCCCGATCAAGGGTCTGGGTATGTAACTGGAAGACACGAACAGTACGCGGCGTTGCTCGAGCGGCGATAGTCTTTGGAAGCACTTCAGCTTATTGGTTATGTACCGGGTGTATTCATTGACAAGCAGCTCTTGTTCCAGAATAGAGCTGTGCTCGCCCCTAAACGAGGAGTCCAGGTCTACTAAGAGGTCGCAGTTAACTTCTACTTGGTACTCATCCCGGATCCGGGAGCACCCTCATCAGTAAAAAAGCTGACTAGCATAGCCTAGCATAGCGCCACAAGTAAATACTAGCATCTAAATATCATGAAATCACAAGTCCAAGACACCAGATGAAAGATACACATCTTGTGAATCCAGCCATCATTTGCGATTTTTAAAATGTTTTACAGGGAAAACACAATATGTATTTCTATTAGCTAACCACGATAGCAAAAGACCCAACCGCATATTTTCACCATTTTTTTACTGCATAGGTAGCTATCACAAATTCGACCAAATAAAGATATAAATAGTCACTAACCAAGAAATAACTTCATCAGATGACAGTCTGATAACATATTTATTGTATAGCATATGTTTTGTTCGAAAAATTTGCATATTTCAGGTATAAATCATAGTTTTACATTGCAGCCACCATCACAAAATCTCACCAAAGCAGCTAGAATAACTACAGAGACCAACGTGAATTACCTAAATACTCATCATAAAACATTTATGAAAAATACACGGTGTACAGCAAATGAATGACAAACATCTTGTGAATCCAGCCAATATTTCAGATTTTTTAAGTGTTTTACAGCGAAAACACAATATAGCATTATATTAGCTTATTACAATAGCCTACCACACAGCCGCATTCAATCAAGGAACGTTAGCGATAGCGAATAAACCAGCAAAAGATATAAATTTTTTCACTAACCTTCTCAAACTTCATCAGATGACAGTCCTATAACATCATATTACACAATACATATATGGTTTGTTCGAAAATAAGACCTGTTGGAGTGACGCGACCACTCTTTCTTTTCTTCACCATGGCGCGAATCGGTCACCTGGATTGCGTTCTGAAAAGCTGTCGTTATAGGCGTTAGATATATCCGGCTCTGATTTTATTCGATATATGTGTTAAAAACATCATAAACTAGTTATATTAAACCGACTTATAGCAGTTTATATCAGTTGATTGCGATTTTCTGGAATTTCTTTGTCTTGCGTTATGGTCGGTTGGACACTGCTGCACCACATGGCTAGCGTTGGCTGCTAATTCTACAGATGAAGAGGGCATTCTACAACCAAACAACGATTATTCTGGACAAAGGACAACTTGTACAAGATTCTGATGGAAGCTCATCAAATAGTAGGAACCATTTATGATATTATTTCGTATTTCTGTCGAAAAATGTTTAGACTATATTCCGCCCAGATTTCGGGCGCTGTTTCGCTGAAACGTAAGCTGTATGTCCTAATAAGGTTATATTTAAAAATCTAACACAGCGGTTGCATTAAGAACTAGTGTATCTTTCATTTGCTGTCCAACCTGTATTTTTTAGTAAAGTATATGATTAGTTATTTGATTAGATGATGTGAGTGTCAGAAATATATCCGGATTATTTTGGGCAGTTTGGCTAGTATTCACATTGTTCAACCACGAATTGTACCGCTAAATATGCACATTTTCTTCTCCCCTTTCCAAAAGGCCGCTGTCCTTTCCGTCAGCACATCCCCAGCAAGCCGGCGAAATACGGCATCAAGTCGTGCGTGGCCTGCGACGCCAAGTCCAGCTACGCTTGGAAGATGCAAGTGTACACCGGCAAAGCGGCCAGCGGAGGCCCCGAGAAGAACCAGGCATCTTCTAATCATGTCTTCTATCACTGTCGCAGGGTGACTGAATACATACTCTAGGAACTTGGTGCATCTGTGCTTGCCTCCAGCAATGTATATGGCAAATGAGATAATCCCATATTGCTCTGTCTTCCAAATACATGAACAGACTCGTCCCCGTTCCTCTCCAAGGTATTCCGCTATGGCAAAAGCTCCAACTTTTACCTCAGGTCTATTCAGGGAAGACATAATTTCTTCCTCCGATATGGAGCCCCACCAGCACCAGCGCTCACACAGCGACTTTACGACTGAACGCCATGTTCTGTCCAATAAAGGCCAGTTGCCATACGATTCTTCCATCCAAGCCATTTTGAATAGACTTGATATTTCTTCCCCAGTGTTGAGAATGTTGTAAGATCCAAAGAACAGACCTTGCTATTTAACCTTTTATGGCTACAGGGCAGTGCCGGTACACTTATGACAACAGCCCGTCCAAGTGCAGGGCGCGAAATTCAAAATATATATTTTTGAAATATTTAACTTTCACACATCTTGTGAATCCAGCCAACATGTCAGATTTTTAAAATGTTTTACAGCGAAAACACCACGTATATTTATGTTAGCTCACCACCAAATACAAAAAAGCAGACATTTTTCACAGCACAGGTAGCTTGCACAAAACTAACCTAACTAACCAAGAACCAACCAAACTAACCAAGAAACAACTTCATCAGATGACAGTCTTCTAACAAGTTATACAATAAATCTATGTTTTGTTCGAAAGATTTGCATATTTGAGGTATAAATCATAGTTTTACATTGCAGCTACAATCGGAAATAGCACCGAAGCAGCTAGAACAATTACAGAGACCAAATTGAAATACCTAAATACTCATCATAAAACATTTATGAAAAATACATGGTGTACAGCAAATGAAAGACAAACATCTTGTGAATCCAGCCAATATTTCTGATTCTTTAAGTGTTTTACAGCGAAAACACAATATAGCATTATATTAGCTTACCACAATAGCCAAAAACACAACAGCATTGATTCAAGCCAACAGTAGTGATAACGAATAAACCAGCAAAAGATATACATTTTTTCACTAACCTTCTCAAAATTCATCAGATGACAGTCCTATAACATCATATTACACAATACATATATTTTTTGTTCGAAAATTTGCATATTTAGCGGCACAAATCGTGGTTATACAATGTGAATACTAGGCAAAATGCAATAACAATGTCCGGAGAAATCTTGGAGAGGCACCTAATCTAATCAATAACTAATCATAAACGTTACTAAAAAATACATGTTGGACAGCAAATTAAAGATAGCTTAGTTCTTAATGCAATCGCCGTGTTAGAATTCAAAAAATAACTTCATTACGACATCCAGCTTACGTTATGGCGAGAGAGCGCCCAAAATATGGGCGCAAACTAATAGTACACATGTTCGACAGGTTTGGTTTTAGAACGGCCTTTTTCCCTCTCGATTTAGCAAGCACACTAGCCAAGTGGCGCGAATCTCTCCATCGTCAACAAACTCAGAGAACGGAACACGGCAAAACTCCCGAAAAAATTTCAATAATCTGATTAAACTATATTGAAAAAACATACTTTACGATGATATTGTCACATTTATCAAATAAAATCAAAGCCGGAGATAATAGCCGTCTATAACGACAGCTTTTCAGAAGGCAATCCCAGGTTCCTTCTCGCGTCTTCCTGAAAACAGGAAATTGGTGTCACGTCATGCCAAGAGCTCTTATTCGACCTCAGTTCAAGCTATACACTCCATTTCTTCTCTCACTGCCTATTGACATCTAGTGGAAGGCGTATGAAGTGCATGTATAGTCATAAATCTCAAGCAAAATGATAGGGAGGGCCTGGAACAGAGCCTCGATTTGAGATTTTTCACTTTCTGACAGGAAGTTTGCTGCAAAATGAGTTCTGTTTTACTCACAGATATAATTCAAATGGTTTTAGAAACTTGAGAGTGTTTTCTATCCAATAGTAATAATAATATGCATATTGTACGAGCAAGAATTGAGTACGATGCCGTTTGAAATGGGCACCTTTCATCCAAGTTACTCAATACTGCCCCTGCAGCCCAAAGAAGTTAATATTGAAATGTGAAAATAAAGAAATTACTATATTCTGGTTGTATGTTTCTGTGTTATTCAACAAAGCACATTGTATACATAAACATACATAGAGATGTATGTCAGGGTACAAAACACTTCGGTTTAGTTTGCGTAGCGAACACTAGAGCGCCCAGCTTGGACTTGGCGTGCACTCGTTTGTGTATAGGACAAGGGTAGGTTGTCGACTTTTCATTCGCCTGGACACAAAAGAGTCCTGATCCGGTCTTCCTGATAGTCACAGGGACACCCCAGAGCAATGTCAGTCTCCGAGCTTCGCTTTCTACCCGGGTTTGATTCGGCACTCCCTCGATCTCGGATACCAGCAAGGGTTGACCGCGTCCCCGAGCTTTCAAGACGCCTCGGAAACGTCTCCCCAGCGATGTTACATCGGCTAGTATGGGGTTGGAGGAAAGGCCCACTGAAAGGGCCAGGGGGTCATCGCAGCCCGGGTCTTCAATGTCTTGGGTGTTGAATGTGTCTACGTACTCGAACCCTGAGTCCTCTTTGTAACAGTTGGGCAGCCGAACACACTTCCTAACCGAGTAACGGGCCTTGTCGATAGAGGAACGCCTGTTGTCGTGATCGCAGTTGAGCCTCAGATACCCCGAGCCCAACGAGCTAGGCCTTCCGGGTAGGAACACCTCATTGTAGCACTCGGTTCTTCGCCACGGTACTCAAGTGTCCTCTGGACGTGACCGTGTACCGGCGCACTGTGTGACCCGTCTTCCCTAGCGTGAAGTAACAAGTCACCGGAGGCTTTGCAGATGTGTTGATGTCACTTGGGGTAGATTGCCTCTGTTTCAGTACATGTGCCTTGTTCACGTTAGACTGCATGGTCCCCGAAGCAAGACACATAGTAGATGAGATCTGACATGACATCGGCTTATATCTGAGGGACTCTTCATCCCCTTTGGAAACTATTGGTTTGATGTTCACACCATGTGCTATTCGATCCAGGTTGGATATACGGCCCTTTCAAGGTTCAGACATTTACTCCTTAGTCACTACAGAGTAAACACACTCATATCCGTGTCCAAGGTATCAGATTGTATTGGTAAACACATGGGACATTGGCCTCATGTACATGATACATAACATTCAGCTGTTTTGTTGAACAGCTAACAACACAGTCTATGCACAGTCCAATTTGTTACAGCTCCATACCTATTAAACAGAGTAAAACAAAGTCATATTCGTGTCCAAGGTATCAGATTTTATTGGTAGACACATGGGACATTGGCCTCTTGTACATGGTACATAACATTCAGCTGTTTTTGTTGAATAACTAACAACAAGGTCTATGCACAGTCCAATTATAGGCACAGTGTTTGATGTTCCGGATCAAGTGTTCTACAGTTACACCTTCAACTCGTACAGGCTATCTTTAAGCTTGCTTATCAGCTTTGTCATTTTCTTGTAACAATCTGGGGCATGCGCTCCAGACGAGTGCCCGCACATGTAACACCAGTGCCGTTCAGCCAGTGTGATATATATCACGTGTTTCACTTCAACTGTAGGACGATTCCAAGCGTCTGGGACAGTGATCACGTTTGGGTGCGCTATGAACCCCCTGCGGAATCTCTCTTGTCCTATTTCAATCTTCAGACGGTGAGGGGTGTAGTTGGCCTTCAGGTATGGACACTGTCCTTTGGTAAAGAAAGCGTGTTGATTCAGGAATGTGTCACCTGGCACGAAGTCTGATATACCCACTTTGCAACTCGAGCACTGGTGACAGTCTCCCTTTCCCGTGTATTCCATGTTACTTGGGTCTCCCAAACAGGCAAACCGTGATAGGTTGTATTTGCAGCCTACACCACTGTCGGAGTCAACGTTGGCTGCTGATGTTACGGTAGCCTCCGGTTTCGAAGGAAACCCCAGTATTATTGCTTCATGGGCGAAGAACGAGTTGTCACCAGGTTGCATTTTCTTCCCTCCGTTTGTTGTGTTCATCCATTCAATCCGCTTCATCATGTTTACATCCCAGTATGGGTCGATACCGGTAGGCTCGTATTTTCCATTTAGGAAAACAATATTGTGGTGAATTGTGGGTTCTCCGACAAGTTCCTGTTTTTTTGGTGGACATTCCATGACCGTTTCTTCCTGTGTACGTAGAAGCTGAAACAGTACTACAGATCACAGAGCGCTACCTGACCGTGACACTCTGTATAGTGAGTAAATATGGTTACACAAGGGTATAACAACTGGAAGAGGGTTTGGTCATTCCTCTCTTTATGTAACTCCTGGATTCTCCGAGCGTGGAGGTTTCATCGTTTCCAGGAGTCCTAAAATTGCGAAGCCGGGCCACCCAGGGCCTTGCCTACGCGACGTCGGTGCCTCATAAGGGTTCGATATTCAGTGTTGGCCAAGTTACTGATAATGTCTTGATTCTTTTTCGAATGAAACTAGTCACATTGTACTACAAGGCGACGTATAGTTTGACTGTGTAACGTTGATGTAAAGTGATTCAATAAACAATGCCCATGTGTAAAAATGATATGGAGAGTATTGTTATTATTAGCAATCTGAGGTTAGAGTAAAAGAAAGACATACACAGGAACGCATAGATATTTTATTATAAAACAACTATGGTTATAATATATAATGACAAGGTTGGCATATGATCTTCTCATATGCTGATGTAAAGTGATTCAATAACCAATGCCCATGTGTAAAAATGATATGGAGTGTATTGTTATTATTAGCAAGCTGAGGTTAGAGTAAAAGAAAGACATACACAGGAACGCATAGATATTTTATTATAAAACAACTATGGTTATAATATATAATGACAAGGTTGGCATATGATCTTCTCATATGCTGATGTAAAGTGATTCAATAACCAATGCCCATGTGTAAAAATGATATGGAGAGTATTGTTATTATTAGCAATCTGAGGTTAGAGTAAAAGAAAGACATACACAGGAACGCATAGATATTTTATTATAAAACAAATATGGTTATAATATATAATGACAAGGTTGGCATATGATCTTCTCATTTGCTGATGTAAAGTGATTCAATAACCAATGCCCATGTGTAAAAATGATATGGAGAGTATTGTTATTATTAGCAATCTGAGGTTAGAGTAAAAGAAAGACATACACAGGAACGCATAGATATTTTATTATAAAACAACTATGGTTATAATATATAATGACAAGGTTGGCATATGATCTTCTCTTTTGCTGATGTCCTCTTCTCTTGTGCTGACTTGTGCCCTCAGTCTGAGGTTTCAGCCTGCCCATAGTCGAAGGGTTCAGCCGAACCTTCAGTCTGAGGTTTCAGCCTCCCATCCTCTGCGCGATCTCCTCTTGTCTTTTGCTGATGTCCTCTTCTCTTGTGCTGACTTGTGCACTCAGTCTGAGGTTTCAGCCTGCCCATAGTCGAAGGGTTCAGCCGAACCTTCAGTCTGAGGTTTCAGCCTCCCATCCTCTGCGCAATCTCCTCTTGTCTTTTGCTGATATCCTCTTCTCTTGTGCTGACTTGTGCCCTCAGTCTGAGGTTTCAGCCTGCCCTCAGTCGGAGGGTTCAGCCGTTCTATGCTTCATCTCCTTGTCCGAGGAGCTTCTCCTACTTGAGGTCTGTGCCTCACGAGGGTTCGACAAATACGTGTTGGCCAAGGTTGGCTGCTTTCTTGTTTCTTTTTCGGTTGAGGTTTCATCAATCGGTCATTACCTAACTGGGTTGATTCCACTCCTCTGAGAGATGTCCTCTCATATGCTGGATGATTCCCTTGGTTGGACGTTTCAGGTTGGACGTTTCATTAGTTCTGTGCTGGAGCTTCTCCTACACAAAGCCGGTCCACCCAGGGTCTTGCCTATGCGTTGACGTTTCATCCGTTGGCCATTACCTACCTGTGTCGATTCCTATCCTGGCCGCCATGTCCTCTCATATGCTAGCCGATTGCCCTTCTTGTGTAGGACAACCTATTCTCTATCGGACAATGTACTCAGTCGGCCGCTCCCTTTACCGAGTTTGCAAGAGGAGCACTTGGTGTGCCAGTTGGGCCCTTGTTATACTTACATGGGTAGAATGTGTGGAATCCTGACTAGTCAGGCATCACATCAAACTTAGCGTATCGGGACAGACTCAGGTAGGACAGAACAGAGAGTAAGAAAGGACAGAGTAGGAAAGGACAGAGTGGGAAATGATATGGTAGATACCCTTTGCCCGTTGGGAGCTATCTACAGTTATACTCACGTCGTTACTGGATGACAAGAAGTGAGCAAAGGACGATCCCTTGTAACCGGGGTCGAATCTGTAGATCCTATTCTCTGGGTTACCACAAATGGTCACTGGTTTCTCTGTGTGTTGAAAAGACTGCAGGTGCTGGAGTTCTTCCATGGCGCTCTCCACGCCAACTCTCAAGGTGTTGCACATGTGTTTATTCTGGGCCTGAACCATGATGTTGATATCGAGGTGTAGGAGAACAGCCGCTAGTAACAGCCTCATCATTAAACTTTTTCCACACTGTCTCGGGGCTAGGCAAAGTGTGTAAGGGTTGGCATAGCGAGAGAACTCTCTCTCCACCTGGTAAAGGTGACCTAGGGCAGGGTTGACGTGATCATAGTTCTCTGAGCCCAAAGGGGCTAGGCAGAGTTTCTCAAGCAGAGGGTGTTTATACTTGAAGAGAGAGTCTCCAAATTGACTACTGGTAACACCCAACACCACGCCCCTGAAGAGTTCTATCTGAAACGGTTCCATACGCATTCCTTTGACTTGGAAATATTCAAACACCCTATCTATCATACGTTCAAACCGGTACATCACGGAGTTTGACTTGTCGTTCACCGATGCGCCGTACAGCTGTAACTCGAGCATCCTCGCTTTAGCACGCTCCACCCCGAGCTCCTTTATTAGCGCAGCTTGTGCAAATCGGTCTTTTATCAGTCGATTGTACTCGGTCATTCTATCGGTATTCATTCGCTCCCTTTCTCTGTTGATATCGGCCTTGGAGAGCCTGGCTCTCACGCAGTCGACAGCAACCCCGATAGGGGCAGACCTAGCGTTATCAATGGGGTCGCTCACCAACTCACTGAGTAACCACGAGGTCTCGCTGGGGTTTGAGGACAGCGCTCGGTGTCGCGATCGCAACCCTGTTGATGCGTTACACCCAGAGCTTAGCTGGAGCTCGGGTGAATCCGATAGTGTCATACTGTGCCCCAGTGAATGCATCACGGACAACATTTCCATGTGTCACACGGGTAAGGAGCAATCTAATCCCTCGAAATGGACCGTACTAGAGTTTGTGTTACCGATGAAAATTCACTTCAGATACTGTTGGCTTTTCTCGGGGGCGCCCTGCCACACCACAAAGCGCCTGTGGAACAGAACGGAACCGTTAACCGATAGAGAACTGCTCTGGGTTAACTTCTTATGGCTGAAGGGGCAGTATTGAGTAGCTTGGATGAAAAGGTGCCCATTGTAAACGGCCAGCTCCTCAGTCTCAGTTGCTAATATATGCATATTATTATTAGTATTGGATAGAAAACACTCTAAAGTTTCTAAAACTGTTTAAATTATGTCTGTGAGATTAACAGAAATCATATTGGCAGGCAAAATCCTGAGTTGAAATCAAAACAGGAAGTGAGAAATCTGAGCTTTGTATGTATTCACCAGAGTCCCGAATGAAATCCAATTGAGATATTAAAGATGTTGCACTGCATAGGGGTTCCACTAGATGTCAACCATCAATAGAAATTATAATGAGACTTCTATGATGTTGTGGGAGTGAATGATAGCAGAATCAGTCAGGTGTCCATCAAGCAGCCATTTTCTGATCATGCTTTTTCCTCATGGAAGTCACCTACGTTCCATTGCTCACGCAGACAAGAAAGAATACTCCGGTTGGAACTTTATTGAAGCTATATGTTAAAAACATCCTAATGATTGATTCAGTACTTAGTTTGAAATGTTTCTTCGACCGGTAATATCACATTTTGAAGTTTTTGTCCGATATAAAGCTGACCAGAATTAGCGTTTGGACATGTTTAACAAACGCGCTAACAATTGGACATAAATAATGAATTTTCTCGAACAAAACAAACATTTATTGTGGACCTTGGATTCCTGGTGTGCTTTCTGATGTAGATCATCAAAGGTAAGGGAATATTTATCATGTATTTTCTTGTTTATGCTGACGCCATCTTTGCAGCTGTGGTATTTTACTTTTGAGCGTCGTCTCAGATTATAGCGTGCATTTCTTTTTCTGTAAAGTTTTTTTGAAATCTGACACAGCGGTATTAAGGAGAGGTATATCTATAAGTCAATGTGTATAACTTGTATTATCATCTATATTTATGATGAGTATTTCTGTTGAAACGATGGGCTATGCAAAGTCACTTGATGTTTTTGCAACTAGTGAATCTAGTCGCCTCAATGTAAACTCAGATTTTTTTATATTAATATGAATTTAATCAAACAAAACATCCATGTATTGTGTAACATGAAGTCCTATGAGTGTCATCTGATGAAAATGATCGAAGGTTAGTGATTCATTTTATCTCTATTCTGGTTTTTGTGAAGCTATCTTTAGCTGGAAAAATGGCTATGCTTATTGTGGTTTTATGGTGACCTAACATAATCGTTTGTAGTGCTTTCGCTGAAAAGCCTATTTGAAATCGGACACTTTGGTGGGATTAACAGTGTAGTTGAGCAGGGCACGGGGAAATACACTGGGCACATAAGGGATGTCAACGTGAAGCGTTTGGTTCAAGCTTGGATAGGGCACACCCCTGCCAACCTGGACATGTCTTTTGAGGAGTTTCTGCTCATGCCATCAGGGGAAACTGAACGTGTTGGTGTTGGGTTCACTACAAAGCACAGGAGTTTGAGGTGGACGATGATCTCGCAGCATACATCATGGAGATGAGGCTTCAAGAGGAGTTGAACCGCGGCCATGTACCTCATAGCACAACACACCAAAGAACTTAGTTTGTAGTAGCCTAGTGACCTGGGTACTGTGGTTTAACGGGAGTAGTGAATGAACCGTTTACACAAGCCGATTGTTTTCTGTTATTAACTACGTGCAAGCCGAAAGGGACCAGTACAACCGTTTGTTATACATAGCACAAGGGAAGGACTCGAGATGGAGAAGATTGACACCAGTGTGAAAGCGTTCCTAGATAAATACGATCATACGAAGGACAGTTCCAAGTTCCTGGGGATGAAGTTTCTAGTTTTTACAGCTTTGCCGGTGAACGCTCTACGTGCCATGGGTGTCACTGAGAGGTTCATATGTGACCATACACAACTTGTACAAAATCTCACCCAGAAGTGGCTGGGGCCACATGTTCGGATGCTGAAAGATGAGCAGGTAGAGCAAGTACAGCAGCCACAAGGCGAGGAGGAAGCTACACCATGGTTGCAGGAGCACAATAATGTCACCGCACGCTCCACAAGCGTAGAGATAGGAGTTAGAAATGCATTGCTATTGATAGGGCAATCGTTGAAGACAACTCACAGGAATCTAGACATCATGTTCTGTCCCTCTTGTAAAGCTGCTCGGGAGGCAGTTGCAGCATTGCTGACGGCCCCATGGGAGAACCTCATCTCACACTACGAGTTCATGATAGTGTTCGCTTCCTTCCAGCGCAACATTATCTTCTACTCTAGCATGGATCACGGCCAGCTCAAAAACCTATACAGTCAGATGGTATCGTTCTCACCTGCTAGGATACTCATGATCGACACCTTAATCTCAGTTTACACCAAAGGCGGACTCGGTAAACACCTACAATGTGCTTCCTTCGATGTGCCCTGCGAGTTGTCGAGGACTATAACACTTGCCATAGGCAACCAGGTCCCGGAGCAGTTCATACACGAGTGCATCTCGAGCTGTCACTGGAAGGGGTACGGCGATATGGCGCTCGCGGCGTTCGCTTCAGCCGAATCAATTCGCAGCGGACCCCTTAAGTACTTGGCCGTTATCAAGGAGAGCCTAAGGGAAAGAGGATCTCTTCACACCATCATATCTCTAGCGGTTACCGGGTGGATGGTGAAACTCTCAGACTCCGAATGCACATGCGGCACCTGGGGTCAGGCCGTGGAACTGATCTCGTGCTTCGTACCAGACACCGAGACAACGTTGACGATCCAGGACGAGGCTCGTATAAGAGCTTACATTTGCACCCTGTTAGACCTGAGTCCGCCTCCAAACACATCGTTTCGCGGCGGGGAACACAAGAACTTAGATTACGGATACATGTTTAGAGACCTTCTGGTATCGGTCTTTGACTCGGCTGACGACGTGACAACTCACCACTAGCTTTCCGCTTGTCAACTCCACAGCACAGCACACGCCGGCACAGGATTTAGAGCCTCCTCCGAATGTTGGGTCGAGACACAGGTACGCTCTGACCACAGACGCACGACTCATATATTCCAGGGTGACACTGTTATTCGACAGGAACTTGTTTATGACCGAGGGCTCGAAGGGAGTGGTGTTGTCCGTCTTGGTATCCGTGGACGAAGTGCTGCTGCTACCGGTGACTTCGCTCTCGAATCCTTTCGGCGTGACCATGTTCATCAGCTCCTTCAGATGGTTGTCTACGGATATATGTTGTGGACAGTACACTCCGAGGCAGAAGCAGGTCGGTCCCGGTTCCCTTTCGTGATACCTACACTTGAAGCTCTGCGACACAACGTGGTACGCGGGCTCCCCGTCATCCCCGCGGATATCTGCCACTTTGTTCAGCCACGGAGTGTTGTTGACATGACTTGTGATGTGCACTTGCTTTCGCCCTCTGAATGCAATGTTCGGCAGCACAGCCAGTAGCACCTTAGAATTGACAAAGCCCACTTCGTCCACCAGAATGAGATCGGCGCTCTGTCCTCTGCTGGCCTGGGAAGAGACAACATATGGAGAGATGGGAGTGGTTACGCTACACTGTTGTCATTCAAGATAATAACACCGGTGATTGTACGGTTCATATTCTCAAGAAAGAGAGTGGAGAGGAAGGTGAGGAATTAGAGGAAGTGGACAGACAGAAGAACAAGAGCAAGACGATAAGGAAAGCAGCGGAGCCCGATAGTCAGCGGACCCGGGATGAACCACTCACACATAGAGTTAATAGAGGATCCCCAATGGGTGTCCTACTGTGTTGAGAACGAATGCTCTTTCAGAGATCACATTCAGGGGTACGTGTGCAGAACACACTGCAGCAGACACGTGTGCTCAGGTTCCAGTTGCTCCTTGATACAAACCATGGTAACTCGAACCCGGTATCAGACTGGGTCCTTTGGAGCTTCGTGTCCCGTTGCGGCTCTGCTCGTGTTTCACAAACCTGAGTTGGAGTTCAGAGGTCCGTACTACATACCCGATAAAGGGGATCCTGTCGAAATGGGTTATGGTGCGAAAGAATACCAACCGGCGAA
Organism: Salvelinus alpinus; assembly: GCF_045679555.1. Lineage (NCBI taxonomy): Eukaryota > Metazoa > Chordata > Actinopteri > Salmoniformes > Salmonidae > Salvelinus > Salvelinus alpinus. The sequence continues at coordinate 36,297,860 of NC_092091.1, read as the reverse complement.
GGGCGTATGCTGCTCGGAGGGGGACGGCAAACATATAATAGTGAAAGCAAGCTTGTCTGTCATGATCGCATTGTTCTCAACAGCGCTAACCGAAGGATTCCGTAGTCAATATGATATCATCGACAAGAATCAGGGTTGATTCTTGTCGATTCATGTTGATTCATGTACAGTAATTGTGCTTTATTCAGATATTGCTGCATAGATATAAACAGCAACACAGGTTCAAATGAGCCTGGTGTCCTGCAGTCAAAGTGGTACAGTTGATCCTTGGGGTTGTCCTTCACTCAGTGATTTACCAGACCCTTTCGTCTTCTTCTTCTTGTTTTGCATGCAGACAGGTCTTTTCCACTTCATTGTAGCATTACTCTTACTTTGCTGCCTAGGACGCACAGCCTGCCGGCTCTGTCTTTTTTCCATGTAATCACAGAGTAATGTTTCGTGATTGTCAGCAGAGTATTTTGCACGCTCCGAGTTGTGCTTTTCCAGTGCCTCGCGCTTCCACTGTAAATTGACAATGCTGGTTATGGGAGCGTCACCGAACTGCACCAGTGCGTCGTACGAGTGCTCGGGGCCGGCTCTGATGACTCTATCGGCGAAGTCTCTCCTGAACGCTATCCCGCAGTGCAAGCAGTTCCAAAACTCGTGAGAAGGGCATGTATGCCGAGGCTGCCGCTCCCGGACACACGGAATGCGTTGTATCTGTGAGCTCAGGCTCTCGGGACAATCTGAAGCCAACATGATCTTGGTCAAAGACGTAGATGCCTTCACAGGCCATGTCCTTTGGTGAGTCTCCCATTCGTACGTATCCATGATCCAGCTGTCGAAGTGTACAGTAGGCAGTGATGTGGGAGAATAACCATATGAGAGAAGCTATCTTTCTGTTATAGGTGGTAGCTTGTACGGTTTTGTGCAACTGTAGCTCTACCCCCTTGTCCAAGGGTAAAGCGATCATAGAGACTCTCTTGGACACGGCTATATTCTTCACCAGACCTGAGGCAGTCTGTATAGGGAAGCCCGATGCTATCAAGTGCTTGAATAACACGACTCTCTCAGCCGTGCAGTTATATCTCAAGTTGTATCTACGGACCGGACCTATCATCGCCATGCACATGTAAGAGAGCAGCTTATCGTTGGTGCCTGTGGAAGCTGTTGACCTTAGGTTCATTCTCAGATCTTCGACTTTCAACAGAGCCCTGAGGCTGTCCAGCTCCGCTTCGGGGTACTGCCCAGACAGGAACTGGGCTCTCTCCCGACTCCTATTCAGAGATCCGTAAAATTGGTAGAGGCAGCGCAGGGGATAGGAGCTCAGATATCTAGGGGCCTCTAGCTCCTCCAGTGTGTGGCTATGCGATTGGAGTTGGTGGAATATGTCTTTACCCAAAGTCTTCTGCTTGGTTATCTCATCACGTCTCTTCAGGGACTCCAACTGCTCTAGGAACTTGATGGGTTTCAGACTTTCACCGGCGCATCGGTCATCCTTGGTGGCATCGGTTAGGAAAACGCTACCACAGGGTCCGGCTCGCACCATTTCGTCGTTGTCGTCGATCCGGAGTTGACACGAGTCCGCGGCTTCTACGGGGATGTCTTTCTGTCCGAACATGAACTGCTCGTGCCTGAGCGTGAAGTGGTAGCACATAATCTTCCTCCTCACTTCTTCCCAGGTATCGACCGTGATGTCCGTTTCAAATAAACACTCGGGACACTCCTTGGTGTCCATAGCCAGCTGCGGCACCATTGGGTACCGGAGCATTAGCGAAAGGAAGTCCTGCAGCGAATCCAAGGTGTTGAGGGACTCTTCGTGAGAGCACGTCATGACATCTCTGCCCAGCTTCGCGTACACACTGACTGCCTCTGACAGTGTCAGCGGTTGATTTGGGGTACCGACTATGGTTTCTCCCTTCTCTACGCCTCGGCACGTGAGCCACACTGTGTACTCGTTCACCTGTTTGTCACAGGGGTCTTCGGGTGTCGATGACGACCGCTTGGGCTCCTCAAATGAGTCTAGGAATTGCTCCAGTTGTGAGTCAATCTCTCCCAGTAACCTCGCTCTGCACGCCAAGTCGTACAGGTTGATCACTGTCATTGTCATTCTCTGCCCTTCCTGATGCTCGACATCAGAGCCTCTAGCGCTCCCGGCAAAGCGTAGTGAGCGGCGAGCCTGTCATTCCCCGCCCAAGGCAAACTGGCCTCTCGTTCTAGGTTGTGTGGTAACTCCCTGAACATGTAAGCTAGGGCGACCGCTCTCCTCCTACAGCCCGTGGTAACGACAATGCAGCGGCTGATCTCCCAAGCTAGTTTAACTTCTAATTGCACACAATCCCGGATCCGGGAGCACCCCCATCAGTAAAAAAGCTGACTAGCATAGCCTAGCATAGCGTCACAAGTAAATACTAGCATCTAAATATCATTAAATCACAAGTCCAAGACACCAGATGAAAGATACACATCTTGTGAATCCAGCCATCATTTCTGATTTTTAAAATGTTTTACAGGGAAGACACAATATGTAAATCTATTAGCTAACCACGATAGCAAAAGACACAACTTTTGTTTTCCACCATTTTTTTCCTGCATAGGTAGCTATCACAATTTCGACCAAATAAAGATATAAATAGCCACTAACCAAGAAACAACTTCATCAAATGACAGTCTGATAACATATTTATTGTATAGCATATGTTTTGTTAGAAAAATGTGCATATTTCAGGTATAAATCACAGTTCTACATTGCAGCTGCAATCTGAAATAGTGCTGAAGCAGCCAGAATAATTACAGAGACCAACGTCAAATACCTATATACTCATCATAAAACATTTCTGAAAAATACACAGCGTACAGCAAATGAAAGACCAACATCTTGTGAATCCAGCCAATATTTCAGATTTTTTAAGTGTTTTACAGCGAAAACACAATATAGCATTATATTAGCTTACCACAATAGCCAGAAACACAAGCCGTTTACCAGCAGCAAAGGTTAGCGATCCTAACAAACCAGCAAAAGATATATAATTTTTGACTAACCTTCATATACTTCATCAGATGACAGTCCTGTAACATCATATTACACAATGCATATAGGATTTGTTCGAAAATGTGCATATTTAACAGCACAAATCGTGGTTATACAATGTGATTAGTAGTCAAACTTCAAGCAATCTGTCCGGCGCCATCTTGGAGAGGCACCTAATCTAATCGATAACTAATCATAAACTTGACTAAAAAATACAGGTTGGACAGCAAATGAAAGATGCATTAGTTCTTAATGCAATCGCTGTGTTAGATTTTTAAAATTAACGTTACTACGATATACAGCGTGCGCTAAAGCGAGACCGCACCGCAATTCATGGCGGAATTATTGTTTCACATTTTTCAACATAAATACGAATTAATAGCATAAAGACCTCTTACTATTTGTTGAGCTACCATCAGAATCTTGGGCAAGGTGTCCTTTGTCCAGAACAATCGTCTTTTGGTTGAAAGATGTCCTCTTCAACCGTGTAATTAGCAGCTAACGTTAGCCATATGCCGGAGAGGTGTCCAACTCGCGACGACGCATGACAAAGAAATTCCAGAAAATCGCAATAAACTGCTATAAACTGCTATAAGTCGGTTTAAATTAACTACCTTATGAAGTTTTTAAGACAAAAAAACAATTAAATCAGAGCCGGAGATATAGAACTGCTAAACCGAAAGCTTTTCAGGACGCCATGCTTGGTGTCCCTCCTGCGTCAGGCCCCGCGTCGAAAAGGTCGGTACTTCCGTTCCAAGAGGATTTATACTCCCCCAGATGGTGCTATCCACTCCATTCAAAGTCTCACCACTTACTGACATCCAGGGGAAGGCGTATGCAGTGCATGTAGCCCCATAGCTTACAAGGGAATTTATAAACCGACCCTGGAACAGAGACCTCGATTTCAGAAATCTCACTTCTTGACAGGAAGTGAGCTGCAGAATGAGTTCTGTTTCACTCAGAGAAATAATGCAAACGGTTTTAGAAACTAGAGAGTGTTTTCTATCCAATAGTAATAATAATATGCATATTGTACGAGCAAGAATTGAGTACGAGGCAGTTTAATTTGGGAACAAATTTTTTTCAAAGTGTAAACAGCACCCCCTATTGAGAAAAGCATTTCCTCTCTCCCCTCGCGCACCACAATCGCAATCCTTGGGTTTATAGGATATACATCAGGGGAGACGCTGTCGGCTAGGGCAAACGTTGCCATAAGAACCATAGACCCAGCGGTGTCCGACTCCCCGTGTACAAACACGGGTCTCAGTCCACACCCGTAAACAAGTACGGTGTAAACATCGTACATCACGGAGAAGAACTTGTGAGGTTTGTAATACTTCACTAGCCTGCCCTTGTTGTCCAATTGCGCCCTGGTCCTGTAGTCCTCGTTGTGAACGGGTTTGAAGAACACATGTCCTCCGTCACCGGGGAGCCTGGGGACGAACTCAATTTCCAGACATGAATTGAGTACCAGGAAACATGAAACTCCCCTCTCACGCCACTCACAGTTCACCATAATGGGCCCTGGGGTCCCGTTGTCTGTTTCTTCGCCTTGGTCTTCTTTGTGGTCTTGGTCTTCTTTGTCTTCTTGATCATCTACTTTGTCGTCTTCATCGTCTACACTCCCCTCAGATCCACTGTCGACCTGATCATCAACCCCCTCGGATCCGCTTTCCTCGTCAGAGTCCCCGTCCGAGGACTCTGGGTTGCTGTCGGCGAACTCGGGTTCGGTTTCCTCCTCAGAGTCCCCATCCGAGAACTCTCAGTTGCTGTCAGAGAACTCTGGTTCACTTTCATCGTAGCTCACGAATTCACCTTCCTTACGTCTAGCAAAGGACTCCTTGTAGTCGATGAGGTACCAAAACCTCTCTCTCCTAGGTATCAGTTTCCCATCAGAACACCTCTTCCATTCTCGCAGCTGCTTGCCATACCAAAAGCAACCCGCAGAGTCTCGAGCGGGTGCCTCCGTGAAGTCCGCACGCCCAGACTCCCATCTGTACTTTAACTCGGACACCTTGGTGCAAAATGAACCCGGGTCCCTCTTTGACCACGGTAAGGGGTTCTTCCAGGTTTCAGGGCCTCGAATTCCCTTTGGTAGACAGCGCAGCTTACAGAACTCCCTAAGTGAACGGTTGCAACGAACGTGTACCTCTGAGCAGTCACTCTCCCCACATTTCACGCTGTCCAGGGGTGTCTTGATGACAGCGTGCACGCCTGCTTCCCCTTGCATCGCAGACACTTTCAATGTCCCTGGGGTTGAATGCAACACCAGGTTCCCGGATGAGTTGACACGAATAACCCCTTTAGACTTTGCGAGCAGAGAGGTCACGTCCTCCCTACTGCAGCAAGGCTTTTTACAGGAGATGAGATACCCGGTGCTACTTGTTTTCAGAACGTCTAAACCTGGGGGTAACGTGTGAGTCCACCGTTGTGTACTGGAGTCAGTCTCGGGCGTGAAGACGGTCACAGTGCGGGATCTGAACGGTCCCGTCGCACCCGCAAACCAGGCCAGTGCCCGCTGCAGGTAATTGTAGACCCCGCGTCTTAGGCATTGTATCTCGAGCTCTTCATGAACCTCTCCCGAGAGCATTCTACACGCTAGGGCCTCGACAAACTCTGAAGCTGAGCATACCTCTTTGTGGTAAATCAGACTCGTGTCAGCCGGACTGTCCCGCTTGGTGCCGTCGCCGTGGCCGTTGCAATCGTGACACGGGGCCGCGTACCACTCTCCGGGCTCGACTATCACGATTAGGTTGGAGATGGGCACCAGAGCGTCACGTCTGAACATAGCGAGTCCTTTGTTCACCACCTTAGAAATACCTCTCGTCCAGACCTTTTCGGTAGGGCACGTCAGCACCCGGGAGCACAGGTCGTCGAATCCTTTCCACGCAGCGGGGTCTCGGATTCGAGCCGTCCTAGAGTCAATCTCCACACGCCCGAGCACTGGGGGCATTCCTGTCACCCGTTTGCCTCGAGAACTATTCAGCCCCAAATTAACACTGGCAGGAGGAGCGTCACACAGCCACTTTACAGTAGCTACGTGAGAACACAGGCTCCCTATCGCGTTCAGGTTCTCTGAGAGAGGGTATTCCTGCTCCCAGTCCTGATCCTGCGACGCCTCACCGGGGGCCTTGTGGAACGTCCACTGAGTAGCTATCAGTTTTTTCCAAGACCTCTGGTTCGCCTCGTACCCCTCTAAAGGGTCCCGGCCTCCGCTTCGCATGAACATGTCGTTGACTACGGAGCTCTTATTTTTACACTTGATGCGTTCTCGGGAGTCTATCGGATCGGGACCCGGCCACTCGGGGTCCTCTTTCTTCAACACTTCTGTTCTGTACAGAGAGCTGCTCTCTACGACTACTGCCACGGACTCCAGCTTCTGCACCAACGGGCCCTCGGCCCTCAGGTGAAACAGTGGGGACTCGGACGCGAATGCTATAGTGTAACCGTCTACCACCGTGGTGCCAGGGTATCGGTTGACACCGTAGGACCTGCTCGCTAACCGCATGAACGACCAATCACCCAGACTGGTCCTGACCTTACTCGGGAAACACTCTATCTTCTCAAACTCAAACACGGGGCCCAGCGTACTGGAGTAGGCTCGCAAGAGGAGCTGTTCTTCGTCGCCGCGAGGCAACAGCTCGCACCCTTCCCAGAGTTCGGAGGCCTGTACGGGCGAGGGGTTGCAACACCTCGACAGCAGAGGCGCTAGCCTATGATCCTGAGCGCACAAGAAGGCCCCGATAGTGTTTGCCCTCAGCCTTTGCGAGTGGAACGGCTCGTCCGTGCCCCTCGCCCACACCGATGATCCTCTGTGTCTAGTGAGGGTGATCAACTTGCACATGGGGAAGCAGTTTACCCTGCAGCTTTCCGCCAAATGGCTCAGGAGAGCGTAGACCGGAGACAGCTCGCCCCTGCCGTGCACGATGAACTCGTAGTCGAGCATCACGTCTCCTACGGTCATGTCCCGCACGCACGGGTGAACGGATCTGTAGAACCAGGACAGACAGGCGCTCACGTCAAAGTTCCTCTTGGCACCCCGTGTGACAGAGACCCTGGCGCAGTGTCCCAGTAGCACTGCCTCGTCTAAGCACGCCTCGTAAACGGAGCCGCATTCACCTGGAGCCCTGTCTGCCCTAACCATGGAGTAGTGATTCGGGTAACACTTGACTGTGAGGTTGAGATTGTATTCCGACAGGGGGTAGGAGAGCATATCTTCGTCACTCTCGTCCAAATCGGTTTCTTTCGCTATCTCGATAGAAGGGAAGAACTCTCCGTCTCCTATGGTGGACAGGGCCACAGGGGAGCCCAGCTTCTGCCTTTGCAACCTAAGCCAAGATCTTTTGTACAGAGGCTGTTTACAGCCAGGGTCTCCAATATCGGGGTTGTCGACGACCACATCGAACAGGCACTGTTGTACCTTCCTGCAACAGGTCTTGAAGAGACGAAAGAGTTTATGTTCCTCGTAGCCTCTCGCGTTCTCGCTACATATGGCCTGCTCAATTTTCGACATCTCCACGACTATACCCCCATCGACAAAAGAACCCGAATCGACTTTGGTCCTGCCGCTTTTGGGAGAGTAATTGAGTTGAAAGAAGTAGTCATTGGCATCGAGCAACTGAGTTTGCAAGGCTTCTCCGGTACAATGACACAGAAGTCATCGGTAAGCAATATAGGTTCCCCTGCCCAGCTGGGTTGGGGTACAACTCCGGTTGTGTTCGGCATCTTCAACACAGCTCTGCTGTTTCCGTGCTTGACTTCGAAGACACCGCAAGCCCTCAATATTCTCAGGTTTAACAGCCCCAGAGTCCGTATCCCGATCGTGATCCACTTGAAACTTGCTTTGCAACCTTGCCCGCGCCCAAACAGGACCAAATGTCCCGTTCTCTGTCCGGTCCTCGGAGCGGCGCCGATGGCTGTGGATATGTTTGCTATGACTCGATCTTCATCGTCCGTGTCATCCTGGGTTTCACCATCCGAGCTACAGCTCTCGCTGTCTTCCTCACAGTCGTAGTTACTTTCCTCCTCACCTGTGTCTTTGCTTTCCTCATCCTCATCTCCCTGACTGTCCTCCCAATCGTCATCTTCGGTCTCTCCCTGGCTGGAGTCCTCGCTGTCCTTTCTTTGCTCGCTTTCCTCCCCGTTGCTATCCCAGTCGCTGTCATCCTTGCTATCTTTGCAAGCTAAACCGTTTCGGATTCGCAATATCTCACCTTCCAGCTCCTCGCACATTACCTCCTCTCCACCCGAAAGTTCCAAGTCCACAAGATCGGAGTGGACTCTTGGGTTGGCAGACACGATCTTTCTGAGTTCTGATAAAATTGAAAGTGATTTCACCGTCAACCTGAAACAGCTCTTATCCGAGGCGACGAAGGATTCCTTCAGACACAGGTAGGACAAAAGCAGAGTCTGAGCCTCTCCCAGGCTCAGGGTGGACATGAACGAAAGCTGAACCGGGCTGCTAGCGAGCTCTGATGTGGAGACACTTAGTTGCCTGAAGACATTGAACGCGTACATGATGGCGACACAGCCCGCAAAACGTAACACCCCCGGTGCGACTATGTCCATTGTTCCAGGCAACAGGCATACCGATTGATTGAAGATGTGACTGCTTGAGCTAAACCCTCTCGGTAGGACCCTTTCGTACGCTGAGTGCCTTATGACGCGTAGAGTCGGCACCTCGCTTTTGAAACGGTCTGTTCCTAGGTGACCGTCTTCCTCGCCCCGGCAAAGGCTGCAGTGTATCACGACAGGAGGCACGCCCGGGATACCCCTCTCAACTCTAAACAGACAGCGATCACACGGGAACCATTCCGTTATATAGCCGCTCGGAGCCAACAGGTTACTTGTCCTTAACTGAACCGTCCCTCGGTCTCCCTTTGTCATGCTAGCCATAGTCTTGGGTACGATCACCACAGCGTCTCTCAATAGGTGTCTCAACACCACAACGTCCTGGTTCTCTGCAAGAATAGAGAACCCAGAGGGGAGTCTGGTCATGTCTCTCAAAGACGCTAAGCCCTCGTGAATATAGTGGCTAAGGGGGCTCGAGTGTTGATCTGTGAGAGGCTCGAGTTTAATCTCCCGGGGGATACAGCTATCTGGTAGAGCCGAGCCAGACTCTAGAGGGTCCAGGTCTCTCAGATCAAAACATTTGCCTTGATCAGGCAGCACACATTTAAGTCTGAACTGGATGCCCAACATGCTGTCCCCCATAGCCAGAGCGCACAGTGTGCGGACTATCTGCTCTCGGCAGCCTTCGTCAAAGATCAGACATATATCGGTCTTCCACGAGGAGACCAAGCTGTACAGCGATACACCGTCTGTCGTGTAGATGTGGCCCGATACCACCTTCAGGCCTCGGATGTCACGCTCCTCGACCGTGTAACGCGTCTGCCAGTTTGAACACAAGCCTGCCACGGTACCTTGTGAGTCTGAGCGTCGACAGATCACCAGGGAAGGAAGTGCTGGCGCTCCGCCACCTTGTATCCTAAACGCCACGTCTGAGAACACGGATAGGGTCTCCTCAAAGACTGCAAACGCAGTCTCGCCAACCGACAGTTTCCTGGGGAGACGGAGGTCTGTGTAATTCTCGATTTGGACGACATATCCTCTGCTGTCAACCGTTGTGAATGTACACTGACCGGTCCGCACCCTGTACACGTTATTGGATATACCGAGGGGTGACAACTCAAGAGACCTCTCGAGTTCCCCTTCGTACAAGATCCTGCACCTCATCATGAACCTAGATATCCATTTAGGATCTAACTGGGCGAATACATCACTGCGGGAGCCGAACAAGCTCGAGAGTTCATCTTCCGTGAGTCGGCTCTTTCGCCACTTGAGACAGGTGTAGATGTAGAAGATGTACTTATCACACATACGAACAAGAGGTCTCGCACTACACCTGTTGGGCCTCATAGCAACGATAGAGTTGTATCCAGCACTACCGGGTACGCTTGTATCAATGCAATGGTCAGCGTGAAGGAAACCCTTTCGCTCTGGAAGAGGGCTGACACCTTTGATCATTCTCTCCCCTTGAGAGACACCTTGACCAGAGTGGTTAAAGATATCTTCTCAAAGTACGAAAATGTATTCAGGGACGAGGCGATGTCCTCTGTGAGGCCAGGCTCGGCTCAGTCAACCAGCGCGCTGGACCCTGTAAAGGGAGACACGGTGGAATCAATGGAAGAAGGATCTGTGAAATATGAATATGAGAGCGAGAAGAATCATGATTCTTTCCATGACATCAGTATGAGTTCGGAATATTCCTTCGACGACGTACCTAGGAACCCGCTTAGAGTTATATCTTTTGGAAATAGCGACAGTGAAGAGAGCATGTCAATACCCTTCTCTGACCAGGGCAAGGACGACCACGATTACTATTATTACCACCACAATGACGAGGACACTCCCGGAGCGGGGCAGATGTCCATTCCGTCGCGGAGAGTTACAAAGTGGACCTCGGGAGACCTAGAGAGAGAAAAGCCGCACGGAGGAGGACGTGGCGTTCGATCGACCGGTTCCAAACGTAGATGCATGCGATGCGAAGCCTATGACTCCCACTGTAAGGCAGCAGCTGAGAACTACAGACGGACCCTCGCCAGCTATACCAAGACAGTGTCTGAGCTTATGATAGGCTTCAAGAAGGTCCTAGAAAGGTACCCAGAGCTTAGAGTCGATTCGAGCGACAATCATCTCCACTACATGGTGCAGGCTGCACTGGGGCGTAACAACCTCGTACAGGAGATGGTTCGCCTGGCTGCGAAGAGACAAGCTATAGATGTTGTCAAAACAGAGCCTGGTCTTCAAGATGGTAAGTGCAACAGTGACATTGTTGCCGTACACGAAGCCCTCAACACGTGCTATACCGACAGCGAGACGCTCAGGATGATCCTCCAACGCTACACCAATCTGTACGTTCGGTACATAGAGGTGTGGAGAGAGATGTGTTCCAAGGTGTCAAAGGACATCACGGTGATGGAGTTTATCAACCTGACTCAGGACAGGCCTGGTTTAAGCCACGGGGAGCCTTGGTCTGAGGCAAAGGCCTACGTGGCTCGCATGCTACACAAGGTGGGTTCTATCACCCCAAGGGGCGTGGGAGAAGCTTGCGCCCGGGCGCTGAAGAATATAGATTACAACCTCTCGACAGCGCCTAGGGATTTTGAGAAACGTAAAGGGCTCGTTGACGCCGCGATACGGGACATTCGCAGTCGTTTAGACAGCAGTTCAGCAACTTGGAGTTGGGACTCGTGCATGACCGACCTACACTTTGACATCCGCTGCGACCTCACGGTGCTGGAGGACCTGGTCGGAGCCGGTGAGATCTCTGTGAAGACTTTGCTTTACGAGAGGTCTATGCTTGTCTCCCAAGTGAGAAAGATGATCAGGAACCAGGGCTCTCTCGAGCTGCAGGTCGGTCAGGTTCAATCAGAGCTCAGAGACTCGATATCTCGGTGCCGGTACGCCGAGATGAAGGCTTTGCAGTGACCAACCCTGCCGACTAGGAGGCAATGTTGGAGCGGCGTGTGTAGGTACTAATCTAGCACTTGTATCCAGGATAGGGCTCGTAAAGCATGGATTCAGATTGTGATTACCTGCTCTACAGCAGAGGAGAAGATAACCGAGAAGAGGACGATGTCGACTACGAGTCGTGTCTACACTGTTCTCATTATTGAGTCAAGCAGAGTCAATAAGATGCAACGGCGTACACAACATCCCTGAAGTACCTTTCCAAGTAGTGCGGACCGGGCGCATGGTACCTTACGTGGAGGTGTTGGAAAATACCGACCAGGCAGCTCGGGTCAAATTTACATCATTTGAAAACTCTGAGACTCCCATATTCTACGTAAACAATAGCACGGTTATATCCCTACAAGGTGCGATACATATGCAGGACGTGTCGCCGAACGGCACATGGCTATCTGCAAAGGACACATGTATCCACTCGGTACTGAGGTTGAGGCTCGCGGGTCTGATCTGCACACATATGCCAGAACTAAACAGAATAGTCCTTGAACAAAAAAACGACGACGGGCTACTGTATCTGGCACACAAGTGGCTGTTGAGCAAAAACAACATGAACGAAGGCATAGAGTTATTCGGACCCTTTGTCTGCGACGCCATGCTGGCTCCGGTGCTTCATGAAATCCTTCGTTCAGATTGGATTGAAGAGCGCAAGGAATTAACCGATAACAACAACGAGCTGAAGCTAGGATGGGCCCAGGAGTTTTATGATTTGAACAGTGTCATGAAGAACAAGACCGGGTCAATGGTATTTGCTCACCATGGAACATGTCCGATCAAACCCAAACATGTGTACAGTTACAGATTGGTAACGTTCATCTTGGACAAGATGAGATGGTGCGGCTACACTCCTTGGTCCGCTGTGCAGGCAGTGCGCAACTCTGAAGACCGCATGAGAAAACTCACTTGTGTCCAATGTAAGAGTCGGCTCCTGGCATCGTGTGTGTTTCTCATGGAGTGTGCCGCTGTGGAGGCGTCTCGGCAGCGGGACTGGCTGGTGCGAAACGAAGCTGTGATTCAACTGTGCTGGCTCCTGTATCACATCCACATGCCTAAGCCTAAGGGGTGTCGTGTCGATGACTTGCTAGAAGCGTGGACAGAGTGCACCGTGATACACTCAGCAAGGTACCAGGACTACAAAGAGAAGGCGGCATCGTCTGACCTAGAGGCTCTCGTTGTGATGTTCGCCAATGATCACCTGCCAGGTGGACCCAAAACAGACAAAGGCAAGCTCTCCCAGGTCAGTTGCGACAACGGTGGCCCCTATCCCAACCAAGAGCTGTTACAATTCATTATTCAAAACGACAGGTTCTCCCCTAAGCGAGAGACTGTCGTGTACCCGATTAGAAGCGAGGACGACGTCAACATCTGCACAGCCGTGGACGTACTAACCAAGGCCCCAGATGATATGGAAGCCAGAGCCCAAGAGGTACACGTGATAGTACAAGCCCTTGTGTTGTGCTTCCCTAGAGTTGCGGCCTCAGCTCTGGACGATCTCACGTTGAGGACTCCTAACACTGTAAGGTTCTCAGCTAGAATATGGCCCGTCTTTGTCAACTCCACCAGGGCGTGTTATCAGCTTTTCAAAGCCCTGGCCCTCCCTGTGTCACCCAGCCCCGTGTACACTCTCGAGCTGCTAGCGAGAGGGTGGAGATGCATAAGGTCAGATATATTAGAACGTTTCATACCCATGAGCACCGGGGGCCATGTCAAGGTCAGCTATGAGCATTACACAAAGCACCTTTTGGGCCCAGTCAACACTCTACTCGGTCTCAGGCTGATAAGTGAATCAGAAAAGAACCTAACCATCAAGCTGTTGCACAAAGGGTTGCTACCTTGTTTTGCGGCAGAGGGTGACAGCGCGCCTGATCGACTCGTGAGCTCTACCATAGCTTTAACGTTCGCAGCATGCGGGGAACGCGTGTTTGAGTTGTCCAAGGATGACGACACCACAGGCTCCCACCTCACAGTTACCTCAGCCGGTTTGTTGTACTTTGTACCCACGTTGAAGAAGCGATTGTCCCGAACCGGCTCGGATGCAAACAAACACCTATGTCTATCTCTGAACCTTGAGCGCCTGACTGAGGGCTCGTACCATTGCACAGTCCTTGACACTAGAGAGATCATACAGGCTCTACAGATAGTGTTCCGTGACCTGCTCGACACGGAGACCGTACTACGCGTCGCAGAGCTATACGTTCCTGAACTGCTGGTGCAGCTGCCCTACGGCAGTAATCTTAACTTGATTCCGAACAGTGTCAAGAGCTCAATAGAGAGCCGAGATAGGTGGTTCGTAAAGAAGCATGGGGATGGGTCGTACCTGGAACAGAATTAACCTCCCTTCGCGTACCTTGGCACTCTGGCGCACAGCCTTCACAGTAGCATCAAGGGTAGCTTAACTAGGTGTCGAACTAGACCCATCGCCAAGTCCCTTCATGGCCCAGACAGTGAGTTTGACCCGTGGTGCAACACGCTCTGGGGTTGTAACGAGGACCAGGATCTGTTAGGACTCGATGATAGTTTACGCATGGCAGTCAAAGACGCCGGCGAGGAGACCTATTACAATTCAGATTACCTTGAAGAACACCATCCCTCAGCTGGGACCTCTGAGCCCTATGGCTCGCTTTCACCTGAACTTCACTCCCAGTCTAGTGAAGGTGAGGCACCTGGGGTACCCGAACGAGAAGATGCCATCAACTATCTTCGGTTATGCAAAGGGCTACTGGTGGAGAATGTAGATAAGCTTGGGTTTCACAAAGGCCACAGATTCCTAACTGTGACACCATTGAGCCCAGATTTGGACACCAAGCAACCTGTTTCAGCTAATGTAATGAAAAGACCTTGCATGGGAAACATCGCCTCCACTATGTACATGAAGACGCAGGGCAGCGTGGACGTGAGCACATGTCTCATCACCCATGGTACACTCATAGAGGCACTGTGGGTCCTCTTCATGTACTCGAAGAGTGGCTCCGTACCAACATCACTGGGGCCAGTCTACAGCCAATCTACTGCCAATGCAGCACCCGAGGAACCACGCACGCCCGAATCTCTGGCCGTGATGGTACACCTAGCAGTGAAAAGTTTCAGCCTCGAAACTGAAACTGTCACGTCACTTGGAGTCTGCAATGACATACGTAAAATGTACAATAGCCCGTGCCATGAAGAGTCCCAATTTATACCCATCACGGCAATTGTAGGTGGCCTGTTTGGAGTCAACGTAGAGGTAAACGTCGACGGCTTCAATTATTATATTTACATTTAAGTCATTTAGCAGACGCTCTTATCCAGAGCGACTTACAAATTGGTGCATTCACCTTATGATATCCAGTGGAACAGCCACTTTACAATTGTGCATCTAACTCTTTTAAGGGGGAGGGGGGGGTTAGAAGGATTACTTTATCCTATCCTAGGTATTCCTTAAAGAGGTGGGGTTTCAGGTGTCTCCGGAAGGTGGTGATTGACTCCGCTGACCTGGCGTCGTGAGGGAGTTTGTTCCACCATTGGGGTGCCAGAGCAGCGAACAGTTTTGACTGGGCTGAGCGGGAACTGTACTTACTCAGAGGTAGGGAGGCGAGCAGGCCAGAGGTGGATGAACGCAGTGCCCTTGTTTGGGTGTAGGGCCTGATCAGAGCCTGAAGGTACGGAGGTGCCGTTCCCCTCACAGCTCCGTAGGCAAGCACCATGGTCTTGTAGCGGATGCGAGCTTCAACTGGAAGCCAGTGGAGAGAGCGGAGGAGCGGGGTGACGTGAGAGAACTTGGGAAGGTTGAACACCAGACTATATCACGAACCAACACTACCATGGCCTATGGGCTCCCGGTTCCATCTGCTACAATAGTGGCATCTGGTACGTGATGGTCAAGGTTCTGAACGTACCCGTGACGATACCCCATGAGCCGCATACAGCTGACTGTTTTCACAAGGGCACAATAAGACCCTACTGAAGGCTCAACGATCTTAAGGTTGTCAGAGTGCCATCGGATAACTACTGCGGATTCCACACCATAGCTGCACTAATGGGTGTAATCAGAGGCAATGGCAAGTGTGACCGTGATGTTCGCAAAACTATGGTCAGTGCAACCTCAGAATATATGTTAAGGAATAGGAATGACTCGGGGATAGACGTGTACCTACAATTGAATAACTGTACCAGCGACCAGGGTCTGACCGATGTTCTCATGCATCAAGATAGGTGGTTGAGCATCGATGAAGTTACCTTCATGCTCATGGCATACAAAAAGCTCCCAGTTGTGATTACAGAACACTCCTACCCCATCTATGAGCTAGGGTGTGCTCATGTCCTTATCAAAGGCAATCATTATGAACCTGTGGTACATGTTTAAGCCTCACATCTTTATTAGATGCTAGAGGTTATATATGATGATGTCTTGCTACCTATTGTGTTTGAATGATATGAGATCAATGTGAAATAAACAACCACTGAGACACACTCTACAATGGTATTCCATCTTTAATGTACATATCATAAACACGGGACTACAATTGAAGTATCATAACGCACAGACAGTTTGAAATAAACCCCAAGAAACACATATTGAAACACATATTGAAACACAGGGATACCACAAAGCTACTTTCTATACATCTCAGTATACATTGTAATACATGCTGTGCTTGTCACGTTCCTGACCTATTGTTCCTTTTTCTTTTATTTATTTAGTTGGTCAGGGCGTGAGTTGGGGTGGGTTGTTTTTGTGTGTTTTGTCTAGTCTATGGGGTGTTGTATGTGTATGGGGCAGAGTAGAGTATAGTTGTCTAGTTATGTCTATGGCTGCCTGGATTGGTTCTCAATCAGAGACAGCTGTCATTCATTGTCTCTGATTGGGAGCCATATTTAAGGCAGCCATAGGCAGTAGGCTTGTGTGGGTAGTTGTCTATGTATGTTCTATGTTGCATGTGTGCACTTAGTTCAGTTTAGCTTCACGATCGTTTGTTTTGTTCATTTTGTAAGTGGTTGTTTTTTCCTTCATTAAAGAAGATGTATTTTTCACGCGCTGCGCCTTGGTCCTCTCTCTCACCACAAGACGATCGTGACAGTGCTCCGATAACACTAGTCTAGGAGTGACTCCCTGAGCGACATTAAGCTCTTGTTTGCCATTAGGAGGTAGACTCGCAGACGCTGCTGCAGCCGCAGCCGCAACAGCAGTAGGGAAAGGTCCATATGAGACCGCTGCTGGGGCAGCCGCAGCAGCAGTAGGGGCAGGTCCATATGAGACCGCTGCTGGGGCAGCCGCAGCAGTAGGGAGAGGTCCATATGAGACCGCTGCTAATGTAGAAGCTTGGTTCAGGTGACCTAGACAAGCCGCGGATAACATTTTCTTTGGTTGTAGAGCTTTAGCTATGCGCCCTTCTGTCACGTGAGTGTTACCCTTAAACACATGTGATACCTCAGCCAGTGATGGAACTCTTTCGATAACGGGCTCGACTATAGTAGCTGTGTTCCATTGGAAACACTGGTTGTGGATCTGTATGTAGAACGGTCCGTAGGGTTGAACGTTCGAGCCCACAGTGTGCAGTTCCATGTCTTCATACCTGTCAGAGCCTAGTATAGTCTCCCAAGTACTGGCTACCGAGATCGGTTCCCTTGTGAATGTGCACAGGTTGTACACAGTATAGAGTAAGCCCTCAGTGTGAGGGTTACACTGGGTCTGGACCGGATTAGGACGGGTTCGTCTTTTCCCCCTTTGCTTGCCTTCCGTTTGAAAGAACCTTGCATAGCTTTCCACCCAAATTTTTTTCACATGACCTGGCAGAAAGTGAAGTAATCCCAGCTCTTCCATTGTCCTGTGAATGGTAGCTAAACCTTCTGTGTCTCCCCCCATTGGATCCCGATTTTGCCACACGTATATAGTGTCGACTATGCACCCAATGAAGTCCACTCTGAATCCAGTACTCCCTCGCCATATCCTCGCAGGTTGTATAGACTTCATGGTGAAGCCCAGAACCCGGAGAGTTAGGATCTGTACTCGTAGGAGGCATTGTAGTACATTGTAAGCAAGGATGAACTTTTCCGTCTCTGTCATAATGTTCGTTCCATTCACACACCCTAGGTTCCACTCTCCGACTGCCTCTCCAACAAACACCCCTACCCCTGAGTGGTCGGTAAAGGGGACAGTCATCATATGCAGGGCGAAGGTCCTGCTCACGAAGGGGTGCACCTGGAGAGAGGTGTGCATGTCCAAGATATCTTGTAGAAGTTTCCCATCGGCAAACACCCTGTGTACCAACAGACCGGTTACGTTTTGGATGGTACAGACTGCTCCCAGGTACAAGGTGTCTGAACTTCTAACCATCAGTAGTTTGCGGCAAGCATCCTTAGTCAGAGTTGGGTAGGAGCTGATAATCAGCTCGACGTGTTTAAATCCCTTATTCGGAGGGGTCGCTACATTCACCGTTTGGTACGTTTGCATTTGCTTCTCGCAGCTCAGTCTAATACAGAGAATCTGATTGCGGTAACCCATCATGATAGGGTACCTAGGGTTGCTATAGCACGGTGGCGTGGATTCGATACCGAACTTCCAGTTGTTTTTATGACACTTGGGATCAAGGCGTAACACTCCTACCACCGGGGGCAAAAACCCAAACGTTGCACTGTGGTGGATGTGTCAGACCTACACAAGGATCAGTTATGGGGCTGATATGTCTGGTGGCTTGGTTAATCGTTGTATCCTTCAACCTTGCTCCGGTCATACCGGAACACGTGACATAGACCATCTGCTGGTATGGTGGAATTCCCAGGTGCACCAGGGTGGCTTTGTTAACCTCTAACGAGCCTCTACCCCGGGTCCGGGATCACCCCCCACCCCCCCACACACTGATTAGCATAGCTAGCATAGCTTCACAAGTAGATAGTAGCATCTAAATATCATTAAATCACAAGTCCAAGACACCAGATGAAAGATACAGATCTTGTGAATAAAGCCACCATTTCAGATTTTTAAAATGTTTTACAGGGAAGACAAAATATGTAAATCTATTAGCTAAACACGTTAGCAAAATACACCACTTTTCTAACTCCATCAGTTTCTTACTACTTCAGGTGCTATCACCAATTCGGCTAAACTAAGATATTGATAGCCACTAACCAAGAAAAAACCTCTTCAGATGACAGTCTGATAACATATTCATGGTATAGGATAGTTTTTGTTAGAAAAAAGTGCATATTTCAGGTAGAAATCACAGTTCTACATTGCAGCTGCAATCTGAAATAGCGTTGGAAGCAGCCGGAATAATTACTGAGACCGACGTCAATTACCAAAAGAATCATCCTAAAACACTTCAGAAAAATAGACAGCCTACAGCAATCGAAAGACACAGATCTTGTGAATCCAGAGAATATTTCAGATTTTCTAAGTGTTTTACAGCGAAAACACAATATAGCATTATATGAGCGTACCACAATAGCCAGAATCACAACCGCATTTACCAGCTGTAAATGTTAGCGATCGTAACAACCCAACAAAAGATATATAATTTGACTAACCTTGATATACTTCATCAGATGACAGACCTGTAACATCATATTACACAATGCATATAGCTTTTGTTCGAAAATGTGCATATTTAGCAGCACAAATCGTGGTTATACTATGTAATCACTACAAACATTGCATGTATTCTGGCCGGCGCCATTTTGGATTAGCGCCTATTCTTATAAAAATACTATTCATAAACTTGACTAAAAAATATAAGTTGGACAACAATCGAAAGATAAATTAGTTCTTAATGCAATCGCTATGTTAGATTCTTAAAATTAACGTTACTAGACATATAGTGTGCGTTGCAGCCAGACCAGTGCCTGCAAAAGTGGCGCGCAAACACTATGACATTTTTCCACATAAATACATAATAACATCATAAATAGTTCCTACTTTTGGACGAGCTTCCATCAGTATCTTGGGCAATGTGTCTTTTCTTCAAAAGAATAGTTGCTTTGTTGTAAAACGTCCTCTTCACCTTTGGAACTAGCTGCTACCATTAGCTATGTCGCACACACATGTCCAAATCCTCAAACTAGATACAAAGGAAATTCAGAAAAATAGCACTATACTCGCATAAACTGATATAAATCGGTTTCAAATAACATCGTTATGATGTTTCTAACACCTATATTTAATTAAATTACAGACGGATACATCTCTGGTCGATAACTGAGCGTTCCAAAATTTCATCCTGACTTCTTGCCAGGCGCCATGACGAACGAGACAAAGAAAGGTACTCTCGTTCCATCCGGCTTTATAACCTCGGACAGCTACGCAGACAGACCATTCCACTTCTCATTGGTTACTGACATCCAGGGGAAGGCGGGTGCAGTTCAATTCCAGCCATAGGATATACACAGGCTTTAAAACTGAACCCAGATCAGAGGATAATTCTCAGACCTTCGCAAGTCATGTCAGGATTTTTGCTGTAGAGGGGGTTCTGGGTCACCCACAGACATAATTAAAACGGTTTTAGAAACTAGACAGTGTTTTCTATCCAATATTAGTAAGGATATGCATATTGTACGATCAAGAATTGAGCAATAGGCCGTTTAATTTGGAGACCAAAATATGCTAATGCGGAACAGCACCCCCTATAGTTGCAAGAAGTTAAACCCTACCGATCTCCAACGTGAGTTATATTTCATGAACTCATCTCTTTGGTCACCTATCCATTGGAAAAGTGTGTCAAAGGCCAGAACCTCATTATCGTGATCGGTTAGCCCTCTGTCATCATTCACTTTCAAAACATTTCCCACCACCATAGTCTTCTTTAGGGGACACGGACCAGATTTGTCATAGTATACATGCCCCCCCCTTGATGGTTCATCTGTTGATTCATCTCGGGTACCCCCTCAGGGTTTTGGGATACATGTACCATATCATGAGCAGGTCCTTGAGACACAAGGACGACTGGCTCATCAAACTGAATCTGTGGTTGTTGCTTCTGATACTGTGACAGAGCCAGTCCATTGAGGTTGTCTATGATCTCAGTCCTTATTAAGCCGTCATGTATAATCCTCTTGAGTATCTGAGGATCTGCTGTATACTGCCCCTTGAAACAGTCAAACAGCAAGGAAGACATGTCTAATGCATTGGAACTGTTATCAGTCCGCCTACTGGTGTAGAAGTCGTTCCTGTTGCTGTAACGGGACCCCGTTTCAGACCGTACCCTGGAACCGATGAACCTCTCAGAAGCAAGGGTGCGAGGTTGTTCCAGAAGGAATGCACTGGTGTCATCACTTGTCCAGAGTGGTCTAGACGTTCCTCCTTGGGCCAGTTGCTCGAAATACACATTACCGCTTCTAGTGTCTGCAGTCAAGTGTAGGTCTGTCGAGATGTCTGGCAGAGGCTCATTCTCTATTTCACAATCGGCCTGGCTCACATTGTGGACATCAAGGTATATGTCTGTGGTTCTTTTGCAGGATGTTGGACTGGAGGAGCTAGCCAATTCCCTGATAACATCGCTGCTTAGCCTTTCCATGTGTTTTAAAGCATTCTCAGAGGCATCAATGTGAGGCATCTTTTGTGCAACCTCAGATGTAACCCTGTTAGAGCGCTTATTGGTGTGCCCGCAGCCTGCGGCTCTGTACGAGGACGTGTAGGAGCTCACGGCCGAGGCATGACACGACAAAGGGTTCCAATCCTGTGTCGGTTTGTCAGCTGTCAACGCACTAAGCAATCCCCGGTAGGTCTCTGGTTTAGGTGTAGTGAAGGACATGTTTAACCTCCGGGTAATGGTAGCTTCCTTTTCCCTCAGAAATTCTATAACGCTGACATGCAGGGGTTCTCGGAAGCCTAGAGCTAGCAGCCTACCCTTCAGAGCTTCGGGAGATCTTGACTTCTCACCCAACCACACATGAGGACCATTGACCTTGCTCATATCCCTCAATCTGGCTTCATTTGGTTCCAGTTTAGACCATGTGTGGTCATTCACCAGACCAATTGCATAGGACTCTGACACTGTCTGCAGATATGTAAATATCATATAAAATGGAATGCCTCCTGTGTGTGCGCTTGTATGTCCCCTAACAGTCTATTTGTAGGTACATGGGCATGATGTTCACAGCTTAAACATGTGCAGTGTGTTGTCATTGTTCATGACTGTGTGGGATAACATAATTTTGTATTTCATCTCCCCAGCATGATAGTACAGGGTATGCTGCATCGCAATTGCCAAGCAAATAGTTCCATCCTTTGCCAGTGCCCACTCTATCAGGGAGCTCTTAAACTCCTCTGTTAGTGACGGGGTGATCCCGTACCTAACCCCGCAACTAAACGGTGTGGGTTGACAGTATCCCAAAGCGGGTAACTCGTACCAAAATGCAAACGCTGAGTTGTTTTCACAAGGGGAGCCTATTCTACGTCTACATTCAGAGACCACGCCGATTGTGTTTGTTGCCAACTTAACATCGCCCATGAAGTAGGTGTGTATGAAAAACGATTTTGTGGTACTTGGAGGTTGTGGTAGAACCCCTGGGAACGTTTCCCTGTCCATTAGTATGTACCTTACACCGTACGCTTCACGTTTGTAGTCTATAAGTTGCACCTCTTTCGGTAGTTCGTTGGAGAGGCCGAATATCCACGTGAGAACCTGACACTCGATGTCTTGGAATGTGGAGTTGTGGTTGGACCACACTACGGCTTGCAGTCCTTTCACTCTGGGTATGGCCTTGATGCAAGCGGTTTTAGTGTGGAACCCCTTCCACCGTAGATCGATGACACACACTCGTTCTGTCCGCATCGCCACCTCGTGGTGCTCGCATGCGACAGCTGTAATCGGTGCACAGCCCTCAATTATCCCCAGGGCTCTAGCCTCTCCGAACATTCTGTTACCGTACTCGGGTACGGACATGGCAAGGTTGCGGTTGATCACGTAAAGGGCGCTAAAGTTGTCACGCCCTGGGAACATCTCTACGGTAATGGAACTGGGTAGGCCTTCCCGGCTTATGAAGGGCTCGGACTGACTGACAAAGTTGAACTGTTCCACAACAGTCAAGGGCCTCTCCACTGTGCAGCCAAAGTGAGGCGGGTGGGTCCTGTACACGTACAGACCCGAAGGGAGACTTTGAGACTTTCTCAGCTGATACACAATCACTGCATCGCAGCACTTTGGGTACTTGCGGCTTTGGTTTTGCATCAGCCACCTGTACGCCGTCACCACGTTGTCGATTTCGTACGCCCAGAGGGTTCTGGTGGTGTATCCGCCTCCCCCTTTCTTCCCTCCTCCCCTTGGTCTTTTACTGAGGGCTTTGTCAGGGCCATTGTGTGCAAAAGGAGAGATGTTACGTCCTTCCGACATGTCCTTGCTCTGGTCCACGGACACACAAGAGGAAGACTCACAAGAGCACTGACTGTCCCGCGACGCGTACCCAAGCAACAGCTCCGTTGTGTTTCTAAAGTTGTATTTGTGAGCTTGGCAAGGCTTAACCATGTCTTCTGTCAGATCACTCAACCGTACACCTTCCGCTCCCGGTACATATATCTTGTCACCTATCACAGGGACAGGATCCAGCGTTAGCGCCTTGTACAGCGGACAGCACAGACCTGCCGGCTCCATCGAAGACAACCCCTTGTTCTCCGGTGATGTTCCAGAGGGCCTGCTGAGAGATTGCGGAAAGAAGCGTACACAGACACTAGTGAGCTCAGTCCGAAAAGCAACAAACCTATACAGGAGAGTGTCCACAGTAAAATATAGAAACATTGGGAAAGTCAATAAGAAGCATCTCAAGGAGTCCAGAGCCAAGTGTCTTGTTTGCCTAGTCTCCTTGGTTAAAAGCAGTAAGGACAGGCAAAGAGCTGGCATTAAACTCCGCTGTAAGTGTAACGTTAGGGTATGCACGACCTGCTTCAGAAACAACCCAATGTGGTATTTGACAACCCCTCACTTCACAACGTGTCCAACCCTACCAGGGTTCATCTGCTCAGTCTGCGCCTGCTTTCAAGGTCTGAAGGAGAAAGTGTGCTGCGTTTGGATGTGCACCAGCTGCTCCTCTGAATGTAGGAAACAGGGCACCTCGTGTTCAAACTGTTCCTGGAGCTTGGATAGCAGCCCGGGACGTGAGACCCGTACACTATGGTGCAGCTCCACTCTTCCGTCCGAGGAAAGTGACAGCCACACCATAGTCGCCGATCCCAAAGATAAGATTGCAGATTAAAGAGACCTGATCAGATTGCGCGTGTTCGACAAGGTATCTCAGAGTAGACACTTGTCAGCTTCGGATATCAGAACCTTGTTCCACGAGTGCTTCGCGCCTCAACTGTGCACCTGCAAGTTGGACAGTGACCGCAACCCAATGTGCTGCAGCTGCACTCCCGTGCTGACCGTGATGCAACTCCTTGCCAACAACCCACGTCCTCTTGTAGCCTCACTAGCAGAGCGTGCTATACCAGGCAGGTCTCTGGCTCGTAACGTGTACGACAGAGCCCTGTTGTTGAGCATGCTAAATGATCATACACTGCCTTTGTGTGCAAACGGACCCTCGTGTAAGGGTATGCTGGTGAATGTTCCGAACACCCCCAAGTCGTTACCCTCACTCATTTCACCAGAGTCTTACAACAACTTTGTGCGGAGCAGAGCAAACCCCGGAGAGTATGAACAGATCAAACCTTGTTGCTGTATCCTCTGTCTCCTTTTCAACCAGTCGGCAGTCGTCTCACAGATGGTCAGTTCCGACCGTCTACACCTAGAGCCACAGCCGATCAGTCCCGTGTATTACTTCAATGTTAAACTGTCCCCTGATGTTGGGATGTCGGAGGTGCGCATAGATACCTATCCAGGTTACCTTGTCAACTTTCAAGGCTCGGTGGGTAGTTACAAGCCTACCTTCTACTACAATTGGAGAGACATGTTTAAGTTGTTACACAGAGACAGGACTGGGAAAATAACCTTCTTACCTATAAATTGACACAAGCCACGGCTCTACGGTCCTGGGGTGTACCTGTCGCGGATCTCGGATCAATGTAGGAGAGGACAGTGTAGACTGGATGTTGCTCCGATTACACTTAAGATCAAGCCAACAACCCGAATAGGCACCGTGTATTACAGCAATGTTACCTCCTTGGGAGCTCGGTATCGAACCCATCGCAGTGTCATCCAACCGCTGCTGTTATATACAACTGGGACCTTTCCATCAGCCTATTACCCTGGCAACACTACCGCTGCTGTCCAAGGTGGGCTCAGTCATCCAAAGTTAGAGCATGTATCAGACCACTGTATAGGCTATAGCGGAAACACGTTATCAACCTTACACCACATATACCAATATCCAACACTCATCCAACCAGATTCGGTCTATAAACAAGAGTGCTTGGTAGAGATTATTAACATAAGCAGAGGTCTAGCAGAGCCAAAGTGGAGTTGTATATTTCAACAAGCTGTTCCTGTGTCACATACCAAATAGCCGATACCATGAATCTCCTTTTCCAAAAAAGACTCAGCTACATAGAGGTTGCCACTGGCAAGATGAAGATGTTGGACCATATTGCAGATGGTCTCTATTCACAAAGGATGCTAAACAATGGAGAGTTGGAAAGTATCCAGTCTATACGAAATGCTCATGACAAGGCCCGGGCCCTGATTGACACTGCCAGACGTAAGGGAGATATTACTAGTAATACCTTGATGGCAACATGGGACAATTACCCTGGATCATCCTCAGTAGGTAATGGTAATGTTATGTCACCTAAGGAAATAGTCTCAATTTTGGACAATATAACCCGTTGTCACGACTCCGACCGAGGCAGGCTCTCCTTCCCGTTCGGGTGGCGCTCGGCGGTCGTCGTCCCCGCCTATTAGCTGCCACTGATCCATTTCTCCCCCTCCTTATGTGTTTATTGGATACACCTGTTTTGTGTTTGTTCTAATTAGTTGGGCTTTATTAGTCAGCCGGCCCGCCCGTTTCTTTGTGCGGGATTGTTTATTGTAAGCTTGGTGTTTGTTCAGACGTTACGTGTTTCGTGTATGTTCGAGATATATACTGGACTGTTTTCGTTCCCCGTGTCTGGGGCAGTTTATGTTGAGCACCCAGTGTCGAGTGGGGTGGCCGAGGTTCCCCGTGTCTGGGGCAGTTTATGTTGAGCACCCAGTGTCGAGTGGGGTGGCCGAGGTTCTCCGTGTGGCATTAAATGAACATTATTATTGAATCCTCTGTTTTCCTGCGCCTGACTTCACACTCCGACACCCAGTCCTTACACCCGTGATGATATTGAGAAGATGAAGTTTGTTATGAGCGAGATAGAGATCACGCATCTACACCGCATCAGTGCTCTGGACCTGCAATATGTGACAGATAGAACCGGGTTAGCAGATGTTATGGCATTGCATTACAGAGCTGCAGCACGGGCAGTGTTGAACACCCTGCTCAAGAAAATCGGTCGCAATGACCTGGTGAAGCGAGTCAAAGACAGTGACTGTACTCACACCTCATGTCAGCTACAACCTGTGGCCTTCGCTACATGAGGCAAGGTTATCAATAAACATCAAGGTGCTGTGACAGAGAAGGTGTTGAATATACTGTCTGACCTAGACAGAGGAAATTTGAAAGGATTTGTATGGACATTGAACCTACCAAAGAGCAAGGCTGAGCTTATCAGAAACGCAACTGACCTTGCAAAAGTGCTGAAGGAACATGTGCAACATGACATGACCAGTTACCTGGATACCATTTACAAAACACTGAGGGAAATGAACCAAAACAGCCTGGCAGACCAGTTGAAAACGTACATAGCCGGCCTCAGTCCCTAGGATATGTAGTCAATGATAAACGGCTTGCTGATATCTACCACTGCTTTGTTTTTGTGATATACTGCTCAATAAACCCGAGTGACAACAATGTATTCTGTGCGTGTCTCTACACACACACACACACAACTAGAGGATGCCAGAGAGAGAGAGAGAGAGAGTGAGAGAGAGAGAGAGCAAGAGAGAGAGAGAGAGAGAGCAAGAGAGAGAGAGAGAGAGAGAGTGAGTGAGAGAGAGAGCAAGAGAGACTGTCACACACACACACACACATGCACTAAAACCTCTGAGGGATGAAGGAATATTAGATATGACCTTCGTCTTCATCCTTTTATTACTGTAATATGGTAGGTACATGTTGTATTAACTGCTGACTCGGGGAAACAGACATCTGGTAACATGTTAAATTAAAACACAACATAGTGATTTTGTGATTTTCTTTTTCTAATGAGCATGTCAGTAGGAACATGCCTGGAAATAATTCTGCCTGTTTTGTCAGTGTTGCCAGTAAGTTATGATAAATCTAATTACCATAACAATGTCCTATAATTTCCAATAAAACAGGAATTCCACAAAGTATGTTTCTCATAGCTCACCATTGCCTGAACACACATAGGCACTTTAGTTGAAGCATTCTGTTCTGACAGACAAGCCAGGGACATTCCATTTTGAGGGAATCCTCCCAGCTTTGATACTGTAACGTCCTGACCAGAGTTCTTATGTGTTTTGCTTGTTTAGTGTTGGTCAGGACGTGAGCTGGGTGGGAATTCTATGTTGTGTGTCTAGTTTGTCTGTTTCTGTGTCCAGCCTAATATGGTTCTCAATCAGAGGCAGCTGTCAATCGTTGTCCCTGATTGAGAATCATATATAGGAGGCTTGTTTTGTGTTGGGATTTTGTGGGTGATTGTTTCCTGTCTCTGTGTTTGTGTTCTGCACCAGATAGGACTGTTTTCGGTTTTCACATTTATTGTTTTTGTTGTTTGTAGTGTTCACACATTCTTTATTAAATATGTTGAACACTGGCTACGCTGCGTGTTGGTCCGATCCCTGCTACACTCTCTCTTCTAGTTAAGAGAGGGAAGGCTGCCGTTACAGAATCACCCACCAAACCCGGACCAAGCAGCGTGGAAACAGGCAGCAGCGACAGCAGCAGCGGTACCAGGAGGAATGGACATGGGAGGAAATCCTAGACGGTAAAGGACCCTGGGCAGAGCCAGAGGAGTGTCGCCGCCCCAAAGCGGAGCTGGAGGCAGCGAAAGCGGAGCGGCGGCATTATGAGGCGCTAGCAAGGCAGAGCGGCTGGAAGCCCGAGAGGCTCACCCAAAAATTTATTGGGGGGGGGGGTTAAGGGTAGTGTGGCGAAGGCAGGTAAGAAACCTGCGCCCACTTCCCATGCTTACCGTGGAGAGCGGGAGTACGGGCAGACACCGTGTTATGCTGAAGAGCGCACGGTGTCTCCTGTACGTGTGCATAGCCCGGTGCGGGTTATTCCACCTCCCCGCACTGGGCGGGCTAGATTGAGCATTGAGCCAAGTGCCATGAAGCCGGCTCAACATATCTGGCCTCCAGTACGTCTCCTCGGGCCGGTGTACATGGCACCAGCCTTACGCATGGTGTCCCCGGTTCGCCAACACAGCCCAGTGCGGGTTATTCCACCTCCCCGCACTGGACGGGCTATGGGGAGCATTCAACCAGGTAAGGTTGGGCAGGCTCGGTGCTCAAGGGAGCCAGTACGCCTGCACGGTCCGGTATATCCGGCGCCACCTTCCCGCCCCAGCCCAGTACCACCAGTGCCTACACCTCGCACCAGGCTTCCAGTGCGTCTCCAGAGCCCTGTTCCTCCTCCACGCACTCTCCCTATGGTGGGTGTCTCCAGCCCGGTACCACCAGTTCCGGCACCACGCACCAAGCCTCCTGTGCGTCTCCAGAGCCCTGTACGCACTGTTCCTGCTCCCCGCACTAGCCTTGAGGTGCGTGTCTCCAGTCCGGTACCACCAGTTCCGGCACCACGCACCAGGCCTACTGTGCGCCTCAGCAGGTCAGAGTCGGCCGTCTGCCCAACGCCGCCTGCACTGCTTGCCTGCTCAGCGCCGTCTGAGCTGCCTGCCTGCACAGCGCCATCTGAGCCATCCGTCTGCCCAGCGCCATCTGAGCCATCCGTCTGCCCAGCGCCATCTGAGCCATCCGTCTGCCCAGCGCCATCTGAGCCATCCGTCTGCCCAGCGCCATCTGAGCCATCCGTCTGCCCAGCGCCATCTGAGCCATCCGTCTGCCCAGCGCCATCTGAGCCATCCGTCTGCCCAGCGCCATCTGAGCCATCCGTCTGCCCAGCGCCATCTGAGCCATCCGTCTGCCCAGCGCCATCTGAGCCTTCCGTCTGTCCCGAGCCTTAGAGCCGCCCGTCTGTCCCGAGCCGTCAGAGCCGTTCGTCAGTCAGGAGCCGCCAGAGCCGCCAGCCAGTCAGGAGCCGCCAGAGCCGCCAGCCAGTCAGGAGCCGCCAGAGCCGCCAGCCAGTCAGGAGCTGCCAGAGCCGCCAGCCAGTCAGGAGCCGCCAGAGCCGCCAGCCAGTCAGGAGCCGCCAGAGCCGCCAGCCAGTCAGGAGCTGCCAGAGCCGCCAGCCAGTCAGGAGCTGCCAGAGCCGCCAGCCAGTCAGGATCTGCCAGAGCCGCCTTCCAGTCATGAGCTGCCTTCCAGTCATGAGCCGCCCTCCAGTCATGAGCTGCCCTCCAGTCATGAGCTGCCCTCCAGTCATGAGCTGCCCTCCATTCATGAGCTGCCCTCCAGTCATGAGCTGCCCCTCAGCCCGGAGCTGCCATTAGTCCGGAGCTGCCCTTCAGTCCAGAGCTGCCTCTCTGTCCGGAGCTGCCCTTCAGTCCGGAGCTGCCCCTCTGTCCTGAGCTACCTCTCTGTCCTGAGCTACCTCTCTGTCCTGAGCTACCTCTCTGTCCTGAGCTACCTCTCTGTCCTGAGATACCTCTCTGTCCTGAGATACCTCTCTGTCCTGAGCGGTCTCCTAAATCATGTGGGGGCCTTGGGGAGGATTCCTAGGCCAAGGTCGGGGGCGAGGGTCGCCTACTCAAAGGACGCTAAGGAGGGGGACAAAGACTGTGGTGTCCTCGTCCTGCGCTGGAGCCGCCACCGCGGACAGATGCCCACCCAGACCCTCCTCTTGAGTTTTAGGGGTGCGTTCGGAGTCCGCACCTCAGGAGGGGGGTACTGTAACGTCCTGACCAGAGTTCTTATGTGTTTTGCTTGTTTAGTGTTGGTCAGGACGTGAGCTGGGTGGGAATTCTATGTTGTGTGTCTAGTTTGTCTGTTTCTGTGTCCAGCCTAATATGGTTCTCAATCAGAGGCAGCTGTCAATCGTTGTCCCTGATTGAGAATCATATATAGGAGGCTTGTTTTGTGTTGGGATTTTGTGGGTGATTGTTTCCTGTCTCTGTGTTTATGTTCTGCACCAGATAGGACTGTTTTCGGTTTTCACATTTATTGCATTTGTTGTTTGTAGTGTTCACACATTCTTTATTAAATATGTTGAACACTGGCTACGCTGCTTGTTGGTCCGATCCCTGCTACACTCTCTCTTCTAGTGAAGAGAGGGAAGGCTGCCGTTACAGATACCTGCAGCTTGGGTCAGGCTGATAGGATTCAGGACTTCAAACGTCCATCAAACTTCAAACTTCACATTTAAAGACAGTGACTGAGCTTTATCATCTATCTGCCCTGTCCTAGATACTGCATAGAGAGCAGGGTTACTCTCACACTTACAAATGTCAGGGAAAGAGCTAACACACACACACACAGGCACACAGGCACACAGGCTAAGTAGAGTACAATCTGCATTATAATGAAGTGCAGCCATTTGAAAATTACACTTTGTACCAGTAACAACATCCAAACTCTCTAAATCTCTACTGTAATTGCTGCACTTACCTGATTGCTTGATACTGTTTTAATATCCCTGTGACAATTTATTTGACAGAGTCATCATTATCACTTACCATCATTTAAATGTCTAACCGGTAGATCTAGCACTTTCCAATGGTCCTATGCAGGTCCTATGCAGGTCTGTTCTCACCGAAAATGTGAAGATGAACAAACATGACTTATATATATATAAGGTTACCTTGTTTACACCAGATAGTGTTTGGGTACCACGGCAACAGCTCCATATTTAATCAGTTAATAACAGCTGCCACTGACCCCGAAGACAAAAGCGTTTTATTCTGTACTTGACAGTTAAACAAAGAATGACCTATCTGTTGTGGATCTTTTGATCACCATGGAGATAGCAGGAGCTGGGTGAATAACACAGTAGTGTGTGTGTGTGTGTGTGTGTGTGTGTGTGTGTGTGTGTGTGTGTGTGAAAGAGAGAGAGAGAGAGAGAGAGAGAGAGAGAGAGAGAGAGAGAGAGAGAGAGGGACGGACAGACAGAAAGAGGCAATGAGCCTAGGGAAACAGACATCTGGTAACATGTTAAATTTACTAACAGCTGGCACTACCCTGAAGACAAAAACATTTTATTCTGTACTTGACAGTTAAACAAAGAATGACCTTATATACACTGCTCAAAAAAATAAAGGGAACACTTAAACAACACAATGTAACTCCAAGTCAATCACACTTCTGTGAAATCAAACTGTCCACTTAGGAAGCAACACTGATTGACAATAAATTTCACATGCTGTTGTGCAAATAGAATAGACAAAAGGTGGAAATTATAGGCAATTAGCAAGACACCCCCAATAAAGGAGTGGTTCTGCAGGTGGTGACCACAGACCACTTCTCAGTTCCTATGCTTCCTGGCTGATGTTTTGGTCACTTTTGAATGCTGGCGGTGCTTTCACTCTAGTGGTAGCATGAGACGGAGTCTACAACCCACACAAGTGGCTCAGGTAGTGCAGCTCATCCAGGATGGCACATCAATGCGAGCTGTGGCAAGAAGGTTTGCTGTGTCTGTCAGCGTAGTGTCCAGAGCATGGAGGCGCTACCAGGAGACAGGCCAGTACATCAGGAGACGTGGAGGAGGCCGTAGGAGGGCAACAACCCAGCAGCAGGACCGCTACCTCCGCCTTTGTGCAAGGAGGAGCACTGCCAGAGCCCTGCAAAATGACCTCCAGCAGGCAAATGTGCATTTGCAGTGCTCTGGCAGTGCTCCTCCTTGCAGTGTGCAAAAGGCATAAGGAGGTAGGCAATATATAGGCCATAGAAGCTAATAACAGCTTACTAACAGCAGCCACAGCCTCCCAAACAGATAAGCTTTTTATTCTGTAATTGACAGTTAAACAAAGAATTACCTCTCTGGTGTGGATCTTTTGATCACCATGGAGATAGCAGGAGCTGGGTGGACAGCCTAAGCTTGGTTGATATAAAAGCTTCTGGAAACAGACATTGGACATTTGAGCTCCATGGAGATAACATTAGGTGGGGTGAGTCATCTGTACTTGGATAGTGTGAGTTTCATCTGCATAACAACGGTTGGAAGATTCACCTGCGGCCTGAGGTGTCAGCTCTGTTTGGATTTTATGAGCAATGTTATATGAACAGTGGTTGGACGATTCAAGGTTATGTGCTTAACATCGGAATGGACAATTCAGCAGTGGTTGGACGTATCGGAAGCCCGTAGAAACAGCAGTGGTTGGATGCACAACCCACAGTGAGACATTGAAACTAGGTCAACTCAGGTTGACACCTAAGCAGTGAAACAGGAAAGGTAGATACAGTCGACCTGATGACACATTGTGGTGATTACTTCTCACAGCCTTGAATATTTTAAGAGGAGCCTCAGCCACATATATAAGATTAGTTACACAGACAGTGCTAATTTCAGTGTATATTTGCAGCTGAACCATGAAGATGGTCCAGTGCTAGTGTGAAGTACTTTACACAACAACAATAATTAGAAATAAAAGACAAGATAGAATGTCACATGACGTGTATTCAACATACAATAAAAGAGCTGAATGGTACTACCAACATCACAATATGGGCCTAAGAGTTGAGCAATATACCCAGTTGAGGGAATCTACACCCTCTCCCTTGCGCAACATACAGCAGAGAAGGTGGCATGAAAGAGCCTCTAATGACAGGCTGTATAACACAGAGGACCACAACACATATCAACACGACCTTCTGGTTCCACACAATGTACCTGTGTACCCTAGACACCCCCAACCATTTGACTTAAGAAACAGGTTACAACAAGTTAGTCATGACATAGGACTGTCACCGAAGACCAAGGGTTACAATGGACCGCCAACTCGGTACAACAAACGGCCACAAAACCTTTGTCATGCTCCTAATACAGCAAAGGTGAAATGCCGTATACCTCCGGAATGGATACTGCAACCCTGTGAAGGACAACCTGCCAAAAAACAACGCAAGACTGGTGAGAGACACGGACATCATGACAATGTCAGCAGCCGGCCCCAGCCCACCAGGGGCAGCCGTCGGTCCCACCCCCCAAGGGACAGCATCAGGGCCCAGTCTCCCAGGGACCACAGCCGAGCTCACACCACCAGCAGCAGCAGAGACATGACCCATAGTTCTGTCAAACGTAGGCGAAGCAAAGAACCCAATACAGGCCTTAAAGCTCAAAGGGTGTGTCCCGAAGTCTCCTGTAGCAGCGGCCGCAATGGTGGTCTTGGTAGCAGCGTCACATCAGCAAAGATTGGCAGATATAAAAACAGGTTTGCTTCACAAAGCCACAGCATGCCTAGATCACATAGACCGTCCACTGGTCCACATCAGAAACCTGCGACTGTGGACAATATTAAGAAGAGATCGGTCGACATGTCCTACAATCAGCCTGGTTCTCAGTCGAGCGTTAAAAGTGGTTGCAGAAAGAGGGACTGGATGTTGACCAGGAGACCGAACAACAGTGAAAAAGTAGACAATAGCACATCAGCGGTTCTACACCATGTCACGGCTACCAATGAGAAGGCTAACCTACCTACAGAACCCGGTGCAGATGATAGCGGAGATGAAAGCTACGACTCCAGCAGTGGATCCGGGGCTCAGTCGAGCGTTAAAAGTGGTTGCAGAAAGAGGGACTGGATGTTGACCAGGAGACCGAACAACAGTGAAAAAGTAGACAATAGCACATCAGCGGTTCTACACCATGTCACGGCTACCAATGAGAAGGCTAAAGTACCTACAGAACCCGGTGCAGATGATAGTGGAGATGAAAGCAACACAAGTTCCTCCAGTGACTCTGTTCACACTCGCTATGATGACAAGGATGACTGTCACAATGCTGTACCCAAACATGTCGCGGAAAGGGTATACTCTCCAGTCAAACATCGTGTACCTATCAAACAAAAAAGTACCAGAGTGGCTGGAGTCCAGCAAGACCCTGATACTGAACCAAATGCTGTACCCAAACATGTCGCGGAAAGGGTATCCTCTCCAGTCAAACATCGTGTACCTATCAAACAAAAAAGTACCAGAGTGGCTGGAGTCCAACAAGAGCCTGATACTGAACCATGTGCATTATCTGCTGAGCCAGTGTTTACAGAGGATGCTGCCTGTTCTGGGACAGTATGCACTGTGCCTAATTCCCCCACCACAGATGACACAGAGCCTGAGTCGGCCCCGGCCGGGGCTACGTCTGCTGAGACGCAGACCCAGGAGCCAGACTCTGATGAGACTCAGGCCAATGATGGAGTGTCTGCTGAGACTGTGTCTGCAGACACTCAGAACCCAGAATCTGCTGAGACACAGACCAAGGAGCCAGACTCTAATGAGACTCAGACCAAGGAGCCAGACTCAGATGAGACTCAGACCAAGGAGGTAGTGTCTGCTGTACCCAAGCCCCAGTCTACAACTGAACCATCGTTCCAACAACCTATTGGTGAAACATGTGAAATGTCTCACAATGTGCCTGAATGTAGAGTTGACCATGCAATTGTATTAGATGCGCCTGGGTATCAACATAGGGCTGATGAAGTTGTCTCTGCGACAGAGCACGTAAACAGGGCCGGATGTGCTACCTCAAAGGAGCTTCAGACTGCCTTGGATAGCATCACAGCCATGTCTGGGTGTGATACATCAGAGGAGGTTGCTGCTGCCCTGGATAGCATGACATGCGTCACGTAAGTGTAACTATCATACACATTGTGTTATTACTGAATAGTAATCTATTTCCTTTGGGTAGAGGGGTGACTTATTTCTGCCTTGTGTTACAGGGGTACAGAGAGAGTTCCGGTTGATATGCTAACCGATGTGGAATATGCAAATGCCTTTCAAGAGTGTGAAGTGTCCCAAGTCTATGCATCTGAGCCACATTTCAGTAGGCCACAGTGGAACTTTGACTCTTGTCCAGGTTCAATATTTTCTGCTACAACCGATCCCCTTCCCACTATGAAACCACCTTCAAGCGCCATCTGTAATGTGGTAACCCAGCTTACAGATGTGGAACGCAACACCTTCAACGCCTGTATTGGTGACATGGCCCCTCTCGGGTACCCAGAGAACTCCATGGCTGATCTTGATAGGGTCTGTCATGAATATGTCTTTCAACAACAACAGTCGGCACAGCCTCTAGAGCCCCAGCAGGTTGAGGTGCATCTGGAAACGTTTCATCAAGTGCCGCAGCAGGAGGCCCTGGTCCTACATCCCGAACAACCAGCATCTCAAGTGCCTGAAACTCCACAGCAGACTGTTGATATACAAGGGTTCAACGTGTGCAAACCCAAGCCAGTGACATCTTTACAGTTGCAAAGGACATTGTTCCCCACACCACCACAATCCAAAGCAGCTGTCACCTATGAAGAATCCGTGCCTGGTCCCAACCCATATAACCTGTACAGCGACGGGGCTACCGTGTCGTCCATTGCGATGATAATCCCTGTGATGAAACAGTTGATTATATGCGCCACGTGTAAAAAGAAGTTCAACAGAGCGTTCATCTGTAACAACTACTTGATTCAGCTGAACAGGCCCATGCAATGTGCTTGCGGCTGTGTATTGTGCAGACTGTGTTACAGTGAACAAAGTGGTTGTCGCCTACACAATATATCGTCCACAAGGGCCGCTGTAAGCACCACAGCCAACACCCTTGCCAATTTCCCTGCTCTGGAGAATGTAGGAGACTAGGATCTGGAACTCAACATAGATGATAAGTTCGACACTGACAAGGAGGTCAGCGTCCATGTGCAGCTGATTATGAATGAGGAGCAATCATCTGGAGTTGACACTCTGCGAAGAGGTATGTATATTTCCATTTATAGATATATCTGTCTATGTCTATGTTATACTACAATGACTAGCCCTGATAATGTAGCTGGACTGACAGTGTTCTCTTCCCACGCAGCGTTCAACCATCTCATCACAGTGAATGACACCATGTCCTTCAAGTACTGGGTAAACGAAGCAATGCCAGAAGAGGTGGCCTGCAGATATGTCTGCATCCCTCATATACCTGGTTTCTGGGATCACGTCGTGGTGGGAACCCGGACCCTTCCCAAAACGGCGAACATGATCGGGCCCGATGACTCCTTGCCAAGATTGTTCAATGTGTCACTAGGGTCCTACAAGTTTCATTGGTGCTGTTTTGTTCTGAAGAAACAGATCATTTTGACTATGTGGTGCACTTTGTTGCCCAGGAGAGGGCAGTCTAAGGTAGTCACAGTTGTTGACAACAAACTGAGAAACCTCACCTCGAGCATAGAGTTTAGACGAATGGTATTCTATCTGTGTAGGTGGTTTACAGCTCAGTACGGGTCCCCACCAGACAGGCAGCTTAACATGGTGTTAGATTGTAAACCCAGTGAAGGTGCTACTTTGGTCCATGTCATAGCTTTGTTGGCCACCAGAACTGGGATGGAAACAGTAACACCTCACCTGGCCCAGCAACGGCCCAAAGATGATAGCAATTACTGTTTCAATGGCAGGAATGCCAATAGCATGTTCACATGCCCCTCAGATGGTAATTCAGGAGGTAATTACATCGATATTGTTGAGGAGTTTGGCTCATACCACAACAGTGGTGATGATGTTATTGGCCTCACTCACATGTCCACAACCACAGAATGTTACAGCTTCCTTTAAAGTAGAGCAATGATGTTTGTATATTGTTACCTCAGCCTACAAGAGTCTAAATGTGGGACCGTGTGGTGACATGATGCCTAAAGGTTATTTTAGGTCTTGTTTGACAATGGGCCCTGACTGATAAAAATGAATATCAAATCAAATCAAGTTTATTTTATATAGCCCTTCGTGCATCAGCTAATATCTCGAAGTGCTGTACAGAAACCCAGCCTAAAACCCCAAACAGCAAGCAATGCAGGTGTAGAAGCACGGCGGCTAGGAAAAACTCCCTAGAAAGGCCAAAACCTAGGAAGAAACCTAGAGAGGAACCAGGCTATGAGGGGTGGCCAGTCCTCTTCTGGCTGTGCCTTGTGGAGATTATAACAGAACATGGCCAAGATGTTCAAATGTTCATAAATGACCCGCATGGTCAGATAATAATCAGGAGTAAATGTCAGTTGGCTTTTCATAGCCAATCATTAAGAGTATCTCTACCGCTCCTGCGGTCTCTAGAGAGTTGAAAACAGCACGTCTGGGACAGGTAGCACGTCCGGTGGACAGGTCAGGGTTCCATAGCCGCAGGCAGAACAGTTGAAACTGGAACAACAGCAAGGCCAGGTGGACTGGGGACAGCAAGGAGTCATCATGCCCGGTAGTCCTGACGCATGGTCCTAGGGCTCAGGTCCTCCGAGAGAGAGAAAGAAAGAGAGAAGGAGAGAATTAGAGAGAGCATGCTTAAATTCACACAGGACACCGGATAAGACAGGAGAAGTACTCCAGATATTACATTTACATTTTTACATTTACATTTAAGTCATTTAGCAGACGCTCTTATCCAGAGCGACTTACAAATTGGTGCATTCACCTTATGACATCCAGTGGAACGGCCACTTTACAATAGTGCATCTAAATCTTTTAAGGGGGGGGGGAGTGAGAAGGATTACTTTATCCTATCCTAGGTATTCCTTAAAGAGGTGGGGTTTCAGGTGTCTCCGGAAGGTGGTGATTGACTCCGCTGTCCTGGCGTCGTGAGGGAGTTTGTTCCACCATTGGGGGGCCAGAGCAGCGAACAGTTTTGACTGGGCTGAGCGGGAACTGTACTTCCTCAGTGGTAGGGAGGCGAGCAGGCCAGAGGTGGATGAACGCAGTGCCCTTGTTTGGGTGTAGGGCCTGATCAGAGCCTGGAGGTACTGAGGTGCCGTTCCCCTCACAGCTCCGTAGGCAAGCACCATGGTCTTGTAGCGGATGCGAGCTTCAACTGGAAGCCAGTGGAGAGAGCGGAGGAGCGGGGTGACGTGAGAGAACTTGGGAAGGTTGAACACCAGACGGGCTGCGGCGTTCTGGATGAGTTGTAGGGGTTTAATGGCACAGGCAGGGAGCCCAGCCAACAGCGAGTTGCAGTAATCCAGACGGGAGATGACAAGTGCCTGGATTAGGACCTGCGCCGCTTCCTGTGTGAGGCAGGGTCGTACTCTGCGGATGTTGTAGAGCATGAACCTACAGGAACGGGCCACCGCCTTGATGTTGGTTGAGAACGACAGGGTGTTGTCCAGGATCACGCCAAGGTTCTTAGCGCTCTGGGAGGAGGACACAATGGAGTTGTCAACCGTGATGGCGAGATCATGGAACGGGCAGTCCTTCCCCGGGAGGAAGAGCAGCTCCGTCTTGCCGAGGTTCAGCTTGAGGTGGTGATCCGTCATCCACACTGATATGTCTGCCAGACATGCAGAGATGCGATTCGCCACCTGGTCATCAGAAGGGGGAAAGGAGAAGATTAGTTGTGTGTCGTCTGCATAGCAATGATAGGAGAGACCATGTGAGGTTATGACAGAGCCAAGTGACTTGGTGTATAGCGAGAATAGGAGAGGGCCTAGAACAGAGCCCTGGGGGACACCAGTGGTGAGAGCACGTGGTGAGGAGACAGATTCTCGCCACGCCACCTGGTAGGAGCGACCTGTCAGGTAGGACGCAATCCAAGCGTGGGCCGCGCCGGAGATGCCCAACTCGGAGAGGGTGGAGAGGAGGATCTGATGGTTCACAGTATCGAAGGCAGCCGATAGGTCTAGAAGGATGAGAGCAGAGGAGAGAGAGTTAGCTTTAGCAGTGCGGAGCGCCTCCGTGATACAGAGAAGAGCAGTCTCAGTTGAATGACTAGTCTTGAAACCTGACTGATTTGGATCAAGAAGGTCATTCTGAGAGAGATAGCGGGAGAGCTGGCCAAGGACGGCACGTTCAAGAGTTTTGGAGAGAAAAGAAAGAAGGGATACTGGTCTGTAGTTGTTGACATCGGAGGGATCGAGTGTAGGTTTTTTCAGAAGGGGTGCAACTCTCGCTCTCTTGAAGACGGAAGGGACGTAGCCAGCGGTCAGGGATGAGTTGATGAGCGAGGTGAGGTAAGGGAGAAGGTCTCCGGAAATGGTCTGGAGAAGAGAGGAGGGGATAGGGTCAAGCGGGCAGGTTGTTGGGCGGCCGGCCGTCACAAGACGTGAGATTTCATCTGGAGAGAGAGGGGAGAAAGAGGTCAGAGCACAGGGTGGGGCAGTGTGAGCAGAACCAGCGGTGTCGTTTGACTTAGCAAACGAGGATCGGATGTCGTCGACCTTCTTTTCAAAATGGTTGACGAAGTCATCTGCAGAGAGGGAGGAGGGGGGGGAGGGGGAGGAGGATTCAGGAGGGAGGAGAAGGTGGCAAAGAGCTTCCTGGGGTTAGAGGCAGATGCTTGGAATTTAGAGTGGTAGAAAGTGGCTTTAGCAGCAGAGACAGAAGAGGAAAATGTAGAGAGGAGGGAGTGAAAGGATGCCAGGTCCGCAGGGAGGCGAGTTTTCCTCCATTTCCGCTCGGCTGCCCGGAGCCCTGTTCTGTGAGCTCGCAATGAGTCGTCGAGCCACGGAGCGGGAGGGGAGGACCGAGCCGGCCTGGAGGATAGGGGACATAGAGAGTCAAAGGATGCAGAAAGGGAGGAGAGGAGGGTTGAGGAGGCAGAATCAGGAGATAGGTTGGAGAAGGTTTGAGCAGAGGGAAGAGATGATAGGATGGAAGAGGAGAGGGTAGCGGGGGAGAGAGAGCGAAGGTTGGGACGGCGCGATACCATCCGAGTAGGGGCAGTGTGGGAAGTGTTGGATGAGAGCGAGAGGGAAAAGGATACAAGGTAGTGGTCGGAGACTTGGAGGGGAGTTGCAGTGAGGTTAGTGGAAGAACAGCATCTAGTAAAGATGAGGTCGAGCGTATTGCCTGCCTTGTGAGTAGGGGGGGAAGGTGAGAGGGTGAGGTCAAAAGAGGAGAGGAGTGGAAAGAAGGAGGCAGAGAGGAATGAGTCAAAGGTAGACGTGGGGAGGTTAAAGTCGCCCAGAACTGTGAGAGGTGAGCCGTCCTCAGGAAAGGAGCTAATCAAGGCATCGAGCTCATTGATGAACTCTCCGAGGGAACCTGGAGGGCGATAAATGGTAAGGATGTTAAGCTTGAAAGGGCTGGTAACTGTGACAGCATGGAATTCAAAGGAGGCGATAGACAGATGGGTAAGGGGAGAAAGAGAGAATGACCACTTGGGAGAGATGAGGATCCCGGTGCCACCACCCCGCTGACCAGAAGCTCTCGGGGTGTGCGAGAACACGTGGGCGGACGAAGAGAGAGCAGTAGGAGTAGCAGTGTTATCTGTGGTGATCCATGTTTCCGTCAGTGCCAGGAAGTCGAGGGACTGGAGGGAGGCATAGGCTGAGATGAACTCTGCCTTGTTGGCCGCAGATCGGCAG
This sequence comes from Salvelinus alpinus, assembly GCF_045679555.1. Lineage (NCBI taxonomy): Eukaryota > Metazoa > Chordata > Actinopteri > Salmoniformes > Salmonidae > Salvelinus > Salvelinus alpinus. Next base: position 36,257,802 of record NC_092091.1, on the reverse strand, counting down.
TTCCAGAGGCTACCGGAGACCTGGAACTCCACGTGGGTCGTGCGCGCTGGGACCACCAGATTAGGGTGGCCGATGCCACGCGGTGTGGAGCGTTTGTATGGTCTGTGCAGAGAGGAGAGAACAGGGATCGACAGACACATAGTTGACAGGCTACAGAAGAGACTACGCTAATGCAAAGGAGATTGGAGTGGCAAGTGGACTACGCGTCTCGAATGTTCAGAAAGTTAAGCTTACGTAGCAAGAATCTTATTGACTAAAATGATTAAGATGATACAGTACTGCTGAAGTAGGCTAGCTGGCAGTGGCTGCGTTGTTGACTTTGTAGGCTAGCTGGCAGTTGTTGACTTTGTAGGCTAGCTGGCAGTGGCTGCGTTGTTGACACTACACTAATCAAGTCGTTCCGTTGAGTGTAATAGTATCTACAGTGCTGCTATTCGGGGGCTAGCTGGCTAGCTAGCAGTGTTGATTACGTTACGTTGCGTTAAGAGAACGACAATAGCTGGCTAGCTAACCTAGAAAATCGCTCTAGACTACACAATTATCTTTGATACAAAGACGGCTATGTAGCTAGCTATGTAGCTAGCTAGCTATCACATTTAAATGTATGTAGCTAGCTAAGAAGAAATTGCTAAGATTAGACAAATTAAACCGTTGTACTATAATGAAATGTAATGAAATGTAATGAAAAGTTATACTACCTGCGGACCAAAGTGCTGCTATTCGGTAGACGGTGGACGTTTGCTAGCTGGCTAGCTGCTGGGCAGATGGCAGATAGCAGTGTAGACTGCATTAGGACGACGAAATACGATAATTACGCAATTATCTTTGATACAAAGACGGCTATGTAGCTAGCTAAGAAGAAATTGCTAAGATTAGACAAATTAAACCGTTGTACTATAATGAAATGTAATGAAATGTAATGAAAAGTTATACTACCTGCGGACCAAAGTGCGAAGTGCGACCGCTCGCTCCAACCCGGAAGTACACCAACCCGGAAGTACACCATATAACCAACTGACCCTAGCCCCCCGACACATAAACTACTGCAGCATAAATACTGGAGGCTGAGACAGGAGGGGTCAGGAGACACTGTGGCCCCATCCGATGATACCCCCGGACAGGGCCAAACAGGAAGGATATAACCCCACCCACTTTGCCAAAGCACAGCCCCCACACCACTAGAGGGATATCTTCAACCACCAACTTACCATCCTGAGACAAGACCGAGTATAGCCCACAAAGATCTCCACCACAGCACAAACCAAGGAGGGGCGCCAACCCAGACAGGAAGATCACGTCAGTAACTCAACCCACTCAAGTGACGCACCCCTCCTAGGGACGGCATGAAAGAGCACCAGTAAGCCAGTGACTCAGCCCCTGTAATAGAGTTAGAGGCAGAGAATCCCAGTGGAGAGAGGGGAACCGGCCAGGCAGAGACAGCAAGGGCGGTTCGTTGCTCCAGAGCCTTTCCGTTCACCTTCACACTCCTGGGCCAGACTACACTCAATCATATGACCTACTGAAGAGATAAGTCTTCAGTAAAGACTTAAAGGTTGAGACCGAGTCTGCATCTCTCACATGGGTAGGCAGACTATTCCATAAAAATGGAGATCTATAGGAGAAAGCCCTGCCTCCAGCTGTTTGCTTAGAAATTCTAGGGACAATTAGGAGGCCTGCGTCTTGTGACCGTAGCGTACGTGTAGGTATGTACGGCAGGACCAACTCGGAAAGATAGGTAGGAGCAAGCCCATGTAACGCTTTATAGGTTAACAGTAAAACTTTGAAATCAGCCCTTGCCTTAACAGGAAGCCAGTGTAGGGAAGCTAGCACTGGAGTAATATGATCAAATTTCTTGGTTCTAGTCAGGATTCTAGCAGCCGTATTTATTACTAACTGAAGTTTATTTAGTGCTTTACCCGGGTAGCCGGAAAGTAGAGCATTGCAGTAGTCTAACCTAGAAGTAACAAAAGCATGGATTCATTTTTCTGCATAATTTTTGGACAGAAAATGTCTGATTTTTGCAATGTTACGTAGATGGAAAAAAGCTGTCCTTGAAACAGTCTTGATATGTTCGTCAAAAGAGAGATCAGGGTCCAGAGTAACGCCGAGGTCCTTCACAGTTTTATTTGACACGACTTTACAACCATCAAGATTAATTGTCAGATTTAACAGAAGATCTCTTTGTTTCTTGGGACCTAGAACAAGCATCTCTGTTTTGTCCGAGTTTAAAAGTAGAACGTTTTCAGCCATCCACTTCCTTATGTCTGAAACACAGGCTTCTAGCGAGGGCAATTTTGGGGCTTCACCATGTTTCATTGAAATGTACAGCTGTGTGTCATCCGCATAGCAGTGAAAGTTAACATTATGTTTTCGAATGACATCCCCAAGAGGTAAAATATATAGTGAAAACAATAGTGGTCCTAAAACGGAACCTTGAGGAACACCGAAATGTACAGTTGATTTGTCAGAGAACAAACCATTCACAGAGTGTCACGTTCCTGACCTGTTTTCCCTTGTTTTTGTATTTGTTTAGTATGGTCAGGGCGTGAGTTGGGGTGGGCATTCTATGTTATGTGTTTCTATGTTGGGTTCTTTTCAATTAGCCTGATATGGTTCTCAATCAGGGGCAGGTGTTTTACGTTTCCTCTGATTGAGAACCATATCAAGGTAGGCTGTTCACACCGTTTGTTGGTGGGTGATTGTTCCTGTGTCAGTGTTTGTACCACACGGGACTGTTTCGTTTCGTTTCGTTTCGTTTGTTAGTCTGTTCCTGTTCATTGCGTTCTTCGTTGTCTGTAAGTTCACATGTTCAGGTCTTGTAACGTCGTTTATTGTTTTGTAGTTTATTAAGTGTTTTTCGTCTTCGTTATTATTATTTAAATAAATCATTATGTCTTCATACCTCGCTGCATATTGGTCCGATTCTCGCCTCTCCTCATCCGATGAGGAGGACGACATAGACAATCGTTACACAGAGACAAACTGATATCTTTCCGACAGATAAGATCTAAACCAGGCCAGAACTTGTCCGTGTAGACCAATTTGGATTTCCAGTCTCTCCAAAAGAATGTGGTGATCGATGGTATCAAAGGCAGCACTAAGGTCTAGTAGCACAAGGACAGATGCAGAGCCTCGGTCTGACGCCATTAAAATGTCATTTACCACCTTCACAAGTGCAGTCTCAGTGCTATGATGGGGTCTAAAACCAGACTGAAGCATTTCGTATACATTGTTTGTCTTCAGGAAGGCAGTGAGTTGCTGCGCAACAGCTTTTTCAAATTTTTTTGAGAGGAACGGAAGATTCGATATAGGCCGATAGTTTTTTTTATTTTCTGGGTCAAGGTTTGGCTTTTTAGAGAGAGGCTTTATTACTGCCACTTTTAGTGAGTTTGGTACACATCCGGTGGATTGTTGGGGATGAATCAGAATGAGTTGGGTAACATAGATAAGATGTTTTATTTTCATCATATGCTTGTGAGATACTTGTCATTAAAATCTTTCCCTTTGTCTATAGGGTTGGTAGTTGCAGTTATCACTTCTCAGCTAGGGCTTAGACACATTGGAGCGCAGAGAGGGGAGAGGTCAGGCTTGTCTTCATATGTCAATGTAACTATTCCTAAACCATGGGAAGGGATGGCGTTATTAATGGGGAACCATTGCCACTATCTCATACAATGTCTGTACGCCAGTCACTCCCTACTTTTCTCTTTGGGGGAAAGAGTATGGCTGTATCTGGAACCATTGTATTTCCCCTCTGAGGTTGCCCTTATCTTGACCTAGTATTTGACCTAAGAGGCTCACTGTCTGATTTTGAGTTTGTCCAGGTTTGGGAGTATCTAGGATTGACAATTGATACATGCCATTGGATGAGGTAATGTTTTCATAGACAGTGAAGTATCAAGGATGAGATTAGAACCTTGTTTAGGAGATCAAACTGAACGATAATTTATAGCGAATGCTGTCTCTGTATGGGATACTCCTCTCTAAAGTAAAAGTCTTTCTTTGTGAAGCAGTTCCTAATATCTGTGGTTTGTCATGTTGACTAGGGGGTGGATCTTTGCTATAAAAGATCCCAGTTGCCATTATGTTAGGACTCTCAACTTTTCATTAGAGATACTGAAATGTTGAAAGTCAAATGCTATTGCAAAAGCTTAATGATTTTAAAAGTGAAGTTTAAGTATAACTCTGACTGGTGTGTGGTTTACTCTCTCATCATTTGGTAATACAGGAAATTGCCAAGACATTTGGCGACGAGGATGGGATGTGAATCTTCACTCGGTGACCGCTCCTGACGACCTGTCACGTTCCTGACCTGTTTTATGTTATTTTTTGTATGTGTTTAGTTGGTCAGGGCGTGAGTTGGGGTGGGCATTATATGTTTGGTGTTTCTTGTTTAGGTCACTTGAAATTAGCCTTATATGTGTAACGGCTGTCAATGTCGTTCTCCTCCTCAGACGAGGAGGAGCATGGATCGGACCAAGATGCGGAGTAGGTTCACTTCCTGTTGAATCTGCAGACGTGTTGCTGTGCGTTTTGTTGCTGTGCGTTTTGCTGCCAACTTTACTTTGCTAGCTGACAACTTTACGTTTTTTTGTTTTGTTTTTAATTACCGTTTATATTTTTAGTTTTTTTCCATCGCAACTTTTTTCCCTCATTCAACTTTTTCACTCCGGACGCTTTATCTGGACATGGTTCGTCAACACCTTCAACAGCCGAAGCTAAGTAGTAACATTAACATGATGTCTTCTAATTGCAGTCGCTGTACTCATAATATACAGGAGAACGATCGCCTTACGGCGAGAATAGCTGTGCTACAAGCCCAGCTTCAGACGCAATCGTTAGGCAAGGGTAATTTCAGTGTAGGAAAGGAAGAAACAGCGTCTGTGCCACCAGTAAGTACAGATACTAACGTTAGTATAAATCCCCCCGCACAGTCCCCGCAGCCGGACAACTTTCTCATGGCTTCTGGAGGGAAATGCTGTTGGAATGCTCAACTGGTGTCGCTCATTCAGCCGACAGAAACTTTCAACCGGTTCTCCCCATTATGTAGCGAGTCGGAGTCTGAGTCTGAGTCTTCTCTTGTCTCTACTCCTCCCGTTACGGGGTCTGAGACGCCGAAGGCTCCCACCATTAGCTCTGACAAATTGAAAACCCTAGTCATTGGCGACTCCATTACCCGCAGTATTAGACTTAAAGCGAATCACCCAGCGATCATACACTGTTTACCAGGGGGCAGGGCTACCGACGTTAAGGCTAATCTAAAGATGGTGCTGGCTAAAGCTAAATCTGGCGAGTGTAGAGAGTATAGAGATATTGTTATCCACGTCGGCACCAACGATGTTAGGATGAAACAGTCAGAGGTCACCAAGTGCAACATAGCTTCAGCGTGTAAATCAGCTAGAAAGATGTGTCGGCATCGAGTAATTGTCTCTGGCCCCCTCCCAGTTAGGGGGAGTGACGAGCTCTACAGCAGAGTCTCAGCACTCAATCGCTGGTTGAAAACTGTTTTCTGCCCCTCCCAAAAGATAGAATTTGTAGATAATTGGCCCTCTTTCTGGGACTCACCCACAAACAGGACCAAGCCTGACCTGCTGAGGAGTGACGGACTCCATCCTAGCTGGAGGGGTGCTCTCATCTTATCTACCAACATAGACAGGGCTCTAACTCCTCTAGCCCCACAATGAAATAGGGTGCAGGCCAGGCAGCAGGCTGTTAGCCAACCTGCCAGCTTAGTGGAGTCTGCCAATAGCACAGTCAGTGTAGTCAGCTCAGCCATACCCATTGAGACTGTGTCTGTGCCTCGACCTAGGTTGGGCAAAACTAAACATGGCGGTGTTCGCCTTAGCAATCTTATTAGGATAAAGACCTCCTCCATTCCTGCCATCATTGAAAGAGATCGTGATACCTCACATCTCAAAATAGGGTTACTTAATGTTAGATCCCTCACTTCAAAGGCAGTCATAGTCAATGAACTAATCACTGATCATAATCTTGATGTGATTGGCCTGACTGAAACATGGCTTAAGCCTGATGAATTTACTGTGTTAAATGAGGCCTCACCTCCTGGTTACACTAGTGACCATATCCCCCGTGCATCCCGCAAAGGCGGAGGTGTTGCTAACATTTACGATAGCAAATTTCAATTTACAAAAAAAAAAATGGCGTTTTCGTCTTTTGAGCTTCTAGTCATGAAATCTATGCAGCCTACTCAATCACTTTTTATAGCTACTGTTTACAGGCCTCCTGGGCCATATACAGCGTTCCTCTCTGAGTTTCCTGAATTCCTATCAGACCTTGTAGTCATAGCAGATCATATTCTAATTTTTGGTGATTTTAATATTCACATGGAGAAGTCCACAGACCCACTCCAAAAGTCTTTCGGAGCCATTATCGACTCAGTGGGTTTTGTCCAACATGTCTCTGGACCTACTCACTGCCACAGTCATACTCTGGACCTAGTTTTGTCCCATGGAATAAATGTTGTAGATCTTAATGTTTTTCCACATAATCCTGGACTATCGGACCACCATTTTATTACGTTTGCAATCGCAACAAATAATCTGCTCAGACCCCAACCAAGGAGCATCAAAAGTCGTGCTATAAATTCTCAGACAACACAAAAATTCCTTGATGCCCTTCCAGACTCCTTCTGCCTACCCAAGGACGTCAGAGGACAAAAATCAGTTAACCACCTAACTGAGGAACTCAATTTAACCTTGCGCAATACCCTAGATGCAGTTGCACCCCTAAAAACGAAAAACATTTGTCATAAGAAACTAGCTCCCTGGTATACAGAAAATACCCGAGCTTTGAAGCAAGCTTCCAGGAAATTGGAACGGAAATGGCGCCACACCAAACTGGAAGTCTTCCGACTAGCTTGGAAAGACAGTACCGTGCAGTACCGAAGAGCCCTCACTGCTGCTCGCTCATCCTACTTTTCCAACTTAATCGAGGAAAATAAGAACAATCCAAAATTTCTTTTTGATACTGTTGCGAAACTAACTGAAAAGCAGCATTCCCCAAGAGAGGATGGCTTTCACTTCAGCAGTAATAAATTCATGAACTTCTTTGAGGAAAAGATCATGACCATTAGAAAGCAAATTACGGACTCCTCTTTGAATCTGCGTATTCCTCCAGGGCTTAGCTGTCCTGGATCTGCACAGCTCTGCGAGGGCCTGGGATCGGGAGAGACACTTAAGTGTTTTAGTACTATATCTCTTGACACAATGATGAAAATAATCATGGCCTCTAAACCTTCAAGCTGCATACTGGATCCTATTCCTACTAAACTGCTGAAGGAGCTGCTTCCTGTGCTTGGCCCTCCTATGTTGAACATAATAAACAGCTCTCTATCCACCGGATGTGTACCAAACTCACTAAAAGTGGCAGTGATAAAGCCTCTCTTGAAAAAGCCAAACCTTGACCCGGAAAATATAAAAAACTATCGGCCTATATCGAATCTTCCATTCCTCTCAAAGATTTTAGAAAAAGCTGTTGCGCAGCAACTCACTGCCTTTCTGAAGACAAATAATGTATACGAAATGCTTCAGTCTGGTTTTAGACCCCATCATAGCACTGAGACTGCACTTGTGAAGGTGGTAAATGACCTTTTAATGGCGTCAGACCGAGGCTCTGCATCTGTCCTCGTGCTACTAGACCTTAGTGCTGCCTTTGACACCATCGATCACCACATTCTTTTGGAGAGACTGGAAACCCAAATTGGTCTACACGGACAAGTTCTGGCCTGGTTTAGATCTTACCTGTCGGAAAGATATCAGTTTGTCTCTGTGAATGGTCTGTCCTCTGACAAATCAACTGTACATTTCGGTGTTCCTCAAGGTTCCGTTTTAGGACCACTATTGTTTTCACTATATATTTTACCTCTTGGGGATGTTATTCGAAAACATAATGTTAACTTTCACTGCTATGCGGATGACACACAGCTGTACATTTCAATGAAACATGGTGAAGCCCCAAAATTGCCCTCGCTAGAAGCCTGTGTTTCAGACATAAGGAAGTGGATGGCTGAAAACTTTCTACTTTTAAACTCGGACAAAACAGAGATGCTTGTTCTAGGTCCCAAGAAACAAAGAGATCTTCTGTTAAATCTGACAATTCATCTTGATGGTTGTAAAGTCGTCTCAAATAAAACTGTGAAGGACCTCGGCGTTACTCTTGACCCTGATCTCTCTTTTGACGAACATATCAAGACTGTTTCAAGGACAGCTTTTTTCCATCTACGTAACATTGCAAAAATCAGAAATCTTCTGTCCAAAAATGATGCAGAAAAATTAATCCATGCATTTGTTACTTCTAGGTTAGACTACTGCAATGCTCTACTTTCCGGCTACCCGGATAAAGCACTAAATAAACTTCAGTTAGTGCTAAATACGGCTGCTAGAATCCTGACTAGAACCAAGAAATTTGATCATATTACTCCAGTGCTAGCTTCCCTACACTGGCTTCCTGTTAAGGCAAGGGCTGATTTCAAGGTTTTACTGTTAACCTATAAAGCGTTAAATGGGCTTGCTCCTACCTATCTTTCCGAGTTGGTCCTGCCGTACATACCAATACGTACGCTACGGTCACAAGACGCAGGCCTCCTAATTGTCCCTAGAATTTCTAAGCAAACAGCGGGAGGCAGGGCTTTCTCCTATAGATCTCCATTTTTATGGAACAGTCTGCCTACCCATGTGAGAGACGCAGACTCGGTCTCAACCTTTAAGTCTTTACTGAAGACTTATCTCTTCAGTAGGTCATATGATTGAGTGTAGCCTGGCCCAGGAGTGTGAAGGTGAACGGAAAGGCTCTGGAGCAACGAACCGGTTCCCCTCTCTCCACTGGGATTCTCTGCCTCTAACCCTGTTACAGGGGCTGAGTCACTGGCTTGCTGGTGCTCTTTCATGCCGTCCCTAGGAGGGGTGCGTCACTTGAGTGGGTTGAGTTACTGACGTGATCTTCCTGTCTGGGTTGGCGCCCCCCCTTGGTTTGTGCTGTGGTGGAGACCTTTGTGGGCTATACTCGGCCTTGTCTCAGGATTGTAAGTTGGTGGTTGAGGATTTCCCTCTAGTGGTGCGGGGGCTGTGCTTTGGCAAAGTGGGTGGGGTTATATCCTTCCTATTTGGCCCTGTCCGGGGGTTTCTTCGGATGGGGCCACAGTGTCTCCTGACCGCTCCTGTCTCAGCCTCCAGTATTTATGCTGCAGTAGTTTGTGTCGGGGGGCTAGGGTCAGTTGGTTACCTGGAGTACTTCTCCTGTCTTATCCAGTGTCCTGTGTGAATTTAAGTATGCTCTCTCTAATTCTCTCGTTCTCTCTTTCTCTCTGAGAACCTGAGCCCTAGGACCATACGTCAGGACTACCGGGCATGATGACACCTTGCTGTCCCCAGTCCGCCTGGCCTTGCTGCTATTCCAGTTTCAACTGTTCTGCCTGTGGTTACGGAACCCCTACCTGTCCCAGACCTGCTGTTTTCAACTCTTAATGATCGGCTATGAAAAGCCAACTGAGATTTATTCCTGATTATTATTTGACCATGCTTGTCATTTATGAACATTTTGAAAATCTTGGCTCTCTCTAATTTTCTCCTTCTCTCTTTCTTTCTCTCGGAGGACCTGAGCCCTAGGACCATACGTCGGGACTACCGGCCGTGGTGACTCCTTGCTGTCCCCAGTCCGCCTGGCCTTGCTGCTATTCCAGTTTCAACTGTTCTGCCTGCGGTTATGGAACCCCTACCTGTCCCAGACCTGCTGTTTTCAACTCTTAATGATCGGCTATGAAAAGCCAACTGAGATTTATTCATGATTATTATTTGACCATGCTTGTCACTTATGAACATTTTTGAACATCTTGGCATAGTTCTGTTATAATCTCCACCCGGCACAGCCAGAAGAGGACTGGCCACCCCTCATAGCCTGGTTCCTCTCTAGGTTTCTTCCTAGGTTTTGGCCTTTCTAGGGAGTTTTTCCTAGCCACCGTGCTTCTACACCTGCATTACTAGCTGTTTGGGGTTTTAGGCTGGGTGTCTGTACAGCACTTCGAGATATTAGCTGATGTACGAAGGGCTATATAAAATAAAATTGATTGATTGATTGATAGGAGGTATTCATGATTTTAATGGCAAACCAACAAACACTACAAATAAACAAAACAACAAACGTGACTAACCTGCAACAGTCCTGTGTGGCCCAAACGCTAACACAGGAAACAAACACCCACAAAACACCAGTGAAACCCTGGCTGCCTTAGTATGACTCTCAATCAGAGACAAACGATACACACCTGTCTCTAATTGAGAATCATACCAGGCCGAACACAAAACCCAACATAGAAATAGAAAACATAGACTGCCCACCCAACACTCACGCCCTGACCAATAAAGACATACAAAACAAGAGAAAACAGGTCAGGAACGTGACATAACCCCCCCCTTAAGGTGCGAACTCCGGGCGCACCAGCACAAAGTCTAGGGGAGGGTCTGGGTGGGCATCTGACCACGGTGGTGGCTCAGGCTCTGGGCGAGGTCCCCACCCCACCATAGTCACTCCCCGCTTCCGTATCCCCCTCCCAATGACCACCCTCCAACTCAACCCACCTAAATGAAGGGGCAGCATCGGGATAAGGGCCAGCACCGGGATAAGGGGCAGCAGCTCCGGGATAAGGGGCAGCAGCTCCGGGATAAGGGGCAGCAGCTCCGGGATAAGGGGCAGCAGCTCCGGGATAAGGGGGGGGCAGCTCCGGGATAAGGGGGGGGCAGCTCCGGGATAAGGGGGAGGCAGCTCCGGACTGGGTGGCAGCTCCGGACTGGGTGGCAGCTCCGGACTGGGTGGCAGCTCATGACTGGGTGGCAGCTCATGACTGGGTGGCAGCTCATGACTGGGTGGCAGCTCATGACTGGGTGGCAGCTCATGACTGTAGGGCAGCTCATGACTGGAGGGCAGGTCATGACTGGAGGGCAGCTCATGACTGGAGGGCAGCTCATGACTGGAGGGCAGCTCATGACTGGAGGGCAGCTCATGACTGGAGGGCAGCTCATGACTGGAGGGCAGCTCATGACTGGAGGGCAGCTCATGACTGGAGGGCAGCTCATGACTGTAGGGCAGCTCATGACTGGAGGGCAGCTCATGACTGGAGGGCAGCTCATGACTGTAGGGCAGCTCATGACCGTAGGGCAGCTCATGACTGTCTGGCGTCTCTGGCAGCTCCTGACTGGCTGGCGTCTCTGGCAGCTCCTGACTGGCTGGCGTCTCTGGCAGCTCCTGACTGGCTGGCTTCTCTGGCAGCTCCTGACTGGCTGGCGGCTCTGGCAGCTCCTGACTGACGGACGGCTCTAGCGGCTCCTGACTGACGGACGGCTCTAACGGCTCGGGACAGACGGGCGGCTCTAATGGCTCGTGGCAGACGGATGGCTCAGATGGAGCTTGGCAGACGGATGGCTCAGACGGCGCTGGGCAGACGGATGGCTCAGACGGCGCTGGGCAGACGGATGGCTCAGACGGCGTTGGGCAGACAGATGGCTCAGACGGCGTTGGGCAGACAGATGGCTCAGACGGCGTTGGGCAGACAGATGGCTCAGACGGCGTTGGGCAGACGGATGGCTCAGACGGCGCTGGGCAGACGGATGGCTCAGACGGCGCTGGGCAGACAGATGGCTCAGACGGCGCTGGGCAGACAGATGGCTCAGACGGCGCTGGGCAGACAGATGGCTCAGACGGCGCTGGGCAGCCGGGCAGTTCAGGCACCGCTGGGCAGACGGGCAGTTCAGGCACCGCTGGGCAGACGGCAGACTCTGGCCGGCTGAGACGCACAATAGGCCTGATGCGTGGTGCCGGAACTGGAGGTACCGGGCTGAGGGCACGCACCTCAGGGCGAGTGCGGGGAGGAAGAACAGGGCTCTGGAGATGCACTGGAAGCCTGGTGCGTGGTGTAGGCACTGGTGGTACTGGGCTGGGGCGGGAAGGTGGCGCCGGATATGCCGGACCGTGAAGGAGGACACGCGCTCTTGAGCACCGAGCCTCTCCAACCTTACCAGGTTGAATGATCCCCGTAGCCCTGCCAGTGCGGCGAGGTGGAATAGCCCGCACTGGGCTATGCAGCCGAACCGGGGACACCACCTGTAAGGCTGGTGCCATGTACGCCGGCCCGAGGAGACGTACTGGAGGCCAGATACGTTGGGCCGGCTTCATGACATCCGGCTCGATGCCCAACCTAGCCCTCCCAGTGCGGCAAGGTGGAATAGCCCGCACTGGGCTAAGCACGCGTACTGGGGACACCGTGCGCTTTACCGCATACCACGGTGTCTGACCAGTACGACGCCCTCTCACTCCACGGTAAGCCCGGGGAGTTGGCTCAGGTATCCAACCCGGCTTCGCCACACTCCCCTTTAGCCCCCCCCCCCCAAGGAATTTTTGGGTGAGCCTCTCGGGTTTCCAGCCACTCTGCCTTGCAAGCGCCTCATAATGCCGCCTCTCCGCTTTCGCTGCCTCCAGCTCCGCTTTGGGGCGGCGACACTCCACTGGCTGTGCCCAGGGTCCTTTACCGTCTAGGATCTCCTCCCAAGTCCATTCCTCTTCTCTCCATTGCTTTGGTTCTTGCCGTCCTTCTCCAATCCGCTTGGTCCTGGTTTGGTGGGTGTTTCTGTAACGGCTGTCAATGTCGTTCTCCTCCTCAGACGAGGAGGAGCATGGATCGGACCAAGATGCGGAGTAGGAGGTATTCATGATTTTAATGGCAAACCAACAAACACTACAAATAAACAAAACAACAAACGTGACTAACCTGCAACAGTCCTGTGTGGCCCAAACGCTAACACAGGAAACAAACACCCACAAAACACCAGTGAAACCCTGGCTGCCTTAGTATGACTCTCAATCAGAGACAAACGATACACACCTGTCTCTAATTGAGAATCATACCAGGCCGAACACAAAACCCAACATAGAAATAGAAAACATAGACTGCCCACCCAACACTCACGCCCTGACCAATAAAGACATACAAAACAAGAGAAAACAGGTCAGGAACGTGACAATATGGTTCTCAATCAGAGACAGGTGTTTGACGTTTTCCTCTGATTGAGAACCATATATAGGTTGGCTGTTTCACACTGTTTGTTTGTGGGTGATTGTCGCTGTGTCCGTGTTTATTGCACCACACGGTACTGTCTCGTTCGTTCATTCATTCATTTTCGTTCGTTCGTTCTTTCCTGTTCGTGCGTTCATTGTTTGTTATGTTCACAAGTTCAGGTCTGTTTAACGTCGTTTGTTGTTTTGTAGTTTATGCAAGTATTAGTTTTTTTCGTGTTCGTCTTCGTCAGTAAATAAATCAATATGTATTCACAACCCGCTGCATTTTGGTCGAATCCTTGCTCCTCCTCTTCGGATGAAGAGGAGGAGAAGAGCCGTTACACGACCTGGTAAATCGTGCACAAGGGATCCCTCAAACTTGGGATCTCAGGGAGACCACACTTCGGGAACGGAGCAGATGGACCAACCTAAAATCTGAGAGGAAGCGAGCCGAGTGGATACCACATCCCGAACATAGTAAAAAATAAAAAAAATAAAGAGGTGAGGAGATCAAACCACACTTTAAGTTGAGTTTTTTAACAAAAGCCTCTGTTACGTGGGCTCTGAGTGTGTTCCTGTGTGAGGGGGCACCGTAAGCAGGGCCGAGTCAGAGGAGAGTAATCTGAGAGTTTGTGGACTCAAAGATACTCTGCTATTGGTCGGTTGGGGGCAACTAGAGCCGTCCTGACACTGAATTGATCACAGTGGGGATTGGTGTGGTCTGTGAGGGTGAGGGACCAGGGTGACTGTGTTCTGTGTGAAACACGGTACTTGGTGAAGCCCTATTGGAAGAAGGACCTCATTCTGAAAGTGTCTGTGTGACTGTCTAAGTGACCCTCAGAAGTGGTGAATTCCAATTATTTTAAATGTGCTAGCCAGGTATGCCCTGGGTTACTCTGTGTGAGTGTTTTGTTTTGTAGGAGCGTTCTGTGTGGGCGCGGTAGGTTGACTCTGTGTGAGTAACCTTTCAATTATGTGCTGATGTTCTGTGTGGACATCTGACCAGTTCTGTGTGAGCATCTGACCATCCTGTGTGGGTGATCATTAAAGTTTTGTGAGTACTTAAGGAATTTCTGTTATAACTGTTTTTCTCTCCCTGTGTGTGTGTGTGTGTGTGAGTGAGATTTTGTGTTTGTGTGTGTGTGACTTAGGAGCCATGGGTGCGCGCGGGAGCAATGAACCAGGCATTCCGGACCCTCCTACTGGAGCCTTGAAGGTTATGGTAGATAAATGGGGTAGGGATATTCTGGAACAGGTACTTCTATGGCATAGAGAGGGTGGTTTTCCTTTGACAGGGACACTAAGTGTGACGCTGTTAGACGAGATAAGTCTTATCTCGTCTAACAGCGTCACACTTAGTGTCCCTGTCAAAGGAAAACCACCCTCTCTGTAGAGAAGGAAGGTAAACTAGGGAAAAAGGATCAAATTGACTGGGTGAAATTCAGAAAATGGGAAAGGGAAGCTGACAAACGAAAGAAGAGACAGGACCCATTTCGGAGAAAACCCAGTCAGAATATGGTAGTTCAGACTGAGGAAGGAGAAAAGAAGGGGAAAGATGAAACAGTGAGAAGGAATAGGAAGGATGATGATGACAGAGATTGTCCCCCTCCCTACTGTACTCCTCAAACTCTCTACCCAGTGTTGCCTGACCTCCCTCCTCCTCAGCCGCCTCCAGCTGATCCGCTGGATGCAAGACCACTACAGCCTGCAGCCCCACCACCTGTCTCTCCCAACACCACAGTGATTGATCGTCTGGCACGGAGCCTGGCTGAAGTCCTGAAAGGGTCTGGAGTGACTCCGGCCAGTCCCACTGGAGCCGCAGTGGGGGGAGCACGCCAGAAGGGAAAAAAGATCAACAATCCTTTTCTCAAGGCTCCTCAGCTCCAGTGGGGAAAGTGAGGACGGAGGGGCACCCCAGCTGACTCCCCCGTTGAAGGACCGTCTACGGGCCAGGACGGAGAGGCGTGTCTCTACCCCCTCCACATACGACCCAGCATCAGACATGTATCGACAATACCCTCTGATGGCCTGTCCCAACCCTCAGCCTCGACCTGATGATGCTAATGCTGCTGCCGCCGCAGCATGGAACCCCATTGTGTATGTCCAGAGGACGTGGAGACATGATGAAATCAAAGACATTGTAGAAGACCTACCAGACCCAAGTAAGGACGCTGTGAAATATTCAGCAGAAATGAGGGTATTGGTGGGTCAGTACAAACCATCTGCTGCTGAGATAGCCCATATCTGTAAAAAGAAACTGGGACTCAGGTGGGCGGATGTACAGGAACAGTTTGATTGCAACTACCTGTGGACTGTGAATGGTGCGTATCAGGACCAGATAACGGCGCTGCTGACCAGGATTGTGGAGATGTATCCAACTAAGACCGACTGGACTGCCATCAGAGAATGCACTATGAAGAAAGATGAGGGCCTGGAGGCTTTCAGAAAGAGACTTGAGACCTGTTTCAGGCTACACAGTGGTATCAGACCAAACGAACATGCATATGGGGATCTGCTGAAAGACGCCCTGGTGAGGGGTCTGACACCGGGCCTGGAGAAAGCTGTGAAGACTACCTGCATCAGTTGGGAGACTGAGCCATTAGCAACGGTGGTACAGCACTGCAAGCATGCTGAGAGACAACAAAGTACTCAGAAGGAAGAAAAAATAAAGGAAGAAAAAGTGAAGACACAGAAACTACAGGCTGCCCAGATGACATTTTACCAGGGAGCAGCCCCAGCAGGGACAGGACAAGGGGGTGGAGTGCGCAAGTGTTACAACTGTGGGAAGCCGGGTCATTTTGCTGCTGACTGCTCCGAGCCAACGAATCCACAGAGGAACAGGCAGGGGCAGACCGAGAAGAGGGGCCCAAAGGGAGGGGGCAAGAAGTGGAGGAAAAGGAGCACATGCATGGACAGCCCCATTCCAACAACAGCCGTGGCAGCTACCTCCCAACCAATGGCAGGTCGGGCCACCTCACGGGGTCCAGCAACAGCAACAGTGGGGCCCACAAGGAGTCCCTCCAGGCAGAGGACAACCTGGAGCCTGGCAGACGGGGCCGCCGGCACAGACGACCCTGTACAATCCAGGACAGGGACAGGAGGAGGTGTCTTGACATGATGAGGAGACAGGGACAGTTGTGCTAAAATCCTCAGAGCAACAAGAGCATTTGTTTTTAAAGTGTCACACCCTTCCCAGAGTAGAGCCAACCATGGAGGCTTGAGTCAATGGTGAGTCACTAATATTTCTTGTTGATACTGGGGCTGCTATGTCTGTGATTAACTGCAAGGCTATGACAAAACCTCCCATGTCTAATGAAATAGTCAAAACTGTAGGGGCTTCAGGCCTCCCACTCAGAGAGCAGGTAACTATGCCTCTGCCTGTCTCCTTTTGTGAGGAGAAGTGTCAACATCAATTTCTCTACTCTGACCACTGTCCTGTCAATCTGATGGGCAGAGACCTCCTCTGTAAACTTGGCATCAACATAACATGTGGCCGAACCGGTTTAACTGTTATTCATGAGGAAGAGGAGGAGGGGGAGGAAAAATTGATGTTAATGTCTGAGTTTTGTGACTGGTATTATGCATGGGATGTTGATGATGAGGTGCCAATATTGCTCGTGTTTTCTCAATGGCCAAAACCCATTGGGGCCACGAGGGCAGTTTCATGTCTGAAGCAGGCTTACATTGCACCTCCCATTTTTCACCATTGACAAGAGATCTCTATTATGAGAAACAATGGCTGTGTGATACATTACAGAATGAGCCAGTGCAGTGTGAGGGTTTATACTGTAGCAGTGATTTCTGTGCTTTAGGGGTTAATCTAACCCCTGCACAGAAAGAGCTCTACCTGTTTGAGGATAGCGCACCACATGTGTCCCTGGCAAAATCAGACAGAGTAGAATGGGTGGATACTGGAATTTGGATTAAATGCTTGGTTAATGCTACCGACTGGGAGATGCGCCCTGATGGGTCAACTTATTCACCCAGCACACTGACAAGTTGTTACCCACTCAGTTGGGAAACTCCAACTGAGAGGCGTGTGCATGGTGTTGATCAGGTTTCTTTTTCTACCAATGTCATGTTGTTGAGTGAAGACTCACCCCTCCTGAGAGGGGTCCCTGAATGCCTATGGGCAAGGGACAAGTATGATTTTGGGAGAATAAAGGGAGCTGAGCCAATGGTGGTCACTCCTAAAGATACCAGGCGCCCATCTAGAGCACAGTATCCACTCAGTAAGGAGGTAATAGCAGGTATTACTCCTGTTCATGCATCCCTGTTAGCTAATGGTGCTTTGATTCCCTGTCCAGAATCACCCTGTAACACCCCTATCTTGCCTGTTAGAAAACCTTCAGGTGATTGGAGAATGGTCCAGGACTTAAGGCCTGTGAACGATGCAGTTTTTGCCCGTGCCCCGGTGGTTCCTAATGTTACTACACTGTTGGGGGCGGTACCACCCACAGCAGAGTGGTTCTCTGTGATTGATTTGACAAATGCATTTTTCAGTATTCCAGTGGCACCAGAATCTCAGTTCTGGTTTGCTTTCACGTTTCTAGGAAAGAGATATACGTGGACTGTGGCTTCAATGGGCTACGTGGAATCCCCCGCTATTTTTTCAGCGGCTTTAGCACAAAATCTGGAGGGTGTTATACCCCCTGAGGGCAGCACTCTGATTCAGTATGTGGATGATTTGTTGTTGTGCTCCAGCTCAATCGAAACTTGTGAAACTGATACTCGAGCTCTGTTGATATTTTTCGCTGAGGATGGCCACAAAGTTTCAAAGAAGAAGTTACAGTTGGTTTCACAGACAGTGAGGTATTTGGGTCATGACATCTCTCCCAATGGCAGGCAGCTGGGTAAATGGCAGGCACCTTGGTACCCCAGGTAATCTTAGGTTTCATTACATACAGTCGGGAGGAACTACTGAATATAAGATTAACGTCAACTCACCATCGTTGAAACCAGGAATATGACTTTACCGAAACGGATCCAGTGTTTTGCCTTCCACCCAATACAATGGATCTGATCCCAGCCGGCGACCCTATGCGACGCCGTAAAAGGGGCAAACGTAGCGGTCTCCTGGTCAGGCTTCGGAGACGGACACATCGCGCTCCACTCCCTAGCATACTACTCGCCAATGTCCAGTCTCTTGACAATAAGGTTGATGAAATCCGAGCACGGGTAACATTCCAGAGAGACATCAGGGATTGTAACGTTCTCTGCTTCACGGAAACATGGCTAACTCAAGAGATGCTAACGGAGTCGGTGCAGCCAGCTGGTTTCTTCACGCATCGCGCCGACAAACATACATCTTTCTGGTAAGAAGAGGTGCGGGGTTGTATGCCTTATGATTAACGAGACGTGGTGTGATCATAACAACATACAGGAACTCAAGTCATTCTGTTCACCTGATCTAGAACTCCTCACAATCAAATGTCGACCGCATTATCTACCAAGGGAATTCTCTTCGATTATAATCACAGCCGTATATATTCCCCCCCAAGCAGACACATCGATGGCCCTGAACGAACTTTATCTGACTCTTTGTAAACTGGAAACCACACACCCTGAGGCTGCATTCATCGTAGCTGGGGATTTTAACAAGGCTAATCTAAAAACAAAACTCCCTAAATTCTATCAGCATATCGATTGTGCTACCAGGGCTGGTAAAACCTTGGATCATTGTTATACTAACTTCCGCGACGCATATAAGGCCCTCCCCCGCCCTCCTTTCGGAAAAGCTGACCACGACTCCATTTTGTTGCTTCCAGCCTACAAACAGAAACTAAAACAACAAGCTCCCGCGCTCAGGTCTGTTCAACGCTGGTCCGACCAATCTGATTCCACGCTTCAAGACTGCTTCGATCACGCGGATTGGAATATGTTCCGCATTGCGTCCAACAACAACATTGACGAATATGCTGATTCGGTGAGCGAGTTCATTAGAAAGTGCATTGACGATGTCGTACCCACAGCAACGATTAAAACATTCCCAAACCAGAAACCGTGGATTGACGGCAGCATTCGCGTGAAACTGAAAGCGCGAACCACTGCTTTTAACCAGGGCAAGGTGACCGGAAACATGACCGAATACAAACAGTGTAGCTATTCTCTCCGCAAGGCAATCAAACAGGCTAAGTCCCAGTACAGAGACAAAATAGAGTCGCAATTCAACAGCTCAGACACAAGAGGTATGTGGCAGGGTCTACAGTCAATCACGGATTACAAAAAGAAAACCAGCCCCGTCGCGGACCAGGATGTCTTGCTCCCAGACAGGCTAAATAACTTTTTTGCTCGCTTTGAGGACAATACAGTGCCACTGACACGGCCCGCTACCAAAACCTGCGGGCTCTCCTTCACTGCAGCCGAGGTGAGTAAAACATTTAAACGTGTTAACCCTCGCAAGGCTGCAGGCCCAGACGGCATTCCCAGCCGCGTCCTCAGAGCATGCGCAGACCAGCTGGCTGGTGTGTTTACGGACATATTCAATCAATCCTTATCCCAGTCTGCTGTTCCCACATGCTTCAAGAGGGCCACCATTGTTCCTTTTCCCAAGAAAGCTAAGGTAACTGAGCTAAACGACTACCGCCCCGTAGCACTCACTTCCGTCATCATGAAGTGCTTTGAGAGACTAGTCAAGGACCATATCACCTCCACCCTACCGGACACCCTAGACCCACTCCAATTTGCTTACCGACCCAATAGGTCCACAGACGACGCAATCGCAACCACACTGCACACTGCCCTAACCCATCTGGACAAGAGGAATACCTATGTGAGAATGCTGTTCATCGACTACAGCTCAGCATTTAACACCATAGTACCCTCCAAACTCGTCATCAAGCTCGAGACCTTGGGTCTCGACCCCGCCCTGTGCAACTGGGTCCTGGACTTCCTGACGGGCCGCCCCCAGGTGGTGAGGGTAGGTAACAACATCTCCACCCCGCTGATCCTCAACACTGGGGCCCCACAAGGGTGCGTTCTGAGCCCTCTCCTGTACTCCCTGTTCACCCACGACTGCGTGGCCATGCACGCCTCCAACTCAATCATCAAGTTTGCGGATGACACTACAGTGGTAGGCTTGATTACCAACAACGACGAGACGGCCTACAGGGAGGAGGTGAGGGCCCTCGGAGTGTGGTGTCAGGAAAATAACCTCACACTCAACGTCAACAAAACAAAGGAGATGATTGTGGACTTCAGGAAACAGCAGAGGGAGCACCCCCCTATCCACATCGACGGGTCAGTAGTGGAGAAGGTGGAAAGTTTTAAGTTCCTCGGTGTACACATCACGGACAAACTGAATTGGTCCACCCACACAGACAGCGTTGTGAAGAAGGCGCAGCAGCGCCTCTTCAACCTCAGGAGGCTGAAGAAATTCGGCTTGTCACCAAAAGCACTCACAAACTTCTACAGATGCACAATCGAGAGCATCCTGTCGGGCTGTATCACCGCCTGGTACGGCAACTGCTCCGCCCACAACCGTAAGGCTCTCCAGAGGGTAGTGAGGTCTGCAGAACGCATCACCGGGGGCAAACTACCTGCCCTCCAGGACACCTACACCACCCGATGTCACAGGAAGGCCATAAAGATCATCAAGGACAACAACCACCCAAGCCACTGCCTGTTCACCCCGCTATCATCCAGAAGGCGAGGTCAGTACAGGTGCATCAAAGCAGGGACCGAGAGACTGAAAAACAGCTTCTATCTCAAGGCCATCAGACTGTTAAACAGCCACCACTAACATTTAGCGGCCGCTGCCAACATACTGACTCAACTCCAGCCACTTTAATAATGGGAATTGATGGAAATTATGTAAAAATGTACCACTAGCCACTTTAAACAATGCCACTTAATATAATGTTTACATACCCTACATTACTCATCTCATATGTATATGTATATACTGTACTCTATATCATCTACTGCATCTTGCCATCTTTATGTAATACATGTATCACTAGCCACTTTAAACTATGCCACTTTATGTTTACATACCCTACATTACTCATCTCATATGTATATACTGTACTCTATACCATCTACTGCATCTTGCCTATGCCGTTCTGTACCATCACTCATTCATATATCTTTATGTACATATTCTTTATCCCTTTACACTTGTGTGTATAAGGTAGTAGTTGTGGAATTGTTAGGTTAGATTACTTGTTGGTTATTACTGCATTGTCGGAACTAGAAGCACAAGCATTTCGCTACACTCGCATTAACATCTGCTAACCATGTGTATGTGACAAATAAAATGTGATTTGATTTGGATACAGGCTATTCTCTCTGTCCCACAGCCGGTTACTAAACGACACATGATGTCATTGACTGGTATGGCAGGGTATTGTAGGGCGTGGTTACCTGACTATGCTGAGATGGTGCAGCCACTTGCTGACCTTATTTATGGCCACAAAATGGCTCTGATTGACAAAATTAAGTGGACACCAGAGGGACTGACTGCTCTGACCAGACTGAAACAACTCATGACTACTTCTCCCTGTTTGGGACTCCCTGACCATTCTAAACCTTTTAACCTCTTTGTTTGTGAGAAAAGTGGTTTTATGTCATCTGTTTTAACACAGGAACATGGAGGAAAGCAGCGCCCGGTTGGGTATTATTCCAAACAGCTGGACAGTGTGGCCAGAGGTCTGCTGTGGCTGCTGCTACTGAAGCTGTATTGGCTTGTGCAGACATTGTTGCCATGTGTGAACTCACTGTACACGTTCCTCATGCTGTACATGCTCTTATTTCACAGGCAAAGACGGCCCATCTAACACCAGCTCGACTGCTCCATTATCAGAATGTTCTTCTGACAATGTGTCATGTGACCCTGAAGAGGGGCACTGTGTTAAATCCTGCTACTTTGTTGCCCACCGAGGATGATGGAGAGCCGCATGACTGTGCTGCCATGGTGGAGCTTGTCTCTAAACCAAGGTCGGATTTAACTGATGTCCCTTTGCAACATGCACATTTGGAACTGTTTGTAGATGGCTCTGCTCAGCGTTCTGAGAAATGATAACCATTGGTTGCGTATGCGGTTACTACTGCCTCAACCACACTGGAAAGTGCTAAATTACCCTCCCACCTTTCTGCTCAAGCAGCAGAACTCTTTGCACTCACTAGAGCTTGCATATTAGCTAAAGGCCAGTCTGCTACTATCTATACAGATAACAGATATGCCTTTGGTGTGGTACATGATTTTGGTACTCTGTGGAAACAGCGCGGCTTCCTGACCTCCTCTGGTAAGACAATCTCTCATTCAAAACTTGTTGATAACTTGCTAAAAGCTATTTTGCTCCCTTCTGAAATTGCTGTTTGTAAGTGCCTTGCTCATGCTAACTCTTCTGACCTTGTCTCCAAAGGTAATGCTATGGCTGACTTGGCAGCTAAGGCAGCAGCTGTCTCCTTGGAGTCACCTGTGTTACAGATGGTTTTACTTCCTGATCATAACCTCTTCTCTCCCACTGATATCTCTGACTTGCAATCCTCTGTAGGTCCTGTTGAGTTGAGGAAGTGGAAACGACTATGTACATATGACCAGGTGCAGAAACTCTGGCTGGGCTACCAGTCTTACCACGTTCATGTTTTCCCTACTTAGCGAAGTTGTCACATGGTAGGGATCATGTGTCAAAGGGGGGAGTTGTTGATTTTGTAAATACATTTTGGTTTACACCTGGGTTTTCTGTGTTTGCTGAACAATATTGTGCAAAATGTGTGATTTGTATGACTAACAACATGGGAAGAGGGATTCCGATGCCACTGTCGGCACATCCAACCCCTGAAGGACCGTTTGAACACATAATGATGGATTTCATTGAACTCTCTCCTTGTCAAAGTTACAAATATTGTCTGGTGATAGTGGATGCCTTCTCTAAGTGGGTAGAGGCTTTCCCATGTCGACATTCCACTGCTATAGCAGTAGCCAAGAATCTCCTTAGGGAGATCATCCCAAGGTGGGGGTTACCATCTAAATGAACTAGCGACAATGGCTACCACTTTGTAAACCTGGTGATACAGAATTTATCTGAGAGTCTGCAGATAGACCTCAGGACCCATTGTAGCTATAGGCCGCAATCCGGTGGTTTAGTTGAACGCGCTAATCAGACCCTAAAATCTAAGATGGTGAAGCTTATGGCAGAGACAGGGCTTTCCTGGGTCACTGTGATGCCCCTGGCTCTGATGTACATGCGAGGGCGGCCCCACAGAACCACTGGATTGGCTCCTCATGAGGTTCTGACAGGTAGACCAATGAGGATGATTAATTCTCCTTTCCCACAGAACAAGCTGACACTGATGGGCTGTGACGATGACATGGTAAGTTATTGTACTGCTCTAAACAATGTTCTGAAGGCTATTTTCCCCAGGTTGAAAGCGGCTCTACCCCAGCCTCTGGTGGGGATCCTGCACAAACTGCAACCAGGTGACTGGGTGGTGGTGAAAGACCTGAGACGTAAGCACTGGAACCAGCAGAGGTGGACTGGACCATACCAGGTGATGCTGATTACCTCCACTGCTGTTCGCGTAGCTGAGAGGTCTACTTGGATCCACGCCAACCACTGCAGGAAGGTGCCATACTGCCCACCAGACCCTGAGGATGGAGGACCAGAGATGCCGAAAGTCACCACCTAGATGGCCATGGGAGGATCAGGCCCAGACTTTACGCATAATGTTTCTTGCTCTTGTTTTGAGCCTTCTCATTACAGTTGCCATATGGACAGTGATTCAAGGACAACCGGTCCTGGAAAGACAACATGGTACTGACTCGACTAATGACCGTTCAGTCCCATGGCGGGACTTAAATAACAGCCACTCCAGCTCGAGCCAACGGCAGGCTCAGGACAGGAGTCCAGCAAACAATAGCCGCTCCCATATCGAAAGAAGAAGAAGGTCGATGCATCCACTGGATGAGCATCACAGTAGGAATCACGAGGGAAACACTTGGTGGTCACTGCTTAACTATACAGTAAAGACTGAACTGATGTTAGGAAATACCTCCTGTTATGTATGTAGCTTGTTTCCACATTCAGCGATCTCCCCATTCTTACAGTATTCAGTAGAGGTCAGCATTAAAGACACTCTATGTGCACTAGAAGTGCTCTTGTCCAATGAGAACACAGGGGGTCAACCATCACTAGGTAGAACACTGAGGGATAAATGCATTAATGGTAATTTGTCATCAACAAAAGATTTAAGAGGGGGATTTGATTGTTCACATTGGTGCAGTAGAATCATCTTAGAACCTAGATCCCGTGTACCAGAACCTATTCAAGTACAACCCCGGCGAACCCCATTTAGGACCTGTCATTGTCACAACCCAAGCAATATTTCCATACCACAATTTAATGAATCCTATCTGGGAATGTCAACATGTGTCAATTATAGTGTTTTCTCAATAGGATGTAGCTGGAAGAAGGGAACATGCAGCTCTGGATACCCCATTAGACTGAGGGTGGGGCACACCATTATTGATGCGGAAACTGACAATCGTTCTCCTCATCAATTTGGCTCGGCAACATTTACTGATCATTATTGGATCTGTGGTGATAAAGCCTATCTCTACCTACCCACAAATTGGACAGGGTGCTGTATTTTTGGTAAACTAAACATATCCCTTGTGGTAATGCAAAAAACTAATTCATCCATTCCAAGCAGGTTAAGACTAATTAAGAGGGACATCTCGCAATCCAATTATGTCCCCAGTGACTCGCGACGATCCTCGAAATTGGAAAAGTTCCGGCGCGGTTTATTCCCCTGGTATGGGGCATCGGAGAATGCACATGAGTTGGATAGGCTAGGATATCATTTGGAATCCCTGGTAAATTTGGCCACTGCAGGGTTTTCTATGATAAGACCAGAGTTGCAAGCCACTCGACTCATGGCAACACAAAATAGGGTGGCACTTGACATGTTGCTAGCACGTGAAGGAGGGGTGTGTCAAATGATAGGAGATCACTGTTGTACATTCATACCCCAGGGAGATGATAATTTGACTATTGTAGTGGAACATTTGAAAGAGCTTAATGGTGTTCTCATAAGGGAACACCAGCCTGACATCGACTGGAATCCGTCAGGATGGGTTCAGTCAGTGTTTGGTGCTTGGGGAGCGACTATTTTCCACTGGTGAATCTATGGTCTAATATTACTGATTGCTCTGTTGCTAATTATCATTTGTGTGAAGAAATTGTTTAATAAAGTGGTTGATGTTGTTCTCACTATGCCCTTGCTTGCAAATGAAGTAGGTGTAGATGAAGAATCTGAGATTGATGGACGAACATCAGGTGAACACAGTGAAATATTCTCACTGGACAGTGTAGATAGAGAGGGTTCACAGTATATGAATGATTTCCCTGACCTATTCCTGACTATATCTCTGATAGTGGGGAACCCAATTCCGAGCATGAGGACTCAGAGGGATGACTGTCCTTATGTTCTGATGAGGCCTGTGTTTAGACACTGGTTCTCCTGTAATTTAGGGAGCATTTATATGTTCTGTTATTTTTTATTTTACTCAACAAATGTATTATTCTGTGTGATTTAAACATGTGCAAGTCTGTCTTGTGGTATAAAGGTTGTAAACTTAGTTTCTGAAGGGATGTGATTCCCTATTATCTTTATATTTTGAATATGTATTTTATTTTTTCATATACTCTGCAACTATTTTTAGTAAGGTACCATGTTACTGTTCTGATTCTTCAGAAGGGACAGAGTCCCTTGAGAGGGGAATGTTGGGGATGAATCAGAATGAGTTGGGTAACATAGATAAGATGTTTTATTTTCATCATATGCTTGTGAGATACTTGTCATTAAAATCTTTCCCTTTGTCTATAGGGTTGGTAGTTGCAGTTATCACTTCTCAGCTAGGGCTTAGTCACATTGGAGCGCAGAGAGGGGAGAGGTCAGGCTTGTCTTCATATGTCAATGTAACTATTCCTAAACCATGGGAAGGGATGGCGTTATTAATGGGGAACCATTGCCACTATCTCATACAATGTCTGTACGCCAGTCACTCCCTACTTTTCTCTTTGGGGGAAAGAGTATGGCTGTATCTGGAACCATTGTATTTCCCCTCTGAGGTTGCCCTTATCTTGACCTAGTATTTGACCTAAGAGGCTCACTGTCTGATTTTGAGGTTGTCCAGGTTTGGGAGTATCTAGGATTGACAATTGATATATGCCATTGAATGAGGTAATGTTTTCATAGACAGTGAAGTATCAAGGATGAGATTAGAACCTTGTTTAGGAGGTCAAACTGAACGATCATTTATAGCGAATGCTGTCTCTGTATGGGATACTCCTCTCTAAAGTAAAAGTCTTTCTTTGTGAAGCAGTTCCTAATATCTGTGGTTTGTCATGTCGACTAGGGGGTGGATCTTTGCTATAAAAGATCCCAGTTGCCATTATGTTAGGACTCTCAACTTTTCATTAGAGATACTGAAATGTTGAAAGTCAAATGCTATTGCAAAAGCTTAATGATTATTAAAGGTGAAGTTTAAGTATAACTCTGACTGGTGTGTGGTTTACTCTCTCATCATTTGGTAATACAGGAAATTGCCACGACAGGATAGAGAGCCATTTATTATGTTCAACATAGGAGGGCCAAGCACATGAAGCAGCTCTTTCAGTAGTTTAGTTGGAATAGGATCCAGTATGCAGCTTGAAGGTTTAGAGGCCATGATTATTTTCATCATTGTGTCAAGAGATATAGTACTAAAACACTTAAGTGTCTCTCTTGGTCCTAGGTCCTGTTAGAGTTGTGCAGACTCAGGACAGCTAAGCTTTGGAGGAATACGCAGATTTAAAGAGGAGTCCGTAATTTGCTTTCTAATGATCATGATCTTTTCCTCAAAGAAGTTCATGAATTTATTACTGCTGAAGTGAAAGCCATCCTCACTTGGGGAATGCTGCTTTTTAGTTAGCTTTGCAACAGTATCAAAAATACATTTTGGATTGTTCTTATTTTCCTCAATTAAGTTGGAAAAGTAGGATGATCGAGCAGCAGTGAGGGGTTTTCGATACTGCACGGTACTGTCTTTCCAAGCTAGTCGGAAGACTTCCAGTTTGGTGTGGCGCCATTTCCGTTCCAATTTTCTGGAAGCTTGCTTCAGAGCTCGGGTATTTTCTGTATACCAGGGAGCTAGTTTCTTATGACAAATGTTTTTAGTTTTTAGGGGTGCAACTGCATCTAGGGTATTGCGCAAGGTTAAATTGAGTTCCTCAGTTAGGTGGTTAACTGATTTTTGTCCTCTGACGTCCTTGGGTAGGCAGAAGGAGTCTGGAAGGGCATCAAGAAATCTTTGTGTTGTCTGAGAATTTATAGCACGACTTTTGATGCTCCTTGGTTGGGGTCTGAGCAGATTATTTGTTGCGATTGCAAACGTAATAAAATGGTGGTCCAATAGTCCAGGATTATGAGGAAAAACATTAAGATCCACAACATTTATTCCATGGGACAAAACTAGGTCCAGAGTATGACTGTGGCAGTGAGTAGGTCCAGAGACATGTTGGACAAAACCCACTGAGTCGATGATGACTCCAAAAGCCTTTTGGAGTGGGTCTGTGGACTTTTCCATATGAATATTAAAATCACCAAAAATTAGAATATTATCTGCTATGACTACAAGGTCCGATAGGAATTCAGGGAACTCAGTGAGGAACGCTGTATATGGCCCAGGAGGCCTGTAAACAGTAGCTATAAAAAGTGATTGAGTAGGCTGCATAGATTTCATGACTAGAAGCTCAAAAGACGAAAACGTTTTTTTTTTTTTGTAAATTGAAATTTGCTATCGTAATTGTTAGCAACACCTCTGCCTTTGCGGGATATGGTCACTAGTGTAACCAGGAGGTGAGGCCTCATTTAACACAGTAAATTCATCAGGCTTAAGCCATGTTTCAGTCAGGCCAATCACATCAAGATTATGATCAGTGATTAGTTCATTCCTGTACCGGGAAGCCCAGGCAATTATACCAATAAGTATGGAAAGCCTTGCAATGGGGTTGGAGGACCTCTTGACTGCCCCTTTGGTAACCCTAACTGTCTCTATGAAGTGATTGGGGGGGGTGGTCATGCGTGTCACGGTTTCCCTGTATATGTTCAATTACCCAGTTCAGATGAATGTTTACTCATACATGTCCACAAAAAGTGTCATTTGCGTCACAATTAATGAGGATGGTCATTACCATCACCCAGAACCTTTTTTCTGTGCAAAGTGTCAAAGAGGAGATTGTCTTATTTGTAAGGATGAGGACTGTGTTCCTAGATAATGGGGTTTTAGCATATCTATTTTGCCTAATGCTTTGTGTTCTTTGTATGTTTCTTTGAATTTTTAGATATATATCGATGAACATTGTCGTGTCTTTGGCTATGCCAGATTAATTGCTATGACATGCTATTCTATAAAATAATTTCTCCGTAATTAATATTACCTGATTGAACTAATCATGTAAATGTAATTAACTAGAGAGGGACACCACGAAATAATATTTATAGAGCTGTTATCTTTTGAATAAACTCTTAAAGATTTAGTAATATTTTACATCCATAGCAGTCACATTAATCGTCATTTTATTCAGTCTCATCTGAAAGTGGTAAGTCCTTGGTTATCTGCAAGAATCCTAGCTAACAAGTTGAATCAGCAATACAAAATTGGGTTTAATTATTTATTTACTAAATACCTAACTAATCACACAGAATCACACATACACAATTAAATCATAACTTGATCACAAATTGCCGTCATAAAGGCAAACGTCCCTAGCGGGCGGAATAGATATGACAGCTTGTTACACAAAGAAAATGGGCGGGATTTTAGTGAAAGAACGGGAGACTGGAACATAGGCGAGCTGTGTTATCGTAAATACAGTATCTTATGCATTCTAAATTACCGCCCATTTGAAGAAGGAAAATGCAATAAATATTTACTCTGAGCTGCGCTTCAGTAGGTTGGTGGTAGATGGAAGACCGTATCGCCAACCCGAGTCCTCTGTCCTTTGAAGAATGTCTCTGGTGGTCACTGGATACGTTGGAGTAACGTCGATGTGTAGTAGACGGGATACTCTGACTGTCCTTCCTAACCTGCGTTTGTAGCAGCTGTTGCTAACTCAACGGCTAGGAGGTATCACTTCTGTAGTGAATACGAGTTCAAAGTTCATACCATTTACAACCAAAGTCCATGCTGATGTTGGCTTAGTTCTGTAGTTATTATCTGAACCATTCTGACATCGGATCGTCATCCTAAATGTACCCGGAACAGGAAGTTATATTTTTGTCAATGGCTTTTATAGTGGAGGGAGAGGGGTGTGTCTGAAAAGTTTATAACCCATGTCTCTTCACAGGGGCGGGCCCCTGGTTGAGCAGAAGCCAAGCTTATGAAAACCCAAATCTCTCATTTGGAAGCTAAAATTACATTTCATCTCTTCACAAATCATTTCATATTCAAACATTTGAATTAAACAACAATTCCATGTGAATCCGATACCTCTGACGTTTAGACTTTCCACAGTAGAGTTTATGTCATTCTATCATTGATGAGAATGTGTCAGAGGGCAACCGAACTGACATAATATACCTTAAGTACCACCGCATATGTTCAGTTGGTCGGATTACCAGAATATAGTTCATTTCCCCCCCAACTTCTGATGTCCCCAGAATCTCTATGTTAACCAATGGGTTTTCTTATGTCACATCAGTTATAGTAGGGAGAGAGAAAAAGGGGGAAAGAGGTATTTTTGACTGTCATAAACCTACCCCCAGGCCAACGTCATGACAACATATATATTTTATTTTAATTAAAGTTAGTTTTGCCTTCTAAAAATAGGATCATTTTAAAAACATGTTAGGTAACAGAGGGTATTCCGGTTACAAGTGTCTATGGACCATGTCTTTAATCATCTAACAAAGGTTGGTAGGTGTCTGCAAGGGAGGATAATGTTGAAATGTTTGGTTTTAGAATGAAGTTGTGTCAATTATTATTATTATTATTATTATTGTTTTTTTGTTGTTTTTTTAACTGCATGCAGGCTTCTTGTTATTCCATATACATTGTATTATTTTTATTCCACATAATTGAGATAACCTCTGGCAAGGCTACATACTACATGCTCATGCTTCATCAAAATACAGTATAATGGTTGATTATAAGTGTTTTTTATTTTAACTAGATCTTTCATGTTTGGTCTAGTTGGGTTTTGTAAGTGTATTATGTTTCAAATTTGATATTTTCCTCCTGTCTGTGTTTTAGATTGGGAGATGTTTGGTCCAGTCGACTTATATGCTATATTCACATTTGGTAATTTTTGTTGTCCATCGTAGGTATTACCATTCATCATCCTGATGTCATGTTTGTATAATTTATGGGGCTGATCAGCCCCAGAGGAGGGAATGTGGAAGTGAATGGATACAGGCTGGTAAAAACAGGAAACTAAAGCAAGGCCATAAGTGCATAGAATAGCTGGACACACCGAGGTCAGAGGGACATACAAAAGAGGGGGCCAGCCAAATGACCAACAGATGAACTATAGGCATAATACATATATATATATATTAGGACACTGAGAAGGTCCTGGCACCATTCTAATCTAATCAAGAGCGGATACAGACGTTATTGGGCACGAACAAGCAGGAAGGCTGAAAATGAAAGACAATGGTAACATATGACGTATGAGAAGTAACTTAATGTGCGTATGCAATGGACTGATATACTGTATGTGTATAAAAACAGAGCCAGGGCTTAGGAAAGGTGGTCTTTCCGCGGATTGACACGGCTTGTGATAAATTGTATTAAAAAAGCCTATATTGATCTCACAAGTTCTTGTAAGAGTGTTATATTTCTGAGACGATTATCCACGACACAGGCAATGTGTATTGGAAGAGATTTCTGAATGTTCTTCACACAGTATACACCCCTCCAACCAGACATGCTTTACCTACCCATTTGCTGGATGCAGAGTTCAACTGAGTTCAAGGGAAGGTCAAGCAATTCATAGAGAAAGCAGACTGTATTGCAATCATCTCTGATGGGTGGTCGAATGTTCGTGGGCAGGGAATAATTAACTACATCATCTCCACCCCTCAACCAGTATTCTACAAGAGCACAGACACAATGGACAACATGCACACCGGTCTCTCATTTATATTTTTATTTTATTTTTATTTCACCTTTATTTAACCAGGTAGGCTAGTTGAGAGCAAGTTCTCATTTGCAACTGCGACCTGGCCAAGATAAAGCATAGCAATTCGACACATACAACAACACAGAGTTACACAAGGAAAAAATAAAACAAAACAATCAATAATACAGTAGAAAAATAAGTCTATATACAATGTGAGCAAATGAGGTGAGATAAGGGAGGTAAAGGCAAAAAAAGGCCATGGTGGCAAGGTAAATACAATATAGCTAGTAAAACACTGGAATGGTAGATTTGCAGTGGAAGATTGTGCAAAGTAGAAATAGAAATAATGGGGTGCAAAGGAGCAAAATAAAATAATGAATAAATACAGTAGGGGAAGAGGTAGTTGTTTGGGCTAAATTATAGATGGGCTATGTACAGGTGCAGTAATCTGTGATCTGCTCTGACAGCTGGTGCTTAAAGCTAGTGAGGGAGAGAAGTGTTGCCAGCTTCAGAGATTTTTGCAGTTCATTCCAGTCATTGGCAGCAGAGAACTGGAAGGAAAGACGACCAAAGGAGGAATTGGCTTTGGGGGTGACCAGTGAGATATACCTGCTGGAGCGCGTGCTACGAGTGGGTGCTGCTATGGTGACCAGTGAGCTGAGATAAGGCGGGGCTTTACCTAGCAGAGACTTGTAGATAACCTGTAGCCAGTGGGTTTCGCGACGAGTATGAAGTGAGGGCCAACCAACGAGAGCGTACAGGTCGCAATGGTGGGTAGTATATGGGGCTTTGGTGACAAAACGGATGGCACTGTGATAGACTGCATCCAGTTTGTTGAGTAGAGTTGGAGGCTATTTTATAGATGACATCACCGAAGGCGAGGATCGGTAGGATGGTCAGTTTTACGAGGGTATGTTTGGCAGCATGAGTGAAGGATGCTTTGTTGCGATATAGGAAGCCAATTCTAGATTTAATTTTGGATTGGAGATGCTTAATGTGAGTCTGGAAGGAGAGTTTACAGTCTAACCAGACACCTAGGTATTTGTAGTTGTCCACGTACTCTAAGTCAGAGCCGTCCAGAGTAGTGATGCTAGACGGGCGAGCAGGTGCGGGCAGTGATCGGTTGAATAGCATGCATTTAATTTTACTTGCGTTTAAGAGCAGTTGGAGGCCACGGAAGGAGAGTTGTATGGCATTGAAGCTCGTCTGGAGGTTAGTTAACAGTGTCCAAAGAGGGGCCAGAAGTATACAGAATGGTGTCGTTTGCGTAGAGGTGTATCAGAGAATCACCAGCAGCAAGAGCAATATCATTGATGTATACAGGGAAGAGAGTCGGCCCAAGGATTGAACCCTGTGGCACCCCCATAGAGACTGCCAGAGGTCCGGACAACAGGCCCTCCGATTTGACACACTGAACTCTATCAGAGAAGTAGTTGGTAAACCAGGCGAGGCAATCATTTGAGAAACCAAGGCTGTCGAGTCTGCCAAAAAGAATGTGGTGATTGACAGAGTCGAAAGCCTTGGCCATGGTCGATGAATACGGCTGCGCAGTAATGTCTCTTATCGATGGTGGTTATGATGTTGTTTAGGATCTTGAGCGTGGCTGAGGTGCACCCATGACCAGCTCTGAAACCAGATTGCATAGCGGAGAAGGTATGGTGGGATTCGAAATGGTCGGTAATCTGTTTGTTAACTTGGCTTTCGAAGACCTTAGAAAGACAGGGTAGGATAGATATAGGTCTGTAGCAGTTTGGGTCTAGAGTGTCACCCCCTTTGAAGAGGGGGATGACCGCGGCAGCTTTCCAATCTTTGGGAATCTCAGACGATACGAAAGAGAGGTTGAACAGGCTAGTAATAGGGGTTGCAACAATTTCGGCAGATCATTTTAGAAAGAGAGGGTCCAGATTGTCTAGCCCGGCTAATTTGTAGGGGTCCAGATTTTGCAGCTCTTTCAGAACATCAGCTATCTGGATTTGGGTGAAGTAGAAATGGTGGGGGCTTTGGCGGGTTGCTGTGGAGGGTGCCGGGCAGTTGACCGGGGTAGGGGTAGCCAGGTGGAAAGCATGGCCAGCCGTAGAGAAATGCTTATTGAAATTCTCAATTATAGTGGATTTATCGGTGGTGACAGTGTTTCCTAGCCTCAGTGCAGTGGGCAGCTGGGAGGAGGTGCTCTTATTCTCCATGGACTTTACAGTGTCCCAGAGCTTTTTTGAGTTAGTACTACAGGATGCAAATTTCTGTTTGAAAAAGCTAGCCTTAGCTTTCCTAACTGCCTGTGTATATTTGTTCCTAACTTCCCTGAAAAGTTGCATATCACGGGGGCTATTCGATGCTAATACAGAACGCCACAGGATGTTTTTGTGCTGGTCAAGGGCAGACAGGTCTGGAGTGAACAAGGGACTATATCTATTCCTAGTTCAATTTTTCTTGAATGGGGCATGCTTATTTAAGATGGTGAGGAAAGCACTTTTAAAGACTAGCCAGGCATCATCTACTGACAGGATGAGGTCAATGTCATTCCAGGATACCCCGGCCAGGTCTATTCGAAAGGCCTGCTCGCAGAAGTGTTTAGGGAGCGTTTGACAGTGATGAGGGGTGGTCGTTTGATCGCAGACCCATTACGGATGCAGGCAATGAGGCAGTGATCTCTGAGATCTTGATTGAAAACAGCAGAGGTGTATTTGGAGGGCAAGTTAGTTAGCATGACATCTATGAGGGTGCCCGTGTTTACAGATTTGGAGTTGTACCTGGTAGGTTCATTGATCATTTGTGTGAGATTGAGGGCATTAAGCTTAGATTGTAGGATGGCCCGGGTGTTAAGCATGTCCCAGTTTAGGTCACATAGTAGCACGAGCTCAGAAAATAGATGGGGGGCAATCAATTCACATATGGTATCGAGGGCACAGCTGGGGGCAGAGGGAGGTCTATAGCAGGCGGCAATAGTGAGAGACTTGTTTCTGGAAAGGTGAATTTTTAGAAGTAGAAGCTCAAATTGTTTGGGTACAGACTTGGATAGTAATACAGAACTCTGCAGGCTATCTTTGCAGTAGATTGCAACACCGCCCCCTTTGGCAGTTCTATCTTGGCGGAAAATGTTATAGTTAGCGATGAAGATTTCAGGGTTTTTGGTGGTTTTCCTAAGCCAGGATTCCGACACGGCCAAGACATCCGGGTTGGCAGAGTGTGCTAAAGCATTGAGTAAAACAAACTCAGGGAGTAGGCTTCTATTGTTAACATGCATGAAACCAAGGCTTTTACGGTTACAGAAGTCAACAAATGAGAGCACCTGGGGAGTGGGAGTGGGGCTAGGAACTGCAGGACCTGGACTAACCTCTACATCACCAGAGGAGAAGTAGGATAAGGGTACGGCTAAATGCTATACGAACTGGCCGTCTAGCACGTTCGGAACAGAGAGTAAAAGGAGCAGGTTTCTGGGCACGATAGCATAGATTCAAGGCATAGTGTACAGACAAAGGTTAGGTAGGATGTGAGTACAATGGAGGTAAACCTAGGCATTGAGTAATGATGAGAGAGATATAGTCTCTAGAGACATTTAAACCAGGTGATATCGCATATGTAGGAGGTGGAACAACATGGTTGGTTAAGGCATATTGAGCAGGGCTAGAGGCTCTACAGTGAAATAAGACAGTAATCACTAACCAGGACAGTAATGGACGAGGCATATTGATATTAGAGAGGGGCATGCGTAGCCAAGTGATCATATAGGTCCAGTGAGTGGTTGGGCTGACTGGGGACACGGCGATTCAGTCAGTTAGCAGGCCAATGCTAACAAGCTAACAGTTAGTAGGCCGCGCTAAACAAGCTAGCAGTTTGCAAACCGGGGCTGGCAAGCTAGCAGTTAGCAGACCGGGGCAGGCAAGCTAGCAGTTAGCAGACCGGGGCAGGCAAGCTAGCAGTTAGCAGACCGTGGCAAGCAAGCTAGCAGTTAGCAGACCGGGGCTAGCAAGTTAGCCTTTGGGAGACGTCGCGATGGGGGTAAGTCTGTTCTTGCCTCTTCGTGCGGTGACGTTGATAGACCAGTTGTGGAATTAGTAGGGTTCCAGGTAGCTCTAGGTAGCTAGCAGGCCTAGCAGGTTAGCAGAATGGGCCTTCAGCGGACGTCGCGCCTGAAGGGCCTGTTGGAATCCTCGGGCAGATTATGTCGGTATTCCAGTCGTAGAGGATCGGCGGGGTTCCGTGCACCGTACCGGCAGTAGAAGGGGTCCGGATATTGTAGCCCAGGAGTGGGCTTCGCTGGTAGCACAGGAGCCCTGGCCGGCTAGCTTCAGGTTAATTGGTGCTTGCTCTGGGATGGAAACGCAAGCCAGGGGTGGTCACCTCGGATTGCGGTTAGCTAGTTGCGAAGATCCAGATGAAAATGTTCAGAGTTTGCGGTAGGAATCCGGGGATATGGAGAGAAATAGGTCCGTTATGCTCTGGTTTGAGTCACGTTGTTCGAACTGGCAAGAGCTTTCCGAGCTAAAGGTTAGCTGATGACCGCTAGCAATGGTTTGCTAACTGATAGCTGTTAGGTAGTTAGCTGGCTAGCTTCAGTTGAGGGATTCCTGATCCGAAGTAAATAGAAATACTTTAGAAAAAAGCAGATCCACGCCACATTGGGTGAGGCAGGTTGCAGGAGAGTATTTAGAAGTTGAGGTTTAGGAAAATATTTTTAAAAGATATGCGAAGAAACATATGTAAAAAGATATATACAAGGGACACGACAGGACAAAGACAAAGACATTGCAGATGAGCTGAAGGCAGTCATCAATGACCTTGGAGCACAGAAGGTATTTGCACTAGTGACAGACAATGCTGCGAACATGAAGGCTGCTTGGTCTAAAGTGGAGGAGTCCTACCCTCACATCACACCCATTGGCTGTGCTGCCCATGCATTGAATCAGCTCCTCAAGGACATCATGGCACTGAAAACAATGGATACACTCTACAAGAGAGCCAAGGAAAGGGTTAGGTATGTGAAGGGTCATCAAATTATAGCAGCAATCTACCTCACCAAGCAAATTGAGAAGAATTAGAGCACCACATTGAATCTGCCCAGCAACACCCGTTGGGGTGGTGTTGTCCTCATGTTTGACAGTCTCCTGGAGGGGAAGGAGTCTCTCCAAGAAATGGCCATATCACAGTCTGCCGATATGGACAGCCCCATCAAGAGGATCCTCCTGGATGATGTATTTTGGGAGAGAGTGGTAATCAGCCTGAAACTCCTGAAACCTATAGCAGTGGCCATTGCACGGATTGAGAGAGACAATGCCATCCTGTCTGATGTTTAGACTCTGCTAGCAGATGCAAGAGAAGAAATCCGTACTGCCCTGTCCACTTCACTGTTGCTCCAAGTAGAGGAAACTGCAGTTCTGAAATACATCAAAAAGCGTGAAGACTTCTGCCTGAAGCCTATACACACCGCAGCGTACATGTTGGACCCCAAATATCCTGGCAAGAGCATCCTGTCTGGTGCAGAGATCATCAAGGCCTATGGTGTCATCACTTCCATATCTCTCCACCTTGGCCTGGATGAGGGCAAGGTTCTTGGCAGTCTGGCGAAGTACACTTCCAAGCAAGGGGTTCGGGATGGAGATGCAATATGGCAGTCGTGCCAATATATCTCATCAGCCACCTGGTGGAAGGGACTTTGTGGATCTGAGGCTCTTTCCCCTGTTGCCTCCATCATCCTCCAAATCCCACCAACATCAGCCTGAGTGCAACTGGTCCTTGTTTGGGAACACACACACCAAAGCATGTAACAGGCTGACCAATACAAAGGTTGAAAAATTGGTGGCCATCCTGGCAAATCTGAGTTTTTTTGAGCCTGACAATGAGCCATCCTCAACAAGGTTGGAAAGTGACTGTTAGAGCCGATTTGGACATATTTGTATAAAAGACTGAACATACTGAGCTCCATGTACATTTGTGTAAATATATTAAATATTAATGTATATGATGAAATATTAGGTACGTACCTTTATGATTTATATTTACCTGATTGAGATATATTCATTTGTTGTTAGTGTAACTTCAGTTTGGCCCCCCTCTTGCCCATTCATTGTACTCTGTTAATTGTGTTAGTATAAAGGCAGGAAGTTGGGCCTTCGGGGGAGGGAGTCCTTGTGTGAACGCTGCGTGTAACACATCCGGTGTCAGGATAAATAAAAAGCAAGGTCTGCTAACTTTCTTTAATTATGTTTAATTACCGCAAACAATGAATGGCAAATGCAATTTTCGTATATACGGGCTCGCTGTATCACCGCGCAGGATGAACAGGGAACTGGCAAGAAGTACGTAAACAGCTGTTCTTATACCGTGATGACGTAGTTTCAACGCGTCTGTTAGCCTATTATAGTAGAGGCTGGGCTTGGTTTAGACTTTGCCCCCCTTTGCTGGCCCTTTGTCCAAGCCCCTTGGCGCGTTCCTTTGTCCACATCTGGTTGCTGGGTAGATTAGCTCCGTCTTGGGTCTGTCGATTCTACACTAAAACAGTTCCTAATATGGTATTGTCCAGTATTCTAACCTCCTGGTTGGTCTAGAGAGATGCACCCCTCCCCTCTCCAGACTGTCCACAACTTTTATGGCCTGTGTTGGCCAGTCCTTACACCTACACACACACCCCCCTCTGTATAGTTTGTGTATGAGTGTAACAAAACAATATTCCTCTTCAACCAATATGCTAACAGGCTATTATGCATAAACATAAATCCTAACAATTTCCCCCATTTTACACCCTCATGGGGTGTAACCAACTTATATATCCATATACTGGGTTGCCGTTGAACCCAGGGACTTGAAACCTTCAACCAGGAGGATAGTTATTTTTTTTTTTTTCATGAAATGTATCATTTTTATGCAAAACAGTATATATATAAAAAAAAAACATCAGCGGGGTCTTTAGATTCCCCCTTTTGACACCCCCAAGGGTGTCATCATAACAACATGATTACATACAGAATATAAAAAATATCAGTGGAGTTTTTAGATTCCCCCTTTTGACACCCCCTAGGGTGTCATCACAACCAAATGATTACATATATATTCTGTATTAAAAAAATTAAACCCTCTGGTCTCTCCCTCTATACATCTTGTACCAGGTGGGCTCCTTGCCACCCGGGAACTTCAAACCTTCACAACAGGGAGGACAAACGTAATGACCTGGATAAAAAGTACCGGTATATTGTTTATTTTTATTACTTTTCATTTGTTTATTTTTACTTTTATTACTCGACAACCTCACCCACAGCAAACCAAGAGTCATCCTCAGTCAGACACATCTTTCTCCTGTAGTTTGACTCAGTATCAGCATCTCCATCCGGAGTATCAAACAAAGGCATCATACCAGCAGCCTTCGCTACATCTGTAACAGATTTCTTTAGACAAGGTATGATGCAAGCAGCACAACACATTAACATAAGAAATACAACTACTAGGGTCAGAAATCCAGTAACCATCAATGCAGTGTACTTACCAAACCAACCATCCAGCCAGGGTAACAGTCCATCCTCCTCCACACCTGCAAAACCCTTTATCTCCACAGATAACTTTTCCATCCCGCTCAGAGCTTTTGAATTGCTCCCATCCGGACTGGTATTATTAGGAATAAACGTACAACACTGTTCTTCAAACATCTTACAAAACACCTCTCTGGTTGGCCAGAATCATATCTAGTGCTAGCCTATCTTGTCTAGCGGTTCGAGAGGTGGCATCCAATTGTTCAGCCATCCCCTTAAGTGCAGTGTGGTTAACTCATTGTTGATTATAGTAAATATAATTGATCCAGGCAGTTTGCTTATCATCAACAATATCTGGGCCAATAATGGGCAATAAATGCCACAGACCATCATTTCTGTTTAACGTCTAGAATTCGTGGGGGACCCCTACAGGGAACCCCAACAGGTTGGTGTGGATGTTATCTGTACCCTCAGACCAAGGAGCGTCACGTATCTGCCGTCTCCTGGGTTGGTCCCGAGCCTCTGTGTCATGTGTAGCTCCCAGGAGTTGGTTAGCTGTAACCTCAATAATAGTCAATGGTGTTATCAGACTGGCCAAAGCACATGTGCCCTGCCAGTCTTCTTTCAAAATGGAGGTCAACCGCCTGACAGGTCCACACATCCACCATACATCAGCAACACCTCTAGTTTGGTTCAGCCCTTCAACGGGCCCGGTGGCATTAATAGTGACATTAGTGATGCAGTAGGGAGCCTCCCATAGTCTATACCCCTACCTGTACCAGTGATACAGCTGTAATTTCCCCCATATGCCTTAACTCCCCACGGTGCCTTCTGGGGGGGACTTCTGGGAACACAAGACTCAGAGCTTTACACAGGGTCGAATTTAGCTTGTTATGATAAAAACCCTCCATTATGCACATCCAACCTCCCCACTGCTTAGGGCCAATGGGTGAGTAGCCAGAACAGGTCTAGCATGTCCACAGATCACACAGTCTTTTCTATTAGGTGTTCTGGCGGTGTATCTCATATAGGCTAACCACATGTTCTCCCTACTCTCATATCCAGTTTCAGTCCCCAATTGGTCACTGTCTGATATATCCTTTACATTTATTACCTGTACCGGATTGGAGAGCTTAGGTGATGTGGCACACGGTCTTGAAGTGGTGGAGGAGTTCGGCTGAACCTGGCCTTGGCCTGTTGGAACTGGTGGTGGTTTTGGCAGTACTGTGACGGTATCCATCCCCATCGTATCCGCCCCGTTTCTTTCCAATCCCAGGGTATAGGTACCTGCATCGGAGAGCTTAATAGACTTGGTGGTTAGTAGGATTTCATCACCTTTACAAACATCAGTCTGCCCCTCACTCCTTCCCCAGATAATGGGAAACCTGTCTACTTTTGTCGGGTTCCCTATGCTGTACGGGTAACCCCTCCTCCATTCCCAATAAGCACACCCATGCCCATTACATAGGTACACTGGCACACTCCTATACACAGGTGTTAAAACCAAACATTTTGGCTCAATTCTCCTGGTTCCACAAATATCTCAATTTCTTCCCTGCTTATCCAGATTAAGTGATCCTTCATGCTTGGTTAATACAAAATCCTCATCGTCTAAACTATGGGTCAGGTTTCCCTCTTTAGCCTTCTCGGGGGGTCATGGTGTATCAGGAATATGGTTCCCACAAATCAGACAGCACAGAACAACCAATACTCCTCTAAAGCCCCACCCTCTCCCAGAGAACACATCATCAGCCAGAGGCCAAGCCACACTTCCACTTCTATGAACGTACACAGTGATGAGAGGGCGGGGTCAGGGAGTCTTCAGTAGAGAGTTGGCCCCCAGTACCCTGTTGGTTCTGGTTCTGCTCCTACCCCTGTGATTGTTCGGCAGTGTCAGTGTGTCCTACCCTCCTGCATTGTGTGATATGAACCCAGGTAGTTCTTTCAGTTCTTCTCACTGCGAATGCAGTCTCCAGGAGTGCTTAGTATGACTCCTCCCACCATGGCGGCTTCCAGTCCTTTTTCTTTAGTGATTGTACCCAGACCCAGTCCCCTGGCCCATTCATGTGGGTAATCTCCTCCTGTAGTTCTCCTGTAGAGCATAAAATCTTGGACATACGGGTTTGGTTAATTAACAGTTTTTTTTTGTTTTTTTATGTGTTCTGCTAGAACCTCTGTCATTCTATCTGTTCTATCTGATTAGCTACAATGTCATCCATTATTATCCTAGTCAACCATCTCCAGAAATGTTTAACTAATAGGCCACACCACAACGTGTCCTATTCCATCCCCCTTTTGATACATGGCTCCACCATTGTATCAATACTGGCAC
The DNA here is from genome assembly GCF_045679555.1 of Salvelinus alpinus. Classification (NCBI taxonomy): domain Eukaryota; kingdom Metazoa; phylum Chordata; class Actinopteri; order Salmoniformes; family Salmonidae; genus Salvelinus; species Salvelinus alpinus. The sequence goes on along the minus strand of NC_092091.1, from coordinate 36,216,841 downwards.
AAATCTAACAGTTCTCTGTCAATTGTCTTATCTACTTTAAGAGTTATCAGTGCCGCTCCTTAGTTCCTGAAACCAACCAAGTCTTCCTTGTGTTTTCAGGCCCATATGCTTAAACTGTCCAATGGCGCCCTCTAGTGACTTTCCACCTTTACTACTATCAAATAGATATCATCATTTTGTTCTATCAAATTACCTTAATCTCAGACGCCAAGGCCCTTATATTCTCCATTTTAAGTGGCTTTTGAAGGAAGTTGATCAGACAACCCTAAAAAGTCACGTTGGAAATCATATCCCCACTTTGTGTGTTTATCCCTTTAAGATATTTTTTCGCTGGGAAATTTAGAAATCCCCCTCTAACCCCAACGTTTACTACAAACACAACCTAGTAGTTATAACTGTCCCTTTAACATTAACTATCATAAACTTTTACGATTAAACTATTCTGACCTTCCTATTTTATAGTAAAATACAATCCAGTGAACGCCAACAATCCATGATGGCCACCTAGCATTTTTGTTGCTAGTTTTTATCATCTTTTTAGACTACCCTGACGATATTCAGCTACTTTTAAAATTCTAAATTGGAACTTTTAACAACTTCTGAAAAGTGGCTCAAAGCTATAATGCACGCATTTACTCTCTAAATGACACAAACCATTTTCTCTGTCCCTTCTCAGTTACAACATCATTGCTTCGATAAACCAAAACCAATTTATCACCATTGTATCACTAATGTTGGATCTTGAATAGAATTTACAACCTCAATCAACATCTCTTAATCAAAATTATACTGCCTGAAGTACAGTAAATAGTGTACCAGTAAATAGTGTACCTGAACGGTCAAACCTATTTGCATAACGTTATTGTGTATCCCAAATACTGTCGCAGTTTTACGTTATTCCACAACAAATCACTTGCCTCTAGCAATTTACCCTGAAATGTAGTATCCAACACCAAAACGAACTCTTATTCCTGCCTCTAGGCAAAAACATACCCCTTACTCCAAATGCGTTTTGCACCAAAAATATCATAAAAGTAAAATCAACTTTTCAACTTTCTCCACTCCCAACTTTTTTTTTTAACCCCCATGTACCTCGCTAAATATTTTAGTCTCTTGGTACCAAGGCTGAGATTCTAACCCGAGTCTCCCGCGCCGCAGTCAAAAAATGCTTCTCCGTCATAGCCAACATTATCTGCCTTCTCCATAGCATCTGCAAGTTAACCCCTTCGTAACTCTCCCTCTCTTTTTCTGGCTTCAGACAACCACACTCTAGCCGTGTCTAGACGCTCTACCTTCTGCTGTATCAACTTTATCATTAATTGTAATCTTTCTACATCCATATTCTCAAACTCGTACATTCCTCTCTACCCTGGGCATTAGATTCACCCAAACATTCCACCGGGTTCCCCGTCGATTGGGAGCCCCTCCTTCCACTCTCTATCACTCCTCTCCTTACCATTATCCCTCTCTAGAACAGATTTCAACTTCCTCAAAAACCTTTCTATTTCTGGAGACATTATATATCCCGTGCGTATACTCGCGTATGTGTGTAAATTAATTTAAATGCTCAACCTATCGTTATGAATTATTTTAAACGCTCCACTTGACGTTATGAATTATTTAAACGCTCCACTTGACGTTATGAATTATTTTAACCTATCAAACTAAATCTACCTGTTTAATACCCTCATCTATGCAATGTGGATCCCCTAGGAATATCCAGTCTCCTTCTGTAATATTCAACGTACTGTCATTCGCTAGGCAAATTGTCCCATATGAACTGTGTCCCTGACACTTCCTTTTAAAACATTCAATCTTGGTATTAGTACGCCGACTAAATACCCAATGCACGACAATTACACGTCAAACTTATTTTTCTTATTAGACACAACCTTCTCCGTTATATCCACGTTCACCTCACACCTCACATACCAATAGATTCGCCGACCTATTCTCACACAAACTAGTAGATCTATGCTACCCCGTGCATTGCATTCGTTATCATATGGTAATTTAACCTCATTAGTCCCCGACTATTATCATTTTCACTCCACACTCAATCTTCTCATCCACTCAGTACATTTTGTTTACACATTGCATTTTTGAATGGTTTTGATCAAATAAAATTGCATTTGCCATTACCTGGTCCACGGCATTTTAGACTATTGGTATATTGTTTATAAGGAATTTGGTAACTTACATCGAACAAGCGTCTCACGCTAAATTCACTCTATGCAGCCCGGAGAGGCAAACTTGGAGTGTGTACACGCAAAATGAATGAAATAAAAGTTCTTCTTGTTGATGGAGGAAACATTGAAACTGTGAATGAGAGTCTTGAAGCATTTGATGCTGTTCTCATTGACTAAGAATGCTCAAATCAAATCAAATTGTATTAGTCACATACACATGGTTAGCAGATGTTAATGCGAGTGTAGCGAAATGCTTGTGCTTCTAGTTCCGACAATGCAGTAATAACCAACAAGTAATCTAACCTAACAATTCCACAACTACTACCTTACACACACACACAAGTGTAAAGGGATAAAGAATATGTACATAAAGATATATGAATGAGTGGTGGTACAGAACGGCATGGCAGATGCAGTAGATGGTATAGAGTACGGTATATACATATGAGATGAGTACTGTAGGGTATGTAAACATAAAGTGGCATAGTTTAAAGTGGCTAGTGGTACATGTATTACATAAAGATGGCAAGATGCAGTAGATGATATAGAGTACAGTATATACATATGAGATGGGTAATGTAGGGTATGTAAACATTATATTAAGTGGCATTGTTTAAAGTGGCTAGTGGTACATTTTTACATAATTTCCATCAATTCCCATTTTTAAAGTGGCTGGAGTTGAGTCAGTATGTTGGCAGCGGCCGCTAAATGTTAGTGGTGGCTGTTTAACAGTCTGATGGCCTTGAGATAGAAGCTGTTTTTCAGTCTCTCGGTCCCTGCTTTGATGCACCTGTACTGACCTCGCCTTCTGGATGATAGTGGGGTGAACAGGCAGTGGCTTGGGTGGTTGTTGTCCTTGATGATCTTTATGGCCTTCCTGTGACATCGGGTGGTGTAGGTGTCCTGGAGGGCAGGTAGTTTGCCCCCGGTGATGCGTTCTGCAGACCTCACTACCCTCTGGAGAGCCTTACGGTTGTGGGCGGAGCAGTTGCCGTACCAGGCGGTGATACAGCCCGACAGGATGCTCTCGATTGTGCATCTGTAGAAGTTTGTGAGTGCTTTTGGTGACAAGCCGAATTTCTTCAGCCTCCTGAGGTTGAAGAGGCGCTGCTGCGCCTTCTTCACAACGCTGTCTGTGTGGGTGGACCAATTCAGTTTGTCCGTGATGTGTACACCGAGGAACTTAAAACTTTCCACCTTCTCCACTACTGACCCGTCGATGTGGATAGGGGGGTGCTCCCTCTGCTGTTTCCTGAAGTCCACAATCATCTCCTTTGTTTTGTTGACGTTGAGTGTGAGGTTATTTTCCTGACACCACACTCCGAGGGCCCTCACCTCCTCCCTGTAGGCCGTCTCGTCGTTGTTGGTAATCAAGCCTACCACTGTAGTGTCATCCGCAAACTTGATGATTGAGTTGGAGGCGTGCATGGCCACGCAGTCGTGGGTGAACAGGGAGTACAGGAGAGGGCTCAGAACGCACCCTTGTGGGGCCCCAGTGTTGAGGATCAGCGGGGTGGAGATGTTGTTACCTACCCTCACCACCTGGGGGCGGCCCGTCAGGAAGTCCAGGACCCAGTTGCACAGGGCGGGGTCGAGACCCAGGGTCTCGAGCTTGATGACGAGTTTGGAGGGTACTATGGTGTTAAATGCTGAGCTGTAATCGATGAACAGCATTCTCACATGGGTATTCCTCTTGTCCAGATGGGTTAGGGCAGTGTGCAGTGTGGTTGCGATTGCGTCGTCTGTGGACCTATTGGGTCGGTAAGCAAATTGGAGTGGGTCTAGGGTGTCCGGTAGGGTGGAGGTGATATGGTCCTTGACTAGTCTCTCAAAGCACTTCATGATGACGGAAGTGAGTGCTACGGGGCGGTAGTCGTTTAGCTCAGTTACCTTAGCTTTCTTGGGAACAGGAACAATGGTGGCCCTCTTGAAGCATGTGGGAACAGCAGACTGGGATAAGGATTGATTGAATATGTCCGTAAACACACCAGCCAGCTGGTCTGCGCATGCTCTGAGGACGCGGCTGGGAATGCCGTCTGGGCCTGCAGCCTTGCGAGGGTTAACACGTTTAAATGTTTTACTCACCTCGGCTGCAGTGAAGGAGAGCCCGCAGGTTTTGGTAGGGGGCCGTGTCAGTGGCACTGTATTGTCCTCAAAGCGGGCAAAAAAGTTGTTTAGCCTGTCTGGGAGCAAGACATCCTGGTCCGCGACGGGGCTGGTTTTCTTTTTGTAATCCGTGATTGACTGTAGACCCTGCCACATACCTCTTGTGTCTGAGCTGTTGAATTGCGACTCGATTTTGTCTCTGTACTGGGACTTAGCCTGTTTGATTGCCTTGCGGAGAGAATAGCTACACTGTTTGTATTCGGTCATGCTTCCGGTCACCTTGCCCTGGTTAAAAGCAGTGGTTCGCGCTTTCAGTTTCACGCGAATGCTGCCGTCAATCCACGGTTTCTGGTTTGGGAATGTTTTAATCGTTGCTGTGGGTACGACATCGTCAATGCACTTCCTAATGAACTCGCTCACCGAATCAGCATATTCGTCAATGTTGTTGTTGGACGCGATGCGGAACATATTCCAATCCGCGTGATCGAAGCAGTCTTGAAGCGTGGATTCAGATTGGTCGGACCAGCGTTGAACAGACCTGAGCGCGGGAGCTTGTTGTTTGAGTTTCTGTTTGTAGGCTGGAATCAACAAAATGGAGTCGTGGTCAGCTTTTCCGAAAGGGGGGCGGGGGAGGGCCTTATATGCGTCGCGGAAATTAGTATAACAATGATCTAGGGTTTTTCCAGCCCTGGTAGCACAATCGATATGCTGATAGAATTTAGGGAGTTTTGTTTTTAGATTAGCCTTGTTAAAATCCCCAGCTACGATGAATGCAGCCTCAGGGTGTGTGGTTTCCAGTTTACAAAGAGTCAGATAAAGTTCGTTCAGGGCCATCGATGTGTCTGCTTGGGGGGGAATATATACGGCTGTGATTATGATTGAAGAGAATTCCCTTGGTAGATAATGCGGTCGACATTTGATTGTGAGGAGTTCTAGATCAGGTGAACAGAATGACTTGAGTTCCTGTGTGTTGTTATGATGATCACACCACTTCTCGTTAATCATAAGGCATACCCCCCCGCCCCTCTTCTTACCGGAAAGATGTTTGTTTCTGTCGGCGCGATGCATGAAGAAACCAGCTGGCTGCACCGACTCCGTTAGCGTCCCTTGAGTTAGCCATGTTTCCGTGAAGCAGAGCACGTTGCAATCCCTGATGTCTCTCTGGAATGCTACCCGTGCTCGGATTTCATCAACCTTATTGTCAAGAGACTGGACATTGGCGAGTAGTATGCTAGGGAGTGGAGCGCGATGTGCCCGTCTCCGAAGCCTGACCACGAGACCGCCTCGTTTGCCCCTTTTTCGGCGTCGCACAGGGTCGCCGGCTGGGATCAGATCCATTGTATTGGGTGGAAGGCAAAACACTGGATCCGTTTCGGGAAAGTCATATTCCTGGTAGGAACGATGATGAGTTGACGTTAATCGTATATTCAGTAGTTCCTCCCGACTGTATGTAATGAAACCTAAGATTACCTGGGGTACCGATGTAAGAAATAACACATAAAAAAACAAAATACTGCATATTTTCCAAGGAACGCGAAGCGAGGCGGCCATCTCTTTTCGGCGCCGGAAGTCAACTAGGTTTTGATGTCATGAATCTGTGCTAGAGCTGGTCACAGAGGAACAGGAGAGCATGAACTATTATCAACCAAGAATGAGAACTTATGAACATTTCCTGAAAGAGGTAGAAATATGGAAAAAGGCTGAAGTTGAGCCACAAACGCTCATTGAACCACACGACAGCATTTCCAATGTGTCAAAAATATCAAGTAAAACAAAGTATTCCAAGACTGCTTCCTCAGTGTTCTCTGCACGCCTAAAAGCTGAGGCAGAACGAGCAGCTCTACTAGCTCGCCAAGCATCATTACAGGACAAGCATGCATTGGAACTGGAGAAAGCTCAACTGGAACAACAGAAAGCTCAACTGAATGTTAGGATGGAAAAAATGGCACTGGAAACGGACATAGCAGCATATAATGCCAAACTGAAGGTCCTGGAGAGGACTGAGTCAACTTCTCAATCCCATTCTGTGGCAGCCCACTTACTAAGCCAAGAAGATGGAATGAACTCTTATTTTGAGAAACAGAAACCAGAGGTCTATGAGGAACCTGAACCATCACCTGTTGAGTTTGCTGCACTAGGTGCAGTTCCAAAGACCCCACTACAAAGAGTTTTACAACAACCGACCACAAAGACATCAAAACCTATTCCGAAAACAGTCGTAAACCACACCCTTCAGCAGCCAACAGCAAGGTCTAGCAATCAACACTGCGGGTATCAGCCATAATACCAGCCATGATAACCTTTCTACTGTCATACAAAGGCAGAATGAAATTGCTGACCTCCTTGTACTACAGCACAAACAAGCCACACTCCCTGTTAGGGAGATACCTATGTTTGACGGTGATCCTCTAAACTTCAGGCCATTCATGCGTGCATTTGAGCATGGTATAGAAGATAAGACAAGCAGTCACCAGGATAGGCTCTATTACCTGGAACAGTACACCTCTGGTCAGCCCAAGGATCTGGTCCGTAGTTGTCTGCATATGGAAGCCAGAAGAGGCTATGCAGAAACTAAGAGGTTGTTAAAGGAACACTTTGGCAATGAAATCAAAGTCGCCACTGCTTACATGGAAAAGGCTTGGAACTGGACAAACATCAAACCAGATGATGGAAAGGGACTGGGTGGTTATGCACTTTATCTAAGAGGTTGCTGTAACGCTATGCAAGACCTACAGAACATGGAAGAGCTTAATCTTCCCTCCAACATAAAGTTGATCATGTCAAAACTTCCCTACAAACTAAGGGAAAAATGGAGGTCTACGACATGTGATATTTTAGAGAGAAGTCACCTGAGGGCCCAGTTCAGTGACCTTGTGACGTTCATGGAAAAACAGGCCAAAATACTGCAGGATCCGTTGTATGGAGATATTCAAGATCCCCTGACCAACAAAAAGTTTTTAAAAACCAAAACAGAAGCTGACTTTAAACAGCAGTTCAAGTCCAAGAGTAGGGGAAGCAGCTTTGCCACTGCAGAAGCTGTAGTGGCAGATTGTGACCCTGAAAAACCTTTAAAAGAACAAACATTCAAAGTAAAGAGACCAGGCACCTACCCTTCTGATGCTCCCAGTATCTCATGTATATTTTGTGCTGGTGAGCATTTATTGGTCGACTGCCAACAGGTGAAAGCACAGCCACACGAATCCAAGGTTGAGTTTCTGAGATCAAAAGGCCTTTGTTTTGGCTGTTTGATGAGAGGACACTTAAGCAGAGAATGTAAAAGAAGGATGACCTGTCAGAGCTGTCAAAGAAAGCACCCCACTATCCTGCACATTGAAGGAAGAGAGAGATTTAGATCTCAAAAGGCAGATATGAGTGGTGTAGCAGTAAAGCGGGAGGAGACTGTCAGCAGTGCTCTTGTTTCACTGGAAGCTGGTGAAGATACCGGGGCCGGTACAGATTGTGCACTTGCAATTGTGCCAGTTCAAGTAAAGGTGGCAAGTGGAAGCAAGTCTGTGTTAACCTATGCGTTTCTCGATTCTGGTAGCTCAGCAACATTTTGTACGGAGAGACTCATGAGGCAGTTGCAAGCTAAAGGCAGTGAGACTGAAATTCTGCTACACACAATGGGGCAGGAGAGTCCTACCAAGAGCTTTGAGATATCTGGATTAGAGATTGGCAATGTGGAAGGCGACACATTTCTTGCATTACCAAAGGTCTACACCCAAAATAAGATCCCAGTGACAAGAGAGAACATTCCCACTCAGAAAGATCTCAAAAGGTGGCCATACCTGAAAGCGGTTCAGTTGAAGGAGATTGATGCCGACGTCGAACTCCTGATTGGCGTAAATGCTCCAAAGGCAATGGAACCCTGGCAAATCATAAATAGCCAAGGCAACGGACCGTATGCAGTGAAAACCCTCTTTGGATGGGTGATGAACGGTCCTCTCAACAGTTGTACCATGGCAGAAGAATCTGGGCGTCCTACGGTGATGGCCAATCGTATCTCAATGGCCGACCTGGGGGTTCTTCTTGTAAATCAGTACAACCATGACTTCCCTGAGAGAGAGTATGAAGAGAAAAGTGAGATGTCAGCTGAGGATCGTAGGTTTATGGAGATCGTATCAAGCTCCATAACCCTCAAAGACCATCACTACTACTTACCGTTGCCCTTTCGCAACAAAGATGTAGTCCTGCCAAACAACCGTGACATGGCAAAGCAGCGGGCTCTAAATATTATCAGGAAGTTCAAGAAGGACAAAGTTTACGCTGCAGAATACAAAGGCTTCATGGAAGAGATGATAACAAAAGGTTACGCCGAGAAGGTACCACAAGAACAGCTCCTCAGAGAGAAAGGCAAGGTATGGTACATACCACACCATGGCATTCACCATAAGCGCAAAGGAACGATACGAGTGGTGTTTGACTGGTCATCATCCTATAAAGGTACATCTCTTAACAGTGAACTCCTTTAAGGCCCTGACCTGGCAAACACGCTTATAGGAGTCTTGCTAAGATTTCGGCAAGAGCACATTGCCATGATGGCAGACATCGAAGGAATGTTCCATCAAGTACGTGTCCATGAAGATGACTTAGACTTCCTGCGATTCCTATGGTGGCCGGACGGTGATACTAACAAAAGATTGGAGGAGTATAGAATGACGGTACATCTTTTCGGTGCTATATCCTCTCCAAGTTGTGCAAACTTTGCACTGCGAAAGACTGCAGAAGACAACTGTGAGAGGTACGATGAAGAGGTGATTCAAACAGTCAAGTCCAACTTCTATGTTGAAGACTGCCTCAAGTCAGTGGCCACAGAAGAACAAGCCATAGCTCTCACAAGAAACCTCAGGGATGTGTGCTCTCAAGGTGGGTTCAAATTGACCAAGTGGGTCAGCAACAGCCGCACTGTACTAGCTTCTATCCCTGATGAACACAAAGCCAAGCAGATAAAAGAACTGGACCTGGACAGAGAAAAGCTGCCTGTTGAAAGAGCACTTGGAATCCGATGGAACATTGAAAGTGATGCGTTTACCTTCCGAGTCACTGTCAAGAACAGACCCCTTACAAGAAGAGGTATTCTCTCAACTGTCAGCTCTATTTATGATCCATTAGGTTTCCTCGCCCCATTCGTATTAAAGGCAAAGCAAATTCTCCAAGTGCTCTGCAAGCTAAAGTGTGGATGGGACGAAGTCATCCCTGAAGAACACTCTATTTCATGGAAGAGCCAGGCTCTCAGAGCTGGACCAGCTCTCCAGATCAACAGGTGTATGATGCCTGAGAACTTTGGAAGTTCACACAGAAACACAGAAAACAGAAACACAATGGCCGAAAGTCCCCGAGGAGCTTGGCTCCATCCCTCCGGATGATCCAGAGGTGAGAAAAGACGTCATCGTAAACAGTACATGTGTGGAAGAAAAGAGTCCGACCAGCAAACTGATTGAGTACTATTCAACATGGAACAGCTTGAAGAAAGCAGTTGCCTGGATGCTGAAACTGAAGAGACTTCTTCTACAGTTAAGCCAGAAAAGGAAAGTTCTCACACAAACTGATCCAGGATCAGATCCGAGTCTGACAAACTCACTGAAGGAACAAATTGACAAGTTCAAACTGACGTTTGGAAAAGAAAGTCTGTCTGTAGATGACCTAGATGAAGCAGAAAAGGACATCATTCGATTTGAGCAACGACAGCACTTTAAATAAGAAATTGCACTAGTTGTAAAAGGAAAACAATGTGCCAAGAGAAGCGGCTCAATCTGTAAGCTTGATCCAATTGTTGACAATGGCATTCTGAGAATAGGAGGAAGGTTAAGCAAAGCTGCTATGCCTACGGAACTAAAGAATCCTATGATCCTGCCCAAAGACTCCTACATCTCCAGACTGATCTTACTCCACAGACAATGGCACCAACTTTGTTGGAACACACAGAGAGCTAGGAGATGCTCTGAAAGAGCTGGATCACAACAAGATTCAAAATGAATTACTGAAGGAAGGAGTGACATGGTCATTCAACCCTTCCTCTGGAGCCCACCATGGGGGGGTATGGGAGAGGTTGATCCGACTGGTGAAAAAGATCCTCTATTCAGTCCGTAAAGAGCAAGTACTGGATGATGAGGCTTTGCAGACAGCCTTGTGTGAAGTTGAGGCGTTTATGAACGACAGACCAATCACTACTGTAACAAATGACCCTAATGATCTAGAACCCCTGACTCCGAACCATCTGCTAAATCTGAAAGCAAAGCCAGTCCTGCCACCAGGACTATTCCAGAGAAGTGACCTATACTCACGAAGGAGATGGAAGCAAGTACAATATATCACTGACCTCTTCTGGAAGAGATGGATCAGGGAGTATCTTCCACTTATGCAGGAGCGGAACAAGTGGAACAAAACTAAGAGAAACTTCAGTCCTGGTGACCTTGTGGTCATCGTCGATGACACCGCCCCAAGGAACTCTTGGCTAATGGGGCGTGTGGTGAAGGCTTTGCCAGGGGCCAAAGGTCTTGTCCGGAGTGTCATGGTTAAGACTAAGACCAATATCTTACAGAGACCTATCAATAAACTCTGTCTGCTCCTTGAGGCGACGGAGTGACACACACACACGCACACACACACAGTGCTCCATCTTTGAATCACGTGCACCTCTGATTCGTTGATGTCGTACTCTTACATTCTTTGATGTCGTACATTTTTGGATGTCAAACTCTTGACATTTTTGGAAGTTGAACACCTTTACACTTCAACTCAGACTGAGATCTATGGACTATTTTCCTATATGGCACCTTGTATATTTGTATATAGCTATGAACTGTAATAGTGCTCTGGTATAGAATGTTTTGTCTATTGGCTCTACATTTGAATATTAAGTAATTGTTGTGCATTCAGTGCAGTCAACAATTAGGGGCCGGTATGTTAGAGCCGATTTGGACATATTTGTATAAAAGACTGAACATACTGAGCTCCATGTACATTTGTGTAAATATATTAAATATTAATGTATATGATGAAATATTAGGTACGTACCTTTATGATTTATATTTACCTGATTGAGATATATTCATTTGTTGTTAGTGTAACTCAGTTTTTGGCCCCCCCTCTTGCCCATTCATTGTACTGTGTTAATTGTGTTAGTATAAAGGCAGGAAGTTGGGCCTTCGGGGGAGGGAGTCCTTGCTAGACGCGGGAGCGGTATAGTTTTTTGACCATACAGAAACACACAGACATACATACATACAGACAGACAGGTCATATTATGTATTTGCATTTCAAGTAATCTCTGCTTTAAGTTGATTGGAGAATACTTCTTTGTTAGATATAAGAAGAATAAACATTTTTTGTTGCACCATATCCCTGGATCTCATTGAATGTTTGGCCGTTTGGAAACGTTGAGTGTGGACTGTATGCGTCCGAAACAACCCCGCTTCAGGCTTGGGCAGTGGCTATGGTAAAGAGGAAAGGAAGCCACTACAGTGACAGTGAAGATGATGTCTGATATTCAAGAGGTGGACATTGAGGAGGTCCAGGGAGAAGACATGGAAGCCTGAGAGGAAGACAACCAAAGCTTTAGTTTCTAGACTATCATTTTACAGATGTATGTTGAAAACGTTATTGGGAGACGCACTGGATCATTGGGGATCATTCAATATTCCCTTTCTTTTGTTGTTCTGTGAAATCATCCCGTGTGAAGAGTCAACTCATTTAATTAAAGTTCAATTCGTAACAAAAAAATAAAATAATTATATTGGAAGAATTTAATCATTTGCAATTATGTCTACTTATGATAAAGTAAAAGATGTATGTTTCTGTCTCCATATGATATGGTAAATATATCCAATGCAAAAAACATCTACATTTAAATTCTATTAATATTAATTTGCATATATTTCTGTTAATTCCAATATATTCCCGTTAATTCCCATGGAAGGTTTCCACCTCTGAATATTCCCCAAAATGTGCAACTCTAGTTGTGACATTAATCATTGTGCAAAATAAATAACCAACTTATTACTCATATTTTTCAAAGGATTATCAAACAGTTTGACTGTTGACCCTTTATTTTTTATAATATATGCAGTTGACCAATTATGTATTTTTTTATGCAGATCATGCACAATTGTGCTGTGTAATTCAGATTGCTGAGTAACTCGTTCCTTATGAAATAAATCCACATGGTGGCAGTCTGTATCAAGGCTGGGCTGCAAGTGTTGCTTACTTTGCTGAATGTCTCGCTGTCCTCATTCAGTACTAACTGTAGCCGGAAAACACATGTGGAGCAGGGAGGGCTGTGAGGTCTTGAATCAGCATTACACAGCAGCCTGGTGGTTACATCAGGCACTTACACTAGAAAGTAGATTTCTCAGTAGCCTTTCAGTAGTCATGATATGAGATACCGTCAGGGTCCTGGAATAGTCGTATCATTATGAGCAATACCTACTAGTAAATGCTACTGAGTTCTGACTACTGAAAGGCTACTGACAATCTATTTTCTATGAATTGAAAAAACAAGGTTTCTTTTCAGATCTATTGTTATATATTAATTGAAGTTCACAATATGTCATGGAACTTCACCAAATAGTGAGATAATAGTTGTTTTTCCTATAGGCTGCCAATATGTTGCATGCTTAACCAGAACACTGATGAGACTGATGAAAATAACCATTATTAGTTCCATAGCAATCCTGTTACATAATAGAACCAGTGACTAAAGGGTTATTGTCTTCAGTGTCTTCTATGTACCTGCTGGTGCTAATTCAGTAATAGTGAAAACAAGCTTTGTGAGTGCATCCCTAATGGAACCCTATTCTTACACTCTTAGAAAAAATGTGCTAGAACCTAAAAGGGTTCTTTGGCTGTTCCCATAGGAGAAACCTTTGAAGAACTAGTTTTGGTTCCAGGTAAAAACCCTTTTGGTTCCAGGTAGAACCCTTTCCACAAAAGGTTCTACATGGAACCAAAAAGGGTTCTACCTGGAACCAAAAAGGTTATCCTATGGGGACAGCTGAATAACCCTTTTGGAAGAATGTATGGGTCTTGGTCAAAACTGAATAGAGTGTAATTTGTGACACAACCTTGGAATTGCACTTCCAAAATGTTAGAGTAAACTCGACACACAATACCGCATGTCACACTCTTGCCTGCATGCATCTAGCTTATCTAGGGTGTAATCATTAGTTCAACAGTTGCAAACAAGAGTTAAAATTGGACAAATTCAGGTATTCTATCCCTGTTTCGTTTGCTTCCGTTTAAGAAACGTTTTTCAACAGAATCGGCAGAATGAATACACCCATGATCATAGCAGCCACGTTCTAGCCTCTATGCACTCTCCTCCTGTCTCACCGTTCCCTTCGTTTGTGGACTTCAATGAACAACACATACTGTAACGTCGTAGTCAACATAGCTAATAGAACTAATGCGTTAGGTTTACAATCAATCAGTAACGTTACAGTGTATAGTCAGGAAGTAGTTACACTGGCTTGCCCAGGTGAACAATAAATTAATAAAACCAAAAGCTTACCTTGACTTGGAAGAGTTCCAGTGTTGTGTTTGATAGTCATAGCCAGCTAGCTAACATAGCATCCCTCTGTTTGAGCAGGGTGTTTGAGTAACTAAACTAGCAAGCTACAGTTGCTACATAGCTAAGTAAGTGAAACTGAAAGTGAGAAACAAATGACAAAATCTCACTCTCTCTTGCTTCTCCTTCATTTTTGAAGAAATGAATTTGTTAAACTGTTCAACTATTATTTTTCTCTCTCTTTGAGTCAACTACTAACCACATATTATGCACTGCTAGCTGTAGCTTATGCTTTCAGTACTAGATTAATTCTCTGATCCTTTGATTGGGTGGACAACATGTCAGTTCATGCTGCAAGAGCTCTGATAGGTTGGAGAACATCCTCCGGAAGTTGTCATAATTACTGTGTAAGTCTACGGAAGGGGGTGATAACCATGAGCCTACTAGGTTTTGTAGTGAAATCAATGTAACAAGAGGAGGATGGAAGCTAGCTATCCTCCGGCTACACTATGGTGCTAACCTAAAGAGTGCTGTTGAGGCTACTGTAGACCATTGCAAAAAAGTGTTTTAATCAATTATTTGGTGATGTGAAAATATTTTTTATATTTTATCTAAAAAGGATACCTTTTTCAATGTTTTACCATTTTTATTTTTACGAAATTCACCGAGGAGGATGGTCCTCACCTTCCTCCTCTGAGGAGCCTCCACTGATATACAGCTGAAGTTGGAAATTTACATACACTTAGGTTGGAATCATTAAAACTCGTTTTTCAACCACTCCACAAATGTCTTGTTAACAGACTATAGTTTTGGAAAGTCGGTTAGGACATCTACTTTGTGCATGACACAAGTCATTTTTCCAACAATTGTTTACAGACAGATTATTTCACTTATAATTCACTGTATCACAATTCCAGTGGGTCAGAAGTTTACATACACTAAGTTGACTGTGCCTTTAAACAGCTTGGAAAATTCCAGAAAATTATGTCATGGTTTTAGAAGCTTCTGATAGGCTAATTGACATATTTTGAGTCAATTGGAGGTGTACTTGTGGATGTATTTCAAGGCCTACCTTCAAACTCAGTGCCTCTTTGCTTGACATCGTGGGAAAATCAAAAGAAATCAGCCAAGACCTCTGAAAACAAATTGGAGACCTCCACAAGTCTGGTTCATCCTTGGGAGACATTTCCAAATGCCTGAAGGTACCATGTTCATCTGTGCAAAACAATATTACGCAAGTATAAACACCATGGGACCACGCAGCCATCATACCGCTCAGGAAGGAGACGCGTTCTGTCTCCTGGAGATGAACGTACTTTGGTGCGAAAAGTGCAAATCAATCCCAGAACAACAGCAAAAGACCTTGTGAAGATGCTGGAGGAAACAGGTACAAAAGTATCTATATCCACAGAAAAACAAGGCCTATATCGTCGTAACCTGAAAGGCCACTCAGCAAGGAAGAAGTCACTGCTCCAAAACCGCCATAAAAAAGACAGACTACAGTTTGCAACTGCACATGGGAACAAAGATCATACTTTTTGGAGAAAAGTCCTCTGGTCTGATGAAACAAAACTTGAACTGTTTGGCCATAATGACCATCGTTATGTTTGGAGGAAAAACGGGGGAGGCTTGCAAACCAAAGAACACCATCCCAACCGTGAAGCACGGGGTGGCAGCATCATGTTGTGGGGGTACTTTGCTGCAGGAGGGATTGGTGCACTTCACAAAATAGATGGTGTCATGAGGCAGGAAAATTATGTGGATATATTGAAGCAATGTCTACGTTGTGAGGGGAACGGCACCTCCGTACCTTCAGGCTCTGATCAGGCCTTACACCCAAACAAGGGCACTGCGTTCATCCACCTCTGGCCTGCTCGCCTCCCTACCTCTGAGGAAGTACAGTTCCCGCTCAGCCCAGTCAAAACTGTTCGCTGCTCTGGCACCCCAATGGTGGAACAAACTCCCTCACGACGCCAGGTCAGCGGAGTCAATCACCACCTTCCGGAGACACCTGAAACCCCACCTCTTTAAGGAATACCTAGGATAGGATAAAGTAATCCTTCTAACCCCCCCCTCCCCCTTAAAAGAGTTAGATGCACAATTGTAAAGTGGTTGTTCCACTGGATATCATAAGGTGAATGCACCAATTTGTAAGTCGCTCTGGATAAGAGCGTCTGCTAAATGACTTAAATGTAAAATGTAAGACATCAGTCAGGAAGTTAAAGCTTGGTTGCAAATGGGTCTTCCAAATGGACAATGACCCCAAGCATACTTCCAAAGTTGTGGCAAAATGGCTTAAGGGCAACAAAGTCAAGGTATTGGAGTGGCCATTACAAAGCCCTGACCTCAATCCTATAGAACATTTGTGGGCAGAACTGAAAAAGCGTGTGCGAGCAAGGAGGCCTACACCAAACCTGACTCAGTTACACCAGCTCTGTCAGGAGGAATGGGCCAAAATTCACCCAACTTATTGTGGGAAGCTTGTGGAAGGCATCCCGAAATGTTTGACCCAAGTTAAACAATTTAATGGCAGTACTACCAAATACTAATTGAGTGTATGTAAACTTCTGACCCACTGGGAATGTGATGAAATGAATAAAAGCTGAAATAAATAATTCTCTACTATTATTGTGACATTTCACATTCCTAAAAAAAGTGGTGTCCTTAACTGACCTAAGACAGGGAATTTTTACGAGGATTAAATTTCAGGAGTTTAAATGTATTTGGCTAAGGTGTATGTAAACTTCCGACTTCAACTGTATATATATATATATATATATATATATATATATATATATATATATATACATATACACACATATGAGTAAAAATAAAGAAAATCCCTTGAATGAGTAGGTATGTCCAAAGTTTTTACTGGTACTAAACTCATCAAAAAAAGAAACGTCTTCCAACTCTCAACTGCGTTTATTTTGTGTAAATATTTGTATGAACAAAACAAGATTCAACAACTGAGGATTAAACTGAACAAGTTCCACAGACATGTGACTAACAGAAATGGAATAATGTGTCCCTGAACAAGGGGGGGGTCAAAATCAAAAGTAACAGTCAGTGTCTGGTGTGGCCACCAGCTGCACCAGCTGCATCTCCTCCACATGGACTGCACCAGATTTGCAGTTCTTGCTGTGAGATGTTACCCCACTCTTCCACCAAGGAACCTGCAAGTTCAAGGACATTTCTGAGGGGAATGGCCCTAGCCCTCACCCTCCGATCCAACAGGTCCCAGACGTGCTCAATGGGATTGAGATCCGGGCTCTTTACTGGCCATGGCAGAACACTGACATTTCTGTCTTGCAGGAAATCACGCACAGAACAAGCAGTATGGCTGGTGGCATTGTCATGCTGGAGGGTCATGTCAGAATGCTCCTGCAGGAAGGGTACCACATGAGATTGCGTTGAGATTGCCTGCAATGACAACAAGCTCAGTCCGATGATGCTGTGAAACACCGCCCCCGACCATGACGGACTCTCCACCTCCAAATCGATCCCGCTCCAGAGTACAGGCCTCGGTGTAACACCCATTCCTTCGACGATAAACGCAATCCGACCATCACCCCTGGTGAGACAAAACCACGACTCGTCAGAGAAGATCACTTTTTGCCAGTCCTGTCTGATCCAGCGAATGTGGGTTTGTGCCCATAGGCGACGTTGTTGCCGGTGATGTCTGGTGCGAACAGTCTGAGCACCGATGCAGGGATTGTGCGTTCCTGGTGTAACTCGGGCAGTTGTTGTTGCCATCCTGTACCTGTCCCGCAGGTGTGATGTTCGGATGTACCGATCCTGTTCAGATATTGTTACACGTGGTCTGCCCTGATCAGCTGTCTGATCAGCTGTCCGTCCTGTCTTCCTGTAGCGCTGTCTTAGGCGTCTCACAGTACGGACATTGCATTTTATTGCCCTGGCCACATCTGCAGTCCTCATGTCTCCTTGCAGCATGCCTAAGGCACGTTCAGGCAGATGAGCAGGGACCCTGGGCATCTTTCTTTTGGTGTTTATCAGAGTCAGTAGAAAGGCCTCTTTCGTGTCCTAAGTTTTCATAATGTGACCTTAATTGCCTACCGTCTGTAAGCTGTTAGTGTCTTAACAATCGTTCCACAGGTGCATGTTCATTAATTGTTAATGGTTCATTGAACACGCATGGGAAACAGTGTTTAACTTTTACTTGGTACTCATCCCGGATCCGGGAGCACCCCCCACAGTAAAAAAGCTGACTAGCATAGCCTAGCATAGCGTCACAAGTAAATACTAGCATCTAAATATCATTAAATCACAAGTCCAAGACACCAGATGAAAGATACAGATCTTGTGAATCATCATTTCTGATTTTTAAAATGTTTTACAGGGAAGACACAATATGTAAATCTATTAGCTAACCACGATAGCAAAAGACACAACTTTTTTTTCTCCACCATTTTTTTCCTGCATGGGCAGCTATCACAATTTCGACAAAATAAAGATATATATAGCCACTAACCAAGAAACAACTTCATAAGATGACAGTCTGATAACATATTTATGGTATAGCATATGTTTTTTTAGAAGAATGTGCATATTTCAGGTATAAATCACAGTTCTACATTGCAGCTGCAATCTGAAATAGCGTTGGAAGCAGCCGGAATAATTACAGAGACCGACGTCAATTACCAAAATACTCAAACTAAAACATTTCTGAAAAATACACAGCATACAGCAAATGAAAGCCCAACATCTTGTGAATCCAGCCATCATTTCTGATTTTTAAAATGTTTTACAGGGAAGACACAATATGTAAATCTATTAGCTAACCACGTTAGCAAAAGACACCACTTTTTTTACTCCACCAGTTTTTTACTCCATCAGTAGCTATCACTAATTCGACTAAATAAAGATATATATAGCCACTAACCAAGAAACAACTTCATAAGATGACAGTCTGATAACATATTTATGGTATAGCATATGTTTTTTTAGAAAAATTTGCATTTTTCAGGTATAAATCACAGTTTACCATTGCAGCCACTATCACAAAACTCACCCAAAGCGACTAGAATAACTACAGAGAGCAACGTGTATTATCTAATTACTCATCTTAAAACATTTCTGAAAAATACACAGTGTACAGCAAATGAAAGCCCAACATCTTGTGAATCCAGACAATATTTCAGATTTTCTAAGTGTTTTACAGCGAAAACACAATATATCGTTATATTAGCATACCACATGAGCTAACATCACCCCAGCATTGATTCAAGGCAAAAAGCGCGATAACGTTATCACCACCAAAATATATTAATTTTTTCACTAACCTTCTCAGAATTCTTCAGATGACAGTCCTGTAACATCATATTACACAATGCATATAGAGTTTGTTCGAAAATGTGCATATTTAGCATCACAAATCGTGGTTATGCTATGTAATCAGTCAAAACATGGCATGCATTCTGGCCGGCGCCATCTTGGAAGGGCACCTAAGTTTACGATTATTTATGGATTAGATTGTCCATATACAACAACCAAGGGGAGTCTGTGACCAACAGTGAGAACATCCTGGGGGTGGCCCATGAGTTCTACGGTAGGCTGTATGACATCAAGCCTGCCAACGAAGCTCTCATGGCCACCATCCTAGATGGGCTAGACAGAGTCACCGATGGTGGCGAGAGTGAGAAACCCAACCTAAGCGCAGAGGAGCTCACCTGGGCTGTGCACTCCCTAAACAAACACAAAGCATCAGGACCAGACGGGATCCCAGGAGAGTTCTATCAGACCTTCTGTGACCTTCTCAATGACGACGTGGCGCAGGACTTCAGAGCAGTATATAGGAAAAATAACCTTGGTGAGTACATGCAACAGAGTACGGTCTCTTTTATCCCCAAGAAAGGGGACCTCAAGGATCTCTGGAACTGGCATCCCATTAACCTCCTCTCCGTCGACTACAAAATCATGACCAAGGTCCTTATCAAACGGTTCCAGACACACCTCCCCTCAGTAGTAGCCCCAGACCAGACCTGCAGCATCCCCGGTCAGTCCATTAATGACAACCTACTCCTTGTGAGAGATGTCATCCTGCACTCCCAGGAGCAGAGGTCCTCTTTGGGCCATTTCAGTCTAGACCAGGAAAAAGCTTTTGACAGGGTTCACCATTGCTTCTTGCAAAGGGTGCTAACCAAGATGAATGTCCCCCAACACCTCATCTACTGGACGAAACTATGCTACCAGAACATCACAAGCAGAGTTCTGGTAAACAACACCCTCACAGACCCAATCCCCATCAGTTTGGGCGTACGCCAAGGCTGCCCCTTAGCCCCTCTGCTGTACGTCATCTACCTAGAGCCTTTCCTCCAGAAAATCAGGTCAACAACCATAATTTTTACATTTTATTTCACTTTTATTTAACCAGGTAGGCTAGTTGAGAACAAGTTCTCATTTGCAACTGCGACCTGGCCAAGATAAAGCAAAGCAGTTCGACACATACAACAACACAGAGTTACACATGGAATAAACAAACAAAAAATCAGTAATACAGTAGAAAAAGTCTATATACAGCATGTGCAAATGAGGTAGGATAGGAGAGGTAAGGCAATAAATAGGCCATGGTGGCAAAGCAATTACAATATAGCAATTAAACACTGGAATGGTAGAATGTGCAGAAGATGAATGTGCAAGTTGAGATACTGGGGTGCAAAGGAGCAAGATAAATAAATAAATACAGTATGGGGATGAGGTAGTTGGATGGGCTATTTACAGATGGGCTATGTACAGATGCAGTGATCTGTGAGCTGCACTGACAGCTGGTGCTTAAAGCTAGTGAGGGAGATATGAGTCTCCAGCATCAGTGATTGTTGCAGTTCGTTACAGTCATTGGCAGCAGAGAACTGGAAGGAGAGGCGGCCAAAAGAAGAGTTGGCTTTGGGGGTTACCAGTGAGATATACCTGCTGGAGCGCGTGCTACGGGTGGGCGCTGCTATGGTGACCAGTGAGCTGAGATAAGGCGGGGCTTTACCTAGCAGAGACTTGTAGATGACCTGGAGCCAGTGGGTTTGGCGACAAGTATGAAGCGAGGGCCAGCCAACAAGAGCATATAGGTCGCAGTTGTGGGTAGTATATGGGGCTTTGGTGACAAAACAGATGGCACTGTGATAGACTGCATCCAATTTATTGAGTAGTGTTGGAGGCTATTTTGTAAATGATATCGCCGAAGTCGAGGAACGGTAGGATGGTCAGTTTTACGAGAGTATGTTTGGCAGCATGGGTGAAGGATGCTTTGTTGCAAAATAGGAAGCCGATTCTAGATTTAATTTTGTATTGGAGATGTTTAATGTGAGTCTGGAAGGAGAGTGTAAAGTTTAAACAGACATCTAGGTATTTGTAGTTGTCTACATATTCTAAGTCAGAACCGTCCAGAGTAGTGATGCTGGACGGGCGGGCAGGTGCGGGCAGCGATCGGTTGAAGAGAATGCATTTAGTTTTACTTGCATTTAAGAGCAGTTGGAGGCCATGGAAGGAGAGTTGTATGGCATTGAAGCTCGTCTGGAGGTTAGTTAACACAGTGTACAAAGAAGGGCCAGAGGTATACAGAATGGTGTTGTCTCCATAGAGGTGGACCAAAGAATCACCAGCAGCAAGAGCGACATCATTGATGTATACAGAGAAGAGAGTCGGCTATGGAAATTAACCCTGTGGCACCCCCATAGAGACTGCCAGAGGTCCGGACAACAGGCCCTCCGATTTGACACACTGAACTCTATCAGAGAAGTAGTTGGTGAACCAGGCGAGGCAATCATTTGAGAAACCAAGGCTGTTGAGTCTGCCAATAAGAATGTGGTGATTGACAGAGTCGAAAGCCTTAGCCAGGTAGATGAATACGGGTGCACAGTAATGTCTCTTATTGATGGCGGTTATGATATAATTTAGGACCTTGAGCGTGGCTGAGGTGCACCCATGACCAGCTCTGAAACAAGATTCCATAGCGGAGAAGGTACGGTGGGATTCGAAATGGTCGGTAATCTGTTTGTTAACTTGGCCTTCGAAGACCTTAAAAAGGCAGGGTAGGATAGATATAGGTCTGTAGCAGTTTGGGTCTAGAGTGTCACCCCATTTGAAGAGGGGGATGACCATGGAAGCTTTCCAATCTATGGGAATCTCAGACGATACGAAAGAGATGTTGAACAGGCTAGTAATAGGGGTTGCAACAATTTCGGCAGATCATTTTAGAGAGGGTCTAGATTGTCTAGCCCGGATGATTTGTAGGGGTCCAGATTTTGCAGCTCCTTCAGAACACCAGCTATCTTTCAGAACATCACCTATCTGAAACTTTGGGCAAGTTTCTGTGGGGGGTGGAGGGCTGTTGGTCGGGGTAGGGGTAGCCAGGTGGAAAGCATGGCCAGAAAAATGCTTATTGAAATTCTCAATTATAGTGGATTTATCGGTGGTGACAGTGTTTCCTAGTGGGCAGCTGCCAATTTTTGAAGAACTACCAGGCATCCTCTACTGACGGGATGAGGTCAATATCCTTCCAGGATACCCCGGCCAGGTCGATTAGAAAGGCCTGCTCGCTGGAGTGTTTAGGGAGAATTTGACAGTGATGAGGGGTGGACGTTTGACCGCAGACCCATTACGGATGCAGGCAATGAGGCAGTGATCGCTGAGATCTTGATTGAAAACAGCAGAGGTGTATTTGGAGGGCAAGTTGGTTAAGATGATATCTATGAGGGTGCCCGTGTTTACGGATTTGGGGTTGTAGCTGGTGGATTCCTTGATAATTTGTGTGAGATTGAGGGCATCAAGCTTAGATTGTAGGGTGGCCGGGGTGTTAAGCATGTCACAGTTTAGGTCACCTAACAGCACGAGCTCTGAAGAATGATGGGGGGCAATCAATTCACATATGGTGTCCAGGGCACAGCTGGAGGCAGAGGGTGGTCTATAGCAAGCGGCAACGGTGAGAGACTTGTTCATGGAAAGGTGGATTTTTAGAAGTAGAAGTTCGAATTGTTTGGGTACAGACTTGGATAGTAAGACAGAACTCTGCAGGCTATCTCTGCAGTAAATTGCAACACCGCCCCCTTTGGCAGTTCTATCTTGACGTAAAATGTTATAGTTAAGGATGGAAATGTCAGGGTTTTTGGTGGACTTCCTAAGCCAGGATTCAGATACGGCTAGACATCCGGGTTGGCAGAGTGTGCTAAAGCAGGAGGAGGCTTCTAATGTTAACATGCATGAAACCAAGGCTTTTCCGGTTACAGAAGTCAACAAATGAGAGCACCTGGGGAGTAGGATTGGAGCTAGGCACTGCAGGGCCTGGATTAACCTCTACATCACCAGAGGAACAGAGGAGGAGTAGGATAAGGGTACGGCCAAAGGCTATCAGGACTGGTCATCTAGTGCGTTTGGAGCAGAGAGTAAAAGGAGCAGGTTTCTGGGCGCGATAGAATAGATTCAAGGCATAATGTACAGACAGAGGTATGGTAGGATATGAGTACATTGGAGGTAAACCTAGGCATTGAGTAATGATGAGAGAGATATTGTCTCTAGAGACGTTTAACCTGTTAGTGTGTAGGAGCGCTATTTTCACTTTGGGAAAAAATCGTGCCCAAATGAAACGGCATTGTACTCTATTCTAGATTGTACAATATGCATATTATTATTACTATTGGATAGAAAACACTCTCAAGTTTCTAAAACTGTTTGAATTATATCTGTGAGTAAAACAGAACTCATTTCGCAGCAAACTTCCAGACAGGAAGTGAAAAATCTGAAATCAAGGCTCTGTTCCAGGGCCTGCCTATTCAACTGGCTTATATCTATCGATATACATGCACTTCATACGCCTTCCACTAGATGTCAACAGGCAGTGGGAGGTGAAATGGGGTGTCTAGCTTGATCTGAGGTCGAACAAGAGCTTTTGGAGTGACAGGTCTGGAAATTTCATTGTCTTCGAAGGCGCAAGAAGGAGCCCCAGATTGCCTTCTGAAAAGCGTTCGGTATACACGGCTAATATCTCCGGCTCTGATTTTATTTGATACATGTGATAATATCATCGTAAAGTATGTTTTTTCAACTGAGTTTTATCAGATTATTCAATGTTTATCGGGACTTTTGGAGTTTTCCGTTGTTTGCGTCGAGAGAAGATGGACATGTTCGCGCCACTTGGCTAGCTAAGGTTGCGAATTCGACAGGAGAAAAGGACATTCTAAAACCAAACAACGATTTATTCTAGACCAAGGACTCCTTGTACAAGATTCTGATGGAAGCTCAGCAAAAATAAGACAACATTTACGATGTTATTTCGTATTTGTCTGTGAAATGTTTAGTCCTATTCTCCGCCCTTTTAGCGGGCGCTGTCTCGCAATAACGCAAGCTGTATGTCGTACTAAAGTTCTTTTTAAAAATCTAACACAGCGGTTGCATTAAGAACCAGTGTATCTTTCATTTGCCATACAACAAGTATTTATATGTAAAGTTTATGATGAGTTATTTGGTCAGATTTAGGTGAGTGTCAGAAATATATCCGGACATTCTGGGAAAAGGTTGCTACATTTTCACAATGTATAACCACGGTTTTCAGCTCTAAATATGCACATTTTCGAATAAAACATAAATGTTTTGTGTAACATGATGTTATAAGACTGTCATCTGATGAAGTTGTCCAAAGGTTTGTGATTTATTTTATATTTATTGCTGGTTTTTGCTAAAGCTATCTTTGCGGTGAATAAATGTGGTTGTGTGTTTGGCTATTGTGGTAAGCGAATATATTTCTATATTGTGTTTTCGCTGTAAAACACTTTTAAAAAATCGGAAATATTGGCTGGATTCACAAGATGTTTATCTTTCATTTGCTGTACACCATGTATTTTTTCATAAATGTTTTATGATGAGTATTTATGTATTTCACGTTGCTCTCTGTAATTATTCTGGCTGCTTCGGTGCTATTTGTGATGGTAGCTGCAATGTAAAACTAGGATTTATACCTCAAATATGCACATTTTTCGAACAAAACATAAATGTATTGTGTAACATGTTATAAGACTGTCATCTGATGAAGTTGTTTCTTGGTTAGTGACTATATCTATATTTTGTCGGTTTTTTGAAAGCTACCTATGCGGTGGATAAATAGCGTTGTGTGTTTGGCTATTGTGGTGAGCTAACATAAATATATATTGTGTTTTCGCTGTAAAACATTTTAAAAATCGGACATGTTGGCTGGATTCACAAGATGTTTATCTTTCATTTGCTGTATTGGACTTGTTAACCTTTCACGAGCCTCTACCCCGGGTCCGGGATCACCCCCCACACACTGATTAGCATAGCTAGCATAGCTTCACAAGTAGATAGTAGCATCTAAATATCATTAAATCACAAGTCCAAGACACCAGATGAAAGATACAGATCTTGTGAATAAACCCATCATTTCTGTTTTTTAAAATGTTTTACAGGGAAGACACAATATGTAAATCTATTAGCTAACCACGTTAGCAAAAGACACCACTTTTTTTACTCCACCACTTTTTTACTCCATCAGTAGCTATCACAAATTCGGCCAAATAAAGATATAAATAGCCACTAACCAAGAAAAAACCTAATCAGATGACAGTCTGATAACATATTTATGGTATAGGATAGGTTTTGTTAGAAAAAAGTGCATATTTCAGGTAGAAATCACAGTTTACAATTGCACCGACCATCACAACTCGACGAGAATTACTAGAGAGAGCAACGTGTATGACCAATTTACTCATCATAAAACATTTCATAAAAATAGACAAAGCATAGCAATGGAAAGACAGATCTTGTGATTTCAGACAATATTTCAGATTTTCTAAGCGTTTTACAGCGAAAACACAATAAATCGATAAGTTAGCATACCACATGTGCAAACGTTACCAGAGCATCGATTCAAGCCAAAGAGAGCTATAACGTAATCATCGCCAAAATATATTAATTTTTTCACTAACCTTCTCAGAATTCTTCCGATGACACTCCTGTAACATCCTTTTACAACATACATATAGAGTTTGTTCGAAAATGTGCATATTTAGCCATACAAAACCGTGGTTATACAATGAAAATAGTAGAAAATCAAGCCTCAAAATGTCGGACGTCATCTTTCAGAGTGAACTAGTTTAATCGAAAGCTAATCATATACTTGACTAAAAAATACAGGGTTGACAGGAATCGAAAGACAAATTAGTTCTTAATGCAACCGCTGATTTACATTTCTAAAATTATCCTTACTGTGCAATACAGGGTTCGCCAAGTGAAGCGATAACAAACAAAATGGCGAAATATGCGTTTAAAATATTTCGACAGAACAACGATTTATCATATTAAATATTTCTTACTATGAGGTGATTTTCCATCAGATTCTTGGGCAATGTATCCTTTCTTGGGTCTAATCTTCTTTTGGTCGATAGATGTCCTCTGTCCTTCGAAATGTCCACTAACATCGACCGAGACCCCGAAACGTGCCCAAAGCTTCAAAGTGCACGACAAAGAAATTCCTCAAAATCGCACTAAACGGATATAAATTGCTATAAAACGGTTCAAATTAACTACATTATGATGTTTTTAACAACTATAACGAGTAAAAATATGACCGGAGAAATATTACTGGCTAAACAACCATTTGGAAGGAGGCAAGTCCGATGTCCATCTTGCGTAAGACGCGCGAAGGGAAAGAACGATACTTCCACGTTTTGTTGTTTTATAGTGGCTCTGATTGCGCAATCGAATCCATTCAAAACGTCATGACGTACTGACACCCAGAGGAAGACGTAGGCAGTGTCGGTTTCTCCATAGCATTTACAGGCACCTTAAAACCGACCCCAGATCAGGGGTCAAAATTTCTGAAATCTGACTCCCTGTCAGGAAAAGTGCTGTAGAAGTAGTTCTGTACCACTCAGAGACAAAATTCCAACGGCTATAGAAACTAGAAAGTGTTTTCTATCCAATAATAACAATAATATGCATATTGTACGATCAAGAATTGAGCACGAGGCAGTTTAATTTGGAGACCAAAAAATGCTAATGCGGAACAGCACCCCCTATAGTTGCAAGAAGTTAATGTGTGGAAGTTAAATATTTCTAAAAAATATTTTTTGAATATTTCGCACTCTGCGAAGGCAGTGGAATGTTGTGGGTGTTCCGCTAGCGGAACCCCGGGGCGAGAAAGGTTAAACCAGGTGATGTCACCGCATATCTGGGAGGTGGAACTAAATGGTGAAACTAAAAGGCATATTGAGCAGGGCTAGAGGCTCTACAGTGAAATAAGACAATCACTAACCAGGACAGTAATGGACAAGGCATATTGATATTAGGGAGAGGCATGCGTAGCCGGGTGATCAATAGGGGTTCAGTGAGTCGTTGGGCTTGCTGGAGACACGGCGATTCAGACAGCTAGCAGGCCGGGTCTTGCAAGCTAGCAGAAGGGCCTTAGAAGGACGTCTCGACGGAGGAAAGTCTGTTTTAGCCTCCACGTGTGGTGACGTCGATAGACCAGTTGTGATGAATTAGTAGGGTTCCGAGTAGCAGACTGGTCCAAGTCCAATTGGCAAAATAGGTATAGTGGCCCAAGAATCTATACAGCTAACAGTCCAACATGCTCTAGACAGTAAGCGAGCAGCGGCTAGCAGCTAGCGGGCCGCGGCTAGCAGATGGGCATTCAGGGGACGTTGCGATGTGAAGGCCAGTTGAGTACCCCCTCGAGCAGATTACGTCGTAGTCGTCGTGAAGGATCGGCGAGGTTCTGTGCCCCGTAACGGCAGTAGAAGGGGTCTGGGTATTGTAGGCCAGGAGTTGCTGATGGGCCTCTTTAGCTAGCTGGGAGAAAGGGCCTAGCATGGGCTAGCTCCAGACTAATTGGTGCTTGCTTTGTGACCGACGTTAGCCAGGAGTAGTATCTTGGATAGCAGCTAGCTAGCTGCGATGATCCAGGTGAAAATGTCCAGAGCTTGCGGTAGGAATCCGGGGATATGGAGAGAAAATAGGTCCGGTATGCTCTGGTTTGAGTCACGTTGTACAAACTGGCGAGAGCTTTCCGAGCTAAAGGTTAGCTGATGACCGCTAGCAGTGGTTACCTGACTACTAGCTAGTAGCTAGTGAGCTGGCTAGCTTCTGTTGGGAGATTCTGGATTCGAGGTAAATAAAAATACTTTAGAAAAAAACAGATCCACACCACATTGGGTGAGGCGGGTTGCAGGAGACTATTTTTGAATTTGAGGTTAAGAAAAAAAATATTAAAAAGATATGCGAAGAAAAATATATAAAAAGATATATACATGGGACACGACAAGATGAAGGACAAAGACGTCTGACTGCTACGCCATCTTGGATTGTAAATCCCTGGCTATCAGATGCCAGGGGTCCAGGGGGAGAGGCATAAAGTGGCGGCGTACATGGACGACATCATCATCGTTGGCACAGATAGTCGCTCCATCGTGAACTGTACTGGTCACAGGACTAGCATCAGACTCTCATCACCCCTTTCCCTGTCAAAACAGAGACCATCAAACAGCTTGGGGTCACCGTCCAGAGGGACGCCATGTCCAACAGAAGATCTGGGAATGTAGTGCACGGTCCCTCACAATGATGGGTAAGATCCTGGTCCTGAAGGCAATCGTTCTCCCCATTGTCCTGTACCTAGGCGGGGTTTCCCCCAGACAGAGCAACCAGCAAGAAGATTGAATGCATGATGTTCACCTTTGTCTGGAGGAGCCAGATTGAGCGACTCAAGCACAGCACCCTGTACAAAGCAGTTGAGAACGGGGGGAAAAGGGGTTCCAGGGACTATCCAACTTGGTCACCAACATCCACTAGACAGACAGGAAAGCCAGCTACTTTGAACAGTACTTTGCCACCTCCATCCTCAGACTCGAACACACTGTTCCCTATTGCTGGGACCCTCCACCAGTGTACCTGACGTGGAGAGGTTTTGCCTTCAGGACAGGTCTGTCCACGGCTGGGCTGGCATCCTGGAAGTACAAGGACATCATGGCCCACATACACTTCAAGTACACCATCGCCCACCTTAAAGCCAGCTCAGCCGTAGACCCGCAACAGGTATGGTTAAACGTCAATCTCATGAATGGCTGTTTATGGTTGCCTCTCCACTAGGAAATGTATATATAGATGGCACATAGAACATACACAGAGCTGCCCCCACGGATGCACTGACACTGAAAACATCTAATACCAGTTTGTTGAGTGCTCCATGGCCAGGTGGGTCTGGGCAATTGATTGTTCCTTCTGTCTCCCCCAACAGGTTGCTGACCCTACCTCGCTTGATGGCAGAGAACATCCTGAACAGTTCTTCCAGCGGATGCACCACAACCCAACTCCGCCAGCAGTGGAGGATCATCGGCACCATCGGTCCTGTGGGAGACAAGGAACATCAGGGTCTACCAACAACATACCGTAGAACGAACAACCCTGAGGAGGAGGATTTCCATGAACTAGTCAGGATTGAGGGAAAGATGAACGGAGCAAAGTACAGAGACATCCTTGATGAAAACCTGCTCCAGAGCACTCAGAACATCACACTGGGGCGAAGGTTCACCTTCCAACAGGACAACGACATTAAGCACACTGTCACGATCGTCGTAACGTGGAAGAGAGGAGGACCAAGGCGCAGCGTGATAACAATACATCTTCCTTTTATTGAAGACGAAAACGAAACGAAGAACACTGACAAACTATACAAAACAACAAACGACCGTGAAGCTATAAAACGAAAGTGCAGACACAAGCAACTAACGTAAAGACATAGACAATCACCCACGAACTACCTAATGAATATGGCTGCCTAAATATGGTTCCCAATCAGAGACAACGATAGACAGCTGTCTCTAATTGAGAACCAATCTACGCAACCATAGACATACATACACCTAGACTGAACACTGCCCCATAAACATACAAAACCCCCTAGACAATACAAAACACATACATCCCCCATGTCACACCCTGACCTAACTAAAATAATAAAGAAAACAAAGATAACTAAGGCCAGGGTGTGACACACACAGCCAAGACAACGCAGGAGTGGCTTCTGTACAAGTCTCTGAATGTTCTTGAGTGGCCCAGCCAGAGCACGGACTTGAACCCATTCGAACATCTCTGGACAGACCTGAAAATAGCTGTGCAGCGATGCTCCCCATCCAACCTGATAGAGCTTGAGAGGATCTGCAGAGAAGAATGGGAGAAACTCCCCAAATACAGGTGTGCCAAGCTTGTAGTGTCATACCCAAGAAGACTCAAGGCTGTAATTGCTTCCAAAGGTGCTTCAACAAGGTACTGAGTAAAGGGTCTGAATACTTATGTAAATGTCATATTTCAGTTTTTATTTTTAATACATTTGCAAACATTTCTAAAAACCTGTTTTTGCTTTGTCATTATGGGGTATTGTGTGTAGATTGATGAAAGGAAAAACATATTTAATCAATTTTAGAATAAGGTTGTAATATAACTAAATGTGGAAAAAGTCAAGTGATTCGAATACTTTCCCAAATGTAATGTAAATACTGCTGGTCATTGGCACTAGCTCCCTGCACTGTAAATCTGCAGCAGTTTACTAACCACTATTGTTCCAGTAAATCACTGTCAATTCTAGAAATACAGCATGTTACTGTAGTCAGGTGTTTCAGTAATATGATGTATATTTTTGTTGCAGTAAAGGTCCTGTAAATCTACAGTATTTTACTGGCTACTGTGCTGTCAGTAATTTACTGTAAGAATTACAGGAAATATTTTACAGTGTATGCAAAGCATCAGCATATAGTTATTCCTTCCACTCACATTCACACACCAAGTCAATGTTCAGCTACATTACATGCTATTCAATTAAACATCAAGCTGATATATATTTGTGTTACAGTTACGGTCCTGTAAAGCTACAGTATTTTACTTGCTTCTGTGCTGCCAGTGATTTACTGTAAATGTACAGTAACCTACTGGCAAATGTGCTCCCAGTAATTTACTGGAAATATTACAGGAAATATTTTACAGTGTATGCAAAGCATCAGCACATAGTTATTCCTTCCACTCACATACCAAGTCAATGGTCAGCTACATTACATGCTATTCAATTCAACATCAAGCTGATATATTAGCCTTCATTGTATTGTATTGTAGTCCTATTATATTGTATTGCACTGTATTGTAGACCTATTGTATTGTATTAGCAGATTGTAACACATTGAGTTCTTAAAAGTAGACTTTCTTGAGTAAAATAGGTGAAACAGAGGTCAACAACACTGAAATCACTGGAGAGTAGGCCTAAAACAGTTTTTTATATAATGTTGCTACAATGTTATTTTCACTGTAAAGATTGGCACCATCCCTGAATTCATTTTAAACAACCTACTACTACTAACAGGTTCATAACATATTACATGGCAGAAAAAAGACAGAGAGACAAATTTGCCGCTGCAAGCCCGATGTCGGTACACTTATGACAACAGCCAGCTCAAGTGCAGGGCGCGAAATTCAAAATATTTGTTTTATAAATATTTAACTTTCACACATTAACAAGTCCAATACATCAAATGAAAGATAAACATCTTGTGAATCCAGCCAACATGTCCGATTTTTAAAATGTTTTACAGCGAAAACACCACGTATATTTATGTTAGCTCACCACCAAATACAAAAAAGGAAAGACATTTTTCACAGCACAGGTAGCATGCACAAAACCAACCTAACTAACCAAGAACAAACCAAACTAACCAAGAAACAACTTCATCAGATGGCAGTCTTATAACATGTTATACAATAAATCTATGTTTTGTTCGAAAAATGTGCATATTTGAGGTATAAATCAGTTTTACATTGCAGCTACCATCACAGCTACCGTTGTAAGAAATTGTATAAGATACTGGTAACTTGTTTTAACCACTTCTCAACATAAGCTATAACTTGGCACAACATCCACCCATCCCCCACTACACCCCCACATTTTGTACCTTGTTAAGTAACCACAGACCCACATACTCAACCCTCCCCCATGAATAGGACTCTGTTAAAACAGATGCACATGCATTCTGCTCAAGGATGAGACTTTAAGACAATGAACTGTGGGAAGGGCCAATGGAAACGTCGACATCAGGCCGAACAGGATTACCCACGACCCAGATCGACCAATCGGAAGGCCAGACTTCAAGATCAACCTACTTTGCTAGTTGCCTATATAATCTGTATGTACTGTTTAGAGCGTTCTCTTCTCCGACGATTCCATAAGAATCAGACAGAAAGGGGCCGTGCACGCTTTTGCCTGATATCTTTACACTTGAATAAAACGGCCTTATTATAAAATTATCCACCTCGTCCTATGTCTCCACTTGTTCTCCTGTCTCCAGTAAACGTTTTATCAACACCGTCACAAATAGCACCGAAGCAGCCAGAGTAATTACAGACACCAACGTGAAATACCTAAATACTCATCATAAAACATTTTTGAAAAATACATGGCGTACAGCAAATGAAAGACAAGCATCTTGTGATTCCAGCCAATATTTCCGATTTCTTAAGTGTTTTACAGCGAAAACACAATATAGCATTATATTAGCTTACCACAATAGCCAGAAACACAAGCCATTTACCAGCAGCAAAAGTTAGCGATCGTAACAAACCAGCAAAAGATATATAATTTTTGACTAACCTTGATAAGCTTCATCAGATGACAGTCCTATAACATCAGGTTATACATACACTTATGTTTTGTTCGAAAATGTGCATATTTAGAGCTGAAATCAGTGGTTATACATTGTGCTAACGTAGCAACTTTTTCCCAGAATGTGCGGATATTTTTATGACACTCAACTATTCTGACCAAATAACTATTCATAAACGTTACTAAAAAATACATGTTGTATAGGAAATGATAGATACACTAGTTCTTAATGCAATCGCCGTGTTAGAATTCTAAAAATAACTTCATTACGACATTCAGCTTAGTTATAGCAAGAGAGTGCCCAAAATCTGGGCGCAAACTACTAGTTCACATGTTCGACAGATATATGAAATAGCATCATAAAATGGGTCCTACTTTTGATGATCTTCCATCAGAATGTTGTACAAGGGGTCCTTTGTCGTGAACAATCGTTGTTTGGTTTTAGAATGTCCTCTTCTCCAGTCAATTAGCACGGAAAGCTAGCAAAGTGGCGCGAAGCTCTCCTTCGTGAACAAACGCAGACAAAGCAACACGCCTAACGTCCCGAAAAAATTTCAATAATCTAATAAAACTATATTGAAAAAACATACTTTACGATGATATTGTCACATTTATCAAATAAAATCAAAGCCGGAGATATTAGTCGTCTACAACGACAGCTTTACAGAAGGCAATACCAGGTCCCTTCTCGCTCGTTCCAGAAAACAGGAAATTGGGGTCACGTCATGCCAAGAGCTTTTATTCGACCTCAGATCATGTTATACACTCCATTTCTTCTCTCACTGCCTGTTGACATCTAGTGGAAGGTGTATGAAGTGCATGTATACTAATATATATCAAGCACATTTATAGGCAGGCCCTAGAACAGAGCATCGATTTCAGATTTTCCACTTCCTGTCAGGAAGTTTGCTGCAAAATGAGTTCTGTTTTACTCACAGATATAATTCAAACGGTTTTAGAAACTAGAGAGTGTTTTCTATCCAATAGTAATAATAATATGCATATTGTACGAGCAAGAATTGAGTACGAGGCCGTTTGAAATGGGCACCTTTTATCCAGGCTATTCAATACTGCCCCTGCAGCCCAAAGAGGTTAAAAAGTTTTTAGAAAACAATTTAGAATGTAATTTTCTATTTGTTTGTTTTTTCAGTAATAAAAAACCGGCTGGGATGGGACAGTTTCATGAGGTGACACCAGAGGGTAAGGCTGACGCGTCGGTCCGTGGGAAATTGACAGCTGGTGGAAAGACAGCCGGTCAGTGTTTGTGGAAAAGAAAAGAGTGACGCACTAGGCTATAGCCCATGTCACGAATTCCTGAATATGATATGCCTCCTATATGACGGAGAGAAGGCACTATAATTATTTAACCTCTTGACGCTACGGTTCAGATTTTATTTTATATTTTTTTTTAAATAACATTCCCAAGATAAACAGACTATTTCTCAGGTCCAGATCGTAGAATATGCATATCATTTACAGATTAGGATAGAAAACACTCCAAAGTTTCCAAAACTGTCAAAATATTGTCTGTGAGTATAACAAAACTGATTCTGCAGGCGAAAACCTGAGAAAATCTAACCCGGAAGTGATTTAATTTTTATTTATCTGTGTTTCCTGGCCCGTCTTTCTTCCATTTAAAGGGGTATCAACCAGATTCCATTTCCAATGGCTTCCTCAGGCTGTGACCAGGCTTTAGACATAGTTTCAGGCTTTTATTTTGAAAAATTAGCGAGATTCTTCAAAAGTAGTCAGGTGTCCTCTGACTAGTTCCTGCGCGTGAGAGGGTAGCTCTCCATTTTCTTTTTCTCTCTTATTGAATAGGTTACGGTCCGGTTGAAATATTATCGATTATGTTTGTTAAAAACAACCTGAGAATTGATTATAAAAAACATTTGACATGTTTCTACGACCATTACGGATACTTTTTGGAATTTTCGTCGAACGGAACGAGGCATTGGGTTTCTGAACATAACGCGCAACCCAAATGGCGTTTTTTTGTTATAAAAGTAATATTTATCGAACAAAAATAACATTTATTGTGTAACTGGGAGTCTCGTGAGTGCAAACATCCGAAGATTATCAAAGGTAAGCGATTAATTTTATTGCTTTTTTGACTTCCGTGACCATGCTAATTTGGGGCTAGCTGTTCTAGCATTGATTGATACACTCACAAAAGCTTGGATTTCTTTCTCTGTAAAGCATATTTTCAAAATCTGACACTATAAGTGGATTAACAACAAGCTAAGCTGTGTTTTGGTATATTTCACTTGTGATTGCATGATTATAAATATTTTTAGTAATATTTTGCGCCCTGCAATTCAGAGGTTATTTAGGAAAATTATCCCGTAAAAGGGATCCATAGCGCAGAGAAGTTAAGTAGTCACATGTGAACACTACAATGAAATGCTATAATTGTTTATTTTCTAAATAGACACCAACCAGAGTAACTATGCCTACATAATAAATGTTGTAACTATTAGGCTATGTAATAACTGTGCAACAAGCAACGTTATTTATTTTGTCTCACTTTGTTGTCGGCAATATAAAAAAATAAAATGCTGTGAATATGGCCATATAGTATTTTAGCCTATAGCCTAAACCTGGTATGAAGTAACAAACAACATATAGGCCTAAGTCAATCACTGTGAGAAAAAAATGTAATGTTTTGATGGGGAAACCACAGTGTCATAATGTAATTCTGAAATATGGGTCAGTGGGTAACATACCATGGGCCTGGCCAGGTCAGCAACATTGGTTTTAGAAGTGGGGGGGGCATAACTTGGCGGCGGGTCTGGGTGTCCTCACATTTTTGGGGCACCTAAAGCTAATTTCCTGCATTTCTAAACAATCTAATATGACCCATGGCACTTTTAAATGTCTCTATTTAGAACAACAAAAAGTAAGCAAAAATGCCCACAGTCATCAAGCTAGGTGAAAAGATAATTACTAAATATGTTTAAGGGATTGATAAGACTGAACTAAATCAATGATAATTCAATATTGTGTTGCACCTTTAACCAATAACTTCTACTTGGTACTCATCCCGGATCCGGTAGCACCCTCATCAGTAAAAAAGCTGACTAGCATAGCCTAGCATAGCGCCACAAGTAAATACTAGCATCTAAATATCATTAAATCACAAGTCCAAGACACTAGATGAAAGATACAGATCTTGTGAATCCAGCCATGATTTCTGATTTCTAAAATGTTTTACAGGGAAGACACAATATGTATTTCTATTAGCTAACCATGATAGCAAAAGACTCAACTTTTTTTTTTCCACCATTTTTTTACTGCATAGGTAGCTATCACAAATTCGACCAAATAAAGATATAAATAGTCACTAACCAAGAAACAACTTCATCAGATGACAGTCTGATAACATATTTATTGTATAGCATATGTTTTGTTCGAAAAATGTGCATATTTCAGGTATAAATCATAGTTTGACATTGCAGCCACCATCACAAAATCTCACCAAAGCGGCTAGAATAACTACAGAGACCAACGTGAATTACCTAAATACTCATCATAAAACATTTATGAAAAATACACAGCGTACAGCAAATGAAAGACAAACATCTTGTGAATCCAGCCAATATTTCAGATTTTTTAAGTGTTTTACAGCGAAAACACAATATAGCATTATATTAGCTTACTACAATAGCCAACCACACAGCAGCATTGATTCATGCACGTTAGCGATAGCGAATAAACCAGCAAAAGATATTAATTTTTTCACTAACCTTCTCAAAACTTCATCAGATGACAGTCCTATAACATCATATTACACAATACATATATTGTTTGTTCGAAAATGTGCATATTTAGCGGCACAAATCGTGGTTATACAATGAGAATAGTAGCCAAACTGCAAACAGAATGTCGGGAGAAATCTTGGGAGAGCCACCTAATCTAATCAATAACTAATCATAAACTTGACAAAAAAATACAGGTTGGACAGCAAATGAAAGATACATTAGTTCTTAATGCAACCGCTGTGTTAGATTTTTAAAATTAACGTTACTACGACATACAGCGTGCGTTAAAGCGAGACCGCACCGAAATTAATGGCGGAATAGTAGTGTAACATTTTTCAACAGAACAACGAATTAACATCATAAATAGTTCTTACTATTTGATGAGCTTCCATCAGAATCTTGTACAAGTTGTCCTTTGTCCAGAAGAATCGTTGCTCGGTTGTAGAATGTCGTCTTCAACTGTGTAATTAGCAGCAAACGTTAGCCATGTGGCGCATAAGTGGCCAACCCTCCATAACGCAGAAAATCCCGAAAATCGCATTAAACTGATATAAACTGATATAACTCGGTTTAAAATAACTACATTATGATGTTTTTAACACGTATATCGAATAAAATCAGAGCCGGATATATCTAGCGCCTATAACAACAGCTTTTCAGAACGCTATCCTGAGGTCTGTCTCGCGTCATGACGAACGTAGAAAAGATTGCACCCCCGGTTCCAAGAGCTCTTATACGGCCTCAGATCTACCCAGACACCCCATTCCAATTCTCACTGCCTACTGACATCTAGGGGAAGGCGTATGCAGTGCATGTCGACCCATAGATTACATGCAAATCTATAAACTGACCCTGGAACAGAGCCCCCGATTTGAGATTTTTCAGTTCCTGACAGGAAGTTTGCTGCAAAATGAGTTCTGTTTTACTCACAGATATAATTCAAACGGTTTTAGAAACGAGAGTGTTTTCTATCCAATAGTAATAATAATATGCATATTGTACGAGCAAGAATTGAGTACGAGGCAGTTTAATTTGGGAACGAATTTTTACAAAGTCGAAATGGCGCCCCCCTATTGAGAAAAGGATAACCTAACAAATGAAGAACTCTTAGAGATAAAGTACAAATACTTTTGATTGTCCACCTCTATATCAAATTTCAGTCAGTCCGCCCAGCCAGCCCGAGCCGCCTGCATGCCCGACCCCCACCAGTCTAGTCAATACCTCAACACAACTTCTTTACCATCTTTTTATGTCTCAAGGAAAACAAAAGTTTAATAAAAGCACCCATACACCTACACATTAACACACAGAAACAGTACACCCTTCATATAATTCATATCATAGGCCTAATAGTACTGCTCTTTTTACTTGCACACAATATAGCTGGGTCACCCCGTCCTGCCCCTAGGGGTCCACAGCCCTGCAACACCCCAACCCAACACACCCCACTCAGCTTTAGGATCTTAGTTAAACATTCATTATTTGTTTCAGGTGTGTTAAGCCAAGGCTGGAGTGACAACCAACAGTACGACAGACCCCCAGGGCCAGGACTGATTAGCCCAGCAGCTAGGGATTGCCTAAATAGGTATCTCCCCTGACATGGGCATGTTTTCAATACAGACTCCTTTTGTTGTACAGTATTCCATATAAGACATCCAGGCCTTATGAAAGTTGCACAGTGTACCCTTAATCTTGTAATAAATCAAATCTAGTGATACATTACTTCACATTTCTTCCATCCATTGTGGGAGGATAACCAACCTTCCAATTAATAGCAATGCATTTCTTAGCCGCTATAAATGCTAGTTTCTTCTGATAACGGTCTCCAGTGTCAACATTTACAAGCAAACAAAAACAGGGAGAAGGGAGAATCTGCAGACATGCTGAGATAAAATAACATACTCTGCCATAATTCAGCCAGTCTTCACAAGACCATAACATATGCAAATATGTCCCCTTTTGTGTTTTACATCTCCAGCAGAAAAACTACATTTCTGAGTGCATGATATTGAGTTCCACTGGAATATAGTACATTCTATGAATGGTCTTAAAATGCAGTAATTTATGTCTGAAATGTTATGAACATAAATGGGCATTCTAACATATCTGTATTCATTCATCATCATCAATAAACTTGCCCAGATCTTCCTCACATTTTTGTTTGACATGTTTTGCGTCATAGGGATACAGTTTGGAAATCAACTTTTAAGATTTGTCAGTCTCCCTTAAAATAATTTCAGTCTTTGAAGCTTCTTGCTTGTCCAGTGTTTGCTGCACAGAGAGAATAAAGTGTTGTATCTGCAAAAGTTCACCTCTGCGCCGTCACAGACTGGTCTCCCCCGGGTTGCCTGATCCTGTTGAGACCCCTGTCACCATCTGATCCTGCTCAGATGAGGCATGACAAAGAATTACCTTGGTGTACATTATACATTATATAATCCATGAATAGAAACATTGGTTCAATAATTGAAATGGCCATTATTCCCAGATCCCAAACTGTAGCCTACCCATCAACCCAAGATGGAACTTTGTATCCATTCACTGATTTTTATAATATACTGCAAAATTCACCTGAGCTCCGTAGACTGGCTGTCTGACCCTGCAGAGACATCTGTCACCATCTGATCCTGCTAAGACATGATGAGCATAGTGTTGTGTACTGACCATGACAGTGAAGCCTGTAGAGATGTTTATACTGTGTCAGTGTGAAAAATAAGTAATTAGCTAGGGAAACTGACAGATAATGTTACATTGGCATACTGACTAATAAAGACTCACATTGCGCTGAAAAAACAACTGAATATCAATCTTCAATTGTTTGGCTGCTGGTTTCATTGCTTGATTCAGGTCTAGTCTGATTGAGGAAAAATAATAGCTAAAGTTAGTGAGCTAGCTAGCTAACATTAGCCAACTTTTGGCTAGTTCCAGCTAATGGTACAATGGTACATAATAACATTTACTTCTGTTGAAACGGAACAAAAGAAAGGAATATGTTCTGGGATTCTTCCGATGGCATTGAGGAGTACACCACATCAGTCACATGCTTCATCAATAAGTGCATCGATTACATTTACATTTTACATTTAAGTCATTTAGCAGACGCTCTTATCCAGAGCGACTTACAAATTGGAAAGTTCATACATATTCATCCATATTCATCCATCGATGACGTTGTCCCCACAGTGACTGTACGTACTGTACATACCCCAACCAGAAGCCATGGATTACAGGCAACATCCGCACTGAGCTAAAGGGTAGAGCTGCCGCTTTCAAGGAGCAAGACTCTAACCCGGAAGCTTATAAAAAATCAAATCAAATCAAATGTATTTATATAGCCCTTCTTTCATCAGCTGATATCTCAAAGTGCTGTACAGAAACCCAGCCTAAAACCACAAACAGCAAGCAATGCAGGTTTAGAAGCACGGTGACTAGGAAAAACTCCCTAGAAAGGCCGAAACCTAGGAAGAAACCTAGAGAGGAACCAGGCTATGAGGGGTGGCCAGTCCTCTTCTGGCTGTGCCGGGTGGAGATTATAACAGAACATGGCCAAGATGTTAAAATGTTCATAAATGACCAGCATGGTCAAATAATAATAATCACAGTAGTTGTCGAGGGTGCAGCAAGTCAGCACCTCAGGAGTAAATGTTAGTTGGCTTTTCATAGCCGATCATTAACTTCACTAGGGTAGGGGGCAGCATTCGGAATTTTGGATGAAATGCATAACCAAATTAAACTGCCTGCTTCTCGGGCCCAGAAGATATGATATGCATGTAACTGGTAGATTTGGATAGAAAACACTCTAAAGTTTCCAAAACTGTTAAAGTAGTGTCTGTGAGTATAACAGAACTGATTTGGCAGGCGAAAACCTGAGAAAAATCCATTCAGGAGTTTTGTTTTTGGGGGGGGGGTTGTAGTTTTCCATTCAATGCCATTACAGTATCCATTGACTTAGGACTCAAATTGCAGTTTCTATGCCTTCCACTAGATGTCAACAGTCTTTAGAAATTGTTTCAGGCTTGTATTCTG
Organism: Salvelinus alpinus; assembly: GCF_045679555.1. Classification (NCBI taxonomy): domain Eukaryota; kingdom Metazoa; phylum Chordata; class Actinopteri; order Salmoniformes; family Salmonidae; genus Salvelinus; species Salvelinus alpinus. The sequence continues at coordinate 36,176,599 of NC_092091.1, read as the reverse complement.
AAAAATGAAGAAGAGCAGTCTGAATGAGTGGACCCTAAAGTGTCACAGAGCTTTTTCATGCGCGCGACCGAGAGAGTGCGTTTCTTGTTTACCTTTTAAATTGACAACGTTATTGTCCGGTTGAAATATTATCGATTATTTAGGCTAAAAACAACCTGAGGTTTGAATATAAACATCGTTTGACATGTATCTATGAACTTTACGGATACAATTTGGATTTTTTAGTCTTCCTGTTTTGACTGCGTTTGAGCCTGTGGATTACTGAAGAAAACGCGCGAACAAAACTGAGGTTTTAGGATATAAAGGTGGACTGTGGACAGCAAGGAGTCATCATGCCAGGTAGTCCTGAGGCATGGTCCTAGGGCTCAGGTCCTCCGAGAGAGAGAAAGAAAGAGAGAAAGAGAGAATTAGAGAGAGCATACTTAAATTCACACAGGACACCGGATAAGACAGGAGAAGTACTCCAGATATAACAAACTGACCCTAGCCCCCCGACACATAAACTACTGCAGCATAAATACTGGAGGCTGAGACAGGAGGGGTCAGGAGACACTGTGGCCCCATCCGATGATACCCACGGACAGGGCCAAACAGAAAGGATATAACCCCACCCACTTTGCCAAAGCACAGCCCCCACACCACTAGAGGGAACGCTTCAACCACCAACTTACCATCCTGAGACAAGGCCAAGTATAGCCCACAAAGATCTCCACCACGGCACAACCCAAGGGGGGGCGCCAACCCAGACAGGAAGATCACGTCAGTGACTCAACCCACTCAAGTGACGCACCCCTCCTAGGGACGGCATGAAAGAGCACCAGTAAGCCAGTGACTCAGCCCCTGTAATAGGGTTAGAGGCAGAGAATCCCAGTGGAGAGAGGGGAACCGGCCAGGCAGAGACAGCAAGGGCGGTTCGTTGCTCCAGAGCCTTTCCGTTCACCTTCACACTCCCGGGCCAGACTACACTCAATCATATGACCCACTGAAGAGATGAGTCTTCAGTAAAGACTTAAAGGTTGAGTCCGAGTCTGCGTCTCTCACATGCGTAGGCAGACCATTCCATAAAAATTGAGCTTTATAGGAGAAAGCCCTGCCTCCAGCTGTTTGCTTAGAAATTTTAGGGACAACTAGGAGGCCTGCGTCTTGTGACCGTAGCGTACGTGTAGGTATGTACGACAGGACCAAATCGGAAAGATAGGTAGGAGCAAGCCCATGTAATGCTTTGTAGGTTAGCAGTAAAACCTTGAAATCTTAACAGGAAGCCAGTGTAGGGAGGCTAGCACTGGAGTAATATGATCAAATTTTTGGGTTCTAGTCAGGATTCTAGCAGCCGTATTTAGCACTAACTGAAGTTTATTTAGTGCTTTATCCAGGTAGCCTGAAAGTAGAGCATTGCAGTAGTCTAACCTTCTCACGCCCTGACCGTAGATTGCTTTGTATGTTTCTATTTTTAGTTTGGTCAGGGTGTGATGTGGGTGGGTATTCTATGTCTGGGTATTCTATAATGTAGGTGTAGGTTTTCTGTTTCTGTGTGTTTGGCCTGGTGTGGTTCCCAATCAGAGGCAGCTGTCTATCGTTGTCTCTGATTGGGAGCCATATTTAGGTAGCCTGTTTTCCCACTTTTGTTTGTGGGTGGTTGTTTCCTGTTTAGTGTTTTGTTTCACCTTTCAGGACTGTTCGTTTGTCGTTTTTGTTGTTTGTCAAGTGTTGTCGTATTTTATTTAAAAAATATGACCACGCTGCATCTTGGTCCTCCTCTCCTTCTCCAGATGACAATCGCTACAAACCTAGAAGTAACAAAAGCATAGATACATTTTTCTGCATCATTTTTGGACAGAAAGTTTCTGATTTTTGCAATGTTACGTAGATGGAAAAAAGCTGTCCTTGAAACAGTCTTGATATGTTCGTCAAAAGAGAGATCAGGGTCCAGAGTAACGCCGAGGTCCTTCACAGTTTTATTTGAGACGACTGTACAACTATCAAGATTAATTGTCAGATTCAACAGAAGATCTCTTTGTTTCTTGGACCTAGAACAAGCATCTCTGTTTTGTCCGAGTTTAAAAGTAGAACGTTTGCAGCCATCCACTTCCTTATGTCTGAAACACAGGCTTCTAGCGAGGGCAAATCCTGCTATGCCCTCCGACGAACCATCAAACCGGCAAAGCGTCAATACAGGACTATGATCGAATTGTACTACACCGGTCCTGACGCTCATCGGATGTGGCAGAGCTTGCCAACTATTACAGATTACACAGGGAAGCACAGCCGAGAGCTGCCCAGTGACACAAGCCTACCAGACGAGCTAAATTACTTCTATGCTCGCTTCGAGGCAAGTAACACTGAAACATACATGAGAGCATCAGCTGTTCCAGACGACTGTGTGATCGCGCGCTCCGCAGCCGATGTGAGTAAGACCTTTAAACAGGTCAACATTCACAAGACCACAGGGCCAGACGGATTACCAGGACGTGTACTCCGAGCATGCAATGATTAACCGGCAAATGTCTTCACCGTCATTTTCAACATCTCCCTGTCTGAGTCTGTAATACTAACATGTTTTAAGCAGACCACCATAGTCCCTGTGCCCAAGAACACTAAGGTAACCTGCCTAAATGACTACCGACCTGTAGCACTCACGTCTGTAGCCATGAAGTGCTTTGAAAGGCTGGTCATGGCTCACATCAACACCATTATCCCAGAAACCCTAGACCCACACCAATTTGCATACCGCCCCAATTTATATTACACTCCACACTGCCCTTTCCCACCTGGACAAAAGGAACACCTATGTGAGAATGCTATTAATTGCCTACAACTCAGCGTTCAACACCATAGTGCCCTCAAAGCTCATAACTAAGTTAAGGACCATGGGACTAAACACCTCCCTCTGCAACTGGATCCTGGACTTCCTGATGGGCCAACCCCAGGTGGTAAGGGTAGGTAAGAACACATCCGCTGCACTGATCCTCAACACAGGGGCCCCTCCTGTACTCCCTGTCCACTCATGACTGCACGGCCAGGCACGACTCCAACACCATCATTAAATTTGACCATGACACAACAGTAGTAGGCCTGATCACCGACAACGACGAGACAGCCTATAGGGAGGAGGTCGGAGACCTGACCGGCATGGGTCCTGTGATCCTCAAAAGGTTCTACAGCTGCACCATCGAGAGCATCCTGACAGGTTGCATCACTGCCTGGTATGGCAACTGCTCGGCCTCCGACCACAAGGACTATAGGTGGTAGTGCGTACGGCCCAGTACATCACTGGGGGCCAAGCTTCCTGCCATACCAGGTGGTGTCAGAGGAAGTCCCTAAAGGTTGTCAAAGATTCCAGCCACCCTAGTCATAGACTGTTCTCTCTGCTACCGCACGGCAAGCGGTACTGGAGCGCCAAATCTAGGTCCAAGAGGCTTCTAAACAGCTTCTACCCCCAAGCCATAAGACTCCTGAACATCTAATCAAATGGCTACCCAGACTATTTGCACTACCCCCCCCCTTACACTGCTGCTACTCTGCTATTATCCATGCATAGTCACTTTACATTGACTCTGTACCGGTGCCCCCTGTATATAGCCTCGCTATTGTTACTTTACTGCTGCTCTTTAATTATTGGTTACTTTTATTTCTTATTTTTGGGAGATGGGGGTATTTTTCTTAAACTGCAATGTTGGTTAAGGGCTTGTAAGTAAGCATTTCACTGTAAGGTCTACCTACACCTGTTGTATTCGGCACGTGACAAATAAAATGTGATTTAATTGGATTTTTTAGAGCTGAACTGTCTGTGGTAGCTACTAGCTAGCTAACTAGCTGCTAACAGTAGTAGTTCATTCACTTCAGTTGAGAGGAGATGAAACATGAGCTAACGTAACATGTCAGTTACACTACTAGCTCAGCACTGGGAATAAATACTTTTTTGTCTGTCAAACAACAGTTACTTTGCCAGCTAGATCAGTCAACTAAAGAGTAGCCAGTTTCTGCTCTGCTTGCTTTTAAAACTCAGAGAAAAAGCATTACACAGACAGCAGCTGCCTCTGTTCATCTCTCCAGTGCTGGTCCTATAATGTAGCCTTTCAGAAGCATTGCCTTCACACAGCCTGTCAACACCCTCTGCTCTGTGATGTCCATGCTGTCCTGAATCCAGCAGTCTGAAACTAGAAGACAGCCTACGACATGGTCCTAAAGCACACTGGAGCCGGGTTTTGTATAACAGTGCAATGATAAAACTTGAAGGACAAAAATGCAATTTCAGAATGTGTGGGGGGGCTCATGTCCCCACCGGTCCCCATTGAAAGTTGTACCCCTGGGCCTGTTATACAGATAGTAAAGTGGGTGCATGATTTAATATTAGTGTAGGATGCACAAACTGTCCCCACATTATGGTTAATTTTCAGTATCCCCGCCCACTCGGAGTTTGGCATGTCTTAAATTACTATATGGTTCGCACGCTGAGAGGAGTATGTTCATGGTTTGCTTGGGGGAGATAGGTGTACGTTGTAGAGGTAAGTGGCAGAATGCAGCCTATGAATGAATGACTAAGCTTTCTAGTGAGAAAGAGATGCGCATTTATTTTGACAGTTTATGATAGACAGGCTATAGCGTACAGCCTATAGGCGCCGAGACTCTTATTGAATAGGCATCTCATTATAGTGATTTTAAGGATCATCAGGCATTTGACTGCTGTCATGATAGTCGTTTATTTTAGTGGCGTGTAAGCAAACATTATTATTGGGAAATATTAGATACAGAATACATTTAGCCTACAATGGAGTAAAATCGGATGAAACATTTCGATAAACATGCATTATAGAGTCTGTGTTATAAAGTGTGTCATAAAGTTTGTCGCAGGGTTTCACTACAAACTAAGAGTTGGGCAACCTGTTGGGTAGACCCGACGCAAAGTTCCTATGTTGTCCGTATGTATTGATGAAAACCATACGTCACCTGTCTGTCGCGAATGTTGAAAGAAATTCAATTTGAACCTACTCTGCAGATTGTCAGCCGTTCGTAAATTCACTCTGTCCATCTACTCCTATATCAGAGCACTGAATGTGCCAGAGCGCGGAATAATTGATGAATTTACGAACGTGCATTACCGGTAGAATCTGACCGGTGTCAGTAGCCTAAAGGTCTGCAGAAAAAACGTCATTAAATTATTGCCAGCAGCACAGATAGTCACTAACGTTCTAGATAACATCAAAACAGCCTTACCAACTCTGCTAGAGCAAGTGAAATGGTCAGAGTTACGTTATCTCTCATTTGTGTCTGGAAGTAGCTACTGTAACAAGCTAGCCAACTTTAGCCAGTTAGCTTGGGTGCTTGACTGCTGTTGAGGTCAGAACGCTCGAATCAACCCTACTCCTCGGCCAGACTGAATTTACGAACAGACAATCTTGATAACGCTCTGAATGTAACGCTCTGAATTTGCAAGACCCAGAGCACTCTCTGATACACTGTAGGCAATTTACGAATGCAGACACCGCTGGAATGCGGTTTTGAAATTATAAACTGGGTGGTTCGAGCCCTGAATTCTGATTGTCTGACAGCCATGGTATATCAGACTGTATACCCTGGAATGTAATGAAATTCCAAAGATCTGGAAATCAGCATTTGTCCTACGACTTTTAAAAGGCGGAGATCCAACTCTTAAATAATTATAGGCCAATCTCAAAGCTGTCACCCCTGGTGAAAATACTTCAAACCCTTGTGAGTGAACAGCTAAAATAGTTTTTATTTACTAACTATTTTATCAATCTACCAATCGGGCTTCAGGAAGAAGCATAGCACAATTACAGCAGCTATGAAGGTTTTAAATGATATCATTGAAGCCCTTGACAAAAAACAGCACTGTGTCTCACTTTTTATTGATCTCTCTAAGGCTTGTGATACAGTTGATCATGCTATAATAAGGCAGAGATTGTCGAGTTGGTCTTTCGGAGCATGCAGTTGCATGGTTTGCTAACTATCTGTCTGATAGAACTCAGTGCACTCAATTTGATGGGCTCATGTCTGTTAAATTGTCTGTCTGTAATGGTGTGCCCCAAGGCTCTGTACTTGGTCCTCTCTTATTCACTATTTATATGAATAATTTAGACAAAAATGTCCAAAATGCGCAACTTCATTTTTATACTGGTGATAATGTTATTTACTGTTGTGCCTCGTCTCTTACAAAAGCTTTCCAGAACTTGTAAACTGCTTTTTATACTGTTCAACATACCTTGTGTCAATTGAAGCTTATCCTCAATACTGACAAAACTAAACTAATGGTATTTTCTAAAGCAAGAAATAGACCTCTGAACTTTTCACCTATTATTACCTGTCAGGGCAATGCGATTGAGACTGTAACCTCATATAAATATCTTGACATTTTAATTGACGACGGCCTCTCTTTTAAATTGCATATTCAACAACTTACAAAAACATTGAAGCTGAAATCGGGATTTTATTGTAGGAATAAGGCCTGTTTTTCTTTTGAAGCCAGAAGGAGGCTAGTATCAGCTACATTTATGCCTTTACTAGACTACGGGGATATTTTATATATGAATGCTTCCGCTCAGTGTTTAAGATCAATTGACACCCTTCACCATGGCACTTTGAGATTTATTTTAAACTGCAAAACCCTTACGCACCACTGCACTTTGTATACCAGGGTTGGCTGGCCTTCTCTAGTCACTCGTAGGCTCAGTCACTGGTATACTTTTATTTACAAAGCCATTTTGGGTTTACTACCTTTTTATTTGGGCATTTTTATTGTTCAGAAATGTGGTGGGTACTCTCTTCGTTCGCTGGACTTCATCCTGCTAACTGTTCCAAATGTCCGAACTGAATTTGGTAAAAGGGCTTTCATGTACTCTGTATCATCATCTTGGAACGCCTTACAAAATACTTTTAAACTGGAAGAACTTGTCCCGATTGGTATTTTTAAATCACTGATGAATGATGTTGAGACTGATTCCCTGACCTGTCAATGTTTTTAATTAGCTGTTTTTGATTTTGTTATACTCTTGTGAATTCTAGGGTTTTTACTGGATTACTTGTAGTTTTTCATGTTGTTTGTCTGTAATTTTTGTAATGACTATCTTGGCCAGGATGCTCTTGAAAAATAGATTTTAAATCTCAATGAGCCCTTCCTGGTTAAATAAAGGTTTCATTTTTTATTTTATTTTTATTTTTAAATACCACGGGTATGACAAAACAATAACGTTGTTGCTCTAATAACGTTGGTAACCAGTTTATAATAGCAATAAGGCACCTCAGGGGTTTGTGGAATATGGCCAATATACCACGGCTAAGGGCTGTATCCAGGCACTCCGCATTCCGTCATGCTTAAGAAAAGCCCTTAGCCGTGTTATATTGGCCATATACCACACCCCCTCCTGCCTTGTTGCTTAATTATAAATTGGGTGGTTCGAGCCATGAATGCTGATTGGCTGACAGCCATGGTATATCAGACCGTATACCACGGGTATGACAAAACATTTATTTTTACTGCTCTAATAACTTGTGGGGATCGTTTTTTTTTTACAGAGAGGAAGAGGGTATGCTGCAGACCCACATTTGGAAGTCTGTTTATTAATATCAGGTGTGTCATTTCAGCTAAATTTAGGTTATGGCAAAGTGACAGCCCCCCCTCCCCTCCCTATTTTGAATAGGCTACGTAAGGTGTAGTCTCCCATCTGCATTCCCATGTTATTTCCAACAATTGGGATTTGAAGGTCAAGGTTAGTAGGTCAATTCCCACTATGATAATGCTATAATTGGATGTAGAATATTTTGAGGTGTTCAGAGATCTGTTCATTTTGTTTCTGTTGACCATATTCTTTACATTCGAGGATTTTTATGTGGTGATTTTAGGACGCTAGTGAGTGCTGTGTGTTAAGACATATTTTGGTAGGGTATTTCTATAACTCACGTCTAACTCATTATAATAGCCTTTTTTTTCTTCTAAAATAAATGTAGATATCCTTTGGGCCTACAGAATTAGCCAATACAGCCTGAGATTGGTTTGGATGCGGGTTTGATAGACGTCATCCATGACACAATTGTAGCTTACCATCCGGATAGTTAATAAAAGATGCATACTTGAAGAGAGAAGTTCTCCTGATATTTTTTAGACCTATCCTTGCCAGTCACAATCAATAAATCGGAAGCCTTTCAACATTAGGCTACAATATTTTCTGCAGATTGTCTTTGGCTATCAGTCTACTGCACATGCACATACACACACAACATGAGAAGATTAACTTGGTCAAACATTTTATTTATAAAAGGTGATCAGAAAGAATGTGTCGGTAACTCTGCATTATAGTATAACTTATTTATTTTGAACGAAAGCCACAACTAGTACACGAATGAGTCACTTTATGCTGACAAATATCACACTTGACTCGAGCCTGGGGAATTCCTGATTCTACCTGGATTATGTTGGATAGGCTTCCATTAAAGAACACCCTCTGTTCTGTTAGACAGGTAACTCTTTATCCACAAATTTAGCAAGGGGTGTAAAGCCATAACACATACGTTTTTCTAGCATTAGACTATGATCAATAATGTCAAAAGCCGCACTGAAGTCTAACAAAACAGCCCCCACAATCTTTTTATTATCAATTTCTCTCAGCCAATCATCAGTCATTTGTTTAAGTGCTTGTCCTTGCCTTTAAGTGCTGTGAGTGTCCTTGCCTATAAGCGTACTGAAAGTCTGTTGTCAATTTGTTTACTATAAAATAGCATTGTATCTGGTCAAACACCATAAAAAAAAAAAAAAGTTTACTAAGGGTTGATAACAGGCTGATTAGTTGGCTATTTAAGCCAGTAAAGGGGGCTTTACTATTCTTAGGTAGGGAAATTACTTTTGCTTCCCTCCATGCCTGAGGGCACACACTTTCTAGTAGGCTTAAATTGAAGGTATGGCAAATAGGAGTGGTAATATCGTCCGCTATTACCCTCAGTAATTTTCCATCCAAGTTGTCAGACTCCGGTGGCTTGTCATTGTTGATAGACAACAATACTTTTTTCACCCTCTTCCACACTCACTTTAGGGAATTCAAAATTACAACGCTTGTGTTTCATAATTTGGTTTGATATACTTTGATGTGTAGTATCAGCGTTTGATGCTGGCATGTCATGCCTAAATTTGATAATCTTGCCAATGTGATGAATGAGCAATCTGATTCAATGAATGATGGAGCGGAGTTTACCTTTTTGCCCAAAATTTAATTTAAGGTGCTCCAAAGCTTTTACTATCATTGTTTATGTCATTTATATTTGTTTCATTGTGTAGTTTCTTCTTTTTATTCAGTTTAGTCACATGATTTCTCAATTTGCAGTACGTTTACCAATCGGTTGTGCAGCCAGACTTATTTGCCATTTATTTTGCCCAATGCCTCTCAACCATACAATTTTTCAATTCCCCATCAATCCACGGGGATTTAACAGTTTTTATAGTCATTCTTATTAGTAACTGGAATAAACAATTTCATTAAATGTGTCAAGTGCAACATCTGGTTGCTTCTCATTACACAACACGGACCAACAAATATTCAACAACATAGGAATCACTACAAAACGTATTGTATAACCTCTTATACACAATATTAGGCGCAGCCTTTGGAACTTTGGTTTTCCAAGATATGGCTACTATATTGTGATCACTACAACCGATGGGTTTGGATACTGCTTTCAAGCACATTTCTGCAGCATCAGTAAAGATGTCATCAATACATGTTGATGATTTCATTCCTGTGCTGTTTGTAACTACCCTGGTAGGTTGACAGTCAGATCAGAGGCAGTAGGGATGACCACGTGTTCTGTTGATAAGTGCGTGAATTTCACAATTTTCCTGTCGTGCCAAGCATTTAAAGTGTAACGAGTACTTTTGGTTGTCAGGGAAAACGTATGGAGTAAAAAGTACATTATCTTCTTTAGGCATGTAGTGAAGTAAAAGTAATAAAAAGTAATAAAAAGTAAAGTACAGACACCCCAAAAAAACTCTTAAGTAGTACATTAAAAGTATTTTTACTTAAGTACTTTACACACCACTGGTTACAGTTTGAAGCTTTCTCTTGAGGGGGCAGCCTGATGAAAGCCAGTCAATATTTAAATCATCCAGAAAATATACCTCTCTGTTGATATCACATTCATTATCAAGCATTTCAAAAATGTTATCCAGATACTGACTGTTAGCACTTTGTGGTCTATAGCAGCTTCCCACCAGAATTGGCTTTAGCTGAGGCAGATGAACCTGTAGCCATATTACTTCAACAGTATTTAACATTAAATCCTCTCTAAGCTTTATAGGAATGTGGTTCTGAATATAAACGACCACACCTCCACCTTTAGCATTTCTGTCTTTTCTGTAGATCTTATAACCATGTATTGCTACAACTGTATCATCAAATATATTATCTAAGTATGTTTCAAAGATTGTCAGAATATGAATGTCATCTGTTACTAGCAAATTATGGATTTCATTAACCTTGTTTCTTAAACTACATATATTAACATGGGCTATTTTTAGCACTTTTCTGGGATGCTTTATTATTATCGTGACAGTCTACAGAGGTAGACTGTCACGACTTCTGCCGAAGTCGATGCCTCTCCTTGTTCGGGTGGTGCTCGGCGGTCGTCTTCGCCGGTCTTCTAGCCATCGCCGATCCATTTTCCATTTGTCTTGTCTTGTTTTCCCACACACCTGGTTCTCGTTTCCCTCATTATGTGTTGTGTATTTAACCCTCTGTTTCCCTCATGTCTTTGTGTGGTATTGTTTATTCTGTTTCATGTATTGCGCACGTTAGTCTGTTGTACTGGGTTATGTTAACCCGTATTGTTATTTCGTGTTCACTTTGCCGTGTGTTTTTGGTTCGCCAAAATAAAAGGCTCCGTTGGCTACGCCATATCTGCTCTCCTGCACCCGACTCCTTTACAACCATTTACGCATACCTGACAGAATACCACACCCATTATGGAGTCAGCAGGAGCAGGTACCTATGGTAGCAGATGAACGTCTGTTCCACCTGAGGCAGGGGACGAGGAGCGCCCAGGAGTTTGCACTGGATTTCCGCACCTTCGCCGCCAGAGCGGGATGGAGCGACAGGGCCCTCATCGACCACTACCGTTGCAGCCGGCGTGAGGATGTCCGTCGGGAGTTGGCCTGCAGGGATACCACTCTTATCCTCGACCAGCTGGTGGACATGTCCTTTCGGCTGGATAACCTGCTGGTCACCCACGGACGTCCAGAGAGGGCACTGTCGATTCCATTTCCCAGCACCACCGCTCGGGTGCCTATGGAGCTGGGAGGTGCTGCGCACAGGGAGACCGGAGGAGGGGCTGTCACGTGTACCATCTGTGGCCGCAGAGGTCACACTGCTGGTCGGTGCCGTGTTGGCTCCTCTAGGGTTCGAGGAGACAGGTTTCATTCGCTCCTCTATATCCCCAGCTGGTGCAGGCTTCTTCTTCTTCACCAAACTGGACCTCTGCAACACTTACAATCTGGTGAGAATCAGGGATTGCCAGACTCCAGCCACCCTCGTCATAGACTGTTCTCTCTGCTACCGCACGGCAAACGGTACCGGAGTGCCAAGTCTAGGTCCAAAAAGCTTCTTAATAGCTTCTACCCCCAAGCCATACGACTCCTGAACAGCTAATCAAATTTGCATTGACCCCCCATCCCCAAATTGATTTTGACACACTCACTCACTCATCCCTGTCGCATAGGGCAGCAACAAAGGCTCTCTATTTCTGTCTGTCTCTGGCCGTCTTCTCCACCATGCCCCAGCTCTAGTGATGTTGTTGGAGCTCTGTCTCGATTGTTTTTCGCCACAATGTCTTGGGCCTCCCCCTTTTACGTCTGCCCTCTGGATCCCCGACACACAACACAGGTTATTCGGATTCAGATGCTTCAGAGCCTGTTATGAGGCGCATACAAACTGCTTGCCTCTTCTCCTTTGTATTGTGGCAGTTTTTCCAGGAGCACTAAAACTTTAATAAACCCTTCATAGATGCTTTATAGGCATTTTATAACACTTACTATACTCACATTTTGCATGTGATGCACTCAATTACAATATTGTGAAAGCTTAGGAAATATAGCGTTATTGTTTGAAAAGTACATTTGTCTTCACTGTGATGAATAGAACACTGTATTTGTTTTTGTGTTTTTCTTCCAGGCACTTCCAAGAAGGTGAGCTCAACCTCAAACCACATTCACCACCTCTATAATATCCAATATGGCTGAAGGAATGCCTTCATGGACCTCCGACAGGTTTGTTGATAAAATGTACATTTCAAAGAGAAGTATCAGGAAAAACGTAATGAACAAAATGCATTACGTTTCCCACGTGCCCTCAGAGAATGTAACAGTCAGCACTGCTTACAAAGTGGAAAGTGACTCTAACCCATCTGATACTGACGATACCGACTCCCTCTCAGGTAGTAGCTTCACTGGGATGATTTATTTAAACCCACAAACACCTACCTGGACTCTAGCTGAGAAGTTTACTGAACTCAACTCTGGAGAAGACAAGAGACTGTCTACCTATCAGGACCTCTGTGGTCCTCCAGGTTCACCCACGGCCATTGAACATAATATTCCCAATAGGAGAGGCTCTACTGGCGTGTATGGGGTCTACTCAGACTCATCACAACAAGAGGAAGGCAACATCAAGAAGGTTTCTAAAAGGAGACTGCAGAGGAAAGTGTCTAGCGGGAATCCTTCCGATCTGAAGCTGCGTCTGGTGAGAGAGATCAGTCCCAAACCCAACGAGGCTCCGTCTGATGTGCGTTGTGATGTGCGTGAGATGTTTGATGTGTGTGGGAAAAAGGGAAATGGGAAGAGTGGAGTATCACTAGTAATTCCCCCTCCATTAAACAAGGCTGTGGCCATGATTGATGCCTGTGAGAAGAATAAGGTGCCTATAGTGTTTACTGCCATGAAGAAACGTGGTGTAGAGGGAGACACAGAGAACCGGCCCTATAAGTGCACTCACTGCAACTGGGCCTTTAAGAAATCCAGCAATCTGCAGAGTCATCTGGATACTCATAGTGGCCTGAAGGCTCATGTGTGTGACTTATGCGGCAAGGCCTATTCCCACCAGGGCACACTGCAGCAGCACAAGCGCCTGCACACCGGAGAGAGACCGTACCACTGCCCCTTCTGTGACAAGCCCTACATCTGGTCCTCCGATTACCGCAAGCACATCCGCACGCACACCGGAGAGAAGCCATACGTGTGCGAGACCTGTGGCAAGGACTTTGTGCGCTCCTCGGACCTGCGGAAGCACGAGCGTAACATGCACACCAACAACAAACCCTTTCCATGTACGCAGTGCGGCAAGACCTTCAACAAGCCGCTGTCCCTGCTCCGCCACGAGCGGACCCATCTAGGCGAGCGGCCCTTCTGCTGTTCCGTTTGCGGGAAAGCCTTTGCCGTGGCCAGCCGCATGGCAGAGCACCAGATGGTGCACACCGGGGTGAGACCCTACACCTGCCTGGTCTGTTCCAAATCCTTCACCAAGTCCTCCAACCTGCTGGAGCACCAGGCCGTGCATAGTGGCATCCACCCCCACAAATGCTCCCAGTGCAGGGTGGTGTTCACCATGGTGTCTCGCTTGGTCCGTCACCAGTGTGTCCATACCGGAGAGAGGCCCTTCAACTGCACAGGCTGCAGCATGTCCTTCAGCCGCACAGCTGCTCTGAAGCGCCACCAGGAGGATCTTTGTGTGCCGGGAGGATCTTTGTATGTGTGAAGTGTGACAAGGCTTTTCAGTGTTCCTCTCAGCTCACTGAGCACATGCTGAGCCATGACTCTACTGTTGCTGATTCTGCTGTCGGAAACACAGACGACTGATTGATGCTATTGATGTTTGGGAGCTACCCGCTCATGTAGTACACACTGTTGGTTTAGTCAACCTTATTGATCTTTACATGCTAGGGCAACATCCTGCTAGTCTGCTAACCTTTAAGGATCCTCTGACAATGCATTCAAATGCATTCAAAAAAAATATTATATTTAATTGTTCTAATGTGAAGCCTGAGTTTGGCTGGGGAAAAAAGTACAATTGTTTAGGCAGATGTATGACGCTCAGAAATTATATGTAGCAAATTTAGAAAAATGTTTGATGTTTTTGCATGTACATTGATTAATGAATCTTATGCTAGTCAAATACACAGTTGAAGTCGGAAGTTTACATACACCTTAGCCAAATACATTTAAACTCAGTTTTTCACAATTCCTGACATTTAATCCCAGTAAAATATCCATGTTTTAGGTCATTTAGGATCACCACTTTATTTTAAGAATGTGAAATGTCAGAATAATAGTAGAGAGAATGATTTACTTCATCTTTTATTTCTTTCATCACATTCCCAGTGGGTCAGATGTTTACATACACTCAATTAGTATTTGGTAGATTGCCTTTAAATTGTTTAACTTGGGTCAAACGTTTCGGGTAGCCTTCCACAAGCTTCCCACAATAAGTTGGGTGAATTTTGGCCCATTCCTGCTGACAGAGCTGGTGTAACTGAGTCAGGTTTGTAGGCCTTCTTGCTCACACACACTTTTTCAGTTCTGCCCACACAGTTTCTATGGGATTGAGGTCAGGGCTTTGTGATGGCCACTCACAAATACCTTGACTTTGTTGTCCTTACGCCATTTTGCCACAACTTTGGAAGTATGCTTGGGGTCATTGTCCATTTGGAAGATCCATTTGCGACCAAGCTTCCTGACTGATGTCTTGAGATGTTGCTTCAATATATCCACATAATTTTCCTTCTTCATGATGCTGTCACCCCTGTGCTTCACGGTTGGGATGGTGTTCTTCGGCTTGCAAGCCTCCCCCTTTTTCCTCCAAACATAACAATGGTCATTATAGCCAAACAGTTGTATTTTTGTTTCATCAGACCAGAGGACATTTCTCCAAAAAGTACCATCTTTCTCCCCATGTGCAGTTGCAAACTGTAGTCTGGCTTTTTTATGGCAGTTTTGGAGCAGTGGCTTCTTCCTAGCTGAGCAGCCTTTCAGGTTATGTCGATATAGGACTCGCTTTACTGTGGATATAGATACTTTTGTACCTATCTCCTCCAGCATCTTCACAAGGTCCTTTGCTGCTGTTCTGGGATTGATTTGCACTTTTCGCGCCAAAGTACGTTCATCTCTAGGAGACAGAACGCGTCTCCTTCCTGAGCGGTAGGATGGCTGCGTGGTCCCATGGTGTTTATACTTGCTTACTATTGTTTGTACAGATGAACGTGGTACCTTCAGGCGTTTGGAAATTGCTCCCAAGGATGAACCAGACTTGTGGAGGTCTACAATTTTTTTCTGAGGTCTTGGCTGATTTCGTTTGATTTTCTCATGATGTCAAGCAAAGAGTCACTGAGTTTCAAGGTAGGCCTTGAAATACATCCACAGGTACACCTCCAATTGACTCAAATTATGTCAATTAGCCTTTCAGAAGCTTCTAAAGCCATGACATCTTTTTCTGGAATTTTCTAAGCTGTTTAAAGGCACAGTCAATTTAGTGTATGTAAACTTCTGACCCACTGGAATTGTGATACAGTGAAATAATCTGTCTGTAAACAATTGTTGGGAAAAATGAATAGTGTGATGCAGAAAGTAGATGTCCTAACCGACTTTCCAAAACTATAGTTTGTTAACAAGAAATGTGTGGAGTGGTTGAAAAACGAGTTTTAATGACTCCAACCTAAGTGTATGTAAACTTCAGACTTCAACTGTAAATAACATACATATTTCAAACCTATTCCAATCTGTTACATGGACTTATTGCACCTGTTACTGAAATGGTTGTTCCAGTTTAGATGTTTAAGGTAGTCTCAAATCATAGTCTTACCTAGCAGTAATTCATAATGCAGGCTGCGGGTGGATACAAATGCCAAATGTTGGATATGCCCAATCTGGCTGGATTCCAATAGCAATTACACATCACTTTGCAAGCCAGTATAATGTGACGTGGAGGCCTGGTGTAGCATGTAAACTATGAGCTTTAGGCCACTGAAATACATATTATCTTAAAGAATAACTTTAATGACTACATGTTCACTTACAAACTCACTTGGTGAAGGCCACAGGATTGAAAAAACAAATGAATGCAACAAACATGTCTCTGTCACTAGCAAACAAAGTCATGGGTGGTACTGGTAACTCTAAAATTGACTCAAAAGGCCCTCTGGGAATTATGCAAATAAGGCTTTAAACCCTACAGCAGGGCCGAAACATTTCTGGTTTTGGAATTTTGTATGGTTCTTCAAAGAACCATCTCCTTTATGGATCTTCAGAGACTCTAAAATCGTTCCCCTATGGTATCGCTCTCAAGAACCTTATTTGGTTCAAATTTATGCCTTTATTTTTGAGTGTAGGTACGCGAAGGCTAATCTGTTCGGGAGTGACTGTACACAAGAGCGCCACTGAGACGCACACCTACAGATGTAGAAACTTAATTTGATCACCCTGTTGCAGTGCAGGAAATGTAAAACGTGTAGAGTATTTGAGTTTAAAAAGGCTTCTGAAGTTTGTAATTTCCACTTAGAAATTTTCCATAAAGAAAGATTTCTTTCAGAAGATCAACCCCTACATAAATGTCTGTTAATTCTAATTCACATTTCCTGTTGCTGCAGGACTATTGTCCTGCTGTAGCAAACTATCTCAAATGAAGATCCTACATCTGTGTACATCCCAAATGACACCCTATTCCTTATACAGCTTACTACTTTTGACCACAGCCTTATGGTTCTTGGTCAAAAGTAATGCACTATATAGGGAATAGGGTGCCATTTGGGATGCACACATAATGTATGAGGTGGAGATCAGTCCCGGGGGTGCAGTTCTGAGATTACCTAATCATATGGTAACAATCTGAATCTTTGAAAGTACAGTATTGAACATTATTTATTGAATTTGTGTTTGTTACAAAAAATAAAATAAAAAATCTTTGTTTTTGTACTTTTACCTGTGTGTTTTGGTGTTCTTTTGATGGACAGTTTGGACACCTAAATTGCCAAGGGGAGAATAACATCAGAATAACATTATTATTATATACAATTCTTGCCACCAACAGAATGATATATATATATATGTATATATGGGGCATAGATGCAGAGAGCCCCATACCTTTTCTGAAAATCTAGACCAGCAAGATTGAATGAGATGGACCTCCTTTAAGCAGTTTACAATACTGATGGGCTTTGAGCTCTCAGCAGGGACTTTCATTGTGGAATACTATGCCAGTAGTTTGACTTACTTAGACCATGGTATCTGTTGTGAACAATGGTCCCCCAATACCTCTGTAGTTAGCTGGTTCTCTTCATCTTATGTCATCTTATCCACAATTTACTCAATTATACAGTTTTGATACCATCTGATACAATCAGTACCATCAAGTCACCTGAGAACCTTTAGTAAGCGACTCACTCATTATTTCTACACATAATCATGAGATTGAGTTGAATGAAAACTAGAGCAGAGTCATTGTGTGACAGACAGGCTACAGGTTAGTTCATTGGGAGTTCATGTGATACTACAAAAGTAGTATCACTGGGCCCCATTTATGCCCAGTGCTAACAAGCACCATTCGTCTATTGTGTCCACATTCTGATTGTAACCACATTTGTAGACAGGTGTAGATGATCAAAAGACACATTGTGATCCGATCTTCCTTACCTAATCCGGAGGTCGACAGATCTGGACAGTGGAAACATTTAAATCTTCATTATCCCTCCTTCTAAAATCATTGACAGGCAGCACCATTGATTTATGACATCAATATGTGTTTTACAGTGGCGGTCGCTGCCGTTTAAAAAAAAAATCATGAGCATGGCCTTATTTCTATTACAGCATATTCAAAGGTTTTTATTCATATTCCATTCACCCAGCTCAATGTAACATCAATAGGTTTAGGCTACTACATAATACTTGAATTTGCCCTATACCCATCACGATGTTGCTGCAACCTAGCCTACAAATGAAAGTTTATAACGTAGGTGCACAGGTCGAGAACCAAACTGGAGTAATCAAGGTTGCAGACAGTGACACATTCAATACGGCCTTGCACACTCTTGCCTGCATCTAGCTGATCTGGGGTGTAATCATTAGTCCAAACAGTTGCAAAACCACAACTTAAATGAGTTTATATTGGACAAATTCAGGTCAGTCCATCCCTGTTTCATTCTGTTTGCTTCCGTTTAAAAAAAAAAAATGTTTTGCAACAGAATCGGCGGAATGAATACACGGCTTGATCACCCGCACACACAGTTCACTTTTATAGCAGCCACATACAGCATCATCACTTTACTCATTGTATTATTCCTTCTCGCATCTACGTGCTCTCCTCCTCTCACCTTTTCCCTTCGCTTGTGGACTTCTATGCACAACACAACAGCTGTCTGTGACCAGGCGTAAAAACCTCTCCAAGCCAGACCTTCATCATACCTTAACCACTGACTGCACCTCAGTCTACATCGTTATCACCATATTAGCTAACATCACAGTCAACAAACTAGAACTAATGCGTTAGACTTGCCGCGTTCAAAACAACTGGTAACTCGGGAAAACTCTGGCTTCCAGCTTCAGTGTGTTCAAGACAACTGGGAACTATCTCCGACTGGGAAAAAACAGTTTTGAACGGTCATCCAACTCGGAATTCCAAGCTGGAAACTCTGACATCTTTTTAGAGCTCTCACTTTCCGACCTGAAGATCACTGACGTTCTGATTTCACCTCGTTCTTTTCCGAGTTCCCAGTGGTCTTGAAAGCACCATAAATCCACAATCCAATCCATGTGTACAATCACGCAGTACAGTGTACCACAAGCAATTTAGCAGTTACACCGGCAGGCCCTGGTAGCAATAAATTAATAAAACCGAAAGCTTACCTTGACTTGGAAGAGTTGCAGTGTTGGATAGCCTTAGACAGCTAGCTAACATGAATAACATTCCTCTCTGTTGAGTCAGATTGTTGAGTGAAAGGTAAACTAAGAAAAAAAGACAAAAAATGTATCTTTCTCTCTGCTGCTTCTCCTTAATTTTTGAAGAAATTAATTTGTTCAAAACTGTTCAACAATTGTCTTTCTCTCACTTTGAGTCAACTATTTACCAAACTTTATGCACTGCAGTGCTAGCTAGCTGTAGTATATACTTTCAGTGCTAGATTAATTATCTGATCCTTTGATGATTGGATGGACAACATGTCAGTTGGTGCAAGAGCTCTGTCCTCTACAAGTTGTCATAATTACTGTGTAAGTCTATGGAAGGGGTGAGAACAATGAGCCTCCTAGGTTTTGTATTGAAGTCAATGTACCCAGAGAAGGATGTCCTCCGGCTACACCATGATGCTACCCTAGAGGGTGCTGTTGAGGGTACTGTAGACTTTCGTTTCAAAACAGTGTGTTTTAATCAGTTATTTGGTGAAGTGGATATATTTTGTGTAGTTTTATCTAAAAAGGATAGCTTTTTTAATGTGTCACTATTTAATTTTTTTCCCGAAATTCACTGAGTAGGATGGTCCTCCCCTTCCTCCTCTGAGGAGCCAGCACTGGTGTCTGAAAATAAATAAATAAATGTTATTTTGAAAGAATATCCGTCAAATAATTTAGCATACAGGGAGGGACCAGAAAATCTGGTACCAATGCTGACACAGTGGACAATTAAGAGACACCTTTTAATGTGTCGGTGCATATCTGAAAATGTGGACGCAATCATAATGTGGACAAGATCAGGACAAAGGATTCATGTTAGCACCAGGTATAAATGAGGCTTTTATTTTTTCTATTTTTTTATTTTACCACTATTTAACCAGGTAAGTTGACTGAGAAAACATTGTCATTTACAGCAACGACCTGGGGAATAGGCTCTAATCACGTCCTAGTGTGTTGATACATTAGTGAGAAGAAATAACATCGACACCTGACGCCCTTGCACTCTTGCCCAGGGTTGCACTTTTTATGTTTGTGTCTGTGGGTCAAGAAATGTTGTGTGAATATTTGCTAGATGTCAGAAGAATGCAGAATGTTATTTTAGTTGTCAAGCTGCCCCCACCCCCCCACCATCCTCCCTTAGGGTCTTCTTGACATTTTAAAAAGCTTTACACACCAATTTATTGAAACAAACCTTTTTAAATGTAATATTTTATATACTATTTGAAGACCAAAGGTCTAATGAATATTGTGGGTATGATAAAAAATGTCTAGAATTGGTACTGTACAAGCTGCAATGGACCTGATTTCTGTAGCAGATGTTGCAGTATGTGTATAATTGGATTTGAATAAAATAGGAGAATTTAAATAAAAGAGAATAAAACAAGTTTTCATTAATTTAAAAAAATATATATAATGTAAACATTATAGACCATTTTATTTAAATAGCATTTACATTTTTACCATACAGACTGAAATCATGAAGAATAAAATATGATAAAACACGTTTTCATTTAGTGGAATAATTTTTTGGTTCTGAGAAGTCTGGTTCAACTATGACACAGAGTTACATAGGCAATGGGGCTTGTATTATATAATGTCTACAGTAATCCTATAATTGCTTATAAGATATATTGTAAAATATTTCTGACAGGAGCTGGACATTTTAACCTGGCAACACACCAGTATCAGATAGCAAATAAGTCATCTTAATTTAGTTTTTTCTCTTGCTGATGATCAATGTTAGTGGCAGGTTTAATTTCTCAATCGACATTACAACATATACATTACCACCAACATACTTTCAATGTACACACGTGCATTTACAGTTTAAGGGTCACAGAACAGAATCTATTGATCTGGTGATGGGCAGAAGACCCTGAAAATAAAGATGTCAAATAAAAAAGAAATAAAGACTCATAGTTATTTGCATTTTGTTTATAAGGGTTTTGTGGAACCTACTTTAGAATTATCAGCACCGTACCCATCTTATTTGTTTACCTGTAAAATACTCTCATGCTGCAACACAGGATTTAGGTGTAGTCAGTGTTCACCCCTTAACACTTGTAGAAAAGCCCAAATGGAACACTATCTCCTATATAGTGCACTACTAAAGTAAGTGAAATATAGGGAAGTGTGTTCATTTGGGACAGTGTAACAGGTGGGGGATACGTTGGCTGGAAACTGGATTTGGGACAGTGTAACAGGTGGGGGATACGTTGGCTGGAAACTGGATTTGGGACAGTGTAACAGGTGGGGGATACGTTGGCTGGAAACTGGATTTGGGACAGTGTAACAGGTGAGGGACACGCTGGCTGGAAACCGGGGCACTATTCCCAGTCCTAGAGCCAGAGAGACAGGAGAGTTGACTAATGGTAAAAGGATATGTCACCAGGCGTGTTGAGAAATGCTTCACCCATGCTTAAAGTGCACCATGTGGCATTTCAATTATGGGCGGGCTTGTCCAATGTAAATTACAATTTTCATAAGATTCAATTTCACTGGGCCTTAACCTTATTTCTGTAAAACACAGTGGCAAATAATTGTCTATCATAAATATATATAATAACATGATTGAATAACACTTAGAAGTATTGGTTGACACCAATATCGATAATTTAATATGATATCGATATTGTTTGATATCGATTTGAGCAAGGCATCTCGTGATATCGGTTTAGTCTTCCTGTTAAGGCCCAGTACAATCAATAATGTGATTTTCCTGTGTTTTATATACATTACCACAATATGAGGTTGGAATAATATTGTGACATTGTGAAAAGAATGATAATGCCCTTTTAGTGCCTGAAATTTCTACCTGTTTTGGTCAGCCTATGGTCAGCCTATTAATTAATTTACCAGACGGTAAATTAGTTAATAGACCAATAAGAAAGAGAGTTCCAAACAAGACTATTCCTGCATGTGCAACACCCTCTCACAGACATTCTCACAGGCTGTCAACTTGGCAACAGTTGGGTAGGTTTTGGCTGCCACAACATTCACACCTGGCTCAATAGACAACCAGCAAGCAGTTGTCTGGACTGGAGTGGTGGAAGTGAACAGAAAAGTCTACATTCACACAGTTGCAATATATTAAAAAACAATATAATCTCGATATCAAATGAAAAAAATGCAACTGATATTGACCCCCTGGAGTCGATTGACGCATTGGTGCATCACTCTGAGTAACCTAATAAAGAAAATCCCCATCAACATCCGTCAGTTTAAGTTAGATATAGTTTTCTTTGCATTGGATGCATCTCAATCCACTGTATCCGCAGATGTTGTACTTCCACATCTGTGGTGAAAGGTGGCAGAGCTAGAGCGTTGTTCGTCAGACAATGAGATCTCCAGAAAATCGGTCTTCTCGTGAAAACATCTGTAGCGTCCGAACTAATGTCACCCTACTGTGGAAAGGGGATATTCTCACAAACACAATGGTGTTCCCCGTTTTGTTCTATGACCCCTACACGTGTCACAGGACTCGTCTGAAGGTAACCGGTACCGGTTTAAAATAATCAATGGAAATATGAAGGAACACTGTAGTTTTGTGCCTACCCGAAAAACTGGTTAAAAATGTGTAATATACATATATATATAAAATATATTACATAAAATATATATATACGTATATAAATAACTACCAGGAAGTTTGAAAAGAGAGGCTGAGTGGGTGGGGAGCTTATATTAATGAGCTTGGCTTTACTGACAACTCTTTGAAATGCCTATCCAAGCAACTTGGATGCAGTGAGCAGTAAAATCATCTCAAGGAAATGTGGTGATACACAAAGCACCTCAAACAACATTTAAATGAAATCAACAATACAGTTGAAGTTAGAAGTTTACATACACCAAATACATTTAAACTCAGTTTTTCACAATTCCTGACATTTAATCCGAGTAAAAATTCCCTGTCTTAGGTCAGTTAGGATCACCACTTTATGTTAAGAATGTGAAATGTCAGAATAATAGTAGAGAGAATGATTTATTTCAGCTTTTGTTTATTTCATCACATTCCCAGTTGGTCAGAAGTTTACATACACTCAATTAGTATTTGGTAGCATTGCCTTTAAATTGTTGTCACGTTCCTGACCTTATTTTCCCTTATTTTGTATGTATTTAGTATGGTCAGGGCGTGAGTTGGGGTGGGTTGTCTATGTGTGTTTTCTATGTTGGGATTTTGGGTTCGGCCTGGTATGATTCTCAATCAGAGGCAGCTGTCAATCGTTGTCCCTGATTGAGAATCATACTTAGGCAGCTGGGGTTTCACGTTTGGTTTGTGGGTGTTTGTCTACCGTGTTAGTGTTTTCACCACACAGTACTGTTTCGGTTTTCTGCACTTCGTTTATTGTTTTGTATTTCAGTGTTCAGTTTCGGTTTTAATAAATTATCATGAGCACGAACCACTCTGCATATTGGTAAAGATCCTTCTCGCCTCTCCTCGTCAGATAAGGAGGACGAAATAGACAATCGTTACAGAAACACCCACCAACAAAGGACCAAGCAGAGTGGAAAAGGGCAGCGACAGCAGCAGCAGCAGCGGAAAAAAATCCAGGACTCATGGACGTGGGAGGAGATTCTGGACGGCAAGGGACCCTGGGCTCAGCGAAGGCAGAGAGGCGCTGGTATGAGGAGGCAGCGCGGCGACGCGGTTGGGAGCCCGAGAGTCAGACCCAAACATTTCTTGGGGAGCCAGGAGACCTGAGCCAACTCCCCGTGCTTACCGTGGAGTGAGAGGGCGTCGTACTGGTCAGACACCGTGTTATGCGGTGGAGCGCACGGTGTCCCCAGTACGCGTGCTTAGCCCAGTGCGGGCTATTCCACCTCGCCGCACTGGTAGGGCTAGGTTGGGCATCGAGCCGGGTGTCATGAAGCCGGCCCAACGCATCTGGTCTCCAGTGCGTCTCCTCTGGCCGGCGTACATGGCACCAGCCTTACAAACGGTGTCCCCGGTTCGCCAGCATAGCCCAGTGCGGGCTATTCCACCTCGCCACACTGGCAGGGCTACGGGGACCATTCAACCTGGTAAGGTTGGGCAGGCTAGGTCCTCAAGAGCGCGTGTACTCCTTCACGGTCCGGTAAATCCGGTGCCACCTCCACGTACCAGTCCTCCGGTGGCAGCCCCCTGCACCAGGCTGTCTCTCCGTCTCCTCCCTACAGGTGTACCCGTCTGCTCAGCGCCGCCTGTACTGCCTGCCTGCCCAGCGCTCTCTGAGCTGCCTGCCTGCCCAGCGCCGTCTGAGCTGCCTGCCTGCCCAGCACCGTCTGAGCTGCCTGCCTGCCCAGCGCCGTCTGAGCTGCCTGCCTGCCCAGAGCCGTCAGAGCCGTCCGTCTGTCCCGAGCCAGTAGAGCCGTCCGGCAGCCAGGAGCTGCCAGAGCCAGCCAGCCAGGAGCTGCCAGAGCCAGCCAGCCAGGAGCTGCCAGCCAGCCAGCAGCTACCAGAGCCAGCCAGGAGCTGCCAGAGACAGCCAGCCAGCAGCTGCCAGAGCCAGCCAGGAGCTGCCAGAGACAGCCAGCCAGCAGCTGCCAGAGCCAGCCAGGAGCTGCCAGAGCCAGCCAGCCAGGAGCTGCCAGAGCCAGCCAGCCAGGAGCTGCCAGAGCCAGCCAGCCAGGAGCTGCCAGAGCCGCCAGCCAGCCAGGAGCTGCCAGAGCCGCCAGCCAGCCAGGAGCTGCCAGAGCCGCCAGCCAGCCAGGAGCTGCCAGAGCCGCCAGCCAGCCAGGAGCTTCCAGAGCCGCCAGCCAGCCAGGAGCTTCCAGAGCCGCCAGCCAGCCAGGAGCTGCCAGAGCCGCCAGCCAGCCAGGAGCTGCCAGAGCCGCCAGCCAGCCAGGAGCTGCCAGAGCCGCCAGCCAGCCAGGACCAGCCAGGAGCTGCCAGAGCCACCAGCCAGCCAGGACCAGCCAGAGCCGTCAGCCAGCCAGGACCAGCCAGAGCCGTCAGCCAGCCAGGACCAGCCAGAGCCGTCAGCCAGCCAGGACCAGCCAGAGCCGTCAGCCAGCCAGGACCAGCCAGAGCTCTGCATATTGGTCCGATCCTTCTCGCCTCTCCTCGTCCGATGAGGAGGACGAAATAGACAATCGTTACAATTGTTTAACTTGGGTCAAACGTTTCGGGTAGCCTTCCATAAGCTTCCCACAATAAGTTGGGTGAATTTTGGCCCATTCCTCCTGACAGAGCTGGTGTAACTGAGTCAGGATTGTAGGCCTCCTTGCTCGCACACACTTTTTCAGTTCTGCCCACAAATGTTCTATAGGATTGAGATCAGGGCTTTGTGATGGCCACTCCAATACCTTGACTTTGTTGTCCTTAAGCCATTTTGCCATAGCTTTCAAAGTATGCTTGGGGTCATTGTCCATTTGGAAGATGCAAGCTTTAACTTCCTGGCTGATGTCTTGAGATGTTGCTTCAATATATCCACATAATATTCCTTCCTCATGAAGCCATCTATTTTGTGAAGTGCACCAGTTCCTCCTGCAGCAAAGCATCCCCACAACATGATGCTGCCATCCCCGTGCTTCACGGTTGGAATTGTGTTCTTCGGCTTGCAAGCCTCCCCCTTTATCCTCCAAACATAACGATGGTCATTATGGCCAAACAGTTCTATTTTTGTTTCATCAGACCAGAGGACATTTCTCCAAAAAGTACGATCTTTGTCCCCATGTGCAGTCGCAAACCGTAGTCCGTTTTTTTATAGCGGTTTTGGAGCAGTGGCTTCTTCCTTGCTGAGCAGCCTTTCAGGTTATGTCGATATAGGACTCGCTATACTGTGGATATAGACTTGTGTACCTTTTCCTCCAGCATCTTAACAAGGTCCTTTGCTGTTGTTCTGGGATTTTGCACTTTTTGCACCAAAGTACTTTCATCTCTAGGAGACAGAACGCGTCTCCTTCCTGAGCGGTATGACGGCTGCGTGGTCCCATGGTGTTTATACTTGCGTACTGTTGTTTGTACAGATGAACATGGTACCTTCAGGCGTTTGGAAATTGCTCCCAAGGATGAACCAGACTTGTGGAGGTCTCCAATTTGTTTTCTGAGGTCTTGGCTGATTTCTTTTGATTTTCACATGATGTCAAGCAAAGAGTCACTGTGTTTGAAGGTAGGCCTTGAAATACATCCACAGGTACACCTCCAATTGACTCAAATTATGTCAATTAGCCTATCAGAAGCTTCTAAAGCCATGACATCATTTTCTGGAATTTTCCAAGCTGTTTAAAGTCACAGTCACGTAAACTTCTGACCCACTGGAATTGTGATACAGTCAATTATAAGTGAAATAATCTGTCTGTAAACAATTGTTGGAAAAATTAATTGTGTCATGTACAAAGTAGATGTCCTAACCGACTTTCCAAAATTATAGTTTGTTAACAAGAAATGTGTGGAGTGGTTGAAAAACGAGTTTTAATGACTCCAACATAAGTTTATGTAAACTTCCGACTTCAACTGTATCAATTTGTTGTATACATCTACCATTTTGCCTGTCACTTGTAATGCAGTTTATGGCAGCACTGAGTGATTTGTTGACATGACAACTGTGTCAGAGTTTGAACGACCCTTCCCCCCTTCTGTTCCATGCTAACTGAAGACATAGCTAGCCAGTAACTTGCTAACACCAGACACACATATGTATCTTTGCTATAGATGAATATGGTAAACTTTTTATTATACTTGCTGACACACTACAGTCAAATTTTGGCACCAGCAGAGTAGCTATCTAGCTATATAAACCACGCCCCTTTGCAAACACGCCTTCTCCGATGTTGGCTACAAGGTGATACTTATTTAAAATAGGTGTAGAAAATATCATGTTACCATTGGTGTATTAAGCTTAGAATGAAGGTGATGTCAACTTGTCCCCTTAATAATAAATCAGTAACTTTATGATAAAACTTTATCAATGTAGAAGCAACAGCCATTTTTCATGCTTTGGTCATCATAATTTGATCTGGTTTCCTTCAAATATCATCCAATTATTAAAAACATGATTTTGACTGTTCATGTCCTTTCATTAAAACCTCTTAATCTCTACAGATCGGTGTTCCACCCACGGGACGGTGGAGCTAATGTAGAATAAGTATTTAGACCCGTTGCTATGTGACTCAAAATAGAGCTCAGGTGCATCCTGTTTCTATTGATCATCCTTGAGATATTTCTACAACCTGATTGGAGTCCACCGGTAGTAAATTCAATTGATTGGACATGATGTGGAAAGGCACACACCTGTCTATAAGGTCCCACAGTTGACAGTGCATGTCAGAGCAAAACCCAAGATCCCGATGGTCACTCTGACAGAGCTCCAGAGTTCCTCTGTGAAAATGGGAGAACCTTCCAGAAGGACAACCATCTCTGCAGCACTCCACCAATCAGGCCTTTATGGTAGAGTGGCCAGACGGAAACCACTCCTCAGCAAAAGGCACATGACAGCCCACTTAGAGTTTGCCAAAAGGCACCTAAAGGACTCTCAGACCATGAGAAACAATTCTCTGGTCTGATGAAACCAAGATTGAACTCTTTGGCCTGAATGCCAATCGTCACATCTGGAGGAAACATGGCACCATCCCTACGGTGAAGCATGGTGGTGGCAGCATCATGCTGCGGGGATGTTTTTCAGCGGCAGGGACTGGAAGACTAGTCATGATCGAGCGAAAGATGAACACAGAAAAATGCAGAGAAATCCTTGATGAGGTCCTGAGCACTCTGGAGCAGGTTCTCAGACTTGGGCGAAGGTTCAACTTCCAACAGGACAACGACCCTAAGTACACAGCCAAGACAACGCAGGAGTGGCTTTGGGACAAGTCTCTGAATGTCCTTGAGTGGGCCAGCCAGGGCCCGGACTTGAACCCGATCAAACATCTCTGGAGAGACCTGAAAATAGCTGTGCAGCGACGCTCCCCATCCAACCTGACAGAGCTTGAGAGAATGGGAGAAACTCCCCAAATACAGATGTGCTAAGCTTGTAGCGTCATACCCAAGAAGACTCGAGGCTGTAATCACTGCCAAAGGTGCTTCAACAAAGTACTGAATAAAGGGTCTGAATAATTATGTAAATGTGATATTTCAGTTTATTTTATAAATTAGCAAACATTTCTAAACACCTGTTTTTGCTTTGTCATTATGAGGTATTGTGTGTAGATTGATGAGAATTATAATTATTTAAATCAGTTTTAGAATAAGGCTGTAACTTAACAAAATGTGGAAAAGGTTAAGGGGCCTGAATACTTTCCGAATGCACTGTATCTTCTGTATCTTCATAGAGTTGATGAGGCTGTTGTGGCTTGTGGAATGTTGTCCCACTCCTCTTCAATGGCTGTGCGAAGTTGCTGGATATTGGTGGGAACTGGAACACGCTGCCATACACATTGATCCAGAGCATCCCAAACATGTCTGGTGGTAAGTATGAAGGCCATGGAAGAACTGGGACATTTTCAGCTTCCAGGAATTGTGTACAGATCCTTGCGACATGGGGCCATGCATTACCATGCTGAAATATGAGATGATGGCGGCGGTTGAATGACACGACAATCGGCCCAGAGGATCTCATCACGGTATCTCTGTGTATTCAAATTTTCATTGATAAAATGCAATTGTGTTTGTTGTCCGTAGCTTATGCCTGCCCATACACTAACCCCACCGTTACCATGCAGCACTCTGTTCACAATGTTGACGTCAGCAAACCACTCCCCACACAACACCATTGTCATGACATTGCCCTCTTTGGGTACAGCGAGCACCACCCCCCCCTCTCTGTCTCCTACACTCAGGCTTCTGCGACCTCAGGTCGTAAATTCCTGGAGGAGATTATCTCCTCGTGGCCACAGTATAGAGAGAGAGGGAATTTTCATAGAGAACAAAGGAATTTCTTCCATCTCACAGAACTGGAGGTCCGAACAGTATTTATGTTCTGTAGAACGTATAAAAGATTGGTGAAGAATCCAGCTATGAACTGGTCCGTTTGGTACAATTTTGTGAAACTCATGAGAGACAATACGGCCACATTACCATAATGCTGTTTATACAATAGCCTCAGATATGAGGCTTACATCTAATTGTTGTATAAGATGAATGAGTGAGGATGATACTGTTTGTGAAATTGTGTAATGTGATTTTGGACTGTTTAATGAAGGAAACTCCAATTGCCTTTGGAGTTTAACTAAATCAGTGGACCGCCCATGAGCACAGTTATGGTCTGGCGCCATGGGACAGGCCCTTTTCTGCTCTCCCGAATAAAACCCCCACCAGGGTTTTCTATCACCAGACCAGCTTACCTCAATAACGAGAGGGCCAAGGTTTGAGAGGTAGACCAGCTTACCTCGATAACGAGAGGGCCAAGGTTTGAGAGGAGACCAGCTTATAGGTAAATAATTACCTTGATAACGAGAAGGCCAAGGTTTGGATTTACGACGTTTGGAATGAGACTAACGTGAGGTAAATAATAATTAATTAATCAGAAGACTATTTGATCAGATATTAAGATATCTGAAAGTTATATTAGGATAATTATAGCTTTGTAATCTGAATATTTTCCTTGGTGCCCTGACTTCGTAGTTAATTACAGTTACATGATTAATCAGTTTAATCGCGTAATAATAATTACAGAGCATTATTTGATAAATAAGTCTTCAGTTTAATGATGCCAAAGACGACACCATACACACTGTCTGCCATCTTCCTCATACAGTTGAAACTGGGATTCATCCGTGAAGAGCACACTTCTCCAGCATGCCAGTGGCCATCGAAGGTGAGCATTTGACCACTGAAGTCGGATTCGACGCTGAACTGCAGTCAGCTCAAGACCCTGGTGAGGACGAGCAGCACGCAGATGAGCTTCCCTGAGACATTCTTTTACCGTTTGTGCAGAAATTATTAGGTTGAACTTGAGACATCTGTGCAGTTGTGTTGTGTGGCACTTCACATTTTAGAGTGGCCTCTTATTGTCCCCAGCACCAGGTGCACCTGTGTAGTGATCATGCTGTTTAATCAGCTTCTTGATATGCCACACCTTTCAGGTGGATGGATTATCTTGGCAAAGGAGAAATGCTCACAAACATGGATGTAAACAAAATTGTGCACTAAATTTGAGAGAAATAAGCTTTTTGTGTGTATGGAACATTTCTGGGATCTTTTATTTCAGCTCATGAAACATGGGAAACACTTTACATGTTGTGTTTATATTTTTGTTGAGTATATTTGATATTTGCCGTGCGAGCTGCCCAAATTGCGGGCCTTTCCAACTGTAGACAATGCGATTTAAAACTATCTACAGATAGTTAGGCCATATCATTTTGGCAATTAAATTACATTTACTTTAGGGGGAAGCTTTATGGACATCCCACCTATGCTAGCTCGTTCATCTTGGACAATTTCAGTTGAAACTTTACAGGGTGAGGTCTACGTACATTTCAATAAATATATATACACTGACTGCCACACAATGTTCATACACTGAGTCTACCAAACATTAGGAACACCTTCCTAATATTGAGTTACACCCCCCAAGTATACAATGTATAGTGTATATCATAAATATCAATGATGTCAAGAAGTTTGTATAAATCACCTGTTTGGCATGTCTCTTGATGTAATGACATGAAAACTGTGTAAGAGTTTGGGGAAACCCTTCACGTGCTTTTGTTCTGGTTTCATCCAAATACCATCCAATTTCATGAAAAACATGATTTTGACTGTTCAGAACCTTTATAATGTAAAGGGCAACTTAAAATTTGGTTCATTACGAAATGCTAGCAGCCATGACTGAATTCAAACGCGAATTGGTATCAGGGTGTGGTTTGATGTGTGTGTTCGCAAGTGGGAAGAGTTAGACAAATTATTTTGCCAATTAGCTTCAGCCGGCTGGTGTGAAACCGTGGCAAAGTTGGTTTAACTTCAGATAGCCCATCTCCAGGGCTAATTAGTGACAGTAAATAAATGACACAATGTAAATGAGACAATATCTTCATGTTGCACACCTTTTGGTTCTCATTAAATGCTTTCAATATTTGTATATTAAGTTAAAAAATGTATAGTTAATTTGAGGTTTTTAAGTCATTGAAATTTGGAACAGTTGGAAATGTACATTCTGTAATTTACTGACGGTCCCTAATTATATCCAAAGTCAACCCAAATTTACCATGACATTATGATTGGGTCACATGGAGCTGGACTCCAAATTGATGATTACTTGTGTGCTGCCAGCTGTGGATATGTGGGCAGGACTGAAACAAACCCAACCTTCATTTACATTGTGAGGCGGTCACAACCACGAGTCTCACAAAACTCTGTTTTGGACGAGACTGACTTCATGGCCAAAATTATCATATTTACACTTTGTAGTCAATTTTGACAGTAGAATAAATGTTTCTGACTCATATGGATGCCACATAGGCTGTTGTTTAAATGATAAGTTGTGTTTTAGGGGGCAGTTGCTCTTTAAACACTGAGGTAAACACTCATGCTCAGGCACTATTTAAAAGAAGAAAAAAAACATTCAGAAGAGTTCTATGTGGAATCATTGCCTTCCAATGAATCCTTCTTGCATTCCAAATAATCATCAGCACCATTTCTTTAAAAACTTAGGATGAAAAAAGTTCTAGGTAGAACTCTTTGCCTTACAAAGAACATTCGGCTTCCAAAAAGGGTTCTTCAGATGAAAACAATTCTTGTTAGAACCCTATCCCCTCAACAAATAACCTTTTTGGAACCCCTTTTTCTAAAAGTGTATTCACTGCCTTGTAACTCTAGTCCACAGAACACAATTAAGACATTTTGCGTGTGTGTGTGTGTGTGTGTAGCGTGCCTCCTGCACCTTGCATCCTAATGTGTTTAATGAAGCATATGACTGGGTCTGAAGAGAGACAAACTCAAGGCAGCCTCAAAGCCACATCTTACATTTTAAACACAACAGATTGGATTTGACACTCAATCTAATCAGGTAATAGCTGAACACGACAGAATGAGTTAAACAGGTGCTACCTAGTATCTTGGTCCTGCGCATGTCAGCATCACCACCACCATTTACAAGGGTCAAGTAGGCCGAAATTGTGACCAGGTCTATACCAGTAGCCCCTGCTACTGTGTAACCATTCCACAGAGGCCACAGCACACTCATTACTGTTAGTACTAAAGACCATAACAGTCTGGTTTCTGGTAGTGCTGGTGAGTGGAACCAGAGACAATGGACACATTCCAAATGGCACCCTATTCCGTTGTAGTGCACTACTTTTGACCAGGACTCATATGGCTCCGGTCAAAAGTAGTGCACTATATAGAGAACACAGTGCAATTTGGGACGCCGCCAATAATAAGGACTGGAAACACCACAGGGTCTGTAAATATGAATGAACTCCTCCTCACACAGGAAATTCTACGACAGTCTCTCACCATTTATATTTTCCTCTCCCCTCTTCATGGCCATTTGTTTAATTAAAAGTGTGTTTTAGGGAAATTAGCCGTTCGTTGTCTAATGCCTCTGGCAGGTCTCCTTCTCTCCTACTCTCTACCTCCTTCCCCCCTTTCACCAAGACTACAAACTAGAGACTTGACATTTAGCTGAGAAGAGGAGAGGAAATAAAAGGGGGTTGCATGGCATACTGCCTGAGTTGAGGCAAGAGATCGCACAGGAAACACTCATGAGTGTAGAGATCTTTATAGAAATATACTGTATTGTGTACTCATTCTAAACATTTCAGTATTACTAAGGTTTAAGTCCACATTTGTAATGATAGTGTTAACCTTTGATGATTTACATTCTCAGTTAAAACCACAAGTGGCACTAATCAATTCCAAATGTTAAATGTATTTATCAGAATAAATTCAACATTTTAATGCTCTCATATTCTAAGCAGAGAACAAACAAACAAACTGAACAATGACAGCAGCAGCGCCACTTGAAAGTGTAATGTGAGGGAGTTGAAAGAACGTGTAATGTTCTTTCAAGGGGGAGTTAACTTCACAATACATAATAAAAACAGGGCCTAAGGCAGCATTCAGATTCACACTGTGCAGACCGTCATTTTTAATAACTTTGACAAGGTTTCAGATAGACTCATATTCTCTGTCACAATAACATGCAGAAACAGGATTTCCGTCGCCAAGAATTAGCGCAGGCAGTGCCTTTGTTCGCCCTCAGCCGAACATTTTCCTCCTCTCAGACCTTCATTCACGCCAAGCCACAATGTAAATTAGCCTGCCCTAATATTTAAGCAGAGTGGGCATGAGGATTTTTTAAATTGTTTTTATTAAGACAGCGGAGCTGACAGTTTCTTTAGGAATAGAAACACACAAATCTCCCGTTTTTAATTGCTTTTCTACAGTGGTAACAAAGGAGGCAATATACAACGAGCCCAGACCCCATAAAATAACACTTTTCTACTGGCCTGCCCTAGTTATTCCCTGTTGGAAACTTTTAAATTCAAACTACTGTGTAGATCAATTTTCTGATATGTACAGCATTGTTCTACATACTGATTTGACACAGTTTTTAATGTTGCAAAGCAAGGCTTTTCACTGAGGCTTAATTAAAAGGGATAGTAAGGGCTTTTATGGCGCACGTTAGAGCTGAAATTAGCCAATTACTGTACCCTTTCTGTTAGCGGGAGGAATACCAATGTTGAGACTCGATTCCCATTTAAGTGCCTGACTTAATGGCCTTGAGCTAAGCCCAAAATATATATATATATATTAGAAACACAGCCTAGGAGGAGAGCAGAGCAAACAATTTACTAGTTATTTATTCTGCCTTTAAAAATAAGCTTTAGAACCACATACTTACGATCTTACAAGGGTTACAGAAACATTGTATTGGTTGCTCTGTTGTTTTCTTCATAAAAATGATGTGTAACAAATTAGAAAAAAATAAGTGCCACCTTTGTGATTTTAGCTTTTTGGGAAAAAATCAATAAGAAGATCTAACGCATGAGTAAATTAGTATTGTTTATTCAATGCAACTGGCCGCTCTAGTTGTCCTCACTGATCAGAAAGAGGATCCGTCTTGGCCTATGCTGCTCTCTGCTGGTGGTGGGTGGAAACTACAACAACAACAACGGCAACGAATTTGACTAATCATTTTGGCATTCTCGAAAACAAATCAGACAAGTAACTCATTTTGAGGTCTAAAGAATCATCTCCCTCCTGCTGATGTATGGTATAGGTCTGGGTTGTGAGTGGAGCGATTGCATCCCCTGGTGCTATGCATAAGATGAGACACAAACAAGAAAGCACTCACCTGTGTCGCTGGGGTTTGTGATGTGCGTCCAACACTGGGTGGCTGGAAAAAGACAGATCACACATATAACCCATATATATTTACATACTGTACATGCTCAGGTGTCTGTCTCCAAATAGTGGAACAACCGTTTGACATCAATCAAGCACATTTTTCCCCCACTTAATACAGAAAAACAGAAATACATACTCAGCGTGTGGCCCGCTGTAGGATGGCACAAATCTCTGGGGACTGGGGGCCTTGTGTGGCAGTGGCATATTATTGTGTGACCGCTTCAGATCCAGTATGGCTTGAGGCAGGATCAGTTTGAGTCCATGGTGGACTGTAAACCTCAGAGTGGTGTGGTCCTCTGTTGAAAGAGAGGTGTCACTTCTCAAACAACCAACCGGAGAGTCTTTAGCCAAACTGTTTGTACTCCATGTCTTGTATCATCTATATGTACAGTACACTTATTTACTCCGAGCCGTGCACCATATTGCTTGTCTGGGCTTATAAAGATTCCCTACTCTGCTCTCTAACTGTCTTGGACAGTGGAACTGACCTGTCATGGACATGATGGTTTTGACCTTGCTGTACCAGTCGTTGTCTATGAGCAGCGGGCCCATGTAGTCTGGGATGGAGGAGACCTCCTGCTTCTTAGTAGCCTTGACTCCATCCAGGTTCTTTGTCAACTTCTGATTACAGAACCTAAAGCAGGGAAGGGATCAGTTTACTCAGCAATGTCCGTTCAACTAGCCAGTGTACCAGTCTGTTGCTGCTCTCTTACTGACTGGTATACAGGCTATAATTCAACCATTATGGGGGAAAGTAATATCAGATTGTTTCCTCGTGAAATGTTGTATTACATAAACTCACAGATAAAGAGGTCTCCCTAAATACCAAAATGTGTAACAAGCATGTACTGTAATATCATTGCAACATTAGTGAAAGTAATAATAACACTAGCTATAGGTCACTTTTTCCAGCAGAAGACAAGGTTGGGGAAGATGGTTATGATAGCTGGGTGGAACAGTCCTCTGTCTACTTTCCCTGTGGAGCACAGCTGCAGTATGGCATCCCTCTGGGTCTCAGCTATGTTTATCTACGAACAAAGCAGCACAGAGTTACCATATGATATTAACCATAACACAATATGGGATATAAAAAGACAGCCAATGGGACTGCAGATGAAAATATATATTTTTTAAGTATCATATAAAACGTGATATCATATAAAACCATAGTACCGTATAGACATCTGAACTAAGTAGTCCTACCCTGAGTTTGGGAGAGATCTCTGACTTGAGGAAAATCTTAATGATCATGTCAGCCTTCTGGTGTAGCATAGCATGGTCATTCTCTCCATACATCCCTGCAGACGCCATCACTGTGCCTGAATCTGCCAGGTTCCTGAACCTGCAGCACAACAACAACAAACACAACAGGTTAGCGGTATCAGGACACAGGGACAACAGGCACAGAAACCCACAATAAAGAGTCGATGTCCACACCCCCGCGGATTGCTAATTTGCATAATAACAACATCCCAAGAAAAATCTGTCTTAAAGCTAGAGACATCATGGGGTGTGTCTCAATGCACCACATCCGCCGATGTCAGCCTTCCCCATCTACGGTGGAAAGTGGCAGAACTACAGCTGTGTTTTTCAGATCAGGAGACATAAGCGCAGTAAAGAGGTCAATGGGACACAGACCGCGGGGGATAGAAGAAAGCTGCCGGATTGGCGCACATTTAAAAAATCTGATCTAAAGCGTAAATTTGTCAAATCCGTCACGCTTGACAGATTGTAACAGGCCCACAACGTGGTTACTACACTCCGATTTGGATATATTTGGCTGTTTTCACTGCATAACATTTAGAAGTAGTCCCTTTTCAGGTTTAGAAGAAGTGACTGTTAAATACTAACTCCCGTTCGTATAAGCTGGTAGCATAGATAACATACAGAAATCGGTGGTGGTAGGCAGTCGTTTAACTGATTGGGGTTGACATCCATACAAATCAAATCAAATGTTATTAGTCACACGCGCCGAATCCAACAACAGGTGTAGACCT
This sequence comes from Salvelinus alpinus, assembly GCF_045679555.1. NCBI lineage: Eukaryota > Metazoa > Chordata > Actinopteri > Salmoniformes > Salmonidae > Salvelinus > Salvelinus alpinus. The sequence goes on along the minus strand of NC_092091.1, from coordinate 36,140,415 downwards.
TACAGTGAAATGCTTACTTACGAGCCCCTAACCAACAATGCATTTTTTTTAAATACGGAAAAGAATAAGAAATAAAAGTAACAAGTAATTAAAGAGCAGCAGTAAAATAACAATAGAGAGACTAAATACAGGGGGGTACCAGTACAGAGTCAATGTGGGTGGGGCACCGCGGGTTAGTTGAGGTAATATGTGTAAAGGGGGAGGGGGGTGGGGTCAATGCAAATAGTCTGGGTAGCCATTTGATTAGGTGTTCAGGAGTCTTATGGCTGTTTAGAAGCCTCTTGAACCTAGACTTGGCTCTCCGGTACCGCTTGCCGTGTGGTATCAGAGAGAATAGTCTATGACTAGGGTGGCTGGAGTCTTGACAAGTTTTAGGGCCTTCCTCTGACACCGCCTGGTATAGAGGTCCTGGATGGCAGGAAGCTTGGCCCCAGTGATGTACTGGGCCGGTCGCATTACCCTCTGTAGTGCCTTGCGGTCGGAGGCCGAGCAGTTGCCATACCAGGCAGTGATGCAACCAGTTAGGATGCTCTCGATGGTGCAGCTGTAGAACCTTTTGAGGATCTGAGGACCCATGCCAAATCTTTTCAGTCTTCTGAGGGGGAATAGGTTTTGTCGTGCCCTCTTCATGATTGTCTCGGTGTGCTTGAACCATGTTAGTTTGTTGGTGATGTGGACATCAAGGATCTTGAAGCTCTCAACCTGCTCCACTGCAGCCCTGTCGATGAGAATGGGGGTGTGCTCGGTCCTCTTTTTCCTGTAGTCCACAATCATCTCCTTTGTCTTGATCACGTTGAGGGAGAGGTTGTTGTTCTGGCACCACACGGCCAGGTCTCTGACCTCCTCCCTACAGGCTGTTTCGTCGTTGTCAGTGATCAGGCCTACCACTGTTGTGTCATCAGCAAACTTAATGATGGTGTTGGAATCGTGCCTGGCCGTGCAGTCATGAGTGAACAGGGAGTACAGGAGGGGACTGAGCATGCCCCCCTGAGGGGCCCCTGTGTTGAGGATCAGCGCAGCGGATGTGTTGTTACCTACCCTTACCACCTGGGGTTGGCTCATCAGGAAGTCCTGGATCCAGTTGCAGAGGGAGGTGTTCAGTCCCAGGGTCCTTAGCTTATTGATGAGCTTTGAGGGCACTATGGTGTTGAACACTGAGCTGTAGTCAATTAATAGCATTCTCACATAGGTGTTCCTTTTGTCCAGGTGGGAAAGGGCTGTGTGGAGTGCAATAGAGATTGCATCAGCTGTGGATCTGTTGGGGCGCTATGCAAATTGGAGTGGGTCTAGGGTTTCTAAGATAATGGTGTTGATGTGAGCCATGACCAGCCTTTTGAAGCACTTCATGGCTACAGACGTGAGTGCTATGGGGTTGGTAGTCATTTAGGCATGTTACCTTAGTGTTCTTGGGCACACGCACTATGGTGGTCTGCTTAAAACATGCTGGTATTACAGACTCGGACAGGGAGAGGTTGAAAATGTCAGTGAAGACACTTGCCAGTTGGTCAGCGCATGCTCGCAGTACATGTCCTGGTAATCCGTCTGGTCCTGCGGCCTTGTGAATGTTGACCTGTTTTAAGGTCTTACTCACATCAGCTGTGGAAAGCGTGATCACACAGTCTTCCAGAACAGCTGGTGCTCTCATGCATGTTTCAGTGATATTTGCCTCGAAGCGAGCATAGAAGAAGGACAGCTCGTCTGGTAGGCTCGTGTCACTGGGCAGCTCTCGGCTGTGCTTCCCTTAGTAGTCTGTAATGGTTTGCAAGCCCTGCCACATCCGACGAGCGTCAGAGCCGGTGTAGTACGATTCGATCTTAGTCCTGTACTGAAGTTTTAACTGTTTGATGGTTCATCAGAGGGCATAGCGGGATTTCTTATAAGCTTTAGGGTTAGAATCCCGCTCCTTGAAAGCGGCAGCTCTAGCCTTTAGCTCAGTGCGGATGTTGCCTGTAATCCATGGATTCTGGTTGGGGTATGTACATACGGTCACTGTGGAGACAACGTCATCCATGCACTTATTGATGAAGCCAAGGACTGATGTGGTGTACTCCTCAATGCCATCGGAGGAATCCCCGGAACATATTCCAGTCTGTGCTAGCAAAACAGTCCTGTAGCTTAGCATTTGCTTCATCTGACCACTTTTTTTTTTAATCTAGTCACTGGTGCTTCATCCTTTAATTTTGGCTTGTAAGCCGGAATCAGGAGGATAGAATTAATGTCAGATTTGCCAAATGGAGGGCGAGGGAGTGCTTTGTATGCATCTCCGTGTGTGGAGTAAAGGTGGTCCAGAGTTTTTTTTCTTTTGTTTGCACAATTAACATGGTGATAGAAATTTGGTAAAACGGATTTAACTTTCCCTGCATTAAAGTCCCCGGCAACTAGGAGCGCCGCCTCTGGATGAGCAATTTCTTGTTTGCTTATGGTGGAATACAGCTCATTCAACGCTGTCTTAGTCCCAGCCTCTGACTGTGGTGGTATGTAAACAGCTATGAAAAATACAGATGAAAACTCTAGGTAGAACTCTAGGTAGATAGTGTGGTCTACAGTTTAACATGAGATACTCTACCTCAGGCGAGCAATAGCTCGAGACTTCCTTAGATATCATGCAACAGCTGTTATTTACAAAAATACATATTCTGCCGCCCCTTGTTTTACCAGACGCCGTTGTTCTATCCTGCTGGTGCAGCGTATAACCAGCCAGCTGTATGTTGATAGTGTCGTCGTTCAGCCACGTCTCCGTGAAGCATAAGATATTACAGTTTTGAATGTCCCGTTGGTAGTTTAATCTTCCGCATAGGTCATCTATTTTATTGTCCAAAGATTGCACGTTTTCTATTAGAATGGAAGGAAGCATTATACCCCGATTTTTATCTCAACATAGTGTTAAATACACATATAAACAATAGCCTAAATGTAGGCTCTCTCAGGATCTTTTCCCCACGCATTTCCATGGCATTTCCATTGTCTGGGTCGAGTTCCATGGACCTCTTTACCGCATCTATCCCGAAAATTCGTCTTCTCACAAAAATGTCTGTAGCGTCCTGTTTGGGGTCCAAAAAGATGAGACTCTCACGAACATGACGGAGTTCACCGTTTTGCTCTACAACCTCCACAAGCATCACAGGACTCATCTGAACTCGGTACCGTCGATGTGCCAACTTCTGTCTGTAGAGTCCAAACGGTTTGGGCTACACACTAATCGAAAGGTGAGATATGTAACTCAATATTAGGAAGGTGTTCTCAATGTTTTGTACACTCAGTGTATATCCTGTATATATTTTCACACTATGAGTTTGGAATGAAACTGTGAAATTGTGAAAATTATGATAATGCCCCTTTAGTGTAAGACAGCGGATCCCAAACTAGGGGTCGCTGACATGAAATAGGGGTTGCGGGAGAATTTCCAAAATCCTGACAACATAAAATTTACAAAAATATAAAAAGAATATAAAAACAGTATAACATTGTCTTTGTATCTCAAAATCAAGTTTGCTTAAAAATCTAAATGAAAATTGTTCAAATCTAAAAGATAAAATTCAACAAGATAGCGCCCTTAGATCATGGGAAAAGGCCACACTTGACCGTTGCACTTGAATCATACCCACGGTCAATGGCTATGCCCACTACGCTATCAAACCACACACTATTGCAGAGACTTTGATATTACCATCCACAACTGATATGGTGAAAACAATGTGTGGGGGGGCAGAGGTAGAGAAACTCACATCAATAGCTTTGTCAGATAACACTTAAAGAATTTATGCTATTACTAGCAATCAAGATGAAACTCTAAACGACTCAAAAACTCCCCAACTTATGCTCTCCAAATGGACGTTATCTGAGAGGGCCGAGATGCCCATGCATTGACTTTTGTTCGCTTTACATGTCTGGGGATGCTATTCACAAGGACACATTGTTCTGTCTCACGATTCCCGAGCATGAAATAGCACAGGGGATGTTCAGTCTGCTGCGTGGCTATATTGATGAAAAACAGACTCCATGAGATCGAATGGTGGGCTTTTGCACAGATGGGGCTCCATCTACAGTATGGCGGGACAGCGGGCAGGGGCCTCTGCACTCTAGTTATGAATGTGTCTCCCTCTGCCATATGGGCGCATTGTTTGACACACTGAGAAACTGGCATCAAAAGAGCTGAGCACAGAACTCGGAGATATACTGCAGCAGGTAACTTAATTTGTAAACTACATCAAAACACACCAACTGTGCGCACGCCTGTTCCCAAAACTTTGTGGAGATATGGAATCAGAGCATGACAATGTTCTATTTCACACTGAGGCTTGGTGGTTATTGAGGGGGAGTGTTGAGTTTTGAGAGAGGAACTGTTGTCATTCACAATGGATGTAAAAAAAAATATATATTTTAAAGACTTGGTTGACTTTCTGTGTAATGAAGAGAAAATATCTCCTTGCCTATGTAACAGACATATTTGGGATCTGAACGAACTGAATGCAACCATGCAGGGGAAATACAAAAACATTCTACAGATGACTGACCAAATCAGTGGATTCAGAGGAAAAAATTCTTATTGGAGAGAGAGTCTTTCAAAATTGAACCATGTCCCCTTCCCTCAGCTGTGTATGTTTCTAACAGAAAACAGCATCAGTAAGTATCCCACACGAGTGATGACTGCTCACCTCCAACGCTTGGAAGAGCACTTTGGGATCTACTTCCCAATCCGTTTGACTTTGATCCTGTCTCAGTTGACATGCCGGTATGTGAAATCGAACAGCTGATCGAGCTGTCATGTGACCGAATGCATTCACTGGTCACTACGGAGGAGTTTTGGTTCCTGAATAAAAAAGGAATACCCTGCCGTCTCCCTTAAAACTCATCGTACCCTTCGCCAGCTCATATCTGTGTGATTCGGTGCTCTCGTCTTCATTAAAACCAAATATCGATCCAGGTTGGATATGACAGAAGGGATGAGGTGCGTACTGTCGACCACACCCTCTGACTTTGAGAATCTCCGATGTGACATCAAGCACACCCATCTCATTAGTGGTGCTGAGATACGATGCATTATGTCAGACTCATTTGCAATTGACTGTCATTAGCCCCACATAAAAATGATGTCATGGTGAGTTGAGAATACAGTCATAAATGCTGTTAGAATTTCAATTGACTGCCATAGCCCCAAATAAAAAAGTAAACATTTGCTGTTAATTACATAATTTTTTCCACATGGTTTGGATCGTGAGAATTTTCAGATATCAAAATGGGGTCTAGGGCCCAAAAAGTTTGGGAACCCATGGTGTAAGAGCTGTTTGAAAATATTGCCTGGAAGTTCAGCCTATTTTGATGGGATGGAATTTTGGCTAGTAAATTTGTTTATAGACCAATAAGAAAGAGAGTTCCAAATCTCTGTCAATAACAGCTAATTTTCAGTTTTCCCCACTCAGACAGTCGTAATTGTAATTGAAAACAATCACAGCAAAGTACTTCTGTCAACAGAAGTGAATGTCAATAATGTAAGAAGGAAAACATATTTATGACCAATCTTACCTCTCACTCTCCAGGTAAAAAGATAGGTCGTTGATGAGGAAGTCAATGATGATGACTTTACCGTTAATGACCCTTCTCTTCATGTGGGAGGTATCCCCCTCTTCTTTAGGAGGGGCACGGGAGTCACATGCTATAGGAGACAAGGTCAACTTAGTGGTGTGTACTGCTAGCACCAGAGCTAGATTTAAAACCCTAACGAAGGTCTAACACCGAAACATTGGTTTGTGGAACATCCAAGATCAGTGTAAGATCAGTGTAATGGAGTTTTGTCCTTTTAATTAAATGTTTTCTTCTGTAGCACCTGTCAAACTATACTTTGTTCAGCACCAGAACCAGGAACAGAATGAAGAGAGGGGACTGAGGACAGCTTACATTCGGAGAAGTGGCGGTAGCTCATTCTCAGGTACAGCTCAAACTCAGTCCTCGTGCGAGGATCCTTCATGGCGGTTTGAAACTTACAGACTGTCTTGATGAATCGGCAAAACACCAGCCAGACATTTTTCTTCAGGGTGAGGTGCATAAGGAGTGAGTGAGTGAGTGAATGAATGACAGAACATTTTAGATACCATTGCCCAAGAGGGTTATACAGTGATTGTACAACTGTCTAGTGTCTAACAGTATATAGAGGATGAGAGGCTGGGTGTTGTTCCTACCAGTTTGGTCTTCAGTATGGCTCCTCTCAGGCAGGTGTCTGAGCCCACAGCAGGACCGGGTGGGAATGTGTCTTGGTACTGCTTGAACCTGCAAGGAATCATCCAAACACACACATCGGATTAACACACACTGTTTCGTCTGCATCCAAACACACACACACACATCACATCAATCACACAGTTCTGTCAAGTAGCATCAATCATCCATAGCCTGGTCCCAGATCTGTTCGTTCCGTCTTGACAACTTCTAAGGTTATTGTCATGTTTAGCATAACAACGACCATAGGAGTTGGCTATACAGCACAAACAAATATAGGACCAGGCTAAATCAACTCATGTCCACAAGGATAAATAATCCTAATACCATGTTCCTTCCAGTGACTTGGTGACCAGGTCCTGGATGGTGTAGAGAACCTCACAGGAAACGGTTCTCATCTGTGCCGCCTGGGAGATGATGTCAGCATTGCACTGCAGGTAGCCCACTGTGGGACGATGCTAGTTAGCGTTTAAACTTCACTGTAGCTCCAATATATTACTGTAGAGGCATACTAGTCGTGTTAGCCTTTTCAATACAATACATCTCTTTCAGTGTCATACAAACAGTCCTTTAAGACTATTAGCAGCAAAGTGAATAATGCCACCATTGATGTCAGCTTGGCTAAAGGTCACCAAGGACCCTACTCTAGACAGAATCTGACAGGAATAATGAATAAGGATTTGAGGACTGTACTGGGGTCCTCCCGGCGTAAGAACTTATTCACGATGGCGAGGATTTTGATCTTCTGAGGTTTGGGCCGGTCGATGGCTCTCAGCTTCTCTACTTCCAGTGTGAAGAGCAGCGCTCCTTGGGCATAGTGGAAACGCAGAAAGCGCTTGAAGTAGTCCAGACTCACCGGGTTCCGGAACACATCTCCAAAAGACCTGTAGCAAAGAGACAAACAATACAGCCATATACAAATGAACATTTGAGTCATTTAGAAGGTGCTCATAGAACTCTTATTTCATTAAAGTAGGTAAAACAACCACTTATCACAATCATTGCAAGTAAACCCTTCTACAAAACAGCCGGCTTCTGCAAAATCAGCGGGAGCTGAAGAATCTAACTTATGCTAGATTAGATAGCCTCATTAGATAAACAATGACTCAATGAACAAGGACGCATTTAAGGTGGTGTCCCAACAGTACCTTGGCCTCATAGACGGCGCGCGAACAAAACTGTTGTCTTTCTTCAACATCAGAGGGGCTTTCTTCATCAAGGAACCAGCGGACACTGGCTTAGAGCTTTCGCCGTCTGAGAAAGGCTTCTTCTTCTGATACAGCAAATAGTTAACACTCAGATTCTCCAGTGCCAGCTTTGGGTACCTCACCGCCAGCAAGTCAAACGGCAGATCAAGTGGCTCTAGAGACAGACACAATGACAGTATTCACAGGGCCTAGAGTCCTTATAAGTCTGCTCTCCACATACAGTTGAAGTCGGAAGTTTACATTCACTTAGGTTTGAGTCATTAAAACTCGTTTTTCAACCACTCAACAAATTTCTTGTTTACAAACTATAGTTTTGGCAAGTCGGTTAGGACATCTACTTTGTGCATGACAAGTCATTTTTCCAACAATTGTTTACAGACAGATTATTTCACTTTTACCTCACTGTATCACAATTCCAGTGGGTCAGAAGTTTACATACACTAAGTTGACTGTGACTTTAAAAAGTTTGGAAAATTCCAGAAAATGATGTCACGGCTTTAGAAGCTTCTGATAGGCTAATTGACATAATTTCAGTCAATTGGAGGTGTACCTGTGGATGTATTTCAAGGCCTACCTTCAAACTCAGTGCCTCTTTGCTTGACATCATGGGAAATCAAAAGAAATCAGCCAAGACCTCAGAAAAAAATTGGATACCTCCACCAGTCTGGTTCATCCTCGGGAGCAATTCCCAATCGCCTGAAGGTACCATGTTCATCTGTACAAACAATAGTACGGGAGGAATAAACACCATGGGACCCCGCAGCCGTCATACCGCTCAGGAAGGAGACACGTTCTGTCTCCTAGAGATTAATGTACTTTGGTGCGAAATGTGCAAATCAATCCCAGAACAACATCAAAGGACCTTGTGAAGATGCTGGAGGAAACGGGTACAAAAGTATCTATATCCACAGTAAAACGAGTCCTATATCGACATAACCTGAAAGGCCGCTCAGCAACTGCTCCAAAACCGCCATACAAAAGCCCGACTACGGTTTGCAACTGCACATGGGGACAAAGATCATACTTTTTGGAGAAATGTCCTCTGGTCTGATGAAACAAAAATAGAACTGTTTGGCCATAATGACCATTGTTATGTTTGGAGGAAAAAGGGGGATGCTTGCAAGCCGAAGAACACCATCGCAAGCGTGAAGCACGGGGGTGGCAGCATCATGTTGTGGGGGTGCTTTGCTGCAGGAGGGACTGGTGCACTTCACAAAAAGGAACATTTTGTGGATATTTTGAAGCAACATCTCAAGACATCAGTCAGGAAGTTAAAGCTTGGTCTTCCAAATGGACAATGACCCCAAGCATACTTCCAAAGTTGTGGCAAAATGGATTAAGGACAACAAAGTCAAGGAATTGGAGTGGCCATCACAAAGCCCTGACCTCAATCCTATAGAAAATGTGTGGGCAGAACTGAAAAAGCGTGTGCGAGCAAGGAGGCCAACAAACCTGACTCAGTTACACCAGCTCTGTCAGGAGGAATGGGCCAAAATTCACCCAACTTATTGTGGGAAGCTTGTGGAAGGCTACCCGAAACATTTGACCCAAGTTAAACAATTTAAAGGCAATGCTACCAAATACTAATTGAGTGTATGTAAACGTCTGACCCACTGGGAATGTGATGAAAGAAATAAAAGCTGAAATAAATTATTCTCTCTACCATTTTTCTGACATTTCACATTCTTAAAATAAAGTGGTGATCCTAACTGACCTAAAACTATAATTTATATTAGGATTAAATGTCAGGAATTGTGAAAAACTGAGTTTAAATGTATTTGGCTGAGGTGTACTTCCGACTTCAACTGTAATACAAATGTTGCAATGCAACTATAAATGGATTTTAAACTTATCATTGAGCTTTCATTGTTCACGCTGTAGTAACACCAGCATTGCTCTCTCGTAGCCTTAGCTACAACTGAATCTGCACATTCCCCTTATTCTCATTAACTCCTCTGTGTTAACCCTTGGTTATGTTCCTACCAGTCTTTTTGTAGTGCAGTTGGACAGACCCTCCTCTCTTCACGTCCTCTAGAGCCATCAGGGCCCAGTTCTCCTGCCAATCAGAGGGCTGCTCTGTGGCTCCATGGCTACAACAGGACTGACAAAGGGCCAGAGCCTCCCTCATCCTCCTGACCTGCTGCTCTTTTGTGTTCTGGCCACTAGCAGATAACCTCTGACCACAGTTCACACCGGCACTCTCCTGGCAGTCAAATCAGAAGGGAAAATGTGATAACATAACCATCAACAGAGTTAAAGGGGAGATGGACAGATTTGTGCATGTAAAAGGAGGGGGGGTACACATTTCCGTTGTAGCTATGGACAATACAGTTATAATGTATAATCAATTTGCATAAAACAAAATCAAATCAGTTACCAGACAGGAACAGAAATGTTTGTCTTCTTCGTCCAAAAATGAATCGTAAGATGCACAAAGCACCTACAAAAAAAATGCCCATTACCAAGATATTGACTCAAGACATTTTCAAAGATTCACAAGATTTCAAAAACATTAAAACATTAACTGTATGACAACATGCTGACTTTACCTTACAGATCTCATGTTTGGCTGTGTATATCCACGGTATGACTGCTCCAGAGGGCAGGAGTCTACGGAGCTGCCTGCTGGTGTCGCTCTCCAGGAGGCCTACTCTCTCTGCGTTCTCCCCCAGGTAGGTGTGTGTGATCCTTCTGGCCACAGCCTGTCTCTGGCTGTGGAGGGAGTCATCTCCCTGGGCCCTGAGTATGGAGGATATATTAGTCAAAACAAAGATAGTTTACAAAAGTGAACGAGTCATCAATACCAAAAACAAATCATTATTAGCACATCAATACAACAATGTTCATTTCTGTTAAACACAGCACATTTTCCAAATATATTTCTCACTTTGGGCATTTTCACAGACCTTTCATTTTTAAAGTTGCATTCAGTATTTTCACAACAACACATTTGTTCGTGATTCATTTTTCAATAATTTACATTATTTTGTAAATATATCCATACCTGAGCACCAGGCTAAGGACCAGCTCCAGGTCCTGCCAGAGCCCCAGATGCTGCAGCTCTCTCTCCAGTCCCCTGGTCCTCAGGAAGGCAGCTAAGGGCCCACCAGCCAAGCTGTCAGCCGACAGGGCAGGCTGAAGGTAGTTGTAGCGGTGGGACTCTGGAGTTGCTGGTGCAGGGGGAACTGGTAAAACAGACGGCTGGTAGTAGGCAGGAGTCTCCATACAGGTGTGTGGAATAAGTACTTCTCCCTCCTGGACCCCTTCAACATCAATGTTTGGGAGAAAGTTACCACTTCTGTGGCTGGACTTGAGGTTATCCACTTTGCTGGTTTGTTTGCTGCAGGTTTGGGATTTTGCATTGTCAGGCATGTTGCGGTATGGTTCAGTTGTGGCATCAATCTGGTATTTGGTTTGACTTCTATGCACAACATTAGTGCACCGTTCCTGGTCTGTTTCACCCCCAAGACGAAGCCACTGGCAACAGAGACGTCCATCTTGGATCTTCTCAGCCTCCCGGGCTGCCATTACGGATCTGTTCTGTGGTTCCTCATGGCGCATCCAGAGGAGTCTCTTGGTGTTTTTGGAGCAGTAGGTCCCAGTTGCACTCCCAGTCAGCTCTGCTTCCTTCACCTGTCCCAGGCCTGGGTCCAGTCGAGCAGGTATACCAGGCACATCCTCAGGAGCAGAGTGGGATGCGATGGCGCTGTACTCCTGAACGATGTGGCTGCACTCTGCAGCTCTCCAGAGTGAGTCCTTGCAGTATCTTAGAAACTGAGGAAGCCAATAGTGCTGCAGCCGATGTAAAGCTTTGTTATACATCTGACCGATGATCTGCTTTCTGGCACTGTCGGGTAGCTCACCGGATAGAATGCTAATCATTGTATCTACCAGACAGACACAGAAGAGCACAGACAAAGGGATTTAAATGAAGAAAATACATCAACATAGCACAAAGAGTATGTAGACCTATAGGTCAGAGAAGGGGCAGGTGAGTAGTTTCAGGACAGGTAACGGTGATGTGGCCTGGCCATCTCTTGAATTAATCATCTTTATTCATGGTGACTATCGATCCCAGGGTAATGTACTTTGTCACCAGTTTAGTCTCTTTACCTCGTGGTATGTGACAGATAGCCATGATGCTGGATCCCTCTGTGAGATGGATGGCTCTGATGACAGTCAGCAGGGCCAGGTATCTGTGTTTCTGACCTGCGTCCTCACAGTCCATGTTGAACAACCTGGACACTCTCACACAGAATGACACCAGCTCCTTCCCTGCACACACACAGGAAGCATGAGTCGATGAATGACCACAAGTGGAAAATACACAGTAGCATACAAAATAAATGAGTAATGCCACTTCATAGACCAGGAACACACACACACACCAACACCAGTCACCTACCACAAGTGCCCTTGATGAAAGTGCTGAATCGTCTCATCCCTCTCCCGCTCCCAATGCATCTCCTCAGTAGCCACTGGTCTGCTGTTGTCCATTTCAACACTTTAACCAACAAGAATCTCAAATTAGCATTGTACAGCAGTGACCTTACTCTGAATCTGTCAGCAGGGTTTTCACACAGACCTTCATGGAATTGACAGTAAACACATATGCCATAAAGACACGGCGGATAGGGCAGGGAAGCGAACTCGTCCCCCCCCACACCGGCCCATTTTTTCCCCTCGAGGCCTCCACACTGGCCCATTTTTTTCCATTGAGGCCCCCATTATTAGCCAGATAATGATCATTTTGCACACACAAAAAAAAAAAGTTAGACGGGCCCACTTGGCTAAAAATAGACCAGCCCATCTTGCATTTGCCTGAAATGCCAGATGGCCAGTCCACCCATGGTGGGAGGCAGATATAAAAAACAACAAAGTTTATTAAATGACTCAGGTTTTCTTGTTTGTAAAAGGTTAAAAGAAAGGTTTACCCAAAATCCTGGAATTCCCAAGTGATTCCATACATTGAAACTAATTCAGTGGAGTTTGCCCTCTCCTCTCTCTCTCCCTGCAGTGCTGTACTGAAACAGCTGTAAAAATGGGTCACGTGACTCATGACATTGCTGGATGCAGGTCTCGCTCTGCTCCATTGCCAGTTCATGATTCATGATTCAGAAATCTGTGAAGTGTGGACAAATTTGTTGTTTTATTGAAAGCGTACGGCCGAATGAGCTATTTTTTTTAAATAAAAGTACTATTGGTTTTAAGTCAGTAAATGTGTACTTTTCTTTTATAATTTTATATAGTTATTTTATGTAGCTGACTGCCACAGCAGCGGAGATGGGTAACAACTGTGCATGTGCGCTATATATCGTTTATTTTATTTTATGTAGTTGTCACGCCCTGACCTTAGAGATCCTTTTTATGTCTCTATTTTGGTTTGGTCAGGGCGTGAGTTGGGGTGGGTATTCTATGTTCTATGATTTGTATGTCTATGTTGTTGGCACTATAGCCTTTAGCTTCACGGTTGTTTTCTCATTTGTTGTTTTGTTGGCGTCATTTTTGTAAATAAAAGAAAATGTACGCTTACCACGCTGCACCTTGGTCCTCTTCTTTTAACGGCCGTGACAGTAGTGTTTTGTGGAGGCTACTGTAGTATTTACTACAGTGTTTCTTTGCGGATAATACTGTAGTATTTACTATAGTGTTCTACAGTTTACTACAAATGTATTGAATAAGTACTACAAATGATCGAGGGATACTACAGTGTGTAGTATAGTATTCCACAGTATACTACAATTTACTACAGAATTCTATAGTAAGTACTGGAGTATTTATTCTATAGTAAACTACCATTTTTGGCAGAGAAGTGAAGACCACCTTACACATTAGTTAAACAAAGTAAACAACAACCTACGAACATGTCTGACGATGAAATACTTGTGAGTGATGAAGAAAACTACTGGAGGGCAGTGGCGATTTTAGCATGTAAATCTTGGTGGGGCAAACAAACAAAAAGTGGGACGCCTGCCAACAAAGCCACTACACAATACATTAATTGCACTATAACGGTGACAAACGGTGCCCACAAACTGTTAGGGCCTACATAAAGCTGTCCCAACAGCAGTCTCAACACCTTACCACTGCTACACCTGGCTATCAGCAGAGCCTTGTCTTGCAGCAAAACAGTTCATTCAGCCTCATTTACTGCCTTTTTAAAAAACATAGCAGATTTGGCTGAGTTGCTTAAACAAATGTTTTCTACTGACAATTGAGATGCACAAACTATGGCATAAGGGGACGACAAGTGGATAAGAGGCCATCCGTAATTTCGATTAAGACATTAATGAGCGAGCGACGACAGACATAGTCAATATAGCTATTTGTTCAGCACTTTTGAAATGTACAGTGACAGAATTCAGAACAGCTTACTACACAACATACACTTAGTATTACATTCTTAGCTACAGTATACATATCTCCCTTGCATATTACATCGTTTATGCAGCAGCATAACGTTACACAACATTTTTGGACTCACTTGGTGCTGTACTCACTTAAACAGGAAGGTGGCGCTGATGTCCTTTGTGGGTAAATTTTGTCCTCAAACTTTGTCATAAAAGTCTGGCATTCACTGGATTTATGGTGGGAACTCGGGGGGGGGGGGGGGGGAACACAGCCACTCCACTGAATAGCAGGCTAGTGGTTTGCTTGTAGTTAGCCACTGATTCCATCCAAACCACTCATTGTTGAATTTGCGATTTCCAACGTGTTATGTAATGTTTATGTCCAATGGTCGATGAGCACCGATACGTTTTATCTATAATTTCTCTTCATTATTTCTCTTCATATGACACAAATTAAAAAGGATTTGCCAGTAGATTGTCGACTTGATTCATGATGATGACTGCTAGCTAAGATTTTGAACGTATGATGTTGACATCATGTTGACGTCCAATCAAAGCTACTGTACATATGTGATTTGATGTCATTTTATCTGTGGCCAATGACCTTGAGCTTTCTTGGAAGGGCTCTTCTAATGTAACTCTATGGCAGGACCCAAAGGGCTTAAATATTCAATGTCTACCCTTACTAAGGACTTAGCCTTGGCCTGTGATGTAATGTCCCCATGAGTGACAGAACACTGCGCCAATCACAGCACAGTGCTCCTATTTTCTGCTGGCTTGCCCCACCACCACAGAAATCACTGAGCTAGGCTGAAACACCAGCATTTTTGAGCTACCTTAATCAAGAAAACAAAAAAAAGAGACCTTGTTTGTATGCGGCTTTATTAACTCAATGACATACAGTGGGGCAAAAAAGTATTTAGTCAGCCACCAATTGTGCAAGTTCTCCCACTTAAAAAGATGAGAGGCCTGTAATTTTCATCATAGGTACACTTCAACTATGACAGACAAAATGAGAAAAAAAATCCAGAAAATCACATTGTAGGATTTTAAATGAATTTATTTGCAAATTATGGTGGAAAATAAGTATTTGGTCAATAACAAAGGTTTCTCTCAATACTTTGTTATATACCCTTTGTTGGCAATGACAGAGGTCAAACGTTTTCTGTAAGTCTTCACAAGGTTTTCACACACTGTTGCTGGTATTTTGGCCCATTCCTCCATGCAGATCTCCTCTAGAGCAGTGATGTTTTGGGGCTGTTGCTGGGCAACACGGACTTTCAACTCCCTCCAAAGATTTTCTATGGGGTTGAGATCTGGAGACTGGCTAGGCCACTCCAGGACCTTGAAATGCTTCTTACGAAGCCACTCCTTCGTTGCCCGGGCGGTATGTTTGTGATCATTGTCATGCTGAAAGACCCAGCCACGTTTCATCTTCAATGCCCTTGCTGATGGAAGGAGGTTTTCACTCAAAATCTCACGATACATGGCCCCATTCATTCTTTCCTTTACACGGATCAGTCGTCCTGGTCCCTTTGCAGAAAAACAGCCCCAAAGCATGATGTTTCCACCCCCATGCTTCACAGTAGGTATGGTGTTCTTTGGATGCAACTCAGCATTCTTTGTCCTCCAAACACGACGAGTTGAGTTTACCAAAAAGTTATATTTTGGTTTCATCTGACCATATGACATTCTCCCAATCTTCTTCTGGATCATCCAAATGCTCTCTGGCAAACTTCAGACGGGCCTGGACATGTACTGGCTTAAGCAGGGGGACACGTCTGGCACTGCAGGATTTGAGTCCCTGGCGGCGTAGTGTGTTACTGATGGTAGGCTTTGTTACTTTGGTCCCAGCTCTCTGCAGGTCATTCACTAGGTCCCCCCGTGTGGTTCTGGGATTTTTGCTCACCGTTCTTGTGATCATTTTGACCCCACGGGGTGAGATCTTGCGTGGAGCCCCAGATCGAGGGAGATTATCAGTGGTCTTGTATGTCTTCCATTTCCTAATAATTGCTCCCACAGTTGATTTCTTCAAACCAAGCTGCTTACCTATTGCAGATTCAGTCTTCCCAGCCTGGTGCAGGTCTACAATTTTGTTTCTGGTGTCCTTTGACAGCTCTTTGGTCTTGGCCATAGTGGAGTTTGGAGTGTGACTGTTTGAGGTTGTGGACAGGTGTCTTTTATACTGATAACAAGTTCAAACAGGTGCCATTAATACAGGTAACGAGTGGAGGACAGAGGAGCCTCTTAAAGAAGAAGTTACAAGTCTGTGAGAGCCAGAAATCTTGCTTGTTTGTAGGTGACCAAATACTTATTTTCCACCATAATTTGCAAATAAATTCATTAAAAATCCTACAATGTGATTTTCTGGATTTTTTCCCCTAATTTTGTCTGTCATAGTTGAAGTGTACCTATGATTACAGGCCTCTCTCATCTTTTTAAGTGGGAGAACTTGCACAATTGGTGTCTGACTAAATACTTTTTTGCCCCACTGTATATATATATTTTTTTTTTTACATTGTTTGCAAACTGATATGTGACACATATTAATGCCAAAATAACATGCAAAATAGGCAAGCCCCCCCCCCAAAAAAAAATATATATATACATTTTTATTAGATTTGTTTTTGTTGCTAAAAATGTGGATCTCAAAACAGAGCCCCACCTGCACTGAATGACGGGTCGCCACTACTGGAGGGGCACCGATGGTGTCTTCGAAACATATTTATTTGAGCCTGAGTATTCAGACGAAGAATTTAGGAAAATTGAGCTTTAGATGGCCACTGCGGCCACTCTAGCCACCGAAGCTGTAGCAACAGCTAGACCACAGCCCCAACCCATCCCCAGGATCAACATAGACTGGTGGTGCAGTTGAGGCAATTGCGCTCCAATGCCGACAGATGAGGAATGTTTGTGTTGCAGATAATTTGAATGTGTGACTACAATTCTTACAAAAATGGATCAACGCAATGATGATGATGTGCAGTCAGATTGCTTTTGATATGGTGCAAAGGTAATAACACAATAAGAACACCTCAAACTTCAAAGATCAGGCTAAGCTACATACTGTACCTACGCACCCTTGCTTCGTTGCTTTCTCTTTTTAAGCGTGCCTTTGTATATCGGCACTGCGCCAGATCAAGTCTTTGGAAAAGTACAGTAGCAATAGCTGTATATTTTAGTATCCTTCGGTTTTCTGCCCCCATAATTTCCGACTGCATATCTCGCTCATATGCATCGTCGCTGAAGTGGTTGCTACACACATGCAGCGATGCAAGGTCGGCTGCTATCATATTTACTATTTCAAATTACTACTAACCATCTTCTGCATCTCTATCTTTTATCGGAAAACAGTTACATTTGGGGCCTTCTTCCATTGTTTTCCTGTATATAGTGCAGCCAGGGACCGAACACCAACTTGCTCTTGCTGTCATGTCTTTTTCCACTTTTCATAACAAATTTTACCTGAGCCTAACTCTATCAACTTTCGCCTACCCCCCCAATGTGCAGTTGCTATCTCCGCTGCTGTGGCAGTAGGCTACATAGAGTAATAATATAAAATAATAGCAAATATTTTAGGTGGAAAAGTACACATTTTCTGACTCAAAACCATTTGTAAAAAGATTGCTAATTCAGCTGTACGCTTCCAATAAAACAACTAATTTGTCAACACTTTGCGGATTTTTTAATCATAAATTCACCGGCAACAGAGCAGAGAGGCTTGCATCCAGCAACGTCACGTGACCCGTTTTTACAGCTGTTTCAGTACAGCACTAGAGAGAGGGCGAACTCCACTGAATTAGTTTAAATGATTGGAATCACTCAGGAGTTTCTGTATTTTGGGTAAACTTCTCCTTTAATGTAAGGGGCTCAATACAGTTGTATTCCAGCCACTAGGGGGCATTCGGGCAAAGCCCATGGGAAATAACAAAAAAGTTTGAGTTTGAGTGTGTTAGAATAAAAAAATACTGCAAACTGCTGTTAACCTGACAGTTAATCATGTCAGCACGAGTTAACAAATGGGTTACTCTTTCTATGAGTTTATAATGTAAGCTTAAACGCCAGCGGGATGGTACTGTTTACTTAACTTTTAATCATGTCAGCATGAGGTAACAGCAGTTTACCGCATTTTTTGTTATTTTCTTATTCTAACACATTGAACTCACATTTACAGCTGTAATGAGCCCCTTACATTAACAGTACACAACATTAACAGGATTACATTAAAGGCGTCTTTGATCTTACTTTCACTAAATAGGACTGACAATCCTAAAGTATTACAGTGCTTTCACAGCCTCAGATGACTATAATTTTTGATGACTGAGTTACACAAAACAACCCTGAAGCCAAACACATGGAATAATCTGCAACCAACTTCCCTGAAAACTCTCGACCACACCCCAAAAACGTTGTCAGAACTGCACGGTCACAAAGTAGTTGCTCTCACACAAATAGACTACAGTAACAACACAAACTCCACACAGGGCCTTCAAGACAAATACTTTCTTCTTCTTCTATGATATAATGGCGGTCAGCAAACAAACGTTAAAGGTGCATGCCGCCACCTACTGCGGTGGAGTGTGTGGTCAATCGCAGTTTACAACATTTCTAAATCCTCCTACCTAACTCCGTACTACTGAGAAAATAAAAACGAGCCCTACTAACTTCTAATAGACCCTCCCCCAAATCCCTTCTGAACACCCCCAACCCCATCCAACCTCAATGACCATACACTTCCATCCTTCCCTCTCTTCAACATACTTACAACAATATAACACATGCTCCACTGTTTCCTCAACCATACACTTCAGACACAAACCATTCACATGCTTGCCAACCAGATATAATGATGAATTCAATGTACAATGTCCTAAGCGCAATCAAGAAAACACCACCTCTTCCTTCCTAATCTGACCCTTGAATCTTGGTCCACCAACCTTTCTTTGGAGGGCATCATATCAATTATATCTTGTTTCAAAGCTTTTGGCTAACTCGTCTACATTTTCCTTCCCTTTCACACCCGGAAGTGCTGCGACCCAGCCTAATCTCCCTACTACACCCAGTCTCTCAATTATCCATCATAACATGAATACTTCCAATAGTAGGTCACTCCTATTCGATTTACCAGATGATAAACTATTCAATACAGACAGAGAATCTGAGCATACTATAATTCAAACAGGTTGTATGTCCTTCACCCACTGGAGGGCAACTACTATCGCCAACAATTCAAACTGAATATATCTTTTAGTCTTCTACATATTTGCACATCAAATTCAGGAATGTAAACACCTGCTCCTGTGCGCCCACTATCTGGGTCTTTGGATGCATTGTGAAAAGTGGTAAAAAAAAAAAGGATAAAAACTTCTACCAATGTAATTGTCAACCAGTGACTTCTGACCAATCTTTCCTTTTTGCTACCAAGGTTAGATCAACAGGATCTGGGAGTAACCATGGAGGAACATCCTCTATCACCACAGAAGGGCCAACCTCCAACCACTCTCATCAACAAGCTTCCAACTGTCCAACCAAAACCACTGCCCACTAGTATTCCCAACAGTCATCTAGAACAGTAGCAGTGGGATGGTCAACCTCACAGCCTTTCAACCTAACCGAACAAGCTAATGACCATCTTTTACGTCGTATATCCAAAGGCATCTCACCTGCCTCCACTAGTAAGTCACATACATATGTTGATTTAAATCCCCCAATACATATCCTTAAAGCTATATACTGGATTCTGTCCAGCCTCTGAAGCCAAGTCTTCGCCGCTTCCATAAACTATACACCCGTAATCAAGTGTCATCCTAAGCAGAGCTCTATAAATATCCATCAACGATTGTCTGTCAGCACCCCATTCATAACCAGAGACCGAGCGCATATGATTCACCACCTTCTTACGCTTTGTTTCAACATTTATGAAATGATCTTTCCATGTATATCGCTCATTGTACCCTTAACCCAAATATTTGTACTTAGAAACCCTCCCCATACTTTGTCACTTTCAACAGGTAAAGGGTGCTTTTATACCATTTAGATGTTCATCACTAATAAGAGTCAACAGGGAAACACTGACCAAAACTATGGTTCCTTCCCTTTCACGTTTCTCTATGCTTTAGTTTTACAGTGCCGCTATCATACTGCAAAATATATATATATATAACTAATCGGATTACCTTCTGAATGATGGTTTGAGAACTCCAAGAATTCTTTACAGAGAGTGTAGTAATGGAACAACTCTGTTTCCTTGAACAAGGTGAAGCGATGAGCAGTCAACCACTTCTGAAATCCTCCTCTGTTCACCTCCTGTTATGTCAAAAATAAGAATAGCATATAAATCATAAAATTTTAACAAGGTATAACAAATTCAGGGGGTAGCCCTGACCAGGACTCGAACACAGGTCTAGCAACTATTAAGCCAACACCTTAACCTTTGTGACAAGTGGTCTGAACCTCTCGCTGAGGTTGATAGGTGTTCAGTTAAGGTCGCTACAATATTAAATAAAAAATACCCAGGCCTATTGACTTTTTTTTTTAAATGAAGAAATTCATTTGTATTGTCTTTCTCATTGTTATGTGATTAAAAGTTCTGTTTTGAACTCTATTTGAACCCTATGGTTCAAATTTAAAAAATAATAGCAGCGAGTCCTGTTTCATAAATGAACCACAGGGGGGCGCCATTGGTTAGGTTTTGGATTATCTACCTGGCCTTGAAGTAGCTCAGGACAAGTTAACCATTTGTTGTCCAACAGAAAGAAGAGAGGAGTTTGACCAAACACCTAGGCAGAAAACAGATTGAAATGTGACATACATTCTGTGACAGTTATTTTATTCTACTCAGTTATGTTCTAGTATAAATTCTGTGAAAGATATATTCTGTTCAGTTATATTCTATTCTAAATTCTGTGAAAGAGATGTGTTCTATTTTATATCGCAGAAGGGGCTCACCGGTAGGTTCAGAAACGTGTTAAAGAAATCCACGAAAACGTCATTTTTCAGAAGATCTGACAGTTGGTCATCATCTCCACCTTAAATAGATACAAATGTGAACAAGTTGTGGTGTTGATGAAAAAAAACATAGGCCTACATTTTATCATGTTAAGTGGGTCATGTTAGGCTTCAGCAAATAATGTAGGCCTAAGGAATGGCATTGTGCAGGCCTACCGGTATTATAGTATTTTGTCTACTGTATTATTATGCAGAACATACCAGATGGTTTCAGTATTGATGAGTTGTTGGTCATTTTTATTCGTTCATTCTACAATACCTCAAAAACGCAGGTTGTCTACTAGGCAGACTGTGCCTTTATTCAGCTATGTCGTTTCACATACAGACACTCTATATCACCAATGACGTAATAATTTAATCACAAAATCGTAACGTAAACCTAAATGAATTGTTACAATTCATTACGTTGTTGATTAATTGGCTTGTAAATCGGTAGGCTGTATTTTTTTCACTCTCGTTTCTTCATCATAACAATAACAATAAAATAGTACAGAACGTCCATATTTTAGTCAATAGAAGGCAAAGAACAGTCAAAGAGCATCATGGTCTTATTTTTAATCATTTAGGAACATTTGTTCTTTAGAGCCACCACAACATAATTGATTCTAGGAATATGCAGCTTTCATTTCGTCAGGGGGCGTATTTTACTTCATCGTCGTTCTTTATAATTACCATATTATAGAAATTATCCCATGCATAATCTTTTTCCCCGTTTCATATTTTTTAAACAAATTATCATACTGTTCAAATAAAGAAACGTATTTTAGGTTTTGGTAAGGATAGTTATCATTCATTTAGCAAACAAAGAGTAGAGTCTTGAAATAAATACTTGTTTGGAAGGATTTTAGCCAGGCTATTGAATGAAACTCCACATTTTTCCAGACGACCAATGAACGCAAACCATGAACTCCCCATCACCTGATCACGAAGGGATCACGTTCCTTTCTAGCCAATCTGGGGCGAGTGGGTCATATCTCCCTTTTATAAATGGAACCGTTAGGACAAATTTTGTGGTAGAGAATGAAACAAAAACATTTGGAATTATACAGAACATTTACAGAAGGCTGTACCAGGCTTTTGATCCTAATTCCTTACTTGATATAAGGTAATTATTCCTAAATTATTTTAAAAGTTCTAGGAGCTACTACGACAATTACATTGTGTATTTTCATCATATTGACTAATTGGTGTGCCGTTTCTCTTTGTAGTTTCGCACCTCTTAGCCGAATTGTGGTGAATTGCATTTCTATGAGTTATTTATTATTGTTGTTGATTATGTGCCATGTATGGATAGTGCATGCCAGACGTGTTTGACTATCATAACCTGGTGACAGAAACCATTGCGCTTTTATTTTCCATAATCGTAACCAGGCGTAAACAGGCATCAGTATTGTAACCTATTGTAAACTGTCATAGCAGCATGCTCGCGTACGTGCTTTATTGTAACCCGGACTGTTTTCTCTTGTGGAAAACGTTCATAGATTTAAGTCTATATTGCAGGATGTTGATTGCGTTCTCATATCACACGTTTGTGCAATAGTAATTAGGCAAACTTACAAAACATTAGTTTTGAAATATTTTCGTTTTTTGTTACGACGTTTTGAGTAGAGCAACTATTACTATAAATCACTGGGTGGGCATAATACAATAGTTGTAGACCTCAAATGGCTCAATTCTAAGAATCAAATGCTTCAAGTGGATTCCAAATGATTGCTCTTTGTTCCAAGGTTTTCCAGGCGCTCATTGAAAAATGGCCACGTCAGAGAGTGCCAGTTTGAGTAAAACTGTGAAGCAGCAGTTTATGGACCTTCCTCAGGGAGACAAGGTCCAGGCCATGTACATCTGGATAGATGGGACTGGAGAGGGGCTCCGCTGCAAGACCAGAACCCTGGATTCTGAACCCAAGACCATTGATGGTAAGATCTGACACTTGATTTACATTGATCTATGCCTGGAGAAATGGGTAGTAAACTTTTGTGCTACACCCAGTGTTTCCCCTAATGTTTTTTCAGCTGTGGGGGGGATTATTTTTGTTGAGTGAGAAGGTCCTTTCTGATTTACTTGTGGACACTTCTCCAAAATGCACAACATTTTATTACATTCTCTTCTGAAACTCATCTGACAATTGTGGACAGTTTAATTTTCTCTTGATCTCAATGGCATCACCAGCCAATTCTATATTAACCCAAACAATGATTAAATGCTTATATTAATAGGGTTGGCTACACTTCAAGGATTGCAAGAAAACTAGTTACCTTGGTGTTTTCTCTCTCAATCTGATGAGAAGCTGAGGAAGATTTGGAACTTGTTGCGCTGATCTTAAAGGCGCATCTCGACAGAAATTACTATTTTGGGGGGCGAGGGGTTCGGAGTGGCGGAAACTATTTTCTAAATGAATATAGATGAGACTGGTTACACCCTTGTAACACATTGCTCAAAAAGCGCCAACAGTTGCTTTTCTAATACAGCATAAATTCAAAAATACGGGTTGCTTTGACTAAAAACCCTGAACCTAATGGGTACTTGAATCCCTGAGTTGCTCTTATCGCACGGATCCCTCCCTCTCTCCTTCAGATCTCCCAGAGTGGAACTTTGATGGTTCCAGTACGTACCAATCGGAGGGCTCCAACAGCGATATGTACCTTATCCCTGCTGCCATGTTCAGAGACCCCTTCAGGAAAGACCCCAACAAACTGGTCCTGTGTGAAGTGCTCAAATACAACCGCAAGCCTACAGGTAAGCCTAAGCAGTAAAGTGACATTGGGGGTCATATTCATAGGAGCTCAAACATTTTAACTTAATTGGATACATTTGGATAATCCCACCCTGTTTTCTTCCTTTTCATGCCTGCTGAACATGGCCCAGCCTTATTGAACCCAGGCCCCATTGGCTCAGTGTAGCAGAAATGGTTTGAATGACCAATACAATGTTTGTTGCCCTCCAGAAACTAACCTCAGGCTGATGTGTAAGAAGATCATGGAGATGGTAGAGAACCAGGTGCCGTGGTTTGGCATGGAACAGGAGTACACCATCCTGGGAACAGACGGACATCCCTTTGGCTGGCCTTCCAATGGCTTCCCTGGTCCACAAGGTTAGTTTGAGATGTTAAGTTTAAATATAAAATGACATTCATTAGCAGATTTTATCCATGGCAACTTTCGGTCGGTATATTCAATTAGAGTATTAAATGTTTAGCGTTTAAACTGTTGAGCCTGATGATGCAGCGTTTTTGAGCAGGGCCCTACTACTGTGGTGTGGGAGCAGACAAGGCGTATGGTAGAGACGTCGTAGAAGCCCACTATAGAGCTTGTCTTTATGCTGGGGTTATGATCTGTGGCACCAACGCTGAAGTCATGCCAGCTCAGGTAAGAACCACTTTTGACTATTATACCGAACAAAAATATAAATGCAACGTTTTAGTTCATATAAGGAAATCGGTCAATTTAAATAAACGAGGCCCTAATCTATGGATTTCACATGAGCGGGAATACAGATACCTTTATAAAAAAAAAAGTGTGTGGATCAGAAAACATGTCAGTATCTTGTGACCACCATTTGCCTCATGCAGAGCGACACTTCTTCGCATAGTTGATCAGGCTGTTGATTGTGGAATGTTGTCCCACTCCTCTTCAATGGCTGTGTGAAGTTGCTGTATATTGGCGGTAAGTGGAACATGCTGTCGTACACCTCCATCCAGAGCATCCTAAAAATGCACAATGGGTGACATGTCTGACTATGCAGGTCCTGGAAGAAATGGGATATTTTCAGCTTCCAGGAATTGTGTACAGATCCTTTCAACAAGGGACCGTGCATTATCATGCTGAAACATGAGATGATGGCGGCGGATGAATGGCATGAGAATGAGCCTTGGGATAGGTATCTGTGCATTCAAATTTCCATCGATAAAATGCAATTGTGTTCGTAGCTTATGCCTGCCCGTACCATAATCTCACTGTCACCATGGGGCACTGTTCACAACGTTGACATCAGCAAACTGCTCGCCAACACGACGCCGTACAAGCGGTCTGCGGTTGGACGTACTGCCAAATCTCTAAAACGATGGTGGTGACTTATGGTAGAAAAATTAACATTAAATTATCTGGCAACAGCTCTGGTTGGCATTCCTGCAGTTACCATGCCAATTGCACGTTCCCACAAAACTTGAGACATCTGTGGCATTGTTGTGACAACTGCACATTTTAGTGGCCTTTTATTGTCACCAGCACAAGGTTGCACCTGTGTAATGATCATGCTGTTTAATCAGCTTCTTAACCCATCCACCTGACAAGTGTGGCATATTATCTTGGCAAAAGAGAAATGCTCACTAACAGGGATGTAAACAAATGTGCACAATTTGAGAAATAAGCTTTTTCTGCAAATTGGAAGTTCTTGGATCATTTTTTACATGTTGCATTTATATTTTTGTTCAGTATACACATTAAGCATAGTCCTAGAATTAGATTCTTCGTGCAGGATTAGGCTA
Source organism: Salvelinus alpinus (assembly GCF_045679555.1). Classification (NCBI taxonomy): domain Eukaryota; kingdom Metazoa; phylum Chordata; class Actinopteri; order Salmoniformes; family Salmonidae; genus Salvelinus; species Salvelinus alpinus. The sequence continues at coordinate 36,115,153 of NC_092091.1, read as the reverse complement.
AATATGTGTCCATGAAACTCTGTAAATATTCAAAACCATCATCTCTAACTCCTATTGTCTTCCAGTGGGAGTTCCAGGTTGGGCCATGTGAAGGTATCAACATGGGTGACCACCTCTGGGCTGCTCGGTTTATCCTCCACCGGGTGTGTGAAGACTTTGGCGTGGTGGCCTCATTCGACCCCAAGCCCATCCCTGGGAATTGGAACGGCGCTGGCTGCCATACAAACTTCAGCACCAAGGAGATGAGAGAAGATGGTGGATTGAGGTAGACATGGATTCAATTGTGCTGTAAACCCACTGCTCTATTTTTAGGGCTGGTTTTCCTCTACCCATAGTAAGCCTAGGCCTAGACAAATGGCAATTCTCCATTGATAATGGTTCTTAGTTGAAGACTAAGCTTAATCCAACCTGGGAAACCAGCCTCATAAGGTTAAGTCTCAAGTCTCTTTAGCAGTGGATTAAAACCCTTCTGTCTTCTATCCACACAGGGGCATCGAAGATTCGATTGAGAAGTTGGGAAGGAGACACCGCTACCACATCCGTGCCTACGACCCCAAAGGGGGGCTGGACAACGCCCGGCGCTTGACCGGTCACCACGAAACGTCCAACATCCACGAGTTCTCAGCCGGCGTGGCAAACCGCGGCGCCAGCATCCGCATACCCCGCTCGGTGGGTCAGGACAAGAAGGGCTACTTCGAGGACCGCCGCCCATCTGCTAACTGCGACCCATATGCAGTCACGGAAGCTCTGATACGCACATGTTTGCTCAGTGAAGAGGGGGAGGAGCCTAAAGAATACAGCAAATGAACTAGATACTCTTTTGGTCTGAAATAATCCCCCTCCTGTCCTATTGAGCTACATCTCAAGTGTCATTCCAAGTACTGTTTTGTCTGTGGCTTTGTAAACCCCTTGCATATTGCAAGTCTTGACCATCCATGTATGGCTTGCTTTTTAACCCTTTTCATGGGAGAATCTTCAGTACATTCTGCAGTCTGTGTTCAGGGTAGAGTAGACCCCTACCTTTTGATCACTTCCAACATTGCCCTTTTTAATTGATGCTATGGACTTAACAATTCCAGACAGATGTCTGTTGGAGGGAGAAAACATTTATATGTATAGGTCTACTTCTAGTTATGTGTATCAATTTGCTACTCATAATATTGTTTAACATGATTTACTAACCAAGATGCTGTAGATTTTGTGGGGGGCGCGTCTCTTAAGGATTTGTATACTGTTCTAGTGGCCAGCTATGGAACTTATATTGCAAGTGACCGGTTCTGTCTTTTTTGTAACATAAAAAAAAATCTAATTTTACCATAATCTTTCTTGTTTGACTTTAATAGTATATTTTATATCACATTTATGGATGCAATAACTGGCCATCCATGATATCAAAATGATAGTTTACAATATTGAGGCAATTTTACTGAGTAAAACAAGCTTATTTTGGGTTCTGATGGGGTATGACAGTTGAACTAATCTCATGAGGCCTTTTAATTTAATCTTCAATAATCAATGGGTACAAATTAAGTACAAAAACAGCTGTAGCAACAGCTGATTGCCCTTTAAACGTTGCTTTACTGTAACCTGGACTAGATCCCCAAAGACCAGGCAAAGCAGAAGCGAGGGCACAGAGCTACATTTTGGTTTATGCGCAATATTCTGTAAGACTTTACTGTAAAGGTAACCTTGTCAGATCAACACTGAGGACATGTACTTCTCAATTTAGACTTAATCAGGAGCATAACCTTGGATCAATCAATGACGTGATGAAAGTACGAGTATATCATTTCCCTCCTGTCCTCTTCACTCAGCTGGTCAGATCTTTTAGGGCATCTTGAATTTACTAGTTTCATGAGACTGAATGAAATTGGCCTAATAACTTACTGTAGGAAAACTTGTATATTGAGTGTTTAACAATTGAATTGAGATTGATGCATACTGAATACTCATGATGGCACAGACCAGACTTAATTTTCACTTGAATAGGTATCAATTTAACTTTATCTGTATTTCAAACGGTGAAGATTCAGTGAGGGAGGAAGTATCTGAAGACAATAGCCTGACCACACATTCTTCTCAGGTTTTTGCATATTTCCAGAGAAGCTTTGGCACAAATCACAATAGCCACACAAGGAATTGCACAACCAATTATTAGTATACTGAGAGAGCTTCCAACATCCATCCAATCACGTTCTGCTCTTGTAGATGACGACACACTTGGCAAGTACGTGTCTGTTTTGGGACCTTTAGCCTAGTTCTGCAGACAGGCAGTCACAAAGGGAGGTGTGCCTGCCTGTTCCTGAGCCACCCTAAAGGCTGCAAGGCAAGGAAACCTGGAAACCAGCCACAGTGGAAACCTCTTTCAAACTGTCTCTCCCTTGGTTTAGATTTAAAGATACTTATCCAGGTGCAAGTGTTTTAATCATATTTGTAAGTTTAGACATTACATAGGGCTGATGTGAATATTTCCAGTATGCTATTTATCACTATACCTACTGGAAGGTTGTTGATATGTTTGTCATACATCTGATATAAGACAACTGGGAAATCGAGGTCGGATAATGACGTCACTGATCTTCAGGTCGGAAAGTTGGAATTCTAGAAAGATAACCGAGTTTCCGACTTCGAATACCGAGTTGGATTATCGTTCAAATTTGTCATGTTGAACGCAGCATCTATACCTACAGTGCATTCGGAAAGTATTCTGACCCCTTCCCTTTTTCCACATTTTGTTACGTTACAGCCTTATCCTAAAGTTGATTAAATAACAATTCTCATCAATCTACACACTACCGCATAATGACAAAGCAAAAACAGGTTTTTAGAAATCTTTGCAAATGTAAATATTAAAATAAATCCTTATTTGCATAAGTATTCAGACTCAAAATTGAGCTCAGGTGCATCCTGTTCCCATTGATCATCCTTGAAATGTTTCTACAACTTGATTGGAGTCCAACTGCAGTAAATTCAATTGTTTGGACATGATTTGGAAAGGTACAATTTTTTTATTTTACCATTATTTTAGCAAGTAACTTGACTGAACACATTCTCATTTACAGCAACAACTTGGGGAATAGTTACAGGGGAGAGGGATGAGTGAGCCAATTGTAAGCTGGGGATGATTTGGTGACTGATGGTATGAGGGACAGCTTGGGAATTTTAGCTAGGACACTAGGGTTAACACCCCTACGATAAGTGCCATATAATCTTTAATGACATCAGAGAGTCAGGACACCTGTTTAATGTCCCATTTGAAATATGGCACCCTACACAGGGCAGTGTCAGGGCAGTGACACCCTACCCTGGGGCATTGGGATCTTTTTTAGACCAGAGGAAAGAGTGCCTCCTACTGGCCCTCCAACACCACTTCCATCTGGTCTACCATCCAGGGACTGACCAGGACCAACCCTGGTTAGCTTCAGTAGCAAGCCAGCAGTGGGATGCAGGGTGGTACACTGCTGGCATACAAACCTGTCAATAGAGTTCTCACATGTGACAGTGCATGTCAGAGAAAAACCAAGCCATGAGGTCGAAGGAATTGTCTGTAGAGCTCCAAGACAGGATTGTGTTGAGGCACAGATCTGGGGAAGGGTACCAAAACAATTCTGCAGCATTGGAGGTCCCCAGGAACACAGTGGCCTCCATCATTCTTAAATGGAAGAAGTTTGGAACCACCAAGACTCTTCCTAGAGCTGGCCGCCTGGTGAAACTGAGCAATCGGGAGAAAAGGGCCTAGGTCAGGGAGGTGACAAAGAACCCGATGGTCACTGACAGAGCTCTAGAGTTCCCATGTGGAGATGGGAGAAACTTCCAGAAGGACAACCATCTCTGTAGCACTCCACCAATCAGTCCTTTCCAGACGGAAGCCACTCCCCAGTAAAAGGCACATGACAGCTCACTTGGAGATTGCCAAAAGACAACTAAAGGACTCTCAGACTAGAGGTCGACCGATTATTTTTATTTAAAAAAAATATATATATATATTTCACCTTTATTTAAACAGGTAGGCTAATTGAGAACAAGTTCTCATTTGCAACTGCGACCTGGCCAAGATAAATCAAAGCAGTGCGACACAAACAACAACAGAGTTACACATGGAATAAACAAACATACAGTCAATAATACAATAGAAAAAGTCTATATACAGTGTGTGCGAATGAGGTAGGGTAAGGGAGGTAAGGCAATAAATAGGCCATAGTGGCAAAATAATTACAATATATGATCTGTGAGCTGCTCTGACAGCTGGTGCTTAAAGTTAGTGAGGGAGATATGAGTCTCCAGCTTCAGTGATGTTTGCAGTTCATTCCAGTCATTGGCAGCAGAAAACTGGAAGGGAAGGCGGCCAAACGAGGAATTGGCTTTGGGGGTGACCAGTGAAATATACCTGCTGGAGCGCATGCTACGGGTGGGTGCTGCTATGGTGACCAGTGAGCTGAGATAAGGTGGGGCTTATAGAGCTCCAAGACTTATAGATGACCTGGAGCCAGTGGGTGGGTTTGGCGATGAATATGAAGCGAGGGCTAGCCAACGAGAGCATACAGGTCGCAGTGGTGGGTAGTATATGGGGCTTTTGGTGACAAAACGTATGGCACTGTGATAGACTGCATCCAATTTGCTGAGTAGAGTGTTGGAGGCTATTTTGTAAATGACATCGCCGAAGTCAAGGATCGGTAGGATAGTCAGTTTTACGAGGGTATGTTTGGCAGCATGAGTGAAGGATGCTTTGTTGCGAAGAAGGAAGCTGATTCTAGATTTAATTTTGGATTGGAGATGCTTAATGTGAGTCTGAAAGGAGAGTTTACAGTCTAACCAGACACCTAGGTATGGGCAGCGATCGGTTGAAGAGCATCCATTTAGTTTTACTTGCATTTAAGAGCAGTTGGAGGCCACGGAAGGAGTGTTGTATGGCATTGAAGCTCGTCTGGAGGTTAGTTAACACAGTGTCCAAAGAAGGGCCAGAAGTATACAGAATGGTGTTGTCTGCGTAGAGGTGGAACAGAGAATCACCAGCAACAAGAGCGACATCATTGATGTATACAGAGAAGAGAGTCGGCTCGAGAATTGAACCCTGTGGCACCCCCATACAGACCGCCAGAGGTCCGGACAACAGGCTCTCCGATTTCGACAGAGTCGAAAGCCTTGGCCAGGTCGATGAATACAACTGCACAGTATTGTCTCTTATCAATGGCGGTTATGATATCGTTTAGGACCCTGAGGTGCACCCATGACCAGCTCTGAAATCAGATTGCATAGTGGAGAAGGTACGGTGGGATTCGAAATGGTCAGTGATCTGTTTGTTAACTTGGCTTTCGAAGACCTTAGAAATGCAGGGTAGGATAGATATAGGTCTGTAGCAGTTTGGGTCTAGAGTGTCACCCCCTTTGAAGACGGTGATGACCGCGGCAGCATTCCAATCTTTGGGGATCTCAGACGATACGAAAGAGAGGTTGAACAGGCTAGTAATAGGGGTTGCAACAATTTCTGCGGATAATTTTAGAAAGAGAGGGTCCAGATTGTCTAGCCCGGCTGATTTGTAGGGGTCCAGATTTTGCAGCTCTTTCAGAACATCAGCTATCTGGATTTGGGTGAAGGAGAAATGGGGGAGGCTTGGGCAAGTTACTGTGGGGGGTGCAGGGCTGTTGACCGGGGTAGGGGTAGCCAGGTGGAAAGCATGGCCAGCCGTAGAAAAATGCTTATTGAAATTCTCAATCATCGTGGATTTATCGGTGGTGACAGTGTTTCTTAGCCTCAGTGCAGTGGGCAGCTGGGAGGAGGTGCTCTTATTCTCCATGGACTTTACAGTGTCCCAGAACTTTTTGGAGTTTGTGCTACAGGATGCAAATTTCTGTTTGAAAAAGCTAGCCTTTGCTTTCCTAACTGCCTGTGTGTATTGGTTCCTAACTTCCCTGAAAAGTTGCATATCGTGGGGGCTATTCGATGCTAATGCAGTACACCACAGGATGTTTTTGTGCTGGTCGAGGGCAGTCAGGTCTGGAGTGAAACAAGGGCTATATCTGTTCCTGGTTCTACAATTTTTCGTATGGGGCATGCTTATTAAAAATGGTGAGGAAAGCACTTTTAAAGAATAACCAGGCATCCTCTACTGACGGGATGAGGCCAATATCCTTCCAGGATACCCGGGCCAGGTCGACTAGAAAGGCCTGCTCGCTGAAGTGTTTTAGGGAGCGTTTGACAGTGATGAGGGGTGGTCGTTTGACCGCGGACCGCGGATGAGGCAGTGATCACGGAGATCCTGGTTGAAGACAGCAGAGGTGTATTTGGAGGGCAGGTTGGTTCGGATGATATCTATGAGGGTGCCCATGTTTACGGATTTGGGGTTGTACCTGGTAGGTTCATTGATAATTTGTCTGAGATTGAGGGCATCAAGCTTAGATTGTAGGATGGCCGGGGAGTTAAGCCTGTCCCAGTTTAGGTCACCTAACAGCACGAGCTCTGAAGATAGATGGGGGGCAATTAATTCACATATGGTGTTCAAGGCACAGATGGGGGCAGAAGGTGGTCTATAGCAAACGGCAACAGTGAGAGACTTGTTTCTGGATTATGATTTTTCAACGCCGGTACTGATACCGATTATTGGAGGACCAAAAAAATCTATTCAGTCTCAAATAAATAATGAAACATGTTCAATTTGGTTTAAATAATGCAAAAACACAGTGTTGGAGAAGAAAGTGAATGTGCAATATATGCCTTGTAAAAAGCTAACGTTTAAGTTCCTTGCTCAAAACATGAGAACATATGAAAGCTGGTGGTTCAATATTCCCAGTTAAGACGTTTTAGGTTGTAGTTATTATAGGAATTATGACGTGTTGACTATTTCTCTATACCATTTAGTAGTTCATATACCTTTCACTATTGGATGTTCTTATAGGCACTTTAGTATTGCCAGCCTAATCTCGAGAGTTGATAGGCTTGAAGTTATAAACAGCGCTGTGGTTCAAGCATTGCTAAGAGCTGCTGGCAAACACAGTAAAGTACTGTTTGAATGAATGCTTACAAATCTGCTGCTGCCTACCACCGCTCAGTCAGACTGCTCTATCAAATTATAGACTTAATTATAATATAATAAATACGAGCCTTTGGTCATTAATTTGGTAAAATCCGGAAACTATCATTTCGAAAAACAAAATGTTTATTCTTTCAGTGAAATACAGAACCGTTACGTATTTTATCGAACCCTAAATCTAAATATTTCTGTTACATTGCACAACCTTCAATGTTATGTCATAATTATGTAACATTCTGGCAAATTAGTTCACAGTTCGCAACGAGCCAGGCGGCCCAAACTGTTGCATGTACCCGGACTCTGCTTGCACTGAACGCAAGAGAAGTGACACAATTTCCCTAGTTAATATTGCCTGCTAACATTAATTTATTTTAACTAAATATGCAGGTTTATAAATATATACTTCTGTGTATTGATTTTAAGAAAGGCATTGATGTTTATGGTTAAGTACATTTGTGCAACGATAGTGCTTTTTTCGCAAATGCGCTTTTGTTAAATCATCACCCGTTTGGCGAAGTTGAAGTAGGCTGTGATTCGATGATAAATTAACAGGCACCACATTGATTATATGCAACACAGGACAAGCTAGTTAACCTAGTAATATCAACCATGTGTAGTTAACTAGTGATTATGTGAAGATTGATTGTTTTTTATAAGATAAGTTTAATGCTAGCTAGTAACTTACCTTGGCTCCTTGCAGCCACAAGGTGCTTTTGGCGCTGCACTCACGTAACAGGTGGTCAGCCAGCCACGCAGTTTCCTCGTGGATTGCAATGTAATCGGCCATAATTGGCGTCCAAAAAGGAAGGTTACCGATTGTTATGAAAACTTGAAATCGACCCTAATTAATCGGCCAATGTCGATTAATCGGTCGACCTCTATCTCAGACCATGAGAAACAACATTCTCTGGTCTGATGAAACCAAGATTGAACTATTTGGCCTGAATGTCAAGCATCACATCTGGAGGAAACCAGGCACCATCCCTATGGTGAAGCATGGTGGTGACAGCATCATGCTGTGGGGATGTTTTTCAGCGGTAGGGACTGAGAGACTAGTCCGGATCGAGGGAAAGATGGACGGAGCAAAGTACAGAGAGATTCCAACAGGACAATGGCCCTAAGCACACAGCCAAGACAATGCAGGAGTGGATTTGGGACAAGTCTCTGAATGTCCTTGAGTGGCCCAGCCAGAGTGCGTACTTGAACCTGATCAAACATCTCTGGAGAGATCTGAAAATAGCTGTGCAGTGTTGCTCCCCATCCAACCTGACAGAGCTTGAGAGGATTTGCTGAGAAGAATAGGAAACACTCCCCAAATACAAGTGTGTCAAGATTATAGTGTCATACCCAAGAAGACTCGAGGCTGTAATCATACTGAGTACTGAGTAAAGGGTCTGAATACTTATGTTAATGTGATATTTCAGTTTTTTGTTTGTAATAAATTAGCAAAAATGTCCAAAAAACTGTTTTTGTTTTGTCATTATGGGGTATTGTGTGTATATTGATGAGGAAAAAAGTTATTTAATCAATTTTAGAATACGGCTGTAACGTAACAAAATGTGGAAAAAGTCAAGAGGTCTGAATACTTTCCAAATGCACTGTACGTGGATAACCACATGATGACGTCATCATCCCAGCTGTAGGGGGAAAGCGTGAGAGTTGCTGACCTGTTCAAACAAACAAGCTTGGAAGAAACAACCATGTTAAAAAAAATCCCATATGGATAGAAACAGTCCCACAGGTCCAGACATGTGCCACTCCACTGCTGGAGATGGAACATAAGCTGTACACAGCTGTTAACTACTGCAGCTCAGGTCAATGACAAAACAAACACCCAGCCAAATGTTTTACTTTGACCATCTCATAAGCAAGACAGGCAAAGAAGAACAAGCTGGTTCTCTCTTGGTCTTAATTCAACCCCCTGGCTGCGTTCCAAATGGCAACTTATTCCCTAGGAAGCCCAAGTCAGATTTCCCCCCCCCCCCAAATGTTCAGAAGATATGATTGGTCAAAAAACCAATTAGTGGAAAAATATTAGAATTGGGCTGTCGAGGGAAACAGATGAAGGATCTTCATTTGAGCCAGTTTGCTACATCAGGAAATAATTCTGCAGCAACAGGAAATGTGAATTATTATGTGGATTCTAATTAATGGGGATGTAACATTTATTGACAAATTTGAAACCTTCTGGAAACAAAGCTTGTATTATAAGGAGGACGGGATCCACCCAAATCAGTTGGGTTCCTGGATCCTTTCACAGCATTATGATGGGACGGCAGGTAGCCTAGCGGTTAGAGCGTTGGGCCAGTAACCCGAAAAGTTGCTAGATCGAATCCCCGAGCTGATAAGGTAAAAATCTGCTGTTCTGCCCCTGAACAGGGCAGTTAACCCACTGTTCCTAGGCTGTCATTGTAAATAAGAATTTGTTCTTAACTGACTTGCCTAGTTAAAAAATGATAAGTCTGCGTTGAGACAATGACATAAGTCCAGCTCATTTAATCCCTACCATTATGTCGCAGAGTTGTCATAATGCTTCAGCAAATGTACATTATCCTAGGGGCGTTGGAAGACACAATGCAAGTAACATAATTGATGTCCCTCTTGCTGCCCTGAATGGCTCTGCTGATCATACAGCTATTGTATGCCGTAATCATATGTCCATAAACCAGAGAAATACTGTTAGCACTGAGGTGGTAGGAAGTCCACTGTTTGCAGCTCACCCTGCACTAATAAAAATAACCTGAGCATGTCTACCTCTACTAAGCTTCCCAGTAAAGCAAGAAAAACAATCAAGAATCCCAGAAAAGTGTTAAAAATAGCTCACATTAACATATGTAGCTTAAGAAACGAGGTTCATGACATCAATAATTTGCTAGTAACAGATGACATTCATATTCTGACCATCTCTGAAACTCACTTAGATAATGCATTTGAAGATATAGTGGTAGCAATACATGGTTATAAGATCAACAGAAAATACAGAAATGCCAAAGGTGGAGGTGTGGCCATTTATATTCAGAACCACATTCATATAAAGCTTAGAGAGAATCTCATGTTAAATACTGTTGAAGTAATATGCTACAGGTTCATTTGCCTCACCTAAAGCCAATTCTGGTGGGAAGCTGCTATAGACCACAAATTGCTTACAGTCAGTATCTGGATAACATGTGTGAAATGCTTGATAATGCATGTTGTATCAATAGAGAGGTATACTTTCTGGGTGATTTAAATATTGCCTGGCTTTCATCAGGCTGCCCACTCAAGAGAAAGCTTCAAACTAACTAATGCCTGCAACCTGGTCCAGGTTATCAATCAACCTACCAGGGTAGTTACAAACAGTACAGGAATGAAATAAATCGACATGTATTCATCACATCTTTACTAATGCTGCAGATATTTGTTTGAAAGAAGTATCCAAATCCATCGGATGTAGTGATCATAATATAGTAGCCATATCTAGGAAAAACAAAGTTCCAAATACTAGGGCTAATATTGTGTATAAGAGGTCATACAATAAGTTTTGTAGTGATTCCTATGTTGTTGATGTAAAGAATATTTGTTGGTCCGTGGTGTGTAATGACATGCAACCAGACGCTGCACTTGACACATTTATGAAATTGCTTATCCCAGTTACTAATAAGCATGCACCCATTAAGAAAATTACTGTAAAAACTGTCAAATCTCCGTGGATTGATGAAGAATTTAAAAATGGTATGCTTGAGAGGAATGAGGCAAGAGAGATGACAAATAGGTCTGGCTATACAACCGATTGGCAAACGGACTGCAAATTGAGAAATCATGTGACTAAACTGAATAAAAATAAGAAAAAAATACAATATGAAACAAAGATAAATGACATAAAGAATGATAGAAAAAGCTTTGGAGCACCTTAAATGAAAAAGGTAAACTCCGCTCCATCATTTATTGAATGAAATGGCTCATTCATCACAAAACCCACAGATATTGCCAACTACTTTAATGATTTTTTCATTGACAAGATTAGCAAACTTAAGCATGACATGCCAGCGACAAACGTTGACACTACACATCAAAGTATATCTGACCAAATTGTAATTTTGCATTGTATATTTTGAATTCTGTAAAGTAAGTGTGGAAGAGGTGAACAAATGATTGTTGTCTATCAACAATAACAAGCCACCGGGGTCTGACAACTTGGATGGAAAATTACTGAGGATAATAGCAGACGATATTGCCACTCCAATTTGCCATATCTTCAATTTAAGCTTACTAAAAAGTGTGTGCCCTCAGGCCTGGAGGGAAGCTAAAGTTATTTCCCTACCTAAGAATAGTAATGCCCCCTTAACTGGCTCAAATAGCCAACCAATCAGCCTGTTACCAACCCTTGGTAAACTTTTGAAAAAATGATGTTTGACCAGATACAGTAAAATAGCATTGTAAACAAATTGACAACAGACTTTCAGCACGCTTATAGGGAGGAACATACAACAAGCACAGCACTTACACAAATGACTGATGATTGGCTGAGAGAAATTCATGATATAAAGATTATGGGGGCTGTTTCGTTAGACTTCAGTGCGGCTTTTGACATTTTAGATCATAATCTGTTGCTGGAAAAACGTATGTGTTATGGCTTACACCCCCTGCTATATTGTGGATAAAGAGTTAGTGTTGTGAGGATCGACGCTGGAGACAGAACGCAGGTACAGGAAGAACATTTCATGAATAACAGACATAAAACAGGACAGGAACATAATCTGGACAGGGGACAAAGTAACATCAATGCAGACGCAGGGCTGAAACAGAGGAAACAGACAGATAAAGGGGAGGCAATCAAATAGTGATGGAGTTCAAGTGGGTCCAATGAGGCGCAGGTCCGTGTAACGAAGGAGACAGGTATGCGTAAACAGACAGATAGGCAGTCTGGCGCCCTCGAGCACAGGATAGGGAGAGCGGGAGCAGCTGTGACACCTGTCTAACAGAACACAGAGGATGTTCTTTAATGGAAGCCTCTCCAACAAAATCCAGGTAGAATCAGGAATTCCCCAGGGCAGCTGTCTAGGCCCCTTACTTTTTTCAATCTTTACTAACGACATGGCAGTAAAGCCAGTGTGTCCATGTATGCGGATGACTCAACACTATACACGTCAGCTACCACAGCAACTAAAATGACAGCAACACTTAACAAAGAGCTGCAGTGGCAAGGAATAAGTTAGTCCTAAATATTTCAAAAACTAAAAGCATTGTATTTGGGACAAATCATTCCCTAAAACCTAAACCTTAACTAAATCTTGTATTGAATAATGTGGAAATTGAGCAAGTTGAGGAGACTTAACTGCTTGGAGTTACCCTGGATTGTAAACTGTCATGCTCAAAACATATTGATACAACAGTAGCCAGGATGGGGAGAACACCGTCTATAATAAAGTGCTGCTCTGCATTCTTAACAGCACTATCAACAAGGTAGGTCCTACAGGCCCTAGTTTTGTCGCACTTGGACTACTGTTCAGTCGTGTGGTCAGGTGCCACACTTAGGAAAATTGCAATTGGCTCAGAACAGGGCAGCACAGCTGGCTCGTGGATGTACACAGGAAGCTAACATTAATGATATGCATGTCAATCTCTCCTGGCTCGAAGTGGAGGAGAGATTGACTTCATCACTACTTGTATTTGTGAGAGGTATTGACATGTTGAATGCACCTAGCTGTCTGTTTAAACTACTGTCACACAGCTCGGACACCCATGCATACCCCACAAGACATGCCAACAGATGTGTCTTCACAGACCCCATGTCCAGAACAGACTATGAGAGGCGCACAGTACTACATAGAGTCATGACTACATGAAACTCTATTCCACATCAAGTAACTCATTCCAGCAGTAAAATTTGATAAAAAAAACAGATAAAAATACACCTTATGGAACAGCGGGGACTGTGAATCAACAAAAACATAAACACATGCACACAAACACATATGCACTCTACACACATGTACACATGGATTTTGTGTTTTCGATAAGTGGTAGTAGAGTAGAGGACTGAGGGCATACACTTAATATGTTGTGAAATTGTATAATGTTTTATAATGTTTTTAAAATGTATAACTGCCTTAATTTTGCTGGACCCCAGGAAGAGTAGCCTTTGCAATAATGGGGATCCATAATAAACACAAATGGTCATTTTTGTAGGGGTTGATACATTTTTCGTTGGGGTAAAGCAAGTCAGACATTTCTAAGTGGAAATGACAAACTTTAGGGGCCTTTTTAAAATTCAAATAAACGATAAGTTTGCACTTCCTCAGCAACAAAGGAGTAATCCAATCCAGATCCTACATCTGTAAACGCAGCCTATGCCATTTGGGACGGCCCTCTCTAACAACTTACATGGTTCACTAATCTACTGGTTGATGTGAAAACATCTGACATTACCATCTCAGAGAATATAAATGTTAACATTTTCACTGTCCCATAGCCTATTTCCTGTAAATTCACATTATCTAGTATGCTACGAGTGTGTTCTGTAGAGAGCTGATGGACTGTTTGATTTCAAAACAACTGCATAAAGACATCTCTGTCATACGCTGTACCAGACCTGAGGCCAGGAGGGGAGGGTAAATATGAATAAACATGAATACACTATTTCATATCATCCAACTTATTTCACACAATGTGTCCCCTACATAACCCCACTCTTGTTCTCCCTCTTTCTGTGTGTGGGGAGATTGAAAGTAATGTTTTCACCCCTACCTTGTCTTAGTGTTATGTCATATTTTTGTGTATCAATATCTATAGCACGTGTCAAACTCATTCCACGAAGGGCCGAGTGTCTTCGCTCCTCCCTTGTACAACAAAAAGTATGAACATGTACGCACTCACTACTGTAAGTTGCTCTGGATAAGAGCGTTTGCTAAACGTCTAAAAAATAAATCAAATCATTGATCAATTGAGATCACTAATTAGTAAAGAACTCCCCTCACCTGGTTGACTAGGTCTTAATTGAAAGCAAAAACCTACGGAGACTAGGCCCTCCATGGAATGAGTTTGACAACCCTGATCTATAGGGTTTAAGCATATGTGAATCTACTGATTGGGAGTTGCTCCAGTTACAGTGGTGATCATTAGGAGACAACGTGTGACAGTAATTAGACAACATCACAGGGGGCTGCTGAGGGGTTGATAGCTCATATTAATGGCTGGAACTGAGCGAATGGAATAGCATCAAACACATGGAAACCATGTATTTGATACCATTCCACTTACTCTGCTCCAGCCATTACCACAAGCCCATCCTCCCCAATTAAGGTGCCACCAACCTCCTGTGCAAACAGATGGTATAGAGGCTGTAGTAGTGAGAGGTAGTTTGTGGCCTAACCGCAGCCAATCACAGCCAATCCTAACACACACCATCATGACAAACTCAGCCAGTACCAATTTTCTCCCTCCCTACACAACAAACATTGGATGGCTAGGGCCAATGGGAAGGGATAGAGAGCGAATTTGGGCTGACTGAGTGAGTTTTGACCAATGCTCAAATCCCTTTGTCTTCTCCTGCCTTCCTCAAGCGGTTTAGTAATGGATAGAGGCATGGTCTGGGGCAGTCATGTGCACATCACATGCCCTCCTGCATGCTCCACAGAGCGTGCTCTGGAAGAAATGCAATTAAAACATCCACTGCCGTTTAGAACCATCCCTCCATCCAGTCCAACAGACACACACAGACAGAGCTTTAGGCAACGTTGCAAATCAGGAGAGTAAACATAACAGCAATGTGAAGGTGAAGGGACGCTGCAGCTTGTTTGCCATGGCACCCACTCAGTCCAATCTGTGCGTTGTGTGTGTGTGTGTGTGTGTGTATGGTGAAAGAGAGGGGGTGGGGTAGCATAGCGTCTATATATCCCCCTCTAAACAAAGACCTCCAGATCGATGGACCATATACTGCAGTTATTGTTCTTTAAACAAACAGGCTACATATGCTAGGTCTTGGCAATGGCTTGAGGAAAGGGATGTAATTTATGTTGAAAACAACAACATAGTTAATTTGTATCAGGGTCTTATAATCCAGAATGAGTCTGATTATTCATCAATACTATAAGATGGTGAACATGTATACATACACTGAGTGTACAAGACATTATTAAGAACACCTGCTCTTTCTATTCATTTTTTATATTTTTTATTTAACCTTTATTTAACTAGGCAAGTCAGTTAAGAACAAATTCTTATTTACAATGACGGCCTACCGGGGATTAACTGCCTTGTTCAGGGGCAGAAGGACAGATCTTTACCTTGTCAGCTCGGGGGTTTTATCCAGCAACCTTTTCGGTTACTGGCCCAACGCTAACCATGAGGCTACCTGCCCCCCCATGACATAGACTGATCAGGTGAATCCAAGTGAAAGCTATTATCCCTTATTGATGTAACCTTATTGATGTCACTTCAATCAGTGTAGATGAAGGGGAGGAGACAATTATATATTATTTTTATAAATATTTAACCTAAGTATTTTTAAGCCTTGAGACAATTGAGACATGTATATGTGCCATTCCAAGACAAAATATTTCAGTGCCTTTCAACAGAGTATGGTAGTAGGTGTCAGGCGCACCGGTTTTTACGCTCAACAGTTTCCCGTTAGTATCAAGAATGGTCCACCACCCTAAGGACATCCAGTCAACTTGACACAACTGTGGGAAGCATTGGAGTCAAAATGGGCCAGCATTCCTGTGGAGCACGCTTTCGACACCTTGTAAAGCATGTGCCGACAAATTGAGGCTGTTCTGAGGGCAAAAGGGGGTGCAACTCAATATTAGGAAGGTGTTCCTAATGTTTTCTACACTCCGTATATATTTACAGTATGTATGTAAGCTCCACCTTGCCCTTTTAAGCCTACACATCCTATATTTATCTGGAAATGAGTGTAAATGGTACAGCGTGGATGGCGTATGATTTGTTATTGAATTAGCTGAAGAAAGCCCAACAGCAAAATCTACTGGGTCCAAATGAAAGTCTGATGGCTTCTGTTTTAACACAAATGAGACACCATCCTTTAGTCTGGGTCTGTAATCCTATTAGGATAAAAAACTTCATCAATTGTAGCGAAAAGGCTTTACTATGACTGTGACATAGCTTGCGTCCTGAATGGCACCCTATTCCTTATACAGTACACTACTTTTGACCAGAGACTTGGTCAAAAGTAGTGCACTAGGGAATAGAGTGCCATTTGAGACGCACATACAGTATACACTGTGTAATCTCTTTCCCTAGTGGGCAACTAAAGAGCCCTCCAGCCACCACCGACCATGTTGACAACAGACTGGTCTGGTGTTGTTTGTGACCCATCCCCCATTCCCTGTCTCCCCTACAGCAGCCTGTTTTAGGAAATGTTGTGATAACGGCCAGTAACAGAGACAGTACACACGCACGCACACACTGAGATAGTGAGGGTTGGAAAATGACAGCAGCTGTAAAAGCAGAGACGTTGTGGAGGTTTGGGAGAGATCGAGGGAAAGTTATAACGCTGGGGAGGAGACCACCATACTCAGGACCCCCCATAGCGAACAATGTCAGCAGTGGTCTGAGAAAGCTGTTTTCATCACGCTTGAATTAAAAACAACAAATCATTCAGGTCTCTGAAAGAGATAAGTACCACCACCGTCTGTTTCTTATTTCTTACTTAAACTTTCGACATACTTTTCTAAGGCTGGAGTCCCAAATTGAGATCTGCAGGTGTCGCTTTTGTTTTTGTATGCATCTGACTCATTGACCTCAAATGCATTATTTACACAAAAGTCTGATTTAAGCATGATCTTATCTTAGCTAGGATTTGGGCCTAAATATCTAACAAAATGTAGGGGAGACCAGGGTTGGTTGTCTCACAGCTTGGTTGTCACAGTGCTAATTATTCCCAATCTGTGTAATATTTTTAAGGTTAAAATGTGTGAATATTTTGAAATAACTCATCCACCTGGTCAATTCATGTCATCATGACAAAACATTGAGGTGAGGGGAATTGATGAGTTTTTCCATAGGTGAAAGTTTAAAAAAATGCATTGGTATTCTCTTTGTAAATGTTTGAATAATGGTAGTATCCATGAACAATTGTCCAAAAGAGGAAAGGGAGAGCTATATTTCAAACCTATTTTGGAGTTCCTAGGTCCAGCCATGTGGTAACTATCATGAGGGGGGGGTTGAGGACAGTTGTCACATGGAATGTGTCAGATCCATATGTGGGGTGTCAGGTTGGGTGGAGAAGTGTTGGGGAATGTTGGATTGGTGAAAGTGACTCGAAGTGGAATTGTGCATTTCTGCCGTCCAGAGAGTGTGCGCCTAACCACGTGACTGGGGACAAGAACTGTGACTTGCTTTCCTCTCCGGAACAGGGCGAGGTTGAAAGAGTAATAACTGGAGTGGCGTCAAGTGTTGAGGAGGGTCAACTGAATTGGAAGATTCCCGGTGTCTGTGGCGCCCGCCGTTTGGTCTGACGCAGCCCCGGTTGAGAGCGCGGTGAAACAGAGAAGATACTGTCTGTATACTACTGCGTTTTGATGCAGAGTTTTTATCAGATAAAGTCAAGTAAGGATGTGTCAGTTATCCCCTTGAAGGCTTTTGTCTCAAACCCATTTACATGTTTTAGGTGTCAAGCTGATGGTCATGTGGCAGCATTGATGTGAGAAGTGTGCAGGAGGACATGAGACAAAGGACTGTGCAGTAAAATATGTGTGTAGGCTCAACTATAGGGGTACCCATGGTGCTGGAGATCAGAGGTGTCCGGTGAGAGAAAGGCAGGTTGAGGTTGCCAGGATCAGAGTAGTGCATTAGATGTCTTATGCGGAGGCAGTGAAGAGAAGTAGAGGAAGATGGGTAGAGAGTGAGGGATCCTCTGTGAGTAGGCCGAAGCCAATAGAGAGTGATAGGAATAACGTGCTGGAGTAAGATAGTTTTTTTGCCGTTCATGGCCATGGTTGTCAAGTGTACCGCAGTAATGGAACGTAAATCACAGAGGATAGATGTGGTGGTGGCAGCTGCAGAGAAGTACTTGGGTGTATAAGATTTTACTGCAGAAGAATTACAAGGTGTGTTGAACGATAGTGTCCCCTCCTCCCAGACTGCTGGCCTGGTGCATGATCTGATGGGGCCAAAGTAGTCGAATAGTGGTGAGGTTTTAATGGGTGCAGGGTTAGCTGGAAGGGCAATTTTTTCACAGAGTGTAATGAATTCATACTACAGAATACAGTACAGTAGGTGGCGGCATGCACCCATAACATTTGTTTGTAGACCGCCATAATACCAAAGAAGAAGACGCAACCCTATTCAATAAACAAGCAAATACAAGGTAAGCCTTTAACTTTCTACAGCTTAACCTAAACATTCAGTTGATAAACATGGTCACATCATAGTTGGAACTCTTGATCGTTACAAACATATTAAGAAGAGTAACATTTTACCAGGAGAAGCACAACAATAGGTTTCGGTGCCAAACCATATGCCGACGCTCCAAAATCAAACTCTAATACATGTTTCTCATCTTTAACAGGTGATCAAGAGGGCATCTCTAACCCACATTATCAATAAATAAATGTGCTTCTCATAAACCATCAATCATGTCTGGTCATTTATAAAAGGCTTTAGATTATGGGACGGAGAACATAACCACTCTTTGATTCAAAGATTGTCTGCAATGGGTATGGATCAGGCGACATGTAATTGGTTAGAAAATGACTTGATAGACTGGACACAATGTGTTTTTTTCTGATGGGTGTTAAGTCAGGTTTCTTCAATATTATGAAAAGTGTCCCACAGGGATTGATTTTAGGTCCTGTACTTTGTACTGTTTATATAAACAATGTTGGTCTATCAGCAGAATTGTTTTACGTATGCAGATGGCACTGTTGTGCATGCTGTTGCCCCCATGGTTGACCAGGCTCTGTTGGAGCTTCAATCTGACTTCATTGCTTTGGAAAAAGCCTTTGCTGAACAGAAATTGATACTTAATGCAGGTAAAACCAAGTATATGTTATTCTCCAAATCACATAAAAATATATCTGATGATTTATGCATAATGTACATTGAATGGTTCTCTCATTGATCGTGTTCCCGCTTATGCAGTGCAATCGGAAAGTTCAGACCCTTTTCCCCCCTCATCAATCTACACACAAAACCCCATAATGATGAAGCGAAAACAGTTTTTTTTTCTTTCAAATATCCTAAAAATAAAAAACTGAAATACCTTATTTACATAAATATTCAGCTCGAAATTCAGCTCAGGTGCATCCTGTTTCCATTGATCCTCCTTGAGATGTTTTCTACAACTTGATTGGAGTCCACCTGTGGTAAATTCAATTGATTGGACATGATTTGGAAAGGCACACACATGTCTATATAAGGTCCCACAGTTGACAGTGCATGTCAGAGCAGACGGAAGACACTCCTCAGTACATGACAGCCCACTTTGAGTTTGCCAAAAGGCACCTAAAGGACTAACATACCATGAGAAACAAGATTCTCTGGTCTGATGAAACATAGATTGAACTCTTTGGCCTGAATGCCAAGCGTCACATCTGGAGGAAACCAGACACCGCTAATCACCTGCCCGATACCATCACTACGGTGAAGCATTGATGGTGGCAGCATCATGCTGTGGGGATGTTTTTTTAGCGATAGGGACTGGGAGACTAGTCAGGATTGAGGGAAAGATGAATGGAGCAAAGTACAGAGAGATCCTTGATGAAAACTTGCTCCAGAGCGCTCAGGACCTCAGACTGGGGCGAAGTTTCACCTTCCAAGCGGACAAAGATCCTAAGAACACAGCCAAGACAATGCAGGAGTGGCTTCAGGGCGGCTTCAGGACAAGTCTCTGAATGTACAAGTCTCAAATATACGTGTGCCAAGCTTGTAGTGCCATACCCAAGAAGACTCGAAGGCTGTAATTGCTCCCAAAGGTGCTTCAACAAAGTACTGAGTAAAGGGTCTGAATACTTATGTAAATATAATATTTACATTTTTTATTTTTAATAAATGTGCAAACAATTCTAAAAACCTGTTTTTGCTTCGTCATTATGGGGTATTGTGTGTAGATTGATGATAAAACACAAACAATTTAATCAATTTTAGAAAAAGGCTGTAACGTAACAATATGTAGAAAAAGTGAACGGGTCTATATTGTGTCTATTGATGTTTATTAATGTGTATACAGGGCTCATCTGTAATAGAGACCTTGGTCTCAGCATGACTCCCTGTCAAAATAAAGAAATAAAAAATATGGTGTGACATCCAACCCTGCGATGGGGCTGGTTGTCACAAGTGGAGAGAGTGTTTGATGGCTAACAACTCCATGTCAAGCCAAGACTTTGGTATTTCTCCTAATATTGAAAAGAGTCTTGTGTTTTTCTCAGCACCAGTATATCTTACATGAGAGTAAAAAGTGTGACAACAAACCCCGGTATCCCGTTGTGTTGTTTCCTCAGTTGTACAGCTGTAAACATCTACAAGGGAGGATGAAGGAATGTTAAGATAAATAAATGCTTTGAGTTTGTGTTGATCCCATGGAGAAACTCTGTGTCATGCTGGGAATCTATTGACTGACCACGTACGCACTCACACACACAGTTGACTGACTGCACCACAGACCAGGATGTGTAGCTGACTGACTGGGAGATAAGGGACAAGAGATAGGTGAAGGTACACTCACGTGGTAATGCACACATACTGTCTGCGCACACACACACATTCACACACACACACACACACACACACACACACACAAAATGTCAATGGAAGAAGGAGAATGGACCTCTCCAATCCACATCTCTCTGGAACCTTCTGTATGAGAGAAAAAGACTGGCATCTAACTCTAGTCATTAGTTACTTGGCATTCTAACTATGGGTGATAGAGCCCTGTCCCATTGATTAAAGGGTGATACACATGGAAATATCCCAGTAGCAACACACGGCTGGAAACACCCATGTTACATCACCTTGATGTCAGTGCATCATACTTTATATTGTGTCATTTATAAGTAACGTATTTTTTATTTATTTATTATTTTATTTCACCTTTATTTAACCTGGTAGGCCAGTTGAGAACAAGTTGACAGTTTACAACTGCGACCTGGCCAAGATAAAGAAAAGCAGTGTGACAAACAACAACACAGAGTTACACGTGGAATAAACAAACATACAGTCAATAACATAATCGAAAAATACTATATACAGTGTGTGCAAATGGTGTAAGGAGGTAAGGCAATAAATAGGCCATAGTAGCGAAGTAATTACAATTTAGCAAATGAACACTGGAGTGATAGATGTGCAGATGATGATGTGCAGGTAGAAATACTGGTGTGCAAAAGAGCAAAAAAAGTATATAAAACAATATGGGGATGAGGTAGGTAGTTGGATGGGCTATTTACAGATGGGCTGTGTACAGCTGCAGCGATAGGTAAGCTGCACAGATAGCTGATGCTTACAGTTAGTGAGGGAGATATAAGTCTCCAACTTCAGCGATTTTTGCAATTCGTTCCAGTCATTGGCAGCAGAGAACTGGAAGGAAAGGCGGCCAAAGGAGGTGTTGGCTTTGGGGATGACCAGTGAGATATACCTGCTGGAGCGCGTGCTACGGGTGGGTGTTGTTATCGTGACCAGTGAGCTGAGATAAGGCGGAGCTTTACCTAGCAGATACTTATAGATGACCTGGAGCCAGTGGGTATGGCGACGAATATGTAGCGACAGTTAGCCGACGAGAGCATACAGGTTGCAGTGGTGGGTAGTATATGGGGCTTTGGTGAAAAAACGGATGGCACTATGATGGACTGCATCCAGTTTGCTGAGAAGAGTGTTGGAGGCTATTTTGTAAATTACATCGGCGATGTTGAGGATCGGTAGGATAGTCAGTTTTACGAGGATATGTTTGGCAGCGTGAGTGAAGGAGGCTTTGTTGCGAAATAGGAAGCAGATTCTAAATTAAATTTTGGATTGGAGATGTTTAATATGAGTCTGGAAGGAGAGTTTACAGTCTAGCCAGACACCTAGGTATTTGTAGTTGTCCACATATTCTAAGTCAGAACCGTCCAGAGTAGTGATGCTAGTCGGGCGGGCGGGTGCGGGCAGTGATATGTTGAAGAGCATGCATTTAGTTTTATTAGCGTTTAAGAGCAGTTGGAGGCCACGGAAGGAGTGTTGTATGGCATTGAAGCTCGTTTGGAGGTTTGTTAACACAGTGTCCAAAGAAGGGCCGGATGTATACAGAATGGTGGCGTCTGCGTAGAGGTGGATCAAGGATCACCCACAGCAAGAGCGACATCGTTGATATGTACAGAGAAAAGAGTCGGCCCGAGAATTCACCCTGTGGTACCCCCATAGAGACTGCCAGAGGTCCGGACAACAGGCCCTCCGATTTGAAACACTGAACTCTATCTGAGAAGTAGTTGGTGAACCAGGCGAGGCAGTCATTTGAGAAACCAAGGCTGTTGAGTCTGCCGATAAGAATATGGTGACTGATAGAGTCGAAAGCCTTGGCCAGGTCGATGAAGACGGCTGCACAGTACTGTCTTTTATCGATGGCGGTTATGATATTGTTTAGTACCTTGAGCGTACCCGTGACCAGCTCAGAAACCGGATTGCACAGCAGAGAAGGTACGGTGGGATGAGAAATGGTCAGTGATCTGTTTGTTAACTTGGCAAACTTTAGAAAGGCAGGTCAGGATGGATATAGGTCTGTCACAGTTTGCGTCTAGAGTGTCACCCCTTTGGAAGAGGATGATGTCCCCGGCAGCTCTCCTATCTTTAGGATTCTTGGACGATAAGAAAGAGACGTTGAACAGACTGGTAATAGGGGTTGCAACAATGGCGGCGGATAATTTTAGAAAGAGAGGGTCCAGATTGTCTAGCCCAGCTACGGGTCCAGGTTTTGCAGCTCTTTCAGAACATCTGCTATCTGGATTTGGGTGAAGGAGAAGCTGGGGAGGCTTGGGCAAGTTGCTGCAGGGCAAGTAGCTGCAAGGGTTGCAGACCAGTTGGCCGGGGTCGGGGTAGCCATGAGGAAAGCATGGCCAGCCGTAGAGAACTGCTTATTGAAATTCTCAATTATCGTGGACTTATCGGTGGTGACAGTGTTTCCTAGCCTCAGTGCAGTGGGCAGCTGGGAGGAGGTGCTCTTATTCTCCATGAACTTTACAGTGTCCCAAAACGTTTTGGAGTGAGAGCTACAGGATGCAAATTTCTGTTTGAAAAAGCTAGACTTTGCATTCCTAATTGACTGTGTGATTTGGTTCCTAACTTCCCTGAAAAGTTGCATATCGCGGGGTCTATTCGATGCTAGTGCAGTCCGCCACAGGATGTTTTTGTGCTGGTCGAGGGCAGTCAGGTATGGAGTGAACCAAGGACTATATCTCTTCTTAGTTCTACATTTTTTGAAAGGGGCAGGCTTATTTAAGATGGTGAGGAAGGCACTTTTAAAGAACGACCAGGCATCCTCTACTGACGGGATGAGGTCAATATCCTTCCAGGATACCTGAGCCAGGTCGATTAGAAAGGCTTGCTCACAAGTGTTTTAGGGAGCGTTTGACAGTGATGACGGATGGTCGTTTGACCACGGACCCATAACGGATGTGGGCAATGAGGCAGTGACCGCTGAGATCCTGATTGAAAACAGCAGAGGTGTATTTGGAGGGCAAGTTGGTCAGGATAATATCTATGAGGGTGCCCATGTTTACGGACTTAGGGTTGTACCTGGTGGGTTCCTTGATATTCTCACACAAATTAAGGGCATCTAGCTTAGATTGTAGGACTGCCGGGGTGTTAAGCATATCCCAGTTTATGTCACCTAACAGAACGAACTCTGAAGATAGATGGGGGGTAATCAATTCACATATGGTGTCATGGTGTCCAGTGCACAGCTGGGAGCTGAGGGGGGTCTATAACAGGCGGCAACAGTGAGGGCCTTATTTCTGGAGAGATTAATTTCTAAAATTAGAAGCTCGAACTGTTTGGGCATAGACCTGGAAAGTATGACCGAACTTTGCAGGCTATCGCTGCAGTAGATTGAAACTCCTCCCCCTTTGGCAGTTCTATCTTGACGGAAAATGTTGTAGTTGGGGATGGAAATCTGTGAATTTTTGGTGGCCTTCCTAAACCAGGATTCAGACACGGCAAGGACATCCGGGTTGGCGGAGTGTGCTAAAGCAGTGAGTAAAACAAATTTAGGGACGAGGCTTCTGATGTTAACACGCATGAAACCAAGGCTTTTACGGTTACAGAAGTCAACAAATGAGAGCGCCTAGGGACACACAGGGCCTGGGTTAACGTCTACATCACCCGAGGAACAGAGGAGGAGTAGGATGAGGGTACGACTAAAGGCTATCAAAACTGGTCGTCTAGTGCATTGGGGACAGAGAATAAAAGGAGCAGATTTCAGGACGTGGTAGGATTGATTCAGGGCATAATGTACAGACAGTGGTATGGTAGGGTGCGGGAACAGTGGCCTAGGCATTGAGTGACGATAAGAGAGGTTGCATCTCTGGACGCACTAGTTATGCTGGGTGAGGTCACCGCATGTGTGGGAGGTGGGACAAAAGAGGTAGCTGAAGCATGTTAAGTGGGACTAGGGGCTTCCCAGTAAACTAAAACAATGACATATATCCTAAACAACAGTATACAAGGCATATTGACATTAGAGACATAAAGCGAGTCATAAAGCAATCACAGGTGTTGATTGGGAGAGCTAGCTAAGACAACAACGGGTAAGACAACAACAGCTAATCAGCTAAGACAAAAACAACAGGTAACATGGCGATGAATGGGCAGAGAGGGTCAGTTAACTACACACATGGCCTGAGTTCGAGGCTGGGGCTGACAGATAAACAAAATGGAGTACCGTGATTAATGAACAGTCCAGCAGGCATCAGCTATGTAGCCAAGTGATCATAGAGTCCAGTGAACAGCAATAGATGAAACAGGGAAGCCGCTAGGTAGTCGTTACTACGCTAGCAAGCGGGAGACGGCATTAAAAAAGAAGTTAGCAGGCCGGGTCTAGAAGAAGCGTCTTCACCGATGTCTGGCAAAGGCCGATTGAGAACACAACGGATGGAATTACGTCGGCAGACCAGTCGTGATGGATCGGCGAGGCTCCGTGTCGACAAAGGGTCCATGCCAGTTGGCAAAAGAGGTATAGTAGCTGGAGTAATTTCGTTTGCTAGCCGGGAGATGTGCCTGGCTCGAGGCAACTGGTGCTAGCTTCGGGACAAGGGCGTTAGCCACTATAGCCACTCAGTAGCCGCTAGCTTGCTGCGATGACCCGATGCAAAGGTCCAGAGCTTACGGCAAGAATCCGGTGATGTGGTGGATTCTAGTCGTGTTAGTGAAGAGTCCGGGAGGCATCAGCTGTGTAGCCGAGTGATCATAGGGTCCACTGAGCAGGCCGGGAGATGGGCCTGGCTCAAGGCTAGCTTCGGGGCTGGGCCACTTGGTAGCAGCTAGCTAGCTGCGATAATCAGGAGTAATGGTCCAGGGCTTACGGCAGGAACCCGGTGTTGTAGTGGAGAAAAACCAGGCTTAAAGCGGCTGGTGTCTGTGCTAAAGGTAAAGGCCGCTAGCAGTGGCTAACGATGACTAAATAGCTAGTAGCTGGTTAGCTTATGATGGCTAGCTTCTGATGGAGGTTCTGGCTATAAGGTCAAAAAATAGCAGATCCGTATCACATTGGGTGAGGCGGGTTGCCGGAAGGTATATTTAATTTAAAAATGGAAAAAGAGATTGAAATATATTGAAATATATACAAAGAAATACGAAAAAAAAAAAAAAAATTACACGGGAGGACGACAAACAACGTCTGCACTGCTACGCCATCTTGGAAATATGAGTAAGCATATTCTAGGTAAAATACATAAGAATAAGTATAAGAATAAGTAAACATATTCTGTATTCCAACCCAAACATGATTCAGAATGCTAGTTCAATATCGAAATAGGAAAATATCGATAGGAAATCACTAAAGGTTTCTAATCATTTGGTCTCTATAGGCTGATGTTTTTGTGTGAGGTCTGAGTTTTGCACAGTCACACTCTGTTTAGACTTTACAGCCTCAGAGAAACTGCGCACAGGTTACAGGTCAGAGTTCAGCAGTCAGGGAAGGAAGTAAGACCCTAGGAGCACAGGAGGATCGGTGGAATGGTATCAAATACATCAAACACATGGTTTCTAGGTATTTGATGCCATTCCATTTGCTCCGTTACGGCCATTATTATGAGCCGTTCTCCCCTCAGCAGCCTCCTGTGCCTAGGAGATCATTAAAAACAGATCACATGTGAAAGGCCGTATCTTGTTTCCACTTAAGGTAATAGTTCTGACTTCTAGCCAATATCTTCTTCTATTCTCTGTTTCTGTAAAACTCCCTGGTGTCAGATTGCTCCCCCTCAATCAGAACAAAATGTTCTCACTCATGCATTTATGTAACTGTTCCCCTTGTAACTGAAATCCTGTGTTCTCCGGATCGCAACATTGCATTGGGTCTGTGTGAGCCAGACATATATAATACATGCAAACAGGTTAATTTGCAAAGAGAGAGGGTATGTGGGCTAAACATACATGACCGCGAGTTGGGCTGCTGCCTTAGTGTGTAAATATAACATGTGTGTCACACACACTGAAATAGCGTCACTCTTCTTGCTTTTGACAGCCTGTTTGTCTCTCCGCCTGTCTTTTTGTAATAACTGCAGACAGAAATGTTAATAATTTCACTGATGAGGACTGACATGCCTCTTCACTGCTAAAAACGACCTAAGTCTCCAGCGTTTTTCCACTTCGCTTTCCTTATTTTCCTTGCTGATTTTAAAGACACCCCATCCCCCATTTTACTCCTCCCCGTTCTTCCTCCTCCCGCTTCCCGGCACCATCCCTGAATTTACTACCATCCCCCCTGTTAAGTATCCTCTTCCCTGACCTACGGCAAAATAATGAGATGCTAAAAGTCAAGAACTACGTATGTGATGCTTGAATACACAGTCTTTACTCCAAGCACATTAATGCACCTGCTGCCAAGTAAGTCTTGCTGAGGCAGCATTATCACATATTTTTACAATTAGGCCTGGCTCGCAGTTGGCGGTCCAATTCATCCCAAAGGTGTTCGATGAGGTTGAGGTCAGGGCTCTGTGCAGGCCAGTCAAGTTCTTCCACACCAATCTCGACAAACCATTTCTGTATGGACCTCGCATTGTGCACGGGGGTATTGTCATGCTGAAACAGGAAAGGGCCTTCCCCAAACTGTTGCCACAAAGTTGGAAGCATAGAATTGTCTAGAATGTCATTTTATGCGGTAACATTAAAGATTTCCCTTCATTGGAACTACGGGGCCTAGCCCAAACCATTATTCCTCCTCCATCCAACTTTACAGTTGGCACTAACTATGCAATCCAGCAGGTAGCGTTCTCCTGGCATCCGCCAAACCCAGATTAAGGTGGCATCCTATGACGGTGCCACGTTGAAAGTCACTGAGCCCTTCAATAAGGCCATTCTACTGCCAATGTTTGTCTATGGAAATGTCAATGCTGTGGGCTTGATTTTATGCACCTGTCAGCAATGGGTGTGGCTGAAATAGGCAAATCCATTAATTTGAAGTGGTGTCCACGTAGGTTTGTATATACAGGTTAGAAACTCACAGAGCTCAGGTGTGTGCCAGGACTCAGGTGTGACTGACAGCCCACTGTTCCTGTTGGAGCGAGTCAAACCACTTTTCAGGAACACAGACAGACAGGACACAAGTACAGGCCACTGACTGACTGATTCACCTACATACAGTATGAGCATGGGGAAAACAAACTACTCTGGTTGGTGAGAGGGTATTCATTTGGCAGTGTGGTTTATTGGACCAGATTGCTACGTTCTCACCTTACTTGGCTCCCATTCCCTAAATACACATCAAGCAATACAAATAAATGTATGTTCTTATGCTGGTTTCGTAACAACATATTATACGTAAAAAGGATCTGGACTAATCAACAAAGTGCTTGTTTAAAAGGAATTATTGATTAGATGAGGTTTCTTAAATCCTGTTGCTGTTACTTGGGAGGATTGTAGGCTTGAATGTCTAGAATGTCTCTGTAAGTCAAATCTGCCCTTTGGACGTCAGCGTGTTCAAGCCTCTTTCTGGACTATGTCTAATTCCCTTCCACGTGCATAACTTCATCAATTATGTCTAATTTGATATTCTGGTTTGGCTTCAAGTGAGGACAGCATCTGATGTGCAATGTCCTATGAAGTCCTACTCCTACATGATCATGCTCACACCATAACTGTACCTTCATTTTGATTACAGCGTCACTGTGGAAAGACGTGGTAATACTCTGACTCCTATTTGTACAACATCTTATATAAATATATACATGCCACCCAAAGTGACTTTTTATGAAATGACCAGATAAATTGTTACACCCCTTTGTCACAGGCTTTTCTCTCTCTCTCTCTCTCTCTCTCTCTCTCTCTCTCTCTCTCTCTCTCTCTCTCTCTCTCTCTCTCTCTCTCTCTCTCTCTCTCTCTCTCTCTCTCTCTCTCTCTCTCTCTCTCTCTCTCTCTCTCTCTCTCTCTCTCTCTCTCTCTCTCTCTCTCTCTCTCTCTCTCTCTCTCTCTCTCTCTCTCTCTCTCTCTCTCTCTCTCTCTCTCTCTCTCTCTCTCTCTCTCTCTCCTCCTCCTCCTCTCCCTCGGTCTCTCTCCTCCTCTGTCTACCCATAAGAGACAGGCCTAGCTTTGTTAACCTCTGCTGAGTACTTTCTCTAGTCTACACACTGATTGTGTCCCAAATGGCACCCTATTAGTTCACTACTTTTGACCAGAGCCCTATAAGCCCTGGTCAAAAGTATAGGGTAAAGTAGTGCACTACATAGGGAAAAGGATGCCATTTGGGACACAAACAGTGTCTTCAGCTTTAGTGAACTGTAGCCATAGCCAGTTACATAACTCTTCCTCCCACTCTGGTGTTGTGGTGTTGCCAACTCACCTCCTCCTTGCTCCATGTGAGACTGATGATGGTTTGCGCCTCAGAGGCGTCCTGATAAGACAGGGGCTGTGTCCCAAATGACATCATATTACCTATGTAGTGCAAAAGTAGTGCACTATGTAGGGAATAGGGTGCCAGTTTGGATGCAAGCCAGGGAGCAGGAGAGTGCCACGCTTTTGTTCTCCGGCTCGTTCCCATGCGCCGTAGCCTGTGAACATCAAGATTAGGCGGTACTCAGGCCAAAATGATCAGCAGCCTCTCTGCCAACGTGCCTGCATACTGATGAATACACACACACAATCAACAATGCATTTTGTATTCATCAAGGCATAATATTCTCTCAAATTGGAAACCCACGCTTTATCTGTCGAAATCCATGCAAGTTTCACAACTTCCACCAAACCACACAGTAACTTGAATATGTGGTTATCATCATTAATAGTTGATGGAAGACAAGACGTTGGTACGGGAGGTTAGGCATGCTTCTGCCCCCCACTAATGTCTTGAGGATACTGTTCTCTGTGCTTTAGAAAATGAGAATGTGTCCCAAATGGCACCCTAGTATTCTCTAGTGCACTACTTTTGACCAGATGCCCATAGGGTAGTGCAGGGCTGCCCATCCCTCTTCCTTGAGGTCTACCATCCTGTGGGTTTTCAGTACAACCCTAATTTAACCTTTCATTGCTACTAACCCCGGATCCGGGAGCACCCCCCACCCCCCACACACTGATTAGCATAGATAGCATAGCTTCAGAAGTAGATAGTAGCATCTAAATATCATTAAATCACAAGTCCAAGACACCAGATGAAAGATACAGATCTTGTGAATAAAGCCACCATTTCAGATTTTTAAAATGTTTTACAGGGAAGACAAAATATGTAAATCTATTAGCTAAACACGTTAGCAAAATACACCACTATTCTAACTCCATCAGTTTCTTACTCCTTCAGGTGCTATCACCAATTCGGCTCAACTAAGATATTGATAGCCAATAACCTATAAAAAAAAACATCAGATGACAGTCTGATAACATATTCATGGTATAGGATAGTTTTTGTTAGAAAAAAGTGCATATTTCAGGTAGAAATCACAGTTTACAATTGCACCGACCATCACAAATCCACTAGAATTACTAGATAGAGCAACGTGTATGACCAATTTACTCATCATAAAACATTTCATAAAAATAGACAAAGCATAGCAATGGAAAGACCCAGTTCTTGTGATTTCAGACCATATTTCAGATTTTCTAAGCGTTTTTCAGCGAAAACACAATAAATCGATAAGTTAGCATACTACATGTTCCAACGTTACCAGAGCATCGATTCCAGCCAAAGAGCGCTATAACGTAACCACCGCCAAAAGATATTAATTTTTTCACTAACCTTCTCAGAATTCTTCCGATGACACTCCTGTAACATCATTTTACAACATACATATACAGTTTGTTCGAAAAGGTGCATATTTAGCCATACAAAACCGTGGTTACACAATGAAAATACTAGGAAATCAAGCCTCAATATGTCTGACGTCATCTATCAGAGTGATCTAGTTTAATTAAAAGCTAATCATATACTTGACTAAAAAATACAGGGTTGACAGGAATCGAAAGACAAATTAGTTCTTAATGCAACCGCTGATTTACATTTTTAAAATTATCCTTACTTTTCAATACAGGGTTGGCCAAGTGAAGCTATACCAAACAAAATGGCGATATATGCGTTTAAAATATTTCGACAGAAACACGGTTTATCATATTAAATATTGCTTACTTTGAGCTGATCTTCCATCATATTCTTGGGCAATGTATCCTTTCTATGTTATAAACGTCTTTTGGTCGATAGATGTCCTCTGTCCTTCGAAATGTCCATCACCAACGACCGACACTCTAAAACGTGTCCAAACTTTCAGAGTGCACGACAAAGAAATTCCTCAAAATCGCACTAAACGGATATAAATTGATATAAAACGGTTAAAATTCACTACATTATGATGTTTTTAACAACTATAACGACTGAAAACATGACCGGAGAAATACTGCTGGTTAGAAAACGATTTGGAACGAGGCAGGTCCGATGGCCTTCACGCTTGAGGCGCACGTTGAGAAAGGGGGGTCTCTGTACATTTTTGTCATTTATAATGGCTGTGAACGTCCCATCGACTTCATTGAAAACGTGATGACGTACAGACACCCAGAGGAAGACGTAGGCAGTGTCGGTTTCTTCATAGCATTCACTGTGGCCTTATAAACAGACCCCAGATCAGAGGTAAAAATTTCTGAAATCTGAACCCTGTCATGAAAAGTGCTGTAGAAATTGTTCTGTACCACTCAGAGACAAAATTTCAACTCCTATAGAAACTATAGACTGTTTTCTATCCAATAATAACAATAATATGCATATTGTACGATCAAGAATTTAGCACGAGGCAGTTTAATTTGGAGACACAAATATGCTAATGCGGAACAGCACCCCCTATAGTTGCAAGAAGTTAACACACCTGATTCTACTAATTAGCTGCTCAACAAGACCTTGACTAGCTGAATCAGATACGCTAAATTAGGGTTGGACTGAAAACCTACAGGACAGTAGATCGCCAGGAAGAGGGTTGGGCAGCCCTGGGGTAGTGCAACAAGTAGAGCACTATCTTGTCAAGAGGGTTCCACTTAGGACTCATCCCACGAGTGTCAACATGTTGGCTAAGAGCTTGTTTGTCATAATCATTACAATTATCATCCAGATCTTCTAAAAGCAACACAGACTGCTCCAAGAAATGCTTTCAATGGTTATTGGATATGATCGTAAAATGCTTTCAATGGTCATTGGACATGATAATGAAAGAGAAAAACATGTTGCTGTTAGTACACCTCTGTCCCCTAAGGTCATGTGCCCAAGATTCAATATGGATCTAAAACAGAGGTGTAACACAGTGTTTGCTCAACCATTACCCCAACACTATTGGAGAAAAACATCTTATTTCAAGATTGGAGGAGATTAACAACATGGAGTCATAGTACTTAGTACTGTATGTTCCTCTTATACTGCAATGTAATCTATTTCTGGTTTTAAATGGTCCAGTACTAGTAAGATAAGTGGCAGTGTGTGTAGATGTAGGTTGAGCGTTTACCTAACTGCATGTTTTGGCCATATATTCTGTACCCCATAACCCCCCATTTCTAAACAGCTCTTGCAGAAGTGGAGCAGTGTGGAAAATTCCATTTCCAGGATGTGTATGTTCTCAATTAAGGCCCAGTCTCCTTGACTGCAGAATTCAAGAACCAGCCCTAGCTAGGATGACTTGGCACTTTTTCGGTGAGCTATATATTCCAGTATAGTTTTTTATTTGTGTGACTCTTTCTAACCCTATTTAAAAACTTCAACATTAGAGTTAAGACATTTTTGTATCATCACAAGACCCGTACAATCCTGAAATTAAATTGACCTTATTCTGTTACAATAAATGCACAACAAAAAAAGTCAGTACATGCAAACCAGCATGACCCAAAAAACAGAACCAAACAAGCCTGACTAAAACTAGCTAGCTGGACCAAAACAACTAGCATCAAAGCAAACTAGCTGGTGACTTAAAGGAATAATCCACAAAAATAATACTGTATATATATATACACACACACAGTACCAGTCAAAAGTGTGGACACACCTACTCATTAAAGGGTTTTTCTTTATTTATACTATTTTCTACATTGTAGAATAATAGTGAAGACATAAAAAATATGAAATAACACATATGGAATCATGACAGCTTTGCACACTCTTGGCATTCTCTCAACAAGCTAGGAGCAACAACGGCTCAGCCGTGAAGTGGTAGGCCACACAAACTCACAGAATGGGACCGCCGAGTGTTGAAGCACGTAGCGCATAAAAATCATCTGTACTTGTATGCAACTGTAAGGGGTGCGTATCTGGTGGCAGGGAAGTCAGACGCAGGAGAGCAGAACTTGGTAATAGCCGGAGCAGTTAAATAGTAAAACCAACGGCATAAGAAATACAAAGTATGGGCACAATAACCCGACGCGCACCAGTCAAACAAAATGTGCATTTACAATAAACAATACCACATAAAGACATGGGGGGAACAGAGGGTTAAATACACAACACATAATGAGGGAAATGAGAACCAGGTGTGTGGGAAAACGAGACAAAACAAATGGAAAATAAAAAATGGATCGGCGATGGCTAGAAGAGCGGCGACGTCGACCGACGAACACCGCCCGAACAAGGAGAGGTATCGACTTCGGCCATAGTCATGACAGTACCCCCCCTTGACGCGCGGCCCCAGCTGCGCGTCGACACCGACCTCGGGGACGACCCGGAGGGCGAGTTGCAGGGTGATCCGAACGGAGACGGTGGAACTCTCGCAGCATGGAAGGATCCAACATGTCCTCCACCGGAACCCAGCATCTCTCCTCCGGACCATACCAATCCCAGTCCACGAGGTACTGAAGGTCCCTCGCACGACGTCTCGAATCCAGTATGGAACGAACAGAGTGCGCCGGGGCCCCCTCGATGTCCAGAGGGGGCGGAGGAACCTCCCACACCTCACACTTCTGGAGCGGGCCAGCCACCACCTGCCTGAGGAGAGACACATGGAACGAGGGGTTAATGCGGTAATCGGGTGGAAGCTGTAACCTGTAACAAACCTTGTTCACTCTCCTCAGGACTTTAAATGGCCCCACAAACCGCAGACCCAGCTTCCGACAGGGCAGGCGGAGGGGCAGGTTCGGGGTCGAGAGCCAGACCCGGTCCCCCGGTGCGAACACCAGGAACTCACTGCGGTGACGGTCTGCGCCAACTTTCTGGCGCAGCACGGCGCACTGAAGGTGAACATGGGTGGCGTCCCATGTTTCCTCCGCGCGCCGGAACCAGTCGTCCACCCTAGGAGACTCGGTTTGACTCTGATGCCAAGGAGCCAGAACCCGGCTGATACCCCAATACACACTGGAAGGGGGAGAGGTTAGTGGAGGAGTGGCGGAGCGAGTTCTGGGCCATCTCTGCCCAGGGCACGAACGCTGCCCACTCCCCCGGCCGGTCCTGGCAATAGGACCTCAGAAACCTACCCACATCCTGGTTAACTCTCTCCACAAAAACCTGAGGTAAGGCTGATCAAGACCCCCGGACGTTCCATGA
Organism: Salvelinus alpinus; assembly: GCF_045679555.1. Taxonomy (NCBI): domain Eukaryota; kingdom Metazoa; phylum Chordata; class Actinopteri; order Salmoniformes; family Salmonidae; genus Salvelinus; species Salvelinus alpinus. The sequence continues at coordinate 36,081,023 of NC_092091.1, read as the reverse complement.
ACGCCCTCCAGACCCTCGGAGTGAACTGGGGACCCCGATCAGACACTATATCCTCAGGCACCCCGTAGTGCCGGAAGACGTGCGTAAACAAGGCCTCCGCAGTCTGTAGGGCCATAGGGAGACCGGGCAGAGGAAGGAGACGGCAGGACTTAGAGAAATGATCCACAACAACCAGGATCGCAGTGTTTCCCTGTGATGGCGGAAGATCAGTCAGGAAATTGATCGACAGGTGCGACCATGGCCGTTGTGGAACGGGTAAGGGGTGTAGCTTACCTCTGGGCAGGTGCCTCGGAGCCTTGCACTGGGCACACACCGAGCAGGAGGAAACATAAACCCTCACGTCCTTAGCCAAAGTGGGCCACCAGTACTTCCCAGTCAGACAGCGCACCGTCCGACCAATGCCTGGTTGACCAGAGGACGGTGACGTGTGGGCCCAATAGATCAAAAGGTCACGGACAGCAGACAGAACATACAGACGCCCAGCGTGACACTGAGGTGGAGAAGGCTCTGCACGCAACGCCTGCTCAATGTCCGCGTCCAGCTCCCACACTACCGGCGCAACCAAGCAGGAGGCCGGGAGTATGGGGGTGGGATCCATGGGCCGCTCCTCTGTGTCATACAGCTGGGACAGTGCGTCTGCCTTCACATTCTGGGAACCTGGTCTGTAAGAAAGGGTGAACACAAAACGGGTGAAAAACATGGCCCACCTTGCCTGGCGAGGGTTCAGTCTCCTCGCCGCCCAGATGTACTCCAGATTGTGGTGGTCAGTCCAGATGAGAAAAGGGTGTTTAGCCCCCTTAAGCCAATGTCGCCACGCCTTCAGAGCCTTGACGACAGCCAACAGCTCCCGGTCCCCCACGTCATAGTTTCTCTCCGCCGGGCTGAGCTTCCTCGAGAAGAAGGCACAGGGGTGGAGCTTCGGTGGCGTGCCTGAGCGCTAAGAGAGCACGGCTCCTATCCCAGCCTCGGACGTGTCCACCTCCACCATGAATGCCAAAGAGGGATCCGGATGGGCCAGCACGGGAGCCGAGGTAAACAGAGCCCTCAGGTGACCAAAATCCCTGTCCGCCTCAGCCGACCACTGCAAACGCACCGGTCCCCCCTTCAGCAGTGAGGTAATTGGAGCCGCTACCTGACAAAAACCCCGGATAAACCTCCGGTAGTAATTGGCAAACCCTAAAAACCGCTGCACCTCCTTTACCGTGGTGGGAGTCGGCCAATTACGCATGGCTGAAATGCGGTCCCTCTCCATCTCCACCCCCGAGGTGGAAATGCGGTACCCTAGGAAGGAGACGGACTGTTGAAAGAACAGGCATTTCTCAGCCTTGGCGTACAGGTCATGCTCCAACAGTCGACCAAGCACCTTGCACACCAGGGACACATGCTCGGCGCGTGTAGCGGAGTATATCAGAATGTCATCAATATACACCACTACACCCTGCCCGTGCAGGTCCCTGAAAATCTCGTCTACAAATGCTTGGAAGACTGATGGAGCATTCATCAACCCGTACGGCATGACAAGGTACTCATAATACCCTGAGGCCGTACTGAACACCGTCTTCCACTCATCTCCCTCCCAGGTTGTAAGCACTCCTGAGATTAAGTTTGGTGAATAAGCGCACCCCGTGCATTTATTCAATCGCCGTGGCGATTAGAGGTAGCGGGTAACTGTACCTCACAGTTATCTGATTAAGGCCTCGATAGTCAATACACGGGCGCAAACCTCCCTCCTTCTTCTTCACAAAAAAGAAACTCGAGGAGGCGGGTGAAGTGGAGGACCGAATGTACCCCTCACGCAGGGATTCGGAGACATATGTTTCCATAGCCACCGTCTCCGCCTGTGACAGGGGATACACGTGACTCCTGGGAAGTGCGGCGTCTACCAGGAGATTTATCGCACAATCCCCCCGTCGATGGGGTGGTAATTGAGTCGCCTTCTTTTTGGAGAAGGCGAGAGCCAAATCGGCATACTCGGGGGAATGTGCACGGTGGAGACCTGGTCTGGACTTTCCACCGTAGTAGCACCTATGGAAACCCCTAAGCACCTCCCTGAGCACTCTCGCGATCACCCCGTGAGAGCCCTCCGTTGCCATGAAATAGTGAGTTTTGACAATCTAACCAGGGTAGACCTAGCACCACTGGAAACGCAGGAGAGTCAATGAGAAAGAGACTGATTTTCTCCATGTGACCCCCCTGCGTCACCATGCCCAGAGGAGCGGTGATCTCCCTAATCAACCCTGACCCTAATGGTCGACTATCTAAGGCGTGAACTGGGAAGGGCATTTCCACAGGAACGATGGGGATCCCTAAACTAAAGGCTAATGATCTGTCTATAAAATTCCCAGCCGCGCCTGAATCGACGAGCGCCTTATGCTGGGAATGCGGGGATAATTCAGGAAACGTAACGAACAAAAACATTTGTGCGACAGAGGGCTCTGGGTGAGAATGCTGCCTTCTCACCTAAGGTGACGCCAGAGTGCCCTGTCTGCTGCCTCGACTCCCAGAGGAACCAACCCGGCAACGACCGGCAGTGTGACCTCTGAGGCCACAGATGTTGCACGAGACGGAACCTCTTCCGGTCTCGCTGAGCACAGCATCTCCCAGCTTCATGGGCATTGGAGTGATGGTGCTGGGGGATGGAACCGACAGACCCCGATCTGGACGTCAGCGAGTAGCCAGCAGGTTATCCAGCCGAATGGACAGGTCCACCAGCTGGTCGAAAGTAAGGGTGGTGTCCCTGCAGGCCAACTCTCGACGGACGTTCTCGCGCAAACTGCAGCGATAATGGTCGATCAGGGCCCTGTCGTTCCATTCCGGTCCGGCGGCCAGGGTCCGAAGGTCCAAAGCGAACTCCTGTGCGCTCCTCGTCCCCTGCCGCAGGTGGAATAGACGTTCAGCCGGCGCTCTACCCTCGGGCGGGTGGTCGAAGACTGCCCGGAAGCGGTGGGTGAACTCCTCGAAGTCATCCAACGCCGTATCTCCTTCTCCCCATACGGCGTTATCCCACTCCAGAGCTCTTCCCGAGAGGCAGGAAACGAGGACTGACACCCTCTCCCTTCCCAAGGGAGCCTGGTAAACGGTGCTCAGGTATAGGTACAGCTGTAACAGGAAACCCTGGCACCGTGCCGCCGTCCCATCATACTCCCTGGGAAGGTCGAGATGCATCCCACTGGGACCGGATGCAGGAGGGACGAGTAGTGGTAACCTCGGTTGTGCTAGCGGGAGTGCTGGAGGAACTCTCTGTCTCTCCCAGCGGTCCATGGTCTGCACGTCGCGGTCCATCGTGATGCCAAGATGTTGGGATCATCGTTGCTTGCTCCTGGACGTGCTCCTCTATTCCCATACCAGGGGCACCTGCTCCTGACTCCATGTAGTGGGTGTGGTATTCTGTAAGGGGTGCGTATCTGGTGGCAGGGAAGTCAGACGCAGGAGAGCAGAACTTGGTAATAGCCGGAGCAGTTAAATAGTAAAACCAACGGCATAAGAAATACAAAGTATGGGCACAATAACCCGACGCGCACCAGTCAAACAAAATGTGCACAAGCACTTACAATAAACAATACCACACAAAGACATGGGGGGAACAGAGGGTTAAATACACAACACATAATGAGGGAAATGAGAACCAGGTGTGTGGGAAAACGAGACAAAACAAATGGAAAATAAAAAATGGATCGGCGATGGCTAGAAGAGCGGCAACGTCGACCGCCGAACACCGCCCGAACAAGGAGAGGCATCGACTTCTGCAGAAGTCGTGACAGCAACACTCACTACTGAGTTCTAAACTGCCTCTGGAAGCAATGTCAGCACAAGAACTGTTCGTCGGGAGCTTCATGAAATGGGTTTCCATGGCCGAGCAGCCGCACACAAGCGTAAGATCACCATGCAGAATGCCAAGCGTTGGCTCGCTGGAGTGCGGCTGCTCGGCCATGGAAGCCCATTTCATGAAGCTCCCGACGAACAGTACTTGTGCTGTTCGATGCCAGGAGAACGCTACCTGCCGAATGCATAGTCCCAACAATAAAGTTTGGTGGAGGTGGAATAATGGTCTTGGGCTGTTTTTCATGGGTCGGACTAGGTCCCTTAGTTCCAGTGAAGGGAAATCTTAATGCTGAACATACAATGACTTTCTAGACGGTTCTGTGCTTCCAACTTTGTGGCAACAGTTTGGGGAACGCCCTTTCCTGTTTCAGCATGACAATGTGCCTGTGCACAAAACGAGGTCCATACAGAAATGCTTTGTCGAGATCGGTGTGAAAGAACTTGACCGGCCTGCACAGAGCCCCTGAACTCAACTTTGAGATGAATTGGAACGCTGACAGCGGGCCAGGCCTAATCGCCCAACATCAGTGCCCGACCTCACTAATGCTCTTGTGGCTGAATAGAAGCAAGTCCCCGCAGCAATGTTCCAACATCTAGTGAACTTACATTCACTCCCGGACTGGAGAGCACCTCACACAGACAACGATTTTGTCCCGGTTTTGTCCCAAATGGCATCCTATTCCCTGTATAGTGCACTACAGCACCCATAGACAATGTGGTTGGTTAAGATTAAAGTACTTGTCAGTAGATGGTGTCATGAGAACAGTTCAATCTTATTGATCTAATTAGAGTAAGGCAAAGGGCCTTATTGTCATGACATCCTCAAACGAGACAAAGATGCACTTCATTCTCCCTTCCTCGGGTGTTGAGCAACCTGATCTTGCATGGGAAGTGACATTTCTGGAAAAGTGTAAGCAGTATTGAGAAACCATTTACAGTGAAAATGGCCTAATATCTTCAAAAGATGACAATGTTGTCATCAAAAAGTTTGACATGGTTTCTGGTCAAAAGTAATGCACTAATGTCGTGTTCAAAACAACTCGGAACTCTGAAATCTCCGTCTTCCGACTTCAGTGCGTGCAAAACAGCTGGGAACTCGGACAAAAACGAGCTCCAACTGGGAAAAAGAGTTTTGAACTGTCATCCAACTCGGAATTCAAAGTGGGGAACTTGGGCCTCTTTCTAAAGCTCTGACTTTGCGACCTGAAGATCACTGTCATGATTTGACCTCGTTTTTTCGAGTTCCCTGTCTTGATGTCTTGAAAGCAACATCAATAGGGAATAGGGTGCTATTTGGGACACATCCTATCTCTGTATCTGTTTCCTGAAGCAAATGAATGACAGGGGTCACCTGTTTGAACATGGTCACACACTGATATCCACTTTCCAAAGTAATTTTTCTAAGAATTTGTTCCCAAATAGATGCTGCCCTGGTTCTCTATTTGGTTAACATTTGGGAGAGTTAATTTGTCTCATTATTTAACACTGGTTTATTTATCAGGAACACTTCCAAAATAGCTTGGGGAAATAGGGAAGTAATGGTCAATATTGTTTAAAAGCTTTGAACTGGAAATTAACACCGATGCCCTGTGATATCTAATAGTACTATATAGCCTACTCCAAGTAAGTCAATAGAGGTTCTTTCCTCTATCAAAACAGCATGATTCAGCATAGCATTAGCAGAATGAAAAACAGGAATCATTTCATTTGTACTGTCTCCTGGTCACAACAAGGGACATTTGTTGCATGAAAAAGGGTCAAGTTCTTGTCGGCTGTCAACGTACAGCTTCTTATGAATAGTTCTGAATAAGGACCAAACAGGGGTAAAAAGACCAGCTATTCAACCATGTATCCAGCTGCTTTGCCTCCAGATCAGTACAGTAAAGCTATCCTAGACAAGGGAGGGATGTGTAGGGTTGTAAAACAAAGTGAACAATGAAATGGTCCAGAGAGCATTACAAATGAGATGACTTATGACTTCTATATGCTGCAAACACATCAACCTATCCATGGGAAGACCTTGACAAAGAGCGCAGCCTAGGCTCTCCTCGCTAAAGTTTTAATTGAGTTGTAACTGAGTAGCCTCGTCTCTCTCTCACACAGAAAGTTCAATTACTTAATTGTGTGCATCATAAATGACACCCTATTTCCTATTTAGTGCACTTCTTTGGACCAGGACCTAGGGGACAAGGGCAAGGGTATTTTAGGGTATTTAATTTCAGGCTCCTTGTAAAGGAAAAGGCTAGTCTAGTCCCAGATCTGTTTGTGCAGTTTTGCCAACTGCTATGGTCATTGTCATGCCAAATGCTGCAAAACAACGACCATAGGAGTTGGCTACACAGCACAAAGTCATCTGGAACCAGGCTAAAAGCAATTGTGCATTTTCATGAATAAAATGTATCAATTTATAAATAATTGAAGATAATTTTTTATTCATTCTGATTTTTCCCTAGGTCTTCGGAAAATAATAATATAAAAGCCAAATAAAGATAATATTTTTCATCAATTCTGAGCTGTCCCTAGGTCTTCAGAGAATATTAAGCTGAGAGAATAAATAGATGAGTCAGGGAGACCTCTAGTGGTTATGAGTGTTACTGCCGATTGTTTACCCCGCCTGTTGGACCAACCACAGGGCTTTTGGATTATAACCATAGTGGGAAACTGTACAGAATGGGGGAAAATGTAAATCCACTTCAATCAGTGTAGATGAAGGGGTGGACAGGTTAAAGAAGGATTTTTAAGCCTTGAGACAATTGAGACATGGATTGTGTATGTGTGCCATTCAGAACGTGAATGGGAAAGGCAAAATATTTAAGTGCCTTTGAACAGGGAATGGTAGTAGGTGCCAGGCGCACCGGTTTGATTGTGTCAAGAACTGCAACGCTGCTGGGTTTTTCACGCTCAACAGTTTCCCGTGTGTATCAAGAATGGTCCACCACCCAAAGGACATCCAGTCAACTTGACACAACTGTGGGAAGCATTGGAGTCAACAAGTGCCAGCATCCCTGTGGAACGCTTTTGACACCTTGTAGAGTCCATGCCCGACAAATTGAGGATGTTATGAGGGCAAAAGGGGGTGCAAATCAATATTAGGTAGGTGTTCCTAATATACCGGTAGACTAATTCAAAACAGAGACAATAGGAACCCTGTGAACCATATATTGTAAAGGAAGGAGTGCTATGAAATGCATTGGTCTCATTCTGACCTATTGTGGACTGCAATTTAGTGCGATTGATAAAGGGAAATAACCATGTAGAACAGTGACTAGGGTTGCAAAGTTTCCGGAAATTTTCCATGGGAAGTTGAGCCCGGTAATTTGGGAAATTTTGCTTCAATTCATCAAAAAAGTTAGCTTATAACAGTCAACCTTTTTTGTGAGATACACATAAGGCAATTCTAGGTCTTGTGGCATATTTTGGTTAAACTATCCCCAATTCAATGGAATTGCAACCCTCTCCATGCACAGTGCATTCTTCCATCACATGTACAGCTGATTCTCAAGATCTTACACTAATGAGATGCTATTAAGCATATACTACTACACTGTCTGAGCCAAGGACTACATGCTTTCTGGTAAGTTTTGATTACAATACTGGGTGGGGTGAATATATTTTATTTGACATACATTCTTTTTTGTTAACAAGTAAATAGTAGCCTACATCCAAGTGGGTTTAATTAATTTCTAACTTGTTAACAATTTCTGCTAGTTCGTTTTTGCAACCATGTGGGTTTTAGTTTACTTGAACCTGCTAACTGATGAGTGTTAATTCACCTGTTTCCATACATGTTTCATTTTAAAACATTTATCTTAAAAAGGAGTCGCTTAATCTAACTGCTTAACTATTTATTTGTACATGGAATTGTATTTGTTTTTTTTACACATTTTTTCTAATCTTTAAAGGAAAATTCCACGGGCACTATCTGATGTGTGGAGACATTTCACTGCAGCTAATGTATAATGAAAAGCTGTGTACATTTGCAAATACTGTGCCAAATCATATGTGAAGAATGCAAAAAAGAGGCAGAATCATCTGGTCAAGAGCATAAAGTTCCCTCAGCGTTCACAACAAGCAACCTCTGACAAAAGTCCCTCTACTTCTATTCGAGGTGAAAATTATGAATCAGACACCTTATCGATAGCAACAGCTCATGGTCCTCCTGGAATCAGAAGTTTTTTTTACTCAATGGAGGAACGTAGTCAGAGAAATGCTGATGAATGTCTTGCTCGAGCTGTGTATGCAACTGGTTCACCTCTGATGCTCACAGGCAATGTGTATTGGAAGAGATTTCTGAATGTTCTTCACCCAGCATACACCCCTCCAACCAGACATGCTTTACCTACCCATTTGCTGGATACAGAGTTCAACTGAGTTCAAGGGAAGGTCAAGCAATTCATAGAGAAAGCAGACTGTATTGCAATCATCTCTGATGGGTGGTCGAATGTTCGTGGGCAGGGAATAATTAACTACATCATCTCCACCCCTCAACCAGTATTCTACAAGAGCACAGACACAATGGACAACATGCACACCGGTCTCTACATTTATATTTTTATTTTATTTTTATTTCACCTTTATTTAACCAGGTAGGTCGCAATGGTGGGTAGTGTATGGGGCTTTGGTGACAAAACGGATGGCACTGTGATAGACTGCATCCAGTTTGTTGAGTAGAGATGGAGGCTATTTTATAGATGACATCACCGAAGTCAAGGATCGGTAGGATGGTCAGTTTTACGAGGGTATGTTTGGCAGCATGAGTGAAGGATGCTTTGTTGCGATATAGGAAGCCGATTCTAGATTTAATTTTGGATTGGAGATGCTTAATGTGAGTCTGGAAGGAGAGTTTACAGTCTAACCAGACACCTAGGTATTTGTAGTTGTCCACGTACTCTAAGTCAGAGCCGTCCAGAGTAGTGATGCTAGACAGGCGAGCAGGTGCGGGCAGTGATCGGTTGAATAGCATGCATTTAGTTTTACTTGCATTTAAGAGCAGTTGGAGGCCACAGAAGGAGAGTTGTATGGCATTGAAGCTCGTCTGGAGGTTAGTTAACAGTGTCCAAAGAGGGGCCAGAAGTATACAGAATGGTGTCGTCTGCGTAGAGGTGTATCAGAGAATCACCAGCAGCAAGAGCAAGATCAATGATGTATACAGAGAAGAGAGTCGGCCCGAGGATTGAACCCTGTGGCACCCCCATAGAGAATGCCAGAGGTCCGGAGAACAGGCCCTCCGATTTGACACACTGAACTCTATTAGAGAAGTAGTTGGTAAACCAGGCGAGGCAATCATTTGAGAAACCAAGGCTGTCGAGTCTGCCAATAAGAATGTGGTGATTGACAGAGTCGAAAGCCTTGGCCATGGTCGATGAATACGGCTGCGCAGTAATGTCTCTTATCGATGGCGGTTATGATGTTGTTTAGGATCTTGAGCGTGGCTGACGTGCACCCATGACCAGCTCTGAAACCAGATTGCATAGCGGAGAAGGTACGGTGGGATTCTAAATGGTCGGTAATCTGTTTGTTAACTTGGCTTTCGAAGACCTTAGAAAGACAGGGTAGGATAGATATAGGTCTGTAGCAGTTTGGGTCTAGAGTGTCACCCCCTTTGAAGAGGGGGATGACCGCGGCAGCTTTCCAATATTTGGGAATCTCGGACGATACGAAAGAGAGGTTGAACAGGCTAGTAATAGGGGTTGCAACAATTTCGGCAGATAATTTTAGAAAGAGAGGGTCCAGATTGTCTAGCCCGGCTAATTTGTAGGGGTCCAGATTTTGCAGCTCTTTCAGAACATCAGCTATGGAGAAATGGTGGGGGCTTTGGCGGGTTGCTGTGGAGGGTGCCGGGCAGTTGACCGGGGTAGGGGTAGCCAGGTGGAAAGCATGGCCAGCCGTAGAGAAATGCTTATTGAAATTCTCAATTATAGTGGATTTATCGGTGGTGACAGTGTTTCCTAGCCTCAGAGCAGTGGGCAGCTGGGTGGAGGTGCTCTTATTCTCCATGGACTTTACAGTGTCCCAGAACTTTTTTGAGTTAGTACTACAGGATGCAAATTTCTGTTTGAAAAAGATAGCCTTAGCTTTCCTAACTGCCTGTGTATATTTGTTCCTAACTTCCCTGAAAAGTTGCATATCACGGGGGCTATTCGATGCTAATGCAGAACGCCACAGGATGTTTTTGTGCTGGTCAAGGGCAGACAGGTCTGGAGTGAACAAGGGACTATATCTATTCCAAGTTAATTTTTTTTGAATGGGGCATGCTTATTTAAGATGGCGAGGAAAGCACTTTTAAAGACTAGCCAGGCATCATCTACTGACGGAATGAGGTCAATGTCATTCCAGGATACCCCGGCCAGGTCTATTAGAAAGGCCTGCTCGCAGAAGTGTTTAGGGAGCGTTTGACAGTGATGAGGGGTGGTCGTTTGGTCGCAGACACATTACGGATGCAGGCAATGAGGCAGTCATCTCTGAGATCTTGATTGAAAACAGCAGAGGTGTATTTGGAGGGCGAGTTAGTTAGGATGACATCTATGAGGGTGCCCGTGTTTACTGATTTGGAGTTGTTCCTGGTAGGTTCATTGATCATTTGTGTGAGATTGAGGGCATCAAGCTTAGATTGTAGGATGGCCGGGGTGTTAAGCCTGTCCCAGTTTAGTTCACCTAGTAGCACGAGCTCAGAAAATAGATGGGGGGCAATCAATTCACATATGGTATCGAGGGCACAGCTGGGGGCAGAGGGAGGTCTATAGCAGGCGGCAACAGTGAGAGACTTGTTTCTGGAAAGGTGAATTTTTAGAAGTAGAAGCTCGAATTGTTTGGGTACAGACTTGGATAGTAATACAGAACTCTGCAGGCTATCTTTGCAGTAGATTGCAACACCGCCCCCTTTGGCAGTTCTATCTTGGCGGGAAATGTTATAGTTAGCGATGGAGATTTCAGGGTTTTTGGTGGTTTTCCTAAGCCAGGATTCAGACACGGCTAAGACATCCGGGTTGGCAGAGTGTGCTAAAGCAGTGAGTAAAACAAACTTAGGGAGTAGGCTTCTAATGTTAACATGCATGAAACCAAGGCTTTTACGGTTACAGAAGTCAACAAATGAGAGCACCTGGGGAGTGGGAGTGGGGCTAGGAACTGCAGGACCTGGACTAACCTCTACATCACCAGAGAAACAGAGGAGAAGTAGGATAAGGGTACGGCTAAATGCTATACGAACTGGCCGTCTAGCACGTTCGGAACAGAGAGTAAAAGGAGCAGGTTTCTGGGCACGATAGCATAGATTCAAGACATAGTGTACAGACAAAGGTTAGGTAGGATGTGAGTACATTGGAGGTAAACCTAGGCATTGAGTAATGATGAGAGAGATATAGTCTCTAGAGACGTTTAAACCAGGTGATATCATCGCATATGTAGGAGGTGGAACAACATGGTTGGTTAAGGCATATTGAGCAGAGGCTCTACAGTGAAATAAGACAGTAATCACTAACCAGGACAGTAATGGACGAGGCATATTGATATTAGAGAGAGGCATGCGTAGCCAAGTGATCGTATGGGTCCAGTGAGTGGTTGGGCTGACTGGGGTCACGGCGATTCAGTCAGTTAGCAGGCCAATGCTAACAAGCTAACAGTTAGTAGGCCGGGGCTAAACAAGCTAGTAGTTAGCAAACCGGGGCTGGCAAGCTAGCAGTTAGCAGACCGGGGCTGGCAAGCTAGCAGTTAGCAGACCGGGGCAGGCAAATTAGCAGTTAGCAGACTGTGGCAAGCAAGATAGCAGTTAGCAGACCAGTGCTAGCAAGTTAGCCTTTGGGGGACGTCACGATGGGGGTAAGTCTGTTCTTGCCTCTTCGTGCGGTGACGTTGATAGACCAGTTGTGGAATTAGTAGGGTTCCAGGTAGCTCTAGGTAGTTAGCAGGCCTAGCAGGTTAGCAGAATGGGCCTTCAGCGGGCGTCGCGCCTGAGGGGCCTGTTGGAATCCTCGGGCAGATTATGTCGGTATTCCAGTCGTAGAGGATCGGCGGGGTTCCGTGCCCCGTACCGGCAGTAGAAGGGGTCCGGATATTGTAGCCCAGGAGTGGGCTTCACTGGTAGCACAGGAGCCCTGGCTGGGCTAGCTTCAGGCTAATTGGTGCTTGCTCTGGGATGGAATGCTAGCCAGGGGTGGTCACCTCGGATTGCGGTTAGCTAGTTGCGAAGATCCAGATGAAAATGTTCAGAGTTTGCGGTAGGAATCCGGGGATATGGAGAGAAATAGGTCCGTTATGCTCTGGTTTGAGTCATGTTGTTCGAACTGGCAGGAGCTTTCCGAGCTAAAGGTTAGCTGATGACCGCTAGCAATGGTTTGCTAACTGATAGCTGGTAGGTAGTTAGCTGGCTATCTTCAGTTGAGGGATTCCTGATCCGAAGTAAATAGAAATACTTTAGAAAAAAGCAGATCCACGCCACATTGGGTGAGGCGGGTTGCAGGAGAGTATTTAGAAGTTGAGGTTTAGGAAAATATTTTTAAAAGATATGCGAAGAAAAATATGTAAAAAGATATATACAAGGGACACGACAGGACAAAGACAAAGACATTGCAGATGAGCTGAAGGCAGTCATCAATGACCTTGGACCACAGAAGGTATTTTCACTAGTGACAGACAATTCTGCGAACATGAAGGCTGCTTGGTCTAAAGTGGAGGAGTCCTACCCTCACATCACACCCATTGGCTGTGCTGCCCATGCATTGAATCGGCTCCTCAAGGACATCATGGCACTGAAAACAATGGATACACTCTACAAGAGAGCCAAGGAAATGGTTAGGTATGTGAAGGGTCATCAAGTTATAGCAGCAATCTACCTCACCAAGCAAATTGAGAAGAATTAGAGCACCACATTGAAGCTGCCCAGCAACACCCGTTGGGGTGGTGTTGTCCTCATGTTTGACAGTCTCCTGGAGGGGAAGGAGTCTCTCCAATAAATGGCCATATCACAGTCTGCCGATATGGACAGCTCCATCAAGAGGATCCTCCTGGATGATGTATTTTGGGAGAGAGTGGTAATCAGCCTGAAACTCCTGAAACCTATAGCAGTGGCCATTGCATGGATTGAGATAGACAATGCCATCCTGTCTGATGTACAGACTCTGCTAGCAGATGCAAGAGAAGAAATCCGTACTGCCCTGCCCACTTCACTGTTGCTCCAAGTAGAGGGAACTGCAGTTCTGAAATACATCAAAAAGCGTGAAGACTTCTGCCTGAAGCCCATACACACCGCAGCGTACATGTTGGACCCCAAATATGCTGGCAAGAGCATTCTGTCTGGTGCAGAGATCATCAAGGCCTATGGTGTCATCACTTCCATGTCTCGCCACCTTGGCCTGGATGAGGGCAAGGTTCTTGGCAGTCTGGCGAAGTACACTTCCAAGCAAGGTGTTTGGGATGGAGATGCAATATGGCAGTCGTGCCAATATATCTCATCAGCCACCTGGTGGAAGGGACTTTGTGGATCTGAGGCTCTTTCCCCTGTTGCCTCCATCATCCTCCAAATCCCACCAACATCAGCCTCAGAGTGCAACTGGTCCTTGTTTGGGAACACACACACCAAAGCATGTAACAGGCTGACCAATACAAAGGTTGAAAAATTGGTGGCCATCCGGGCAAATTTGAGTTTTTTTGAGCCTGACAGAGCCATCCTCAACAAGGTTGGAAAGTGACAGTGAAGATGATGTCTGATATTCAAGAGGTGGACATTGAGGAGGTCCAGGGAGAAGACATGGAAGCCTGAGAGGAAGACAACCAAAGCTTTAGTTTCTAGACTATCATTTTACAGATGTATGTTGAAAACGTTATTGGGAGACGCAATGGATCATTGGGGATCATTCAATATTCCCTTTCTTTTGTTGTTCTGTGAAATCATCCCATGTGAAGAGTCAACTCATTTAATGAAAGTTCAATTCGTAACAAAAAAAAAAATTATATCCGAAGAATTTAATCATTTGCAATTATGTCTACTTATGATAAAGTAAAATATGTATGTTTCTGTCTCCATATGATATGGTAAATATATCCAATGCAAAAAACATCTACATTTAAATTCTATTAATATTAATTTGCATATATTTCCGTTAATTCCAATATATTCCCGTTAATTCCCACGGAAGGTTTCCACCTCTGAATATTCCCCAAAATGTGCAACTCTAGTTGTGACATTAATCATTGTGCAAAATAAATAACCAACTTATTACTCATATTTTTCAAAGGGTTTTCAAACAGTTTGACTGTTGACCCTTTATTTTTTATAATATATGCAGTTGACCAATTATGTATTTTTTTATGCAGATCATGCACAATTCTGCTGTGTAATTCAGATTGCTGAGTAACTCGTTCCTTATGAAATAAATCCACATGGTGGCAGTCTGTACCAAGGCTGGGCTGCAAGTGTTGCTTACTCTCGCTGTCCTCATTCATTACTAACTGTAGCCGGAAAACACATGTGGAGCAGGGAGTGCTGTGAGGTCTTGAATCAGCATTACACAGCAGCCTGGTGGTTACATCAGGCACTTACACTAGAAAGTAGATTTCTCAGTAGCCTTTCAGTTGTCATGATATGAGATACCTTCAGGGTCCTGGAATAGTCGTATCATTATGAGCAATTCTGACTACTGAAAGGCTACTGACGATCTACTTTCTATGAATTGAAAAAACAAGGTTTCTTTTCAGATCTATTGTTATATATTAATTGAAGTTCACAATATGTCATGGAACTTCACCAAATAGTGAGATAGTTGTTATTCCTATAGGCTGCCAATATGTTGCATGCTTAACCAGAACACTGATGAGACTGATGAAAATAACCATTATTAGTTCCATAGCAATCCTGTTACATAATAGAACCAGTGACTAAAGGGTTATTGTCTTCAGCTTCAGTGTCTTCTATGTACTTACTGGTGCTAATTCAGTAAAAGTGAAAACAAGCTTTGTGAGTGCATCACTAATGGAACCCTATTCATACACTCTTAGAAAAAATGTGCTAGAACCTAAAAGGGTTCTTTGGCTGTCCCCATAGGAGAAACCTTTGAAGAACTAGTTTTGGTTCCAGGTAGAACCCTTTCCACAAAAGGTTCTACATGGAACCAAAACGGTTATCCTATGGGGACAGCTGAATAACCCTTTTGGAAGAATGTATGGGTCTTGGTCAAAACTGAACAGAGTGTAATTTGTGACACAACCTTGGAATTGCACTTCCAAAATGTTAGAGTAAACTCGACTGTTACGCACGCCTCTAAGAAGAGGGAACGCAACATCCTGCTACAACTCAACTCCCCGTGAAGTGAAAGAGGTATGGACTGTAAGTGTGAGAAAGGATGACAAAAAGGCAGAATTGACCGTTTACTAGGATTTTATTCCTTTACACGGTAATATGGGGAAAAGGGGCTGGACGGAACCAAAGCAAAGAAATTAAATATCAAAGGTTCCCCTCTCCTATCTAACCTGCCTACCCACTACTTACCTAATTTAGCACCGCCTGGTGCGCTAACCAAAATACAGGGGGTGGTCCACCCAGGTCTTACCTAGTGTGCCTAGACAGTGAATATACTACGGGTATATGTATGCCCACGGGTCTCTTGCCTAAGCACTCCCTAGGTGCCTTCCCCTTCCCCCCTGGGAACAAATGAAACAGAATATCAAACAATATCTCAAACAAACTAAGAAACAAAGGACATAAAATAAGCTCTGAGTAACAATCTCACACAGAACATACCAACTGCTCCCAGCAACAACTAACACAGTACATACCAACGACCAACATGCTATAACCCTCAGCCATCAACCTCCTCTCTCATCAATGATCTATATCACATTCAATCTCTCCAGCAATGATCTCAGCCTGCCTATGATCTCTCCCTTCTGAACAACAGAACACTGGCTTTTATAGCTTCAGAAGGCATTGGTAATTAGAGACAGCTGCGTCATGACGAGGGGGCGGGGTCAGCTCTCCAGTCATCAATTGGGGCCGACCAATCAGCTGCTTGGGGAGAATTTCAGGAAGCCATCATCCTGAAACACACTCAAATACAAACTACAACACAGAAACTGGGGAACGTAATATCGACACATTCAATACCGCATTTCACACTCTTGCCTGCATGCATCTAGCTTATCTAGGGTGTAATCATTAGTCCAACAGTTGCAAACAAGAGTTTATATTGGACAAATTCAGTTATTTTATCCCTGTTTCGTTTGCTTCCGTTTAAGAAACGTTTTTCAACAGAATCGGCAGAATGAATACACCCATGATCATAGCAGCCACGTTCTAGCCTCTATGCACTCTCCTCCTGTCTCACCGTTCCCTTCGTTTGTGGACTTCAATGAACAACACATACTGTAACGTCGTAGTCAACATAGCTAATAGAACTAATGCGTTAGGTTTACAATCAATCAGTAACGTTACAGTGTATAGTCAGTAAGCAGTTACACTGGCTTGCCCAGGTGAACAATAAATTAATAAAACCAAAAGCTTACCTTGACTTGGAAGAGTTCCAGTGTTGTGTTGGATAGTCATAGCCAGCTAGCTAACATAGCATCCCTCTGTTTGAGCAGGGTGTTTGAGTAACTAAACTAGCAAGCTACATTTGCTACATAGCTAAGTAAGAGAAACTGAAAGTGAAAAACAAATGACAAAATCTCACTCTCTCTTGCTTCTTCATTTTTGAAGAAATTAATTTGTTGAAAACTGTTCAACTATTGTTTTTCTCTCTTTGAGTCAACTACTAACCACATATTATGCACTGCTAGCTGTAGCTTATGCTTTCAGTACTAGATTAATTCTCTGATCCTTTGATTGGGTGGACAACATGTCAGTTCATGCTGCAAGAGCTCTGATAGGTTGGAGGACATCCTCCGGAAGTTGTCATAATTACTGTGTAAGGCTACGGAAGGGGGTGATAACCATGAGCCTACTAGGTTTTGTATTGAAGTCAATGTAACAAAAGGAGGATGGAAGCTAGCTGTCCTCCGGCTACACTATGGTGCTACCCTAAAGAGTGCTGTTGAGGCTACTGTAGACCATTGCAAAAAAGTGTTTTAATCAATTATTTGGTGATGTGAAAATATTTTTTATATTTTATCTAAAAAGGATACCTTTTTCAATGTTTTACCATTTTTATTTTTACGAAATTCACTGATGAGGATGGTCCTCACCTTCCTCCTCTGAGGAGCCTCCACTGATATACAGTTGAAGTCGGAAATTTACATACACTTAGGTTGGAATCATTAAAACTCATTTTCCAACCACTCCACAAATGTCTTGTTAACAGACTATAGTTTTGGAAAGTCGGTTAGGACATCTACTTTGTGCATGACACAAGTCATTTTTCCAACAATTGTTTACAGACAGATTATTTCACTTATAATTCACTGTATCACAATTCCAGTGGGTCAGAAGTTGACATACACTAAGTTGACTGCCTTTAAACAGCTTGGAAAATTCCAGAAAATTATGTCATGGCTTTAGAAGTTTCTGATAGGCTAATTGACATAATTTGAGTCAATTGGAGGTGTACTTGTGGATGTATTTCAAGGCCTACCTTCAAACTCAGTGCCTCTTTGCTTGACATCATGGGAAAATCAAAAGAAATCAGCCAAGACCTCAGAAAAAAAATTGTAGACCTCCACATGTCTGTTTCATCCTTGGGAGAAATTTCCAAATGCCTGAAGGTACCACGTTCATCTGTACAAACAATATTACGCAAGTATAAACACCATGGGACCATGCAGCCATCATACCGCTCAGGAAGGAGACGCGTTCTGTCTCCTGGAGATGAACGTACTTTGGTGCAAAAAGTGCAAATCAATCCCAGAACAACAGCAAAAGACCTTGTGAAGATACTGGAGGAAACAGATACAAAAGTATCTATATCCACAGAAAAACAAGGCCTATATCGTCGTAACCTGAAAGGCCACTCAGCAAGGAAGAAGTCACTGCTCCAAAACCGCCATAAAAAAGCCAGACTACAGTTTGCAACAGCACATGGGAACAAAGATCATACTTTTTGGAGAAAAGTCCTCTGGTCTGATGAAACAAAACTTGAACTGTTTGGCCATAATGACCATCGTTATGTTTGGAGGAAAAACGGGGGAGGCTTGCAAACCAAAGAACACCATCCCAACCGTGAAGCACAGGGTGGCAGCATCATGTTGTGGGGGTACTTTGCTGCAGGAGGGATTGGTGCACTTCACAAAATAGATGGCGTCATGAGGCAGGAAAATTATGTGGATATATTGAAGCAACGTCGCAAGACATCAGTCAGGAAGTTAAAGCTTGGTTGCAAATGGGTCTTCCAAATGGACAATGACCCCAAGCATACTTCCAAAGTTGTGGCAAAATGGCTTAAGGACAACAAAGTCAAGGTATTGTAGTGGCCATTACAAAGCCCTGACCTCAATCATATAGAACATTTGTGGGCAGAACTGAAAAAGCGTGTGCGAGCAAGGAGGCCTACAACAAACCTGACTCAGTTACAACAGCTCTGTCAGGAGGAATGGGCCAAAATTCACCCAACTTATTGTGGGAAGCTTGTGGAAGGCTTCCCGCAATGTTTGACCCAAGTTAAACAATTTAATGGCAGTACTACCAAATACTAATTGAGTGTATGTAAACTTCTGACCCACTGGGAATGTGATGAAATGAATAAAAGCTGAAATAAATCATTCTCTACTATTATTGTGACATTTCACATTCCTAAAAAAAGTGGCGTCCTTAACTGACCTAAAACAGGGAATTTTTACGAGGATTAAATTTCAGGAGTTTAAATGTATTTGGCTAAGGTGTATGTAAACTTCCGACTTCAACTGTATATATATACAGTATATATACATATGAGTAAAAATAAAGAAAATCCCTTGAATGAGTAGGTATGTCCAAACTTTTTACTGGTACTAAACTCATCAAAAAAATAAACGTCTTCCCACTCTCAACTGCGTTTATTTTGTGTAAATATTTGTATGAACAAAACAATATTCAACAACTGAGGATTAAACTGAACAAGTTCCACAGACATGTGACTAACAGAATGGAATAATGTGTCCCTGAACAAGGGGGGGGGGGGGTCAAAATCAAAAGTAACAGTCAGTATCTGGTGTGGCCACCAGCTGCACCAGCTGCATCTCCTCCACATGGACTGCACCATATTTGCAGTTCTTGCTGTGAGATGTTACCCCACTCTTCCACCAAGGAACCTGCAAGTTCAAGGACATTTCTGAGGGGAATGGCCCTAGCCCTCACCCTCCGATCCAACAGGTTCCAGACGTGCTCAATGGGATTGAGATCCGGGCTCTTTACTGGCCATGGCAGAACACTGACATTTCTGTCTTGCAGGAAATCACGCACAGAACAAGCAGTATGGCTGGTGGCATTGTCATGCTGGAGGGTCATGTCAGAATGCGCCTGCGGGAAGGGTACCACATGAGATTGCGTTGAGATTGCCTGCAATGACAACAAGCTCAGTCCGATGATGCTGTGAAACACCGCCCCCGACCATGACGGACCCTCCACCTCCAAATCGATCCCGCTCCAGAGTACAGGTCTCGGTGTAACACCCATTCCTTCGACGATAAACGCAATCCGACCATCACCCCTGGTGAGACAAAACCACGACTCGTCAGAGAAGATCACTTTTTGCCAGTCCTGTCTGGTCCAGCGAATGTGGGTTTGTGCCCATAGGCGACGTTGTTGCCGGTGATGTCTGGTGCGAACAGTCTGAGCACCGATGCAGGGATTGTGCGTTCCTGGTGTAACTCGGGCAGTTGTTGTTGCCATCCTGTACCTGTGCCGCAGGTGTGATGTTTGGATGTACCGATCCTGTTCAGATATTGTTACATGTGGTCTGTCCTGATCAGCTGTCCGTCCTGTCTTCCTGTAGCGCTGTCTTAGGTGTCTCACAGTACGGACATTGCATTTTATTGCCCTGGCCACATCTGCAGTCCTCATGTCTCCTTGCAGCATGCCTAAGGCACGTTCAGGCAGATGAGCAGGGACCCTGGGCATCTTTCTTTTGGTGTTTATCAGAGTCAGTAGAAAGGCCTCTTTCGTGTCCTAAGTTTTCATAACTGTGACCTTAATTGCCTACCGTCTGTAAGCTGTTAGTGTCTTAACAATCGTTCCACAGGTGCATGTTCATTAATTGTTAATGGTTCATTGAACACACATGGGAAACAGTGTTTAAACCCTTTACAATGAAGATCTGTGCAGTTATTTGCATTTTTATGAATTATCTTTGAAAGACAGGGTCCTGAAAAGGGGATGTTTATTTTTTTGCTGAATTTATATATATATATACACAGTACCGGTCAAAAGTTTTGACACACCTACACATTCAAAAGTGTTAAAGAGATTATTCAAAGTAACCACTCTTTGCCTTGATGACAGCTTTGCACACTCTTGGCATTCTCTCAACCAGCTCCTTGACAAGATAAGTGGTGCACTTCTCAGATCACAGGAAGCTGACCGTGTCCGTAGATTGGGAAAGCCTAGTGAGATTAGCTAGGTGGTCTTGGAGGATGAATACATTCATCCTTCAGGACCCATCAGTTAAGCTCTCCTTTTCCAGACGCTGCCTGGAATGGAGAACTTTGAAAGAGCTATTTGACTCCCCAATAGAGTGGTGGGAAATGGTCAAGGCCAGGAGCAAGGGCTATTTTGGGAGAATAGAGCAGAGAAAAGCTAGGGAAATGAGGGCCAGTTTTGAACATCACAACAAGGCCCTAAAACGTCTTAGCCTCCTCCAGCTAGAGGGGTGAGAGCTGGCCAAAACCAAAGAACACATTTCCACACTCTATCGGGAAGAACAGAAGAAGATCCAGCATAAGTCAAAACTCCAGGGGCTGGAGGAGGAGGAGGAGGAGGAGGAGAAATGCACCCGCTTCTTCTTTCGCAGAGCACAGTCAAAGCAAAAACCAGTCCTGTCCATATACAACAACCAAGGGGAGTCTGTGACCAACAGTGAGAACATCCTGGGGGTGGCCCATGACTTCTACGGTAGGCTGTATGACATCAAGCCTGCCAACGAAGCTCTCATGGCCACCATCCTAGATGGGCTAGACAGAGTCACCGATGGTGGCGAGAGTGAGAAACCCAACCTAAGCGCAGAGGAGCTCACCTGGGCTGTGCACTCCCTAAACAAACACAAAGCATCAGGACCAGACGGGATCCCAGGAGAGTTCTATCAGACCTTCTGTGACCTTCTCAATGACGACGTGGCGCAGGACTTCAGAGCAGTATATAGGAAAAATAACCTTGGTGAGTACATGCAACAGAGTACGGTCTCTTTTATCCCCAAGAAAGGGGACCTCAAGGATCTCCGGAACTGGCACCCCATTAACCTCCTCTCCGTTGACTACAAAATCATGACCAAGGTCCTTATCAAACGGTTCCAGACACACCTCCCCTCAGTAGTAGCCCCAGACCAGACCTGCAGCATCCCCGGTCAGTCCATTAATGACAACCTACTCCTGGTGAGAGATGTCATCCTGCACTCCCAGGAGCAGAGGTCCTCTTTGGACCATTTCAGTCTAAACCAGGAAAAAGCTTTTGACAGGGTTCACCATTGCTTCTTGCAAAGGGTTCTAACCAAGATGAATGTCCCCCAACACCTCATCTACTGGACGAAACTATGCTACCAGAACATCACAAGCAGAGTTCTGGTAAACAACACCCTCACAGACCCAATCCCCATCAGTTTGGGCGTACGCCAAGGCTGCCCCTTAGCCCCTCTGCTGTACGTCATCTACCTAGAGCATTTCCTCAAGAAAATCCGGTCAACAACCATAATTTTTACATTTTATTTCACTTTATTTAACCAGGTAGGCTAGTTGAGAACAAGTTCTCATTTGCAACTGCGACCTGGCCAAGATAAAGCAAAGCAGTTCGACACATACAACAACACACAGTTACAGATGGAATAAACAAACAAAAAATCAGTAATACAGTAGAAAAAGTCTATATACAGCATGTGCAAATGAGGTAGGATAGGAGAGGTAAGGCAATAAATAGGCCATGGTGGCAAAGCAATTACAATATAGCAATTAAACACTGGAATGGTAGAATGTGCAGAAGATGAATGTGCAAGTTGAGATACTGGGGTGCAAAGGAGCAAGATAAATAAATAAATACAGTATGGGGATGAGGTAGTTGGATGGGCTATTTACAGATGAGCTATGTACAGATGCAGTGATCTGTGAGCTGCACTGACAGCTGGTGCTTAAAGCTAGTGAGGGAGATATGAGTCTCCAGCATCAGTGATTGTTGCAGTTCGTGACAATCATTGGCAGCAGAGAACTGGAAGGAGAGGCGGCCAAAGGAAGAGTTGGCTTTGGGGGTTACCAGTGAGATATACCTGCTGGAGCGCGTGCTACGGGTTGGCGCTGCTATGGTGACCAGTGAGCTGAGATAAGGCGGGGCTTTGCCTAGCAGAGACTTGTAGATGACCTGGAGCCAGTGGGTTTGGCGACAAGTATGAAGCGAGGGCCAGCCAACAAGAGCATATAGGTCGTTGTGGGTAGTATATGGGGCTTTGGTGACAAAACGGATGGCACTGTGATAGACTGGATCCAATTTGTTGAGTAGTGTTGGAGGCTATTTTGTAAATGACATCGCCGAAGTCGAGGAACGGAAGGATGGTCAGTTTTACGAGAGTATGTTTGGCAGCATGGGTGAAGGATGCTTTGTTGCAAAATAGGAAGCCGATTCTAGATTTAATTTTGTATTGGAGATGTTTAATGTGAGTCTGGAAGGAGAGTGTAAAGTTTAAACAGACACCTAGGTATTTGTAGTTGTCTACATATTCTAAGTCAGAACCGTCCAGAGTAGTGATGCTGGACGTGCGGGCAGGTGCGGGCAGCGATCGTTTGAAGAGCATGCATTTAGTTTTACTTGCATTTAAGAGCAGTTGGAGGCCATGGAAGGAGAGTTGTATGGCATTGAAGCTCGTCTGGAGGTTAGTTAACACAGTGTACAAAGAAGGGCCAGAGGTATACAGAATGGTGTTGTCTCCATAGAGGTGGACCAAAGAATCACCAGCAGCAAGAGCGACATCATTGATGTATACAGAGAAGAGAGTCGGCTTTGGAATTTAACCCTGTGACAGCCCCATAGAGACTGCCAGAGGTCCGGACAACAGGCCCTCCGATTTGACACACTGAACTCTATCAGAGAAGTAGTTGGTAAACCAGGCGAGGCAATCATTTGAGAAACCAAGGCTGTTGAGTCTGCCAATAAGAATGTTGTGATTGACAGAGTCGAAAGCCTTAGCCAGGTAGATGAATACGGCTGCACAGTAATGTCTCTTATTGATGGCGGTTATAATATAATTTAGGACCTTGAGCGTGGCTGAGGTGCACCCATGACCAGCTCTGAAACCAGATTTCATAGCGGAGAAGGTACGGTGGGATTCGAAATGGTCGGTAATCTGTTTGTTAACTTGGCTTTCGAAGACCTTAAAAAGGCAGGGTAGGATAGAGATAGGTCTGTAGCAGTTTGGGTCTAGAGTGTCTCCCCTTTGAAGAGGGGGATGACCATGGAAGCTTTCCAATCTATGGGAATCTCAGACAATACGAAAGAGATGTTGAACAGGCTAGTAATAGGGGTTGCAACAATTTCGGCAGATCATTTTAGAGAGGGTCCAGATTGTCTAGCCCGGCTGATTTGTAGGGGTCCAGATTTTGCAGCTCTTTCAGAACATCAGCTATCTTTCAGAACATCAGCTATCTGAAACTTTGGGCAAGTTTCTGTGGGGGGTGGAGGGCTGTTGATCGGGGTAGGGGTAACCAGGTGGAAAGCATGGCCAGAAAAATGCTTACTGAAATTCTCAATTATAGTGGATTTATCGGTGGTGACAGTGTTTCCTAGCCTCAGTGCAGTGGGCAGCTGGGAGGAGGTGCTCTTATTCTCCATGGACTTTACAGTGTCCCAGAACTTTTTGGAGTTTGTGCTACAGGATGCAAATTTCTGTTTGAAAAAGCTAGCCTTAGCTTTCCTAACTGCCGGTGTATATTGGTTCCTAACTTCCCTGAAAAGTTGCTTATCGTGGGGGCTATTTGATGCTAATGCAGTACGCCACAGGATGTTTTTGTGCTGGTCAAGGGCAGTCAGGTCTGGAGTGAACCAAGGGCTATATCTGTTCGTGGTTCTACATTTTTTGAATGGGGCATGCTTATTTAAGACGGTGAGGAAGGAATTTTTGAAGAACTACCAGGCATCCTCTACTGACGGGATGAGGTCAATATCCTTCCAGGATACCCGGGCCAGGTCGATTAGAAAGGCCTGCTCGCTGAAGTGTTTAGGGAGAATTTGACAGTGATGAGGGGTGGTCGTTTGACCGCAGACCCATTACGGATGCAGGCAATGAGGCAGTGATCGCTGAGATCTTGATTGAAAACAGCAGAGGTGTATTTGGAGGGCAAGTTGGTTAGGATGATATCTATGAGGGTGCCCGTGTTTACGGATTTGGGGTTGTAGCTGGTGGATTCATTGATAATTTGTGTGAGATTGAGGGCATCAAGCTTAGAATGTAGGGTGGCCGGGGTGTTAAGCATGTCACAGTTTAGGTCACCTAACAGCACGAGCTCTGAAGATAGATGGGGGGCAATCAATTCACATATGGTGTCCAGGGCACAGCTGAAGGCAGAGGGTGGTCTATAGCAAGCGGCAACGGTGAGAGACTTGTTTATGGAAAGGTGGATTTTTAGAAGTAGAAGTTCGAATTGTTTGGGTACAGATTTGGATAGTAAGACAGAACTCTGCAGGCTATCTCTGCAGTAAATTGCAACACCGCCCCCTTTGGCAGTTCTATCTTGACGGAAAATGTTATAGTTAGGGATGGAAATGTCAGGGTTTTTGGTGGACTTCCTAAGCCAGGATTCAGATACGGCTAGGACATCCAGGTTGGCAGTGTGTGCTAAAGCAGGAGGAGGCTTCTAATGTTAACATGCATGAAAACAAGGCTTTTACGGTTACAGAAGTCAACAAATGAGAGCACCTGGGGAGTAGGATTGGAGCTAGGCACTGCAGGGCCTGGATTAACCTCTACATCACCAGAGGAACAGAGGAGGAGTAGGATAAGGGTACGGCCAAAGGCTATCAGGACTGGTCGTCTAGTGCGTTTGGAGCAGAGAGTAAAAGGAGCAGGTTTCTGGGCGCGATAGAATAGATTCAAGGCATAATGTACAGACAAAGGTATGGTAGGATATGAGTACATTGGAGGTAAACCTAGGCATTGAGTAATGATGAGAGAGATATTGTCTCTAGAGACGTTTAAACCAGGTGATGTCACCGCATATCTGGGAGGTGGAACTAAATTGTGGAACTAAAAGGCATATTGAGCAGGGCTAGAGGCTCTACAGTGAAATAAGACAATAATCACTAACCAGGACAGTAATGGACAAGGCATATTGATATTAGGGAGAGGCATGCGTAGCCGGGTGATCAATAGGGGTTCAGTGAGTGGTTGGGCTGGCTGGAGACACGGCGATTCAGACAGCTAGCAGGCCGGGGCTAGCAAGCTAGCAGAAGGGCCTTAGAAGGACGTCTCGACGGAGGAAAGTCTGTTTTAGCCTCCGCGTGTGGTGACGTCGATAGACCAGTTGTGATGAATTAGTAGGGTTCCGAGTAGCAGAGTGGTCCAAAATAGGTATAGTGGCCCAAGAAATTGGCCGATGGATCTATACAGCTAACAGTCCAACATGCTCTAGACAGTTAGCGGGCAGCGGCTAGCAGCTAGCGGGCCGCGGCTAGCAGATGGGCATTCAGGGGACGTTGCGATGTGAAGGCCAGTTGAGTACCCCCTCGAGCAGATTACGTCGTAGTCCAGTCGTGAAGGATCGGCGAGGTTGTGTGCCCCGTACCAGCAGTAGAAGGGGTCATGGTATTGTAGCCCAGGAGTGGCTGATGGGCATCTTTAGCTAGCCGGGGGAAAGGGCCTAGCATGGGCTAGCTCCAGGCTAATTGGTGCTTGCTTTGTGACCGACGTTAGCCAGGAATAGTGTCTCGGATAGCAGCTAGCTAGCTGCGATGATCCAGGTGAAAATGTCCAGAGCTTGCGGTAGGAATCCGGGGATATGGAGAGAAAATAGGTCCGGTATGCTCTGGTTTGAGTCACGTTGTACAAACTGGCGAGAGCTTTCCGAGCTAAAGGTTAGCTGATGACCGCTAGCAGTGGTTAGCTGACTACTAGCTAGTAGCTAGTGAGCTGGCTAGCTTCTGTTGGGGGATTCTGGATTCAAGGTAAATAAAAATACTTTAGAAAAAAAAAGATCCACACCACATTGGGTGAGGCGGGTTGCAGGAGACTATTTTGAATTTGAGGTTAAGAAAAAATATATAAATAAAAAGATATGCGAAGAAAAAGATATAAAAAGATATATACATGGGACACGACAAGACGAAGGACAAAGACGTCTGACTGCTACGCCATCTTGGATTGTAAATCCCTGGCTATCAGATGCCAGGGGTCCAGGGGGAGAGGCATAAAGTGGCGGCGTACATGGACGACATCATCATCGTTGGCACAGATAGTCGCTCCATCGTGAACTGTACTGGTCACAGGACTGGCATGAGACTCTCACCACCTCTTTCCCTGTCAAAACAGCAAGAAAAGAGCAACCAGCAAGAAGATTGAATGCATGATGTTCACCTTTGTCTGGAGGAGCCAGATTGAGCGACTCAAGCACAGCACCCTGTACAAAGCAGTTGAGAACGGGGGGAAAAGGGGTCCCAGGGACTATCCAACTTGGTCACCAACATTTACTAGACCGACAGGAAAGCCAGCTACTTTGAACAGTACTTTGCCACCTCCATCCTCGGACTCGAACACACTGTTCCCTATTGCTGGGACCCTCCACCAGTGTACCTGGCGTGGAGAGGTTTTGCCTTCAGGACAAGTCTGTCCACGGCTGGGCTGGCATCCTGGAAGTACAAGGACATCATGGCCCACATACACTTCAAGTACACCATCGCCCACCTTAAAGCCAGCTCAGCCGTAGACCCGCAACAGGTATGGTTAAATGTCAATCTCATGAACGCCTGTGTATGGTTGCCTCTCCACTAGGAAATGTATATATAGATGGCACATAGAACGTACACAGAGCTGCCCCCACGGATGCACTGACACTGAAAACATCTAATACCAGTTTGTTGAGTGCTCTGTGGCCAGGTGGGTCTGGGCCCTGATTGTTCCTTCTGTCTCCCCCAACAGGTTGCTAACCCTACCTCGCTTGATGGCAGAGAACATCCTGAACAGTCCTCCCAGCGGATGCACCACAACCCAACTCCGCCAGCAGTGGAGGATCATCGGCACCATCGGTCCTGTGGGAGACAAGGAACCTCAGGGTCTACCAACAACATACCGTGGAACGAACAACCCTGAGGAGGATTTCCATGAACTAGTCAGGATTGAGGGAAAGATGAACGGAGCAAAGTACAGAGACATCCTTGATGAAAACCTGCTCCAGAGCACTCAGGACATCACACTGGGGCGAAGGTTCACCTTCCAACAGGACAACGACATTAAGCACACAGCCAAGACAACGCAGGAGTGGCTTCTGGACAAGTCTCTGAATGTTCTTGAGTGGCCCAGCCAGAGCATGGACTTGAACCCAATCGAACATCTCTGGACAGACCTGAAAATAGCTGTGCAGCGATGCTCCCCATCCAACCTGATAGAGCTTGAGAGGATCTGCAGAGAAATATGGGAGAAACTCCCCAAATACAGGTGTGCCAAACTTGTAGTGTCATACCCAAGAAGACTCAAGGCTGTAATTGCTTCAACAAAGTACTGAGTAAAGGGTCTGAATACTTATGTAAATGTCATATTTCAGTTTTTATGTTTAATACATTTGCAAACATTTCTAAAAACCAGTTTTTGCTTTGTCATTATGGGGTATTGTGTGTAGATTGATGAAGGGAAAAAAAATATTTAATCAATTTTAGAATAAGGTTGTAATATAACTAAATGTGGAAAAAGTCAAGTGGTTCGAATACTTTCCCAAATGTAATGTAAATACTGCTGGTCATTGGCACTAGCTCCCTGCACTGTAAATCTGCAGCAGTTTACTAACCACTATTGTTCAAGTAATGCACTGTCAATTCTAGAAATACAGCATGTTACTGTAGTCAGGTGTTTCAGTAATATGATGTATATTTTTGTTGCAGTAAAGGTCCTGTAAATCTACAGTATTTTACTGGCTACTGTGCTGTCAGTAATTTACTGTAAGAATTACAGGAAATATTTTACAGTGTATGCAAAGCATCAGCACATAGTTATTCCTTCCACTCACATTCACACACCAAGTCAATGTTCAGCTACATTACATGCTATTCAATTAAACATCAAGCTGATATATATTTGTGTTACAGTTACCGTCCTGTAAAGCTACAGTATTTTACTTGCTTCTGTGCTGCCAGTGATTTACTGTAAATGTACAGTAACCTACTGGCAAATGTGCTCCCAGTAATTTACTGGAAATATTACAGGAAATATTTTACAGTGTATGCAAAGCATCAGCACATAGTTATTCCTTCCACTCACATACCAAGTCAATGGTCAGCTACATTACATACTATTCAATTCAACATCAAGCTGATATATTAGCCTTCATTGTATTGTATTGTATTGTAGTCCTATTATATTGTATTGTACTGTATTGTGGGCCTATTGTATTGTATTAGCAGATTGTAACACATTGAGTTCTTAAAAGTAGACTTTCTTGAGTAAAATAGGTGAAACAGAGGTCAACAACACTGAAATCACTGGAGAGTAGGCCTAAAACAGTTTTTTATACAATGTTGCTACAATGTTATTCTCACTGTAAAGATTGGCACCATCCCTGAATTCATTTTAAACAACCTGCTACTACTAACAGGTTCATAACATATTACATGGTAGAAAAAAGACAGAGAGACAAATTTGCCTTAAAACGTTTTTAGAAAACAATTTAGAATGTAATTTTCTATTTGTTTGTTTTTTCAGTAATAAAAAACAGGCTGGGATGGGACAGTTTCATGAGGTGACACCACAGGGTAAGGCTGACGCGTCGGTCCGTGGGAAATTGACAGCTGGTGGAAAGTCAGCTGGTCAGTGATTGTGGAAAAGAAAAGAGTGACGCACTAGGCTATAGCCCATGTCACGAATTCCTGAATATGATATGCCATAGTATCCTATATGACGGAGAGAAGGCACTATAATTATTTAAGTAGTCACATGTGAACACTACAATGAAATGCTATAATTGTTTATTTTCTAAATAGACACCAACCAGAGTAACTATGCCTACATAATAAATGTTGTAACTATTAGGCTATGTAATAACTGTGTAACAAGCAACGTTATTTATTTTGTCTCACTTTGTTGTCGGCAATGTAAAAAAATCAAATGCTGTGAATATGGCCATATAGTATTTTAGCCTATAGCCTAAACCTGGTATGAAGTAACAAACAGCCTATAGGCCTAAGTCAATCACTGTGAGAAAAATGTCATGTTTTGATGGGGAAACCACAGTGTCATAATGTAATTCTGAAATATGGGTCAGTGGGTATCATACCATGGGCCTGGCCAGGTCAGCAACATTGGTTTTAGAAGTGGGGGGGGCATAACTTGGCGGCGGGTCTGGGGCTCCTCACATTTTTGGGGCACCTAAAGCTCATTTCCTGCATTTCTACACAATCTAATATGACCCATGGCACTTTTAAATGTCTCTATTTAGAACAACAAAAAGTAAGCAAAAATGCCCACAGTCATCAAGCTAGGTGAAAAGATAATTACTAAATATGTTTAAGGGATTGATAAGACTGAACTAAATCAATGATAATTCAATATTGTGTTGCACCTTTAACCAATAACCTAACAAATGAACAACTCTTAGAAATAAAGTACAAATACTTTTGATTGTCAACCTCTATATCAAATTTCAGTCAGTCCGCCCAGCCAGCCCGAGCCGCCTGCATGCCCGACCCCCACCAGTCTAGTCAATACCTCAACACAACTTCTTTACCATCTTTTTATGTCTCAAGGGATAGGTTTGGAAAACAAAAGTTTAAGAAAAGCACCCATACACCTACACATTAACACAAAGAAAAAGTACACCCTTCATATAATTCATATCATAGGCCTAATAGTACTGCTCTTTTTACTTGCACACAATATAGCTGGGTCACCCCGTTCTGCCCCTAGGGGTCCACGGCCCTGCAACACCCCAACCCAACACACTCCAAGGCTGGAGTGACAACCAACAGTACGACAGACCCCCAGGGCCAGGACTGATTAGCCCAGCAGCTAGGGATTGCCTAAATAGGTATCTCCCCTGACATGGGCATGTTTTCAATACAGACTCCTTTTGTCGTACAGTATTCCATATAAGACATCCAGATCTTATGAAAGTTGCACAGTATACCCTTCATCTTGTAATAAATCAAATCTAGTGATACATTACTTCACATTTCCTCCATCCATTGTGGGAGGATAACCAACCTTCCAATTAATAGCAATGCATTTCTTAGCCTCTATAAATGCTAGTTTCTTCTGATAACAGTCTCCAGTGTCAACATTTACAAGCAAACAAAAACAGGGAGAAGGGACAATCTGCAGACATGCTGAGATAAAATAACATACTCTGCCATAATTCAGCCAGTCTTCACAAGACCATAACATATGCAAATATGTCCCCTTTTGTGTTTTACATCTCCAGCAGAAAAATTACATTTCTGAGTGCATGATATTGAGTTCCACTGGAATATAGTACATTCTATGAATGGTCTTAAAATGCAGTAATTTATGTCTGAAATGTTATGAACATAAATGGGCATTCTAACATATCTGTATTCATTCATCATCATCAATAGCATCGCCCAGATCTTCCTCACATTTTTGTTTTACATGTTTTGCGTCATAGGGATACAGTTTGGAAATCAACTTTTAAGATTTGTCAGTCTGCCTTAAAATAATTTCAATCTTTGAAGCTTCTTGCTTGTCCAGTGTTTGCTGCACAGAGAGAATAAAGTGTTGTATCTGCAAAAGTTCACCTCTGCGCAGTCATAGACAGGTCTTCCCTGGCTTCCTGACCCTGATGAGACCTGTCACCATCTGATCCTTCTCAGATGAGGCATGACAAAGAATTACTTTGGTGTACATTATACATTAAATAATCCATGAATAGAAACATTGGTTCAATAATTGAAATGGCCATTATTCCCAGATCCCAGACTGTAGCCTCTCATCAACTCAAGATGGAACTTTGTATCCATTCACTGATTTTTATAATATACTGCAAAATTCACCTGAGCTCCGTAGACTGGCTGTCTGACCCTGCAGAGACATCTGTCACCATCTGATCCTGCTAAGACATGATGAGCATAGTGGTGTGTACTGACTGTGCACCATGACAGTGAAGCCTGTAGAGATGTTTATACTGTGTCAGTGTGAAAAATAGGTAATTAGCTAGGGAAACTGACAGATAATGTTACATTGGCATACTGACTAATAAAGACTCACATTGCGCTGAAAAAACATCTGAATATCAATCTTCAATTGTTTGGCTGCTGGTTTCATTGTTTGATTCAGGTCTAGTCTGATTGAGGAAAAATAATAGCTAAAGTTAGTGAGCTAGCTAGCTAACATTAGCCAACTTTTGGCTAGTTCTAGCTAATGGTACAATGGTACATAATAACATTTACTTCTGTTGAAACGGAACAAAAGAAAGGAATATGTTCTGGGATTCTTCCGATGGCATTGAGGAGTACCCCACATCAGTCACATGCTTCATCAATAAGTGCATCGATGACGTTGTCCCCACAGTGACTGTACGTACAGTACATACCCCAACCAGAAGCCATGGATTACAGGCAACATCCGCACTGAGCTAAAGGGTAGAGCTGCCGCTTTCAAGGAGCAAGACTCTAACCCGGAAGCTTATTTTAAAAAATCAAATCAAATCAAATCAAATGTATTTATATAGCCCTTCTTTCATCAGCTGATATCTCAAAGTGCTGTACAGAAACCCAGCCTAAAACCACAAACAGCAAGCAATGCAGGTGTAGAAGCACGGTGACTAGGAAAAACTCCCTAGAAAGGCCGAAACCTAGGAAGAAACCTAGAGAGGAACCAGGCTATGAGGGGTGGCCAGTCCTCTTCTGGCTGTGCCGGGTGGAGATTATAACAGAACATGGCCAAGATGTTCAAATGTTCATAAATGACCAGCATGGTCAAATAATAATAATCACAGTAGCTGTCGAGGGTGCAACAAGTCAGCACCTCAGGAGTAAATGTCAGTTGGCTTTTCATAGCCGATCATTAACTTCACTAGGGTAGGGGGCAGCATTCGGAATTTTGGATGAAATGCATGCCCAAATTAAACTGCCTGTTTCTCGGGCCCAGAAGATATGATATGCATATAACTGGTAGATTTGCATAGAAAACACTCTAAAGTTTCCAAAACTGTTAAAATCGTGTCCGTGAGTATAACAGAACTGATTTGGCAGGCGAAAACCTGAGAAAAATCCATTCAGGATTTTCTTTTTTTGTGTGTAGTTTTCTATTCAATGCCATTACAGTATCCATTGACTTAGGACTCAAATTGCAGTTTCTATGCCTTCCACTAGATGTCAACAGTCTTTAGAAATTGTTTCAGGCTTGTATTCTGAAAAATGAAGAAGTAAGAGCAGTCTGAATGAGTGGACCCTAAAGTGTAACAGAGCTTTTTCATGCGCACGACCGAGAGAGTGCGTTTCTTGTTTACCTTTTAAATTGACGACGGTATTGTCCGGTTGAAATATTATCGATTATTTAGGCTAAAAACAACCTGAGGTTTGAATATAAACATCGTTTGACATGTTTCTATGAACTTTACAGATACAATTTTGATTTTTTTGTCTTCCTGTTTTGACTGCGTTTGAGCCTGTGGATTACTGAAGAAAACGCGTGAACAAAACAGAGGTTTTTGGATATAAAGAGACTTTATCGAACAAAAGGAACATTTATTGAGTAAATGAATGTCTGCTGAGTGCAACCATATGAAGATCATCAAAGGTAAGGGATTAATTTTATCTCTATTTCTGACATGTGTAACTGTTCTACTTGGCTGGCTACTGTTTGGAATGATTTGTCTAGTGGGCTATGTTCTCAAATAATCGTAAGGTATGCTTTCGCCGTAAAGCATGTTTTAAATCTGACACCGTGGTTGGATTCACAAGAAGTTCATCTTTAAACCTATGTAAAATATGTTTCGTTTTCTGAAAATATGTTTCGTTTTCTGAATTTGGCGCCCAGCAGTTTCACTGGCTGTTGAAGAGGTGGGACGCTACCGTCTCACGTGCCCAAGAGAGGTTAAGAGTATCTCTACCGCTCCTGCTGTCGCTAGAGAGTTGAAAACAGCAGGTCTGGGACAGGTAGCACGTCCGGTGAACAGGTCAGGGTTCCATAGCCGCAGGCAGAACAGTTGAAACTGGAGCAGCAGCACGGCCAGGTGGACTGGGGACAGCAAGGAGTCATCATGCCAGGTAGTCCTGAGGCATGGTCCTAGGGCTCAGGTCCTCCGAGAGAGAGAAAGAAAGAGAGAAAGAGAGAATTAGAGAGAGCATACTTAAATTCACACAGGACACCGGATAAGACAGGAGAAGTACTCCAGATATAACAAACTGACCCTAGCCCCCCGACACATAAACTACTGCAGCATAAATACTGGAGGCTGAGACAGGAGGGGTCAGGAGACACTGTGGCCCCATCCGATGATACCCACGGACAGGGCCAAACAGGAAGGATATAACCCCACCCACTTTGCCAAAGCACAGCCCCCACACCACTAGAGGGATATCTTCAACCACCAACTTACCATCCTGAGACAAGGCCGAGTATAGCCCACAAAGATCTCCGCCACGGCACAACCCAAGGGGGGGGGCGCCAACCCAGACAGGAAGATCACGTCAGTGACTCAACCCACTCAAGTGACGCACCCCTCCTAGGGACGGCATGAGCACCAGTAAGCCAGTGACTCAGCCCCTGTAATAGGGTTAGAGGCAGAGAATCCCAGTGGAGAGAGGGGAACCGGCCAGGCAGAGACAGCAAGGGCGGTTCGTTGCTCCAGAGCCTTTCCGTTCACCTTCACACTCCCGGGCCAGACTACACTCAATCATATGACCCACTGAAGAGATGAGTCTTCAGTAAAGACTTAAAGGTTGAGACCGAGTCTGCGTCTCTCACATGGGTAGGCAGACCATTCCATAAAAATGGAGCTTTATAGGAGAAAGCCCTGCCTCCAGCTGTTTGCTTACAAATTCTAGGGACAACTAGGAGGCCTGCGTCTTGTGACCGTAGCGTACGTGTAGGTATGTACGGCAGGACCAAATCGGAAAGATAGGTAGGAGCAAGCCCATGTAATGCTTTGTAGGTTAGCAGTAAAACCTTGAAATCAGCCCTTGCCTTAACAGGAAGCCAGTGTAGGGAGGCTAGCACTGGAGTAATATGATCACATTTTTTGGTTCTAGTCAGGATTCTAGCAGCCGTATTTAGCACTAACTGAAGTTTATTTAGTGCTTTATCCGGGTAGCCGGAAAGTAGAGCATTGCAGTAGTCTAACCTTGTCACGCCCTGACCATAGATTGCTTTGTATGTTTCTATTTTTAGTTTGGTCAGGGTGTGATGTGGGTGGGTATTCTATGTCTGGGTATTCTATGTTGTAGGTCTAGGTTTTCTGTTTCTGTGTGTTTGGCCTGGTGTGGTTCCCAATCAGAGGCAGCTGTCTATCGTTGTCTCTGATTGGGAGCCATATTTAGGTAGCCTGTTTTCCCACTTTTGTTTGTGGGTGGTTGTTTCCTGTTTAGTGTTTTGTTTCACCTTTCAGGACTGTTCGTTTGTCGTTTTTGTTGTTTGTCAAGTGTTGTCGTATTTTATTTAAAAAATATGACCACTTACCACACTGCACCTTGGTCCTCCTCTCCTTCTCCAGATGACAATCGCTACAAACCTAGAAGTAACAAAAGCATAGATACATTTTTCTGCATCATTTTTGGACAGAAAGTTTCTGGTTTTTGCAATGTTACGTAGATGGAAAAAAGCTGTCCTTGAAACAGTCTTGATATGTTCGTCAAAAGAGAGATCAGGGTCCAGAGTAACGCCGAGGTCCTTCACAGTTTTATTTGAGACGACTGTACAACCATCAAGATTAATTGTCAGATTCAACAGAAGATCTCTTTGTTTCTTGGGACCTAGAACAAGCATCTCTGTTTTGTCCGAGTTTAAAAGTAAAAAGTTTGCAGCCATCCACTTCCTTATGTCTGAAACACAGGCTTCTAGCGAGGGCAAATCCTGCTATGCCCTCCGACGAACCATCAAACCGGCAAAGCGTCAATACAGGACTATGATCGAATTGTACTACACCGGTCCTGACGCTCATCGGATGTGGCAGAGCTTGCCAACTATTACAGATTACACAGGGAAGCACAGCCGAGAGCTGCCCAGTGACACAAGCCTACCAGACGAGCTAAATTACTTCTATGCTCGCTTCGAGGCAAGTAACACTGAAACATACATGAGAGCATCATGTGCTCCGCAGCCGATATGAGTAAGACCTTTAAACAGGTCAACATTCACAAGACCACAGGGCCAGACGGATTACCAGGACGTGTACTCCGAGCATGCGCTGATCAACCAGCAAATGTCTTCACCGTCATTTTCAACATCTCCCTGTCTGAGTCTGTAATACTAACATGTTTCAAGCAGACCACCATAGTCCCTGAGCCCAAGAACACGAAGGTAACCTGCCTAAATGACTACCGACCCGTAGCACTCA
The DNA here is from genome assembly GCF_045679555.1 of Salvelinus alpinus. NCBI lineage: Eukaryota > Metazoa > Chordata > Actinopteri > Salmoniformes > Salmonidae > Salvelinus > Salvelinus alpinus. The sequence continues at coordinate 36,045,404 of NC_092091.1, read as the reverse complement.
CGTCTGTAGCCATGAGGTGCTTTGAAAGGCTGGTCATGGCTCACATCAACACCATTATCCCAGAAACCCTAGACCCACACCAATTTGCATACCGCCCCAATTTATATTACACTCCACACTGCCCTTTCCCACCTGGACAAAAGGAACACCTATGTGAGAATGCTAGTAATTGACTACAACTCAGCGTTCAACACCATAGTGCCCTCAAAGCTCATAACTAAGTTAAGGACCATGGGACTAAACACCTCCCTCTGCAACTGGATCCTGGACTTCCTGATGGGCCAACCCCAGGTGGTAAGGGTAGGTAAGAACACATCCGCTGCACTGATCCTCAACACAGGGGCCCCTCCTGTACTCCCTGTCCACTCATGACTGCACGGCCAGGCACGACTCCAACACCATCATTATATTTGACCATGACACAACAGTGGTAGGCCTGATCACCGACAACGACGAGACAGCCTATAGGGAGGAGGTCGGAGACCTGACCAGCATGGGTCCTGTGATCCTCAAAAGGTTCTACAGCTGCACCATCGAGACCATCCTGACAGGTTGCATCACTGCCTGGTATGTCAACTGCTCGGCCTCCGACCACAAGGCACTGTAGATGGTAGTGCGTACGGCCCAGTACATCACTGGGGGCCAAGCTTCCTGCCATACCAGGCGGTGTCAGAGGAAGTCCCTAAAAGTTGTCAAAGATTCCAGCCACCCTAGTCATAGACTGTTCTCTCTGCTACCGCACGGCAAGCGGTACTGGAGCGCCAAATCTAGGTCCAAGAGGCTTCTAAACAGCTTCTACCCCCAAGCCATAAGACTCCTGAACATCTAATCAAATGGCTACCCAGACTATTTGCACTACCCCCCCCCCCCCCCCCCACCCTTACGCTGCTGCTACTCTGTTATTATCTATGCATAGTCACTTTACATTGACTCTGTACCGGTACCCCTTGTATATAGCCCCGCTATTGTTATTTTACTGCTGCTCTTTAATTATTGGTTACTTTTATTTCTTATTTTTGGGGGATGGGGATATTTTTACCTACACCTGTTGTATTCGGCACGTGACAAATAAAATTGGATTTAATTTGTTTTTTTAGAGCTGAACTGTCTGTGGTAGCTACTAGCTAGCTAACTAGCTGCTAACAGTAGTAGTTCATTCACTTCAGTTGAGAGGGGATGAAACATGAGCTAACGTAACATGTCAGTTACACTACTAGCTCAGCACTGGGAATAAATAATTTTTTGTCTGTCAAACAACAGTTACTTTGCCAGCTAGATCAGTCAACTAAAGAGTAGCCAGTTTCTACTCTGCTTGCTTTTAAAACTCAGAGAAAAAGCATTACACAGACAGCAGCTGCCTCTGTTCATCTCTCCAGTGCTGGTCCTATAATGTAGCCTTTCAGAAGCGTTGCCTTCACACAGCCTGTCAACACCCTCTGCTCTGTGATGTCCATGCTGTCCTGAATCCAGCAGTCTGAAACTAGAAGACAGCCTACCACATGGTCCTAAAGCACACTGGAGCCGGGTTTTGTATAACAGTGCAATGATAAAACTTGAAGGACAAAAATGCAATTTCAGAATGTGTGGGGGGGGGGGGGGCTCATGTCCCCACCGGTCCCCATTGAAAGTTGTACACCTGGGCCTGGCATACAGATAGTGAAGTGGGTGCATGATTTAATATTAGTGTAGGATGCACAAACTGTCCCCACATTATAGTTAATGTTCAGTATCCCCGCCCACTCGGAGTTTGGCATGTCTTAAATTACTATATGGTTCGCACGCTGAGAGGAGTATGTTCATGGTTTGCTTGGGGGGAGATAGGTGAACGTTGTAGAGGTAAGTGGCAGAATGCAGCCTATGAATGAATGACTAAGCTTTCTACTGAGAAAGAGATGCTAATTTATTTTGATAGTTTATGATAGACAGGCTATAGCGTACAGTCTATAGGCGCCGAGCCTCTTATTGAATAGGCATCTCATTATAGTGATTTTAAAGATCATCAGGCATTTGACTGCTGTCATGATAGTCGTTTATTTTAGTGTCGTGTAAGCAAACATTATTATTGCGAAATATTAGATACAGAATACATTTTAGCCTACATTTCGATAAACATGCATTATAGAGTCTGTGTTATAAAGTGTGTCATAGTTTGTCGCAGGGTTTCACTACAAACTAAGAGTTGGGCAACCTGTTGGGTAGACCCGACGCAAAGTTCCTATGTTGTCCGTTTGTATTGATGAAAACCATACGTCACCTGTCTGTCGCGAATGTTGAAAGAAATTCAATTTGAACCTACTCTGCAGATTGTCAGCCATTCGTAAATTCACTCTGTCCATCTACTCCTAAATCAGAGCACTGAATGTGCCAGAGCGCAGAATAATTGATGAATTTACGAACGTGCATTACCGGTAGAATCTGACCGGTGTCAGTAGCCTAAAGGTCTGCAAAAAAAAACGTTATTAAATTATTGCCAGCAGCACAGTTAGTCACTAACGTTCTAGATAACATCAAAACAGCCTTACCAACTCTGCTAGAGCAAGTGAAATGGTCAGAGTTACGTTATCTCTCATTTGTGTCTGGAAGTAGCTACTGTAACAAGCTAGCCAACTTTAGCCAGTTAGCTTGGGTGCTTGACTGCTGTTGAGGTCAGAACGCTCGAATCAACCCTACTCCTCGGCCAGAGCGTCCAGTGTGCGCTCTGAATTTACGAGCAGACAATCTGATAACGCTCTGAATTTGCAAACGACCCAGAGCACTCTCTGATACACTGGAGGCAATTTACGAATGCAGACACCGCTGGAATGCGGTTTTGAAATTATAAACTGGATGGTTCGAGCCCTGAATTCTGATTGTCTGACAGCCGTGGTATATCAGACTGTATACCCTGGAATGTAATGAAATTCCAAAGATCTGGAAATCAGCATTTGTCCTACCACTTTAAAAGGGGGAGATCCAACTCTTAAATAATTATAGGCCAATCTCAAAGCTGTCACCCCTGGTGAAAATACTTCAAACCCTTGTGAGTGAACAGCTAAAATAGTTTTTATTTACTAACTCTATTTTATCAATCTACCAATCGGGCTTCAGGAAGAAGCATAGCACAATTACAGCAGCTATGAAGGTTTTAAATGATATCATTGAAACCCTTGACAAAAAACAGCACTGTGTCTCACTTTTTATTGATCTCTCTAAGGCTTGTGATACAGTTGATCATGCTATACTAAGGCAGAGATTGTCGAGTTGGTCTTTCGGAGCATGCAGTTGCATGGTTTGCTAACTATCTGTCTGATAGAACTCAGTGCACTCAATTTGATGGGCTCATGTCTGTTAAATTGTCTGTCTGTAATGGTGTGCCCCAAGGCTCTGTACTTGGTCCTCTCTTATTCACTATTTATATGAATAATTTAGACAAAAATGTCCAAAATGCGCAACTTCATTTTTATGCTGGTGATAATGTTATTTACTGTTGTGCCTCGTCTCTTACAAAAGCTTTCCAGAACTTGTAAACTGCTTTTTATACTGTTCAACATACCTTGTGTCAATTGAAGCTTATCCTCAATACTGACAAAACTAAACTAATGGTATTTTCTAAAGCAAGAAATAGACCTCTGAACTTTTCACCTATTATTACCTGTCAGGGCAATGCGATTGAGACTGTAACCTCATATAAATATCTTGACATTTTAATTGATGACGGCCTCTCTTTTAAATTGCATATTCAACAACTTACAAAAACATTGAAGCTGAAATCGGGATTTTATTGTAGGAATAAGGCCTGTTTTTCTTTTGAAGCCAGAAGGAGGCTAGTATCAGCTACATTTATGCCTTTACTAGACTACGGGGATATTTTATATATGAATGCTTCCGCTCAGTGTTTAAGATCAATTGACACCCTTCACCATGGCACTTTGAGATTTATTTTAAACTGCAAAACCCTTACGCACCACTGCACTTTGTATACCAGGGTTGGCTGGCCTTCTCTAGTCACTCGTAGGCTCAGTCACTGGTATACTTTTATTTACAAAGCCATTTTGGGTTTACTACCTTTTTATTTGGGCATTTTTATTGTTCAGAAATGTGGTGGGTACTCTCTTCGTTCGCTGGACTTCATCCTGCTAACTGTTCCAAATGTCCGAACTGAATTTGGTAAAAGGGCTTTCATGTACTCTGTATCATCATCTTGGAACGCCTTACAAAATACTTTTAAACTGGAAGAACTTGTCCCGATTGGTATTTTTAAATCACTGATGAATGATGTTGAGACTGATTCCCTGACCTGTCAATGTTTTTAATTAGCTGTTTTTGATTTTGTTATACTCTTGTGAATTCTAGGGTTTTTACTGGATTACTTGTAGTTTTTCATGTTGTTTGTCTGTAATTTTTGTAATGACTATCTTGGCCAGGATGCTCTTGAAAAATAGATTTTAAATCTCAATGAGCCCTTCCTGGTTAAATAAAGGTTACATTTTTTGTTTTATTTTTTATTTTTAAATACCACGGGTATGACAAAACATGTATTTTTACTGCTCTAATAACGTTGGTAACCAGTTTATAATAGCAATAAGGCACCTCAGGGGTTTGTGGAATATGGCCAATATACCACGGCTAAGGGCTGTATCCAGGCACTCCGCATTGCGTCATGCTTAAGAAAAGCCCTTAGCCGTGTTATATTGGCCATATACCACACCCCCTCCTGCCTTGTTGCTTAATTATAAATTGGGTGGTTCGAGCCATGAATGCTGATTGGCTGACAGCCATGGTATATCAGACCGTATACCACGGGTATGACAAAACATTTATTTTTACTGCTCTAATAACTTGTGGGGATCATTTTTTTTGACAGAGAGGAAGAGGATATGCTGCAGACCCACATTTGGAAGTCTGTTTATTAATATCAGGTGTGTCATTTCAGCTAAATTTAGGTTATGGCAAAGTGACAGCTTTGCCATAACCCCCCTCCCCTCCCTATTTTGAATAGGCTACGTAAGGTGTAGTCTCCCATCTGCATTCCCATGTTATTTCCAACAATTGGGATTTGAAGGTCAAGGTTAGTAGGTCAATTCCCACTATGATAATGCTATAATTGGATGTAGAATATTTTGAGGTGTTCAGAGATCTGTTCATTTTGTTTCTGTTGACCATATTCTTTACATTAGAGGATTTTTATGTGGTGATTTTAGGACGCTAGTGAGTGCTGTGTGTTAAGACATATTTTGGTAGGGTATTTCTATAACTCACGTCTAACTCATTATAATAGCCTTTTTTTTCTTCTAAAATAAATGTAGATATCCTTTGGGCCTACAGAATTAGCCAATACAGCCTGAGATTGGTTTGGATGCGGGTTTGATAGACGTCATCCATGACACAATTGTAGCTTACCATCCGGATAGTTAATAAAAGATGCATACTTGAAGAGAGAAGTTCTCCTGATATTTTTTAGACCTATCCATGCCAGTCACAATCAATAAATCGGAAGCCTTTCAACATTAGGCTACAATATTTTCTGCAGATTGTCTTTGGCTATCAGTCTACTGCACATGCACATACACACACAACATGAGCAGATTAACTTGGTCAAACATTTTATTTATAAAAGGTGATCAGAAAGAATGTGTCGGTAACTCTGCATTATAGTATAACTTATTTATTTTGAACGAAAGCCACAACTAGTACACGAATGAGTCACTTTATGCTGACAAATATCACACTTGACTCGAGCCTGGGGAATTCCTGATTCTACCTGGATTATGTTGGATAGGCTTCCATTAAAGAACACCCTCTGTTCTGTTAGACAGGTAACTCTTTATCCACAAATTTAGCAGGGGGTGTAAAGCCATAACACATACGTTTTTCTAGCATTAGACTATGATCAATAATGTCAAAAGCCGCACTGAAGTCTAACAAAACAGCCCCCACAATCTTTTTATTATCAATTTCTCTCAGCCAATCATCAGTCATTTGTTTAAGTGCTTGTCCTTGCCTTTAAGTGCTGTGAGTGTCCTTGCCTATAAGCGTACTGAAAGTCTGTTGTCAATTTGTTTACTATAAAATAGCATTGTATCTGGTCAAACACCATTTAAAAAAAAAAAGAAGTTTACTAAGGGTTGATAACAGGCTGATTAGTTGGCTATTTAAGCCAGTAAAGGGGGCTTTACTATTCTTAGGTAGGGAAATTACTTTTGCTTCCCTCCATGCCTGAGGGCACACACTTTCTAGTAGGCTTAAATTGAAGGTATGGCAAATAGGAGTGGTAATATCGTCCGCTATTACCCTCAGTAATTTTCCATCCAAGTTGTCAGACCCCGGTGGCTTATCATTGTTGATAGACAACAATACTTTTTTCACCCTCTTCCACACTCACTTTAGGTAATTCAAAATTACAACGCTTGTGTTTCATAATTTGGTCCGATATACTTTGATGTGTAGTATCAGCGTTTGATGCTGGCATGTCATGCCTAAATTTGATAATCTTGCCAATGTGATGAATGAGCAATCTGATTCAATGAATGATGGAGCGGAGTTTACCTTTTTGCCCAAAATTTAATTTAAGGTGCTCCAAAGCTTTTACTATCATTGTTTATGTCATTTATATTTGTTTCATTGTGTAGTTTCTTCTTTTTATTCAGTTTAGTCACATGATTTCTCAATTTGCAGTACATTTACATTTAAGTCATTTAGCAGACGCTCTTATCCAGAGCGACTTACATGTTTACCAATCGGTTGTGCAGCCAGACTTATTTGCCATTTATTTTTGCCCAATGCCTCTCAACCATACAATTTTTAAATTCCCCATCAATCCACGGGGATTTAACAGTTTTTATAGTAATTCTTATTAGTAACTGGAATAAACAATTTCATTAAATGTGTCAAGTGCAACATCTGGTTGCTTCTCATTACACAACACGGACCAACAAATATTCAACAACATAGGAATCACTACAAAACGTATTGTATAACCTCTTATACACAATATTAGGCCCAGCCTTTGGAACTTTGGTTTTCCAAGATATGGCTACTATATTGTGATCACTACAACCGATGGGTTTGGATACTGCTTTCAAGCACATTTCTGCAGCATCAGTAAAGATGTCATCAATACATGTTGATGATTTCATTCCTGTGCTGTTTGTAACTACCCTGGTAGGTTGACAGTCAGATCAGAGGCAGTAGGGATGACCACGTGTTCTGTTGATAAGTGCGTGAATTTCACAATTTTCCTGTCGTGCCAAGCATTTAAAGTGTAACGAGTACTTTTGGTTGTCAGGGAAAACATATGGAGTAAAAAGTACATTATCTTCTTTAGGCATGTAATGAAGTAAAAGTAAAAGTAATAAAAAGTAAAGACTCTTAAGTAGTACATTAAAAGTATTTTTACTTAAGTACTTTACACGCCACTGGTTACAGTTTGAAGCTTTCTCTTGAGGGGGCAGCCTGATGAAAGCCAGTCAATATTTAAATCATCCAGAAAATATACCTCTCTGTTGATATCACATTCATTATCAAGCATTTCAAAAATGTTATCCAGATACTGACTGTTAGCACTTTGTGGTCTATAGCAGCTTCCCACCAGAATTGGCTTTAGCTGAGGCAGATGAACCTGTAGCCATATTACTTCAACAGTATTTAACATTAAATCCTCTCTAAGCTTTATAGGAATGTGGTTCTGAATATAAACGACCACACCTCCACCTTTAGCATTTCTGTCTTTTCTGTAGATCTTATAACCATGTATTGCTACAACTGTATCATCAAATATATGATCTAAGTATGTTTCAAAGATTGTCAGAATATGAATGTCATCTGTTACTAGCAAATTATGGATTTCATTAACCTTGTTTCTTAAACTACATATATTAACATGGGCTATTTTTAGCACTTTTCTGGGATGCTTTATTATTATCGTGACAGTCTACAGAGGTAGACTGTCACGACTTCTGCCGAAGTCGATGCCTCTCCTTGTTCGGGTGGTGCTCGGCGGTCGACTTCGCCGGTCTTCTAGCCATCGCCGATCCATTTTCCATTTGTCTTGTCTTGTTTTCCCACACACCTGGTTCTCGTTTCCCTCATTATGTGTTGTGTATTTAACCCTCTGTTACCCTCATGTCTTTGTGTGGTATTGTTTATTCTGTTTCATGTATTGCGCACGTTAGTCTGTTGTACTGGGTTATGTTAACCCGTATTGTTATTTCGTGTTCACTTTGCTGTGTGTTTTTGGTTCGCCAAAATAAAAGGCTCCGTTGGCTACGCCATATCTGCTCTCCTGCACCCGACTCCTTTACAACCATTTACGCATACCTGACAGAATACCACACCCATTATGGAGTCAGCAGGAGCAGGTACCTATGGTAGCGGATGAACGTCTGTTCCACCTGAGGCAGGGGACGAGGAGCGCCCAGGAGTTTGCACTGGATTTCCGCACCTTGGCCGCCAGAGCGGGATGGAGCGACAGGGCCCTCATCGACCACTACCGTTGCAGCCTGCGTGAGGATGTCCGTCGGGAGTTGGCCTGCAGGGATACCACTCTTATCCTCGACCAGCTGGTGGACATGTCCTTTCGGCTGGATAACCTGCCGGTCACCCACGGACGTCCAGAGAGGGCACTGTCGATTCCATTTCCCAGCACCACCGCTCGGGTGCCTATGGAGCTGGGAGGTGCTGCGCACAGGGAGACCGGAGGAGGGGCTGTCACGTGTACCATCTGTGGCCGCAGAGGTCACACTGCTGGTCGGTGCCGTGTTGGCTCCTCTAGGGTTCGAGGAGACAGGTTTCATTCGCTCCTCTATATCCCCAGCTGGTGCAGGCTTCTTCTTCTTCACCAAACTGGACCTCCGCAACACTTACAATCTGGTGAGAATCAGGGATTGCCAGACTCCAGCCACCCTCGTCATAGACTGTTCTCTCTGCTACCGCACGGCAAACGGTACCGGAGCGCCAAGTCTAGGTCCAAAAAGCTTCTTAATAGCTTCTACCCCCAAGCCATACGACTCCTGAACAGCTAATCAAATTTGCATTGACCCCCCCACCCCAAATTTGATTTGATTTTGACACACTCACTCACTCATCCCTGTCGCATAGGGCAGCAACAAAGGCTCTCTATTTCTGTCTGTCTCTGGCCGTCTTCTCCACCATGCCCCAGCTCTGGTGATGTTGTTGGAGCTCTGTCTCGATTGTTTTTCGCCACAATGTCTTGGGCCTCCCCCTTTTACGTCTGCCCTCTGGATCCCCGACACACAACACAGGTTATTAGGATTCAGATGCTTCAGAGCCTGTTATGAGGCGCATACAAACTGCTTGCCTCTTCTCCTTTGTATTGTGGCAGTTTTTCCAGGAGCACTAAAACTTTAATAAACCCTTCATAGATGCTTTATAGGCATTTTATAACACTTACTAAACTCACATTTTGCATGTGATGCACTCAATTACAATATTGTGAAAGCTTAGGAAATATAGCGTTATTGTTTGAAAAGTACATTTGTCTTCACTGTGATGAATAGAACACTGTATTTGTTTTTGTGTTTTTCTTCCAGGCACTTCCAAGAAGGTGAGCTCAACCTCAAACCACATTCACCACCTCTATAATATCCAATATGGCTGAAGGAATGCCTTCATGGACCTCCGACAGGTTTGTTGATAAAATGTACATTTCAAAGAGAAGTATCAGGAAAAACGTAATGAACAAAATGCATTACGTTTCCCACGTGCCCTCAGAGAATGTAACAGTCAGCACTGCTTACAAAGTGGAAAGTGACTCTAACCCATCTGATACTGACGATACCGACTCCCTCTCAGGTAGTAGCTTCACTGGGATGATTTATTTAAACCCACAAACACCTACCTGGACTCTAGCTGAGAAGTTTACTGAACTCAACTCTGGAGAAGACAAGAGACTGTCTACCTATCAGGACCTCTGTGGTCCTCCAGGTTCACCCACGGCCATTGAACATAATATTCCCAATAGGAGAGGCTCTACTGGCGTGTATGGGGTCTACTCAGACTCATCACAACAAGAGGAAGGCAACATCAAGAAGGTTTCTAAAAGGAGACTGCAGAGGAAAGTGTCTAGCGGGAATCCTTCCGATCTGAAGCTGCGTCTGGTGAGAGAGATCAGTCCCAAACCCAACGAGGCTCCGTCTGATGTGCGTTGTGATGTGCGTGAGATGTTTGATGTGTGTGGGAAAAAGGGAAATGGGAAGAGTGGAGTATCACTAGTAATTCCCCCTCCATTAAACAAGGCTGTGGCCATGATTGATGCCTGTGAGAAGAATAAGGTGCCTATAGTGTTTACTGCCATGAAGAAACGTGGTGTAGAGGGAGACACAGAGAACCGGCCCTATAAGTGCACTCACTGCAACTGGGCCTTTAAGAAGTCCAGCAATCTGCAGAGTCATCTGGATACTCATAGTGGCCTGAAGGCTCATGTGTGTGACTTATGCGGCAAGGCCTATTCCCACCAGGGCACACTGCAGCAGCACAAGCGCCTGCACACCGGAGAGAGACCGTACCACTGCCCCTTCTGTGACAAGACCTACATCTGGTCCTCCGATTACCGCAAGCACATCCGCACGCACACCGGAGAGAAGCCATACGTGTGCGAGACCTGTGGCAAGGACTTTGTGCGCTCCTCGGACCTGCGGAAGCACGAGCGTAACATGCACACCAACAACAAACCCTTTCCATGTACGCAGTGCGGCAAGACCTTCAACAAGCCGCTGTCCCTGCTCCGCCATGAGCGGACCCATCTAGGCGAGCGGCCCTTCTGCTGTTCCGTTTGCGGGAAAGCCTTTGCCGTGGCCAGCCGCATGGCAGAGCACCAGATGGTGCACACCGGGGTGAGACCCTACACCTGCCTGGTCTGTTCCAAATCCTTCACCAAGTCCTCCAACCTGCTGGAGCACCAGGCCGTGCACAGCGGCATCCGCCCCCACAAATGCTCCCAGTGCAGGGTGGTGTTCGCCATGGTGTCTCGCTTGGTCCGTCACCAGTGCGTCCATACCGGAGAGAAGCCCTTCAACTGCACAGGCTGCAGCATGTCCTTCAGCCGCACAGCTGCTCTGAAGCGCCACCAGGAGCAGACGTGTGCCGGGAGGATCTTTGTATGTGTGAAGTGTGACAAGGCTTTTCAGTGTGCCTCTCAGCTCACTGAGCACATGCTGAGCCATGACTCTACTGTTGCTGATTCTGCTGTCGGAAACACAGACGACTGATTGATGCTATTGATGTTTGGGAGCTACCCTCTCATGTAGCACACACTGTTGGTTTAGTCAACCTTATTGATCTTTACATGCTAGGGCAACATCATGCTAGTCTGCTAACCTTTAAGGATCCTCTGACAATGCATTCAAATGCATTCAAAAAAAATATTATATTTAATTGTTCTAATGTGAAGCCTGAGTTTGGCTGGGGAAAAAAGTACAATTGTTTAGGCAGATGTATGACGCTCAGAAATTATATGTAGCAAATTTAGAAAAATGTTCGATGTTTTTGCATGTACATTGATTAATGAATCTTATGCTAGTCAAATACACAGTTGAAGTCGGAAGTTTACATACACCTTAGCCAAATACATTTAAACTCAGTTTTTCACAATTCCTGACATTCAATCCTAGTAAAATATCCCTGTTTTAGGTCAGTTAGGATCACCACTTTATTTTAAGAATGTGAAATGTCAGAATAATAGTAGATAGAATGATTTACTTCAACTTGTATTTCTTTCATCACATTCCCAGTGGGTCAGATGTTTACATACACTCAATTAGTATTTGGTAGATTGCCTTTAAATTGTTTAACTTGGGTCAAACATTTCGGGTAGCCTTCCACAAGCTTCCCACAATAAGTTGGGTGAATTTTGGCCCATTCCTGCTGACAGAGCTGGTGTAACTGAGTCAGGTTTGTAGGCCTCCTTGCTCACACACACTTTTTCAGTTCTGCCCACACAGTTTCTATGGGATTGAGGTCAGGGCTTTGTGATGGCCACCCCAATACCTTGACTTTGTTGTCCTTACGCAATTTTGCCACAACTTTGGAAGTATGCTTGGGGTCATTGTCCATTTGGAAGATCCATTTGCGACCAAGCTTCCTGACTGATGTCTTGAGATGTTGCTTCAATATATCCACATAATTTTCCTTCTTCATGATGCTGCCACCCCTGTGCTTCACGGTTGGGATGGTGTTCTTCGGCTTGCAAGCCTCCCCCTTTTTCCTCCAAACATAACAATGGTCATTATAGCCAAACAGTTCTATTTTTGTTTCATCAGACCAGAGGACATTTCTCCAAAAAGTACCATCTTTCTCCCCATGTGCAGTTGCAAACTCTAGTCTGGCTTTTTTATGGCGGTTTTGGAGCAGTGGCTTCTTCCTAGCTGAGCAGCCTTTCAGGTTATGTCGATATAGGACTCGCTTTACTGTGGATATAGATACTTTTGTACCTATCTCCTCCAGCATCTTCACAAGGTCCTTTGCTGCTGTTCTGGGATTGATTTGCACTTTTCGCGCCAAAGTACGTTCATCTCTAGGAGACAGAACGCGTCTCCTTCCTGAGCGGTAGGATGGCTGCGTGGTCCCATGGTGTTTATACTTGCGTACTATTGTTTGTACAGATGAACGTGGTACCTTCAGGCGTTTGGAAATTGCTCCCAAGGATGAACCAGACTTGTGGAGGTCTACAATTTTTTTCTGAGGTCTTGGCTGATTTCGTTTGATTTTCTCATGATGTCAAGCAAAGAGTCACTGAGTTTGAAGGTAGGCCTTGAAATACATCCACAGGTACACCTCCAATTGACTCAAATTATGTCAATTAGCCTTTCAGAAGCTTCTAAAGCCATGACATCCTTTTCTGGAATTTTCTAAGCTGTTTAAAGGCACAGTCAATTTAGTGTATGTAAACTTCTGACCCACTGGAATTGTGATACAGTGAAATAATCTGTCTGTAAACAATTTTTGGAAAAAATGAATAGTGTGATGCAGAAAGTAGATGTCCTAACCGACTTTCCAAAACTATAGTTTGTTAACAAGAAATGTGTGGAGTGGTTGAAAAACGAGTTTTAATGACTCCAACCTAAGTGTATGTAAACTTCAGACTTCAACTGTAAATAACATACATACTGTATTTCAAACCTATTCCAATCTGTTACATGGACTTATTGCACCTGTTACTGAAATGGTTGTTCCAGTTTAGATGTTTAAGGTAGTCTCAAATCATAGTCTTACCTAGCAGTCATTCATAATGCAGGCTGCGGGTGGATACAAATGCCAAATGTTGGATATGCCCAATCTGGCTGGATTCCAATAGCAATTACACATCACTTTGCAAGCCAGTATAATGTGACGTGGAGGCCCAGTGTAGCCTGTAAACTATGAGCTTTAGGCCACTGAAATACATATTATCTTAAAGAATATAACTTTAATGACTACATGTTCACTTACAAACTCACTTGGTGAAGGCCACAGGATTGAAAACAAATGAATGCAACAACCATGTCTCTGTCACTAGCAAACAAAGTCATGGGTGGTACTGGTAACTCTAAAATTGACTCAAAAGGCCCTCTGGGAATTATGCAAATAAGGCTTTAAACCCTACAGCAGGGCCGAAACATTTCTGGTTTTGGAATTTTGTATGGTTCTTCAAAGAACCATCTCCTTTATGGATCTTCAGAGACTCTAAAATCGTTCCCCTATGGTATCGCTCTCAAGAACCTTATTTGGTTCAAATTTATGCCTTTATTTTTGAGTGTAGGTACGCGAAGGCTAATCTGTTGGGGAGTGACTGTACACAAGAGCGCCTCTGAGACGCACACCTACAGATGTAGAAACTTAATTTGATCACCCTGTTGCAGTGCAGGAAATGTAAAACTTGTAGAGTATTTGAGGTTTAAAAAGGCTTCTGAAGTTTGTAATTTCCACTTAGAAATTTTCCATAAAGAAAGATGTATCAACCCCTACAAAAATGTATGTTAATTCTAATTCACATTTCCTGTTGCTGCAGGACTATTGTCCTGCAGTAGCAAACTATCTCAAATTAAGATCCTACATCTGAGTACATCCCAAATGGCACCCTATTCCTTATACAGCTTACTACTTTTGACCACAGCCTTATGGTTCTTGGTCAAAAGTAATGCACTATATAGGGAATAGGGTGCCATTTGGGATGCACACATAATGTATGAGGTGGAGATCAGTCCCGGGGGTGCAGTTCTGAGGTTAGCTAATCATATGGTAACAATCTGAATCTTTGAAAGTACAGTATTGAACATTATTTATTGAATTTGTGTTTGTTACAAAAAATAAAATAAAAAATCTTTGTTTTTTTACTTTTACAGTTTGGACACCTAAATTGCAAAGGGGAGAATAACATCAGAATAACATTATTATTATTATTATATACAATTCTTGCCACCAACAGAATTATATATATATATATATATATGTATATATGGGGCATAGATGCAGAGAGCCCCATACCTTTTCTGAAAATCTAGACCAGCAAGATTGAATGAGATGGACCTGCTTTAAGCAGTTTACAATACTGATGGGCTTTGAGCTCTCAGCAGGGACTTTCATTGTGGAATACTATGCCAGTAGTTTGACTTACTTAGACCATGGTATCTGTTGTGAACAATGGTCCCCCAATACCTCTGTAGTTAACTGGTTCTCTTCATCTTATGTCTTACTACAATCCACAATTTACTCAATTATACAGTTTTGATACCATCTGATACAATCAGTACCATCAAGTCACCTGAGAACCTTTAGTAAGCGACTCACTCATTATTTCTACACATAATCATGAGATTGAGTTGAATGAAAACTAGAGCAGAGTCATTCAGAGTAATTGTGCGACAGATAGGCTACAGGGTTAGTTCATTGGGAGTTCATGTGATACTACAAAAAAACCATTTATGCCCGGTGCTAACAAGCACTATTCGTCTATTGTGTCCACATTCTGATTGTAACCACATTTGTAGACAGGTGTAGATGATCAAAAGACACATTGTGATCTGATTTTGATCCGATCTTCCTTACCTAATCCGGAGGTCGACAGATCTGGACAGTGGAAACATTTAAATCATCATCATCCCGCCTTCTAAAATCATTGACAGGCAGCACCATTGATTAATGACATCAATAAGTGTTTTACAGTGGAGGTCGCTGCCGTTTAAGATTTTTTTCATGAGCATGGCCTTATTTCTATTACAGCATATTCAAAGGTTTTTATTCATATTCCATTCACCCAGCTCAATGTAACATCAATAGGTTTAGGCTACTACATAATACTTGAATTTGCCCTATACCCATCACGATGTTGCTGCAACCTAGCCTACAAATGAAAGTTTATAACGTAGGTGCACAGGTCGAGAACCAAACTGGAGTAATCAAGGTTGCAGACAGTGACACATTCAATACGGCCTTGCACACTCTTGCCTGCATCTAGCTGATCTGGGGTGTAATCATTAGTCCAAACAGTTGCAAAACCAAAACTTAAATTTGTTTCTATTGGACAAATTCAGGTCAGTCCATCCCTGTTTCATTCTGTTTGCGTACGTTTAAAAAAAAAACGTTTTGCAACAGAATCGGCGGAATGAATACACGGCTTGATCACACGCACACACAGTTCACTTTCATAGCAGCCACATACAGCATCATCACTTTACTCATTGTATTATTCCTTCTCGCATCTACGCGCTCTCCTCCTCTCACCTTTTCCCTTCGCTTGTGGACTTCTATGCACAACACAACAGCTGTCTGTGACCAGGCGTAAAAACCTCTCCAAGCCAGACCTTCATCATACCTTAACCACTGACTGCTACTCAGTCTACATCGTTATCACCATATTAGCTAACATCACAGTCAACAAACTAGAACTAATGCGTTAGACTTGCCGTGTTCAAAACAACTGGTAACTCGGAAATCTCTGGCTTCCATCTTCAGTGTGTTCAAGACAACTGTGAACTATCTCCGACTGGGAAAAAACAGTTTTGAACGGTCATCCAACTCGGAATTCCAAGCTGGAAACTCTGACATCTTTCTAGAGCTCTCACTTTCCGAACTGAAGATCACTGACGTCCTGATTTCACCTCGTTCTTTTCCGAGTTCCCAGTGGTCTTGAAAGCACCATAAACCCACAATCCAATCCATGTGTACAATCACGCAGTACAGTGTACAGCAAGCAATTTAGCAGTTACACCGGCGGGCCCTGGTAGCAATAAATTAATAAAACCGAAAGCTTACCCTGACTTGGAAGAGTTGCAGTGTTGGATAGCCTTAGCCAGCTAGCTAACATGAATAACATTCTTCTCTGTTGAGTCAGATTGTTGAGTGAAAGGTAAACTAAGAAAAAAAGACAACAAATGTATCTTTCTCTCTGCTGCTTCTCCTTAATTTTTGAAGAAATTAATTTGTTCAAAACTGTTCAACAATCGTCTTTCTCTCACTTTCAACTATTTACCACACTTTATGCACTGCAGTGCTAGCTAGCTGTAGTGTATACTTTCAGTGCTAGATTAATTATCTGATCCTTTGATGATTGGATGGACAACATGTCAGTTGGTGCAAGAGCTCTGTCCTCTACAAGTTGTCATAGTTACTGTGTAAGTCTATGGAAGGGGTGAGAACAATGAGCCTCCTAGGTTTTGTATTGAAGTCAATGTACCCAGAGGAGGATGTCCTCCGGCTACACCATGATGCTACCCTAGAGGGTGCTGTTGAGGCTACTGTAGACTTTAGTTTCAAAACAGTGTGTTTTAATCAGTTATTTGGTGAAGTGGATATATTTTGTGTAGTTTTATCTAAAAAGGATAACATTTTAATGTGTCACTATTTACATTTTTTCCTGAAATTCACTGAGTAGGATGGTCCTCCCCTTCCTCCTCTGAGGAGCCAGCACTGGTGTCTGAAAATAAATAAATAAATGTTATTTTGAAAGAATATCCGTCAAATAATTTAGCATACAGGGAGGGACCAGAAAATCTGGTCACAATGCTGACATAGTGGACAAATAAGAGACACCTTTTAATGTGTAGGTGCATATCTGAAAATGTGGGCACAATCATAATGTGGACAAGATCAGGACAAAGGATTCATGTTAGCACCAGGTATAAATGAGGCTTTTATTTTTTTATTTTTTTATTTTACCAATATTTAACCAGGTAAGTTGACTGAGAAAACATTCTCATTTACAGCAACGACCTGGGGAATAGGCTCTAATCACGTCCTAGTGTGTTGATACATTAGTGAGAAGAAATAACATCGACACCTGACGTCCTTGCACTCTTGCCCAGGGTGGCACTTTTTATGTTTGTGTCTGTGGGTCAAGAAATATTGTGTGAATATTTGCTAGATGTCAGAAGAATGCAGAATGTTATTTTAGTTGTCAAGCTGAAAATAAAGATGTCAAATAAAAAAGAAATAAAGACTCATAGTTATTTGCATTTTGTTTATAAGGGTTTTGTGGAACCTACTTTAGAATTATCAGCACCTTACCCATCTTATTTGTTTACCTGTAAAATACTCTCATGCTGCAACACAGGATTTAGGTGTAGTCAGTGTTCACCCCTTAACACTTGTAGAAAAGCCAAAATGGAACACTATCTCCTACAAAATCTACCCAGCACATATTAGCCACTCTACAGTATATCAGTCTATATAAAAAAGCACGTTTTGCCACTCCTTCTTTAAGGTGTTGTGAAACTAAATCAGGAATGAGAGAGTTTTCACTGTTGACTTGACCAGGAATCTTACAGGCAGCGGCCTCTCCTACTTTGGGGCTGAGAATGGTGACCCAGTGTCCAGCCAACATGTCCTGCCCCCACCCGTTACACTGGCAGCCTCAGTAGCCTTGGTTTATGTGGGCCAGAACAACTCATAGGAGCAGGTGCCTATCTCCTGTCTCTGTAGCATGAGGCAGCTTGATGTTTACCCCCTGGACAGGACACTAGTCAATCGCAAGGCCTTACTGCCAAACAGAGATGAAACAAGACCTGTTTTTTCAGTCTTTGGTATGACGCGGCGGGTGATCAAACTTTAAACCTTCCAATCTCAGGGTGGACACTAACCACAAGGCCACTGAGTTGGTATGTGTCAAGCTCTGTCCCAAATGGCACCCTATTCTCTATATAGTGCACTACTAAAGTAAGTGAAATATAGGGAAGTGTGTGCCTTTGGGACAGTGTAACAGGTGGGGGACACGCTGGCTGGAAACCGGGGCACTATTCCCAGTCCTAGAGCCAGAGAGACAGGAGAGTTGACTAATGGTAAAAGGATATGTCACCAGGCGTGTTGAGAAATGCTTCACCCATGCTTAAAGTGCACCATGTGGCATTTCAATTATGGGCGGGCTTGTCCAATGTAAATTACAATTTTCATAAGATTCAATTTCACTGGGCCTTAACCTTATTTCTGTAAAACACAGTGGCAAATAATTGTCTATCATATATATATATATAATAACATGATTGAATAACACTTAGAAGTATTGGTTGACACCAATATCAATAATTTAATATGATATCGATATTGTTTGATATCGATTTGAGCAAGGCATCTCGTGATATCGGTTTAGTCTTCCTGTTAAGGCCCAGTGCAATCAATAACGTGATTTTCCTGTGTTTTATATACATTACCACAATTATGAGGTTTGAATAATATTGTGACATTGTGAAAAGAATGATAATGCCCTTTTAGTGCCTGAAATTTCTACCTGTTTTGGTCAGCCTATGGTCAGCCTATTAATTAATTTACCAGACGGTAAATTAGTTAATAGACCAATAAGAAAGAGAGTTCCAAACAAGACTATTCCTGCATGTGCAACACCCTCTCACAGACATTCTCACAGGCTGTCAACTTGGCAACAGTTGGGTAGGTTTTGGCTGCCACAACATTCACACCTGGCTCAATAGACAACCAGCAAGCAGTTGTCTGGACTGGAGTGGTGGAAGTGAACAGAAAAGTCTACATTCACACAGTTGCAATATATTAAAAAACTATATAATCTCGATATCAAATGCAACTGATATTGACACCCTGGAGTCGATTGACGCATTGGTGCATCACTCTAAGTAACCTAATAAAGAAAATCCCCATCAACATCCGTCAGTTTAAGTTAGATATAGTTTTCTTTGCATTGGATGCATCTCAATCCACTGTATCCGCAGATGTTGTACTTCCACATCTGTGGTGAAAGGTGGCAGAGCTAGAGCGTTGTTCGTCAGACAATGAGACATCCAGAAAATCGGTCTTCTCGTGAAAACATCTGTAGCGTCCGAACTAATGTGACCCTACTGTGGAAAGGGGATATTCTCACAAACACAATGGTGTTCCCCGTTTTGTTCTATGACCCCTACAAGTGTCACATGACTCGTCTGAAGGTAACCGGTACCGGTTTAAAATAATCAATGGAAATATGAAGGAACACTGTAGTTTTGTGCCTACCCGAAAAACTGGTTAAAAAAGTGTAATATACATATATATATTTATAAAATATTAAATAAATAAAAATAAAAAATATATATAAAAATAACTACCAGGAAGTTTGAAAAGAGAGGCTGAATGGGTGGGGAGCTTATATTAATGAGCTTGGCTTTACTGACAACTCTTTGAAATGCCTACGTCAAGCAACTTGGATGCAGTGAGCAGTAAAATCATCTCAAGCATATGTGGTGATTGTAACAGCTGATTTCCTCCTCTTCGTCTGAAGAGGAGGTGTAGCAGGGATCGGACCAAAGCGCAGAGTGGTAAGTCCATGTTTTAATATAATTAACTGAACACGACAAAATATACAAAATAACAAAGTAACCTAACCGAAACAGTCCCATGTGGCACGAACACAGACACAGGAAACAAACACCCACAAACCAACAATGAAAACAGGCAACCTAAATATGGTTCCCAATCAGAGACAATGCAAAACACCTGTCTCTGATTGAGAACCATATCAGGCCAATTGACAAACCTAAACATAGAAACACATAACATAGACTGCCCACCCCAACTCACGCCCTGACCATACTAACTAAAGACAAAACAAAGGAAAATAAAGGTCAGAACGTGACAGTGATACACAAAGCACCTCAAACAACATTGAAATGAAATCAACGATACAGTTGAAGTTGGAAGTTTACATACACCAAATACATTTAAACTCAGTTTTTCACAATTCCTGACATTTAATCCTAGTACAAATTCCCTGTCTTAGGTCAGTTAGGATCACCACTTTATGAGAGAATTATTTATTTCAGCTTTTATTTCTTTCATCACATTCCCAGTGGGTCAGAAGTTTACATACACTCAATTAGTATTTGGTAGCATTGCCTTTAAATTGTTTAACTTGGGTCAAACGTTTCGGGTAGCCTTCCACAAGCTTCCCACAATAAGTTGGCTGAATTTTGGCCCATTCCTCCTGACAGAGCTGGTGTAACTGAGTCAGGTTTGTAGGCCTCCTTGCTCGCACACGCCTTTTCAGTTCTGCCGACAAATTTTCTATAGGATTGAGGTCAGGGCTTTGTGATGGCCACTCCAATACCTTGACTTTGTTGTCGTTAAGCCATTTTGCCACAACTTTGGAAGTATGCTTGGGGTCATTGTCCATTTGGAAGACCCATTTGCGACCAAGCTTTAACTTCCTGGCTGATGTCTTGAGATGTTGCTTCAATATATCCACATAATTTTCCTTCCTCATAATGGTCCCGTGTGGCTCAGTTGGTAGAGCATGGCGCTTGCAACGCCAGGGTTGTGGGTTCATTCCCCACGGGGGGACCAGGATGAATATGTATGAACTTTCCAATTTGTAAGTCGCTCTGGATAAGAGCGTCTGCTAAATGACTTAAATGTAAATGTAAATAATGACGTCTATTCTGTGAAGTGCACCAAACCCTCCTGCAGCAAAGCACCCCCACAACATGATGCTGCCACCCCCGTGCTTCACAGTTGGGCTTGCAAGCTTCCCCATTTTTACTCCAAACATAAGAATGGTCATTATGGCCTAACAGTTCTATTTTTTCATCAGACCAGAGGACATTTCAGTTTTAATGACTCCAACCTAAGTGTATGTAAACTTCCGACTTCAACTGTATGTGTTTGTTTTATCAACCTTGGTTGAATGCACTGACTGTAAGTTGCTAAGGACAAGAGCACCCGCTAAATGACCAAATTGTATATGTAAATGTAAAAAATGAAAACTTGCCAAGAACACTGAGCAATAAGTACCTGCATGGGTAATTCCAGTAATATACTGTAAATTAGATTACAGTGTCAGAGTGTGTGCAACTGGTCAAAATAAGTCAGGTGCAGGAGAGCAGAGATGAGTGAACAGGCACACTTTAATCAGGCAGAGGAAAACAGCCGGACGCAACTGCGTCAACACTCTGGCCCAAGGAACAAGCGATAGCGCACAAAATCACACATGGTACAAAATAACAAAACCACGGGTTAACAATACCAGCCTGTAGCGTCACACATGTAACGAACGAACAAAACCACACACAGACATGGGGGGAACAGAGGATAATATACGCGTAGAGTAATGAGGGGATGTAAACCAGGTGTGTGGGAAAACAAGACAAAACAAATGGAAAATGAAAGGTGGAGCGGCGATGGCTAGAAGACCGGTGACGTCGACCGCCGAACGCCGCCCGAACAAGGAGAGGGACCGACTTCGGCGGGAGTCGTGACATGCAGTGACATTTTTGGTAACGTAAAATGGATTACCATAAAATGGATTACTGTAGCTGTACTGTAAATGAATTACAGTAACGTACAATACGGGTCAATTGCTTCCAGTAAGTCACTGTACATTTTACAGGAAATGTTTTACAGTTTAATGTCCAATAACTTTGAAGAGCTAAATATGGTAGGCCTACATGTAGTTGCCAGCATAGTAGAAGGCCAGACCCATAAATCTACAGTATACTGAAGTATTATGATTGACAGTCAAGACTGTATACCTATATCTGTTGGTAGAGATTATCACTCTCAATATAATGCCAGGCTTATGGGCAACATTTTTGCTGAGACCACCCATACAAAAATGTATGCATACATAACTGTAAGTTGCTTTGGGGGAAAAAATGTCTGCTAAATGGCATATATTATATATGATTATATAATGTTGTGGTTGAAAGCATTGTTTTACCGTGGAAACAGCAAGGATCCTCCCAGAGAGCAGCTGAAAAAGGGTCTGAAGGGGTCGCTGGGAGCTAGCTGGTCTGTAAACCTGCCGTAGAGATGCCATAGAGATGACTAAGCCATGAAAACACTGAATATGTGATTTGCAATATTAAAATGTGAAAGTTATATAAAATACAAAATATCAGTTGTTATGCTGCAATAAATAATTAAATATTCACTATTAGCAGTTGCTAAATGTATTTTCAATACGATTCAACAATAAAGTACTGTATTGCGGTTTTGATATACAGTACCAGTCAAAAGTTTGGACACACCTACTCATTCAAGGGTTTTTCTTTATTTTCTAAAAATTTCTACATGCTAGAATAATAGTAAAGACATCATAACTATGAAATAACACATATGGAATCATGTAGTAACCAAAAAAGTGTTAAACAAATAAACATATATTTTATATTTGAGATTCTTCAAAGTAGCCACCCTTTGCCTTGATGACAGCTTTGCACAAGCTTGGCGTTTTCTCAACCAGCTTCACCTGGAATGCTTTTCCAACAGTCTTGAAAGAGTTCCCACATATGCTGAGCACTTATTGGCTGCTTTTCCTTCACTCTGCGGTCCAACTCATCCCAAACCATCTCAAATGGGTTGAATATGGTCACTCTGACAGAGCTCCAGAATTCCTCTGTGGAGATGGGAGAACCTTCCAGAAGGACAACCATTTCTGCAGCACTCCACCAATCAGGCCTTTATGGTAGAGTGGCCAGATGGAAGTCACTCCTCAGTAAAAGGCACATGGAGGTTTCCAAAAGGCAACTAAAGGACTCTCAGACCATGAAAAACAAGATTAATGGACTCTCAGACCATGAGAAACTAGATTCTTTGGTCTGATGAAGCCAAGATTGAACTCTTTGGCTTGAATGCCACGCGTCATGTCTGGAGGAAACCTGGCACCATCCCTACGGTGAAGCATGGGGATGGCAGCATCATGCTGTGGGGATGTTTTTCAGAGGCAGGGACTGGGATACTATTCAGGATCAAGGGAAAGATGAACGGAAGAATGTACAGAGAGATCCTTGATGAAAACCTGCTCCAGAGTGCTCAGGACCTCAGACTGGAGCGAAGGTGCGCCTTCCAACAGGACAACGACCCTAAGCACACAGCCAGAACAACGCAAGAGTAGCTTCTGGACAAGTTTCTGAATGTCCTTGAGTGGCCCAGCCAGAGCCTGGACTTGAACCCGATCGAACATCTCTGGAGAGACCTGAAAATAGCTGTGCAGCGACGCTCCCTATCTAACCTGACAGAACTTGAGAGGATCAGCAGAGAAGAATGGGAGAAACTCCCCAAATACAGGTGTGCAAGCTTCTAGCATCATACCCAAGAAGACTCGAGGCTGTAATCGCTGCCAAAGGTGCTTCAACAAAGTACTGAGTAAGGGTCTGAATACTTATGTAAATGTGATATTTTCAAATTATTTATTTTATACATTTGCTAAAATTTCTAAAAGCCTGTTTTTTTTGATGAGGGGAAAAAATTATATATATACATATATATACTCTTCCCAGCCTCACTCCTCCCCCCTCATCCTCGTCTCCATCCGCCTCTCCCTCCCGCTCCCTCCCAGGCTGGGAATTCCCAGCTCCATCCAACTCCCCCACTCATGTGGCCTCACTGTCCCCAAAAACACATTCCCTCCCTAGGCATGAACGCACTGCTGATTATGCAGTATGAAGAGTTGGGTTACGATGTCAAGCAGTTCACAAGGATATTATGATATAGTCTATCTCTGTGTATTATTGACTGGGCTGTTCACAGGGTTCACAACAGGAATACCCTTGCTTAGATTATAGGAAGAAGACAACAGCTGTCAGTGAGTGACCAAAGTACTGCAGGATAGAAACAGTGTATAAAAAAGATAATATATACAGATTTTACTTATGACAGTCCGGAGAAAGATCAATCTTCTAGGAATTCATTAAAGACTTAATACCCCTATAAGGGGGTGTTTATGACGTGTAAAAAGTGCCACTGAAAACAAAATATCAAACAGTCAATTCAATTTACTATGCGAAGAAATATTCTATATCTATGTTGTAATGTCCCAGAGATAATGCTGCTCCATGCACTCACCTGTTCAACACAGTGATGTAGAACCTGTTGTTTATCTTGCTGGCCAGGAACAGGGCCCCACAGTCCACTCTTCATGGCCGACTCTAGGGCCTCCTGTGAAAGAACCATAAAGGTGATGTGGAGAAGATGTGAATGAGGCGTGGAGGAACCGTGGAGGGAGGCATGGGGAGGCGTGAAGGAACGACGGGAAGGTGTGGGGGAGGTGTGAAGGAACTGTGGGGGAGACGTGGAGAGGAATGGGAGGTGTAAGGGAGATGTGGGGGAGCTAGCAGAGGGGGATCTGTGAGCCTAAAGTATCTGGAGGAGACATGAGGCGTGGGGAGTTATGATGGAGGCATAGGGCAGGGGTGAAGGAGGTGTGAAAGAACATGGAGGAGACGTGGAAGGGTTGCAGAAGAACACAGTGTCAGGGGTCAGTGTTGGAGGAGTAAGAGGATAGTCCTGGTGTAACATTAGTCAGACAGTAATGTGTCAACTATGCTGTCTTCGTGGTTTTAATCAGTGTCATACACTATCTATTACTCTCAGAATACATAGGAGATTACTTTACCATTAATCTTACTAAATATTTCTGATATAAATAGAGAGGGGAACAGCGAGACTGAACGAGAGAGAGAGAAAGACACAGACAGACACTGAGACAGACTGAGACAGGGACAGAGAGATTACCCTGACCTTCTTCCGTCCAGCCTGGAGAAGCTTGGAGTATCCCTGCATGTCCTTCTCTGTGAACTCAGCCGTACAGACACTAGTGGCTGCCCCTGTTAGTAGGTCTGCTCCATCCAAGGGGTTTGTCTCAGGACTGGGGCTCAGATCTATGAGGGTAATATAAAAATGTAACATTTTTCATCATTAGAAATTATTTACAGGCTTCTTTAAATTTTTTACTTAACATAACATGTCCAGTAGACACAAAACATCTTCCTCAGTACATGTGGTATGGTGTCCTCTACCTATTAGGGTAGGGGCCTCTGAGCCTTCACTGCCCCCTGAACCACCTTGACCCTGAGAGTTCCTCATCAGCAGCTCTGCCATGTCTGAACCAACAATATGCTGAATGAATCCAGGGAGATTTTCAAAAATAGGGTAATGTTAGAATGAGTTTGTGGGTGGGCACAGCACTTCACAGATAATGCTGATAATCCAAATGCCACAGACTGGGACAACAATAGATGATTGTTGCGTGTAGTTTGGACCATCTTGGCCAATTTGTGATATTTCAAGAGTGCTAAGACAAAGGGGTTTCATCTAATATAAGAGCGTGAAGAGATGTACACCTAGTCCCTTTCGGCTGCACAGCAGTACAAGTAGATTCCTAAGGAGGCCGGCAGAGCCCTTGTCATGCAGGCTTCTGGCCTCTGGTGGGCAAAAGCCATGGCATCTACTTTGTGCAGGTTTTCCCTTTAAAGGAGGGGAAGAAACTCAAATTAAAAGTAATACACAGATAAGACTCATAAACCACGCTTCTATCCACAGTTTTTATCTAAGTAAAGTCATACCGTATACATTTTTTTTGACATGGTGAAATCTTTTTGTGTCTGTAATATTAATTATGAAAGAAATGGTGGTGGAAATGCCTTTATGCGGAAATATTCATATAATAACCATAATTACGAAGTAAACTTGGAGTCACACAAGGATATGGTGTGTGGTCTTCCCACTATGACTCGGGAAACCATACAGTTTATTCGGCTACAGATTAAATAAATGATGGCGAACTTCACAGAGTGTTGAAAGTACACAGTGATCTCCTTTCCAATAGATACCGAGGGTCTTATTCTGGTGACATGATGATTGATGCTTGATTGCCGTTTTGCAAATAAAAATAATCTTGCTCTTCTCCATAATAATCTCATCATGTAGACTAGCATACCCGCACTGTCTGTGCGAGCTGTTGGCTAGAGCACACATGCAAAGACCAGAGTAGGCACATTTGCTATTTAACCTAACAGTTTGTGACAAAACTATCGGTAGAGTTGAAAATGCAATGGAAACACTTTGAATGTTTATTCGGTACATGAAAACTTAAGCGAAAAAGTACATTTTGCGTACAATACATCATCACGCAATGCCTTTAATAACCGCAATTAGAAACACACCACTGCTGGGAAAACACTTTATGCAGATTTTAGAATATTTGCATGAAAACCTGTCGCCAATTGGATGGAAACCAAGCTACTGACACAATTATGACAGTAAATCGTCATGTTTTCCATGCGTTTTAGATGCCTGTTTTTAGTGTCTCTAGAACAGTTTTGTGAGTTGTGGGGAAACAAAACAAATAGTTGGGAGTAGTTATTTGGTCAGTGTTTTCTACTTTGCATGCATGGCCAATACATAATCACACACAACGTAGTATGCAGGTGCGGATATTGGGTTTGAGACTGTAAAATACCTAGCCAGCGGCCCAGGAAATTCTCTCATGTCCCGCTGCTCCTGTGTTTCCCCCAGAATTATCTGCAGACAAAACAGACAGACAGCCTCTCAGTAACACAACAACAGAAACGTCTAACACGCCGGCCCAATGTTGATAAGAAAAGCTCAACAGTTCCTCCAATCCAAACGAATCAGCCAATGAATTAGCCCGTCCTGGCTGCCTACTGTATTCACTATAATGATTGCGACTTCTTCCTGCTAACCTGCTAATTCGACACAACAATTCTGCCCCGAAGATATACCCTGCTCCATACTAATACTTTCCTGCTTTTTTAACCTAGAACTGTACCTCCAGACTGTGTAGTTCCACCTTCCCTTGGTCTCCCTGCATGGCCAGACCTGGACTGACCCGGATCAACTGTCCTGCTGGACCAAAGCTGTCCAGAGCACGAGGTAAAATGTATTTCAGAGTGGCAGTTGCCTTAGGTACTGCTGCATGCTCTAAGGAGAGAATATGCAGTATTATCATAATTCATATTATCACCTTCATGGGGGATATTCATAGTGCTGTAATGAGTGTTCATTAGACTTGAGGATGACCAGTTAGCATCATTGTGCTCTTTTGTTTTTAGTGGTATACAGCCCTACAGCTAAGTAAGTGTATACCATTATGTGACCCCTGTTTCTAAGAGACAAACCTACAGTATTTGGGTGGAGATTACATGTAACTCAAGGCTTACCTGTGTCTGCTGTGCTCCAGGTGGCTTGTGGGGCAGGTTCAGTCTGTTCAGCACCGTTGATGTACTGGCTCAGCTCATAGCTACTGGAGGACAGGCCTGATGCCTTGAAACTTGCCAGAGTCCCAGGAGCATAACAGGAGGTCTGGAGGACAAGACCAGCCAAACCAAGATAGGAGAATGAGCACGGATGGAGAACATCATACAACCAAGTTCCTAAAATAAGTATTAAACAGAGTGGGCAAACAGCAACACAGATCTGTACAGTATCTTTGTCAGAAGAAATTCATATAATTTATTGATCGACTGCATGGCCAGGCACGACTCCAACACCATCATTAAGTTTGCAGACGACACAACAGTGGTAGGCCTGATCACTGACAACGACGAGACAGCCTATAGGGAGGAAGTCAGAGACCTGGCCGGATGGTGCCAGAATAACAACCTATCCCTCAATGTAACCAAGTCTAAGGAGATTATTGTGGACTACAGGAAAAGGAGGACCGAGCACGTCCCCATTCTCATCGACGGGGCTGTAGTGGAGCAGGTTGAGAGCTTCAAGTTCCTTGGTGTCCACATCAACAACAAACTAGAATGGTCCAAACACACCAAGATAGTCGTGAAGAGGGCACGACAAAGCCTATTCCCCCTCAGGAAACTAAAAAGATTTTGCATGGGCTCTGAACGCAAGGCACTACAGAGGGTAGTGCGTACGGCCCAGTATATCACTGGGGCTAAGCTGCCTGCCATCCAGGACTTCTACACCAGGCGGTGTAAGAGGAAGGCCCTAAACATTGTCAAAGACCCCAGCCACCCCAGTCATTGACTGTTCTCTCTACTACCGCATGGCAAGCGGTACCAGAGTGCCAAGTCTAGGACAAAATGGCTTCTCAACCGTCTTTACCCCCAAGCCATAAGACTCCTGAACATGTAATCAAATGTGTGCCCCCCCCAACCCCTCTTTTTACGCTACTGCTACTCTCTGTTTATTATATATAAGTCGCTCTGGATAAGAGCGTCTGCTAAATGACTTAAATGTAAATGTAAATATATGCATAGTCACTTTAACTATACATTCATGTACAGTGGGGCAAAAAAGTATTTAGTCAGCCACCAATTGTGAAAGTTCTCCCACTTAAAAAGATGAGAGAGGCCTGTAATTTTCATCATAGGTACACTTCAACTATGACAGACAAAATGAGAAAACAAATCCAGAAAATCACATTGTAGGATTTTTAATGAATTTATTTGCAAATTATGGTGGAAAATAAGTATTTGGTCAATAACAAAAGTTTATCTCAATACTTTGTTATATACCCTTTGTTGGCAATGACAGAGGTCAAACGTTTTCTGTAAGTCTTCACAAGGTTTTCACACACTGTTGCTGGTATTTTGGCCCATTCCTCCATGCAGATCTCCTCTAGAGCAGTGATGTTTTGGGGCTGTTGCTGGGCAACACGGACTTTCAACTCCCTCCAAAGATTTTCTATGGGGTTGAGATCTGGAGACTGGCTAGGCCACTCCAGGACCTTGAAATGCTTCTTACGAAGCCACTCCTTCGTTGCCCGGGCGGTGTGTTTGGGATCATTGTCATGCTGAAAGACCCAGCCACGTTTCATCTTCAATGCCCTTGCTGATGGAAGGAGGTTTTCACTCAAAATCTCACGATACATGGCCCCATTCATTCTTTCCTTTACACGGATCAGTCGTCCTGGTCCCTTTGCAGAAAAACAGCCCCAAAGCATGATGTTTCCACCCCCATGCTTCACAGTAGGTATGGTGTTCTTTGGATGCAACTCAGCATTCTTTGTCCTCCAAACACGACGAGTTGAGTTTTTACCAAAAAGTTATATTTTGGTTTCATCTGACCATATGACATTCTCCCAATCTTCTTCTGGATCATCCAAATGCTCTCTAGCAAACTTCAGACGGGCCTGGACATGTACTGGCTTAAGCAGGGGGACACGTCTGGCACTGCAGGATTTGAGTCCCTGGCGGCGTAGTGTGTTACTGATGGTAGGCTTTGTTACTTTGGTCCCAGCTCTCTGCAGGTCATTCACTAGGTCCCCCCGTGTGGTTCTGGGATTTTTGCTCACCGTTCTTGTGATCATTTTGACTCCACGGGGTGAGATCTTGCGTGGAGCCCCAGATCGAGGGAGATTATCAGTGGTCTTGTATGTCTTCCATTTCCTAATAATTGCTCCCACAGTTGATTTCTTCAAACCAAGCTGCTTACCTATTGCAGATTCAGTCTTCCCAGCTTGGTGCAGGTCTACAATTTTGTTTCTGGTGTCCTTTGACAGCTCTTTGGTCTTGGCCATAGTGGAGTTTGGAGTGTGACTGTTTGAGGTTGTGGACAGGTGTCTTTTATACTGATAACAAGTTCAAACAGGTGCCATTAATACAGGTAACGAGTGGGGGACAGAGGAGCCTCTTAAAGAAGAACTTACAGGTCTGTGAGAGCCAGAAATCTTGCTTGTTTGTAGGTGACCAAATACTTATTTTCCACCTTAATTTGCAAATAAATTCATAAAAAATCCTACAATGTGATTTTCTGGATTTTCTTTTCTCATTTTGTCTGTCATAGTTGAAGTGTACCTATGATGAAAATTACAGGCCTCTCTCATCTTTTTAAGTGGGAGACTTGCACAATTGGTGGCTGACTAAATACTTTTTTGCCCCACTGTACATACTACCTCAATTGGGCCGACCAACCAGTGCTCCCGCACAGTGGCTAACCAGGCTATCTGCATTGTGTCCCACCCACCACCCGCCAACCCCTATTTTACACTACTGCTACTCTTTGTTCATCATATATGCATAGTGACTTTAACCATATCTACATGTACATACTACCTCAATCAGCCTGACTAACCGGTGTCTGTATGTGGCCTCGCTACTTTTATAACCTCTCTACTGTATATAGCCTGTCTTTTTTACTGTTGTTTTATTTCTTTACCTACCTATTGTTCACCTAATACCTTTTTTGCACTATTGGTTCGAGCCTGTAAGTAAGCATTTCACTGTAAGGTCTACACCTGTTGTATTCAGCGCATGTGACAAATAAACGTTGATTTGATTTGATTTAGATGTTTACCTCTGTACCAGACTCCCCGTTATCTCTAGAACGATCTTCATCAGAGCCTCTCAAGTCATGTTGAGACCTGGCTACTCGTTGGTCATACCTGAAAAATAAGAAGAAGAAATAGGTTTGAATTCATGCCCTTCAATTAAAGGAATATGACAAATCTCACAATTTTTGCCTAACCTGTGTTGTTCTGGGTAGCCACTCCCAGTCTGGTCCTGCTGTTCATTTCTCCTCTCCTGATACTCTCCTGATAAGTCGGACTCCTGGGGAGTCCATTGACCTGCATTTGGATCATATAAATGACAGAGAATTGTATCATTCATGTTGTTTATTTGCACATAGTTATTGTTAAGGTTAGTTTATTTAAACATGACCTTTGTACTGTGGTGAATATGTTGTGTTAAGTGTCAATTATTTATTACAATGCTAATCCATTTTTTATAACTCTGGTAATGGCTTAAATTGCTTGGCAAACTACGGTGCAACACGTGTGTAATATAATGAACAGTGCATTCAGAAAGTATTCAGACCCTTTGCCCCTGTACCTAGGGTCTGGATGGGACCCAACCTGGGACCACTGCGGTGGTAGGTAGTGCCCAGTTGTAGCGGCCCCATGTGGTGGATGTTGTGGTAGTGGGTAGTGCCCAGAGCCATCCCCCTGGTGAGAGTGAGGAGGTCTGTGGTAGTCCTCCCTCTCTCTGGGTCTTTGGGCCAGGTGAGGTAGGCCAGTGGTGACCTCTGGGGTCCATGATGACCACTCTTTGTGTTGAGAGGAGAATATTTCAATACCTGAGAAGAATTATTTGCTCAGATTATTTGCTCAGAGGTGGTTTAAAGTAAACGGCATTCTAATGTCGAATTTTCTTATGAACTTTTATTCCACTCCACAGAATACAGTAGCGTACCGTATCTTTGGAGCGCCAAAAACCTTTTGAACACTAGTGGGTCCATGATATTGCTGTCTGTCTCATTAACATATTTTGAGACATGCCTTGTAAGGGGCTATATTTGTTGTACCCATGAGTGAGAATGCTGTATCAATTCAACTCCTATGTGGTTATAGGGCTCCATAAACTTTATATAGGGGACAGATTGGAATGGTGACATGTCTTAAAAAAAAAAAAAAAATCATTTTGCACAACCCTGCATGGTGGATATTTTCTGCGGTTGTGTCCCTTTCTCTACTCTCTCTCCTATCCTTTTTTTTGGACGGACCAGGAGACAGTAACAGTGGCTTGACCGTGGCTGGCACTGCCTTTCTGGTCCAGCGGAAAAGGCTGGACATGCCTGAAGGACTGGGGAAGATGGAAGGGTAACAGTGGCTTCACCGCGGCGCAACCTGACTCCACGGACCACCCAGAACCCCCTCAGCATCCAGAACCAGCAACGGACCAGCTGCCTGAGGAGGAGACAACAAACTGCATGCCTTGAGGTGAGTAAACTGCTGAGACAAGCCTTACTCCCTCTACCCTTGGCCTGCAGCCCTACTCTCCTGACATTCTTTTTTTCCCATCTGCCCTCCTCAGGCCACCACTGACCAGACCAGGAGCAGCAGACCGCCAACCACCTGGAGCAGACCAGACAGCATTACCACCAGAACCAGAGGCGCGGAAGAAGGACCAAAGACACCAACTTATGCCTGGAGCGAGCAGACCACAGCGGAGTTCCTCAATTGACCTACTGGTCATGGGCTTCAAGGTGTGTCTGCCCGCTCTGAGGTTTGTCCTTCTTTCCCCTACAGGATCGGAGCAGACCTAAAAACCACCACCACCCACCTGAACAAGATGACCGGGATGAACCCAGAAGGGAGGCGCCACTACAACGCGGTGAGGCTGACTCTAATCCCCAACGAGGAGTCTGCCGAGGACGGGGCAGCAGGAACAGCAACAACAACTGCCAGACCAGAAACCATGACCTGCCTGGGATTCAGCAGGGCAGTTCTCCAGAGAGGTTTGGGCTTTGTGCCATCTGGTCTGAACTGCCTGGTGAAACCCCCAGGGCCACGGGAATCATTTGAAGTTTCAAGACTCCACAGTCACTGGAAGAGTTTTGGTCAAAATTCAGAAAGTGCAAAGCTTCAGCCCCGTTTAACAAACTCCGAGCATACCCCCTTTCAGACACAGAATCCAAGGTAGTTACAGTACAGTTTGAATGCATCCAGGACTACGACGTACAAGCTTGGTTAAGCAGGTTCCCCATCCTCAAGTCAGCGGCTAGGAGGGTCCTGGATGAAGACGATGTCTGGACTGGGGCACAAAAATGTCTAGTCCTGTTAAGACCGTACCCAACCGGAGTGGGCGGAGTACAACACCATCACGCTGGGAAACAACAGAGGATCCGTTCACTACTATAGCATCCCCAAACTGTGCAGGAACTTGCCGCAGCCTGCACAGCCATCATCTGCTATATCTGTAAAGATAACCATCACACCTCAGACTGTACCTCCACATGCCCCTGCAACCTGTGCGGGAAAGGGGGATGTTTCTTCAGAACTTACCCCAGTTCCAATGCCGGCAGGACAAGGGTCAACGCCACCAACCCAAATCCATCAACCCTCCAGCAGACAATGAAGACCCAGACCTTTCCACAGGCACCGCCCAACCCACCATGCAAGATGTCTCAGAAACGGCCCCCACCCCTGCTGGCCCCTCCACCTTTGCACCCCCAACAAATCCCTTCCCTGCCACCTCCACCCCCTCCAAACCCCTGGTCAAAGGGGAGCCGGTTTCAAGAGGTCATACAACCGGAAGACCCCTTCACCTCACAACTCCAGTTCTTAGACGACCCAAGCTAGACAAAAGTACAAATGGAAAAGACCAGACAAACAAGTGACCAGATGAGAAGACCACCCCAGAACCCAAATCCCGACGCCAGCAAGCATGACCTGCCAAATTCCAAATCAAATCAAATCAAATCAAATCAAATTTTATTAGTCACATACACATGGTTAGCAGATGTTAATGCGAGTGTAGCGAAATGCTTGTGCTTCTAGTTCCGACAATGCAGTAATAACCAACAGTAATCTAACCTAACAATTCCACACTACTACCTTACACACACACACAAGTGTAAAGGGATAAAGAATATGTACATAAAGATATATGAATGAGTGGTGGTACAGAACGGCATGGCAGATGCAGTAGATGGTATAGAGTACGGTATATACATATGAGATGAGTACTGTAGGGTATGTAAACATAAAGTGGCATAGTTTAAAGTGGCTAGTGGTACATGTATTGCATAAAGATGGCAAGATGCAGTAGATGATATAGAGTACAGTATATATACATATGAGATGGGTAATGTAGGGTATGTAAACATTGTATTAAGTGGCATTGCTTAAAGTGGCTAGTGGTACATTTTTACATAATTTCCATCAATTCCCATTTTTAAAGTGGCTGGAGTTGGGTCAGTATGTTGGCAGCGGCCGCTAAATGTTAGTGGTGGCTGTTTAACAGTCTGATGGCCTTGAGATAGAAGCTGTTTTTCAGTCTCTCGGTCCCTGCTTTGATGCACCTGTACTGACCTCGCCTTCTGGATGATAGCGGGGTGAACAGGCAGTGGCTTGGGTGGTTGTTGTCCTTGATGATCTTTATGGCCTTCCTGTGACATCGGGTGGTGTAGGTGTCCTGGAGGGCAGGTAGTTTGCCCCTGGTGATGCGTTCTGCAGACCTCACTACCCTCTGGAGAGCCTTACGGTTGTGGGCGGAGCAGTTGCCGTACCAGGCGGTGATACAGCCCGACAGGATGCTCTCGATTGTGCATCTGTAGAAGTTTGTGAGTGCTTTTGGTGACAAGCCGAATTTCTTCAGCCTCCTGAGGTTGAAGAGGCGCTGCTGCGCCTTCTTCACAACGCTGTCTGTGTGGGTGGACCAGTTCAGTTTGTCCGTGATGTGTACACCGAGGAACTTAAAACTTTCCACCTTCTCCACTACTGACCCGTCGATGTGGATAGGGGGGTGCTCCCTCTGCTGTTTCCTGAAGTCCACAATCATCTCCTTTGTTTTGTTGACGTTGAGTATGAGGTTATTTTCCTGACACCACACTCCGAGGGCCCTCACCTCCTCCCTGTAGGCCGTCTCGTCGTTGTTGGTGATCAAGCCTACCACTGTAGTGTCATCCGCAAACTTGATGATTGAGTTGGAGGCGTGCATGGCCACGCAGTCGTGGGTGAACAGGGAGTACAGGAGAGGGCTCAGAACGCACCCTTGTGGGGCCCCAGTGTTGAGGATCAGCGGGGTGGAGATGTTGTTACCTACCCTCACCACCTGGGGGCGGCCCGTCAGGAAGTCCAGGACCCAGTTGCACAGGGCGGGGTCGAGACCCAGGGTCTCGAGCTTGATGACGAGTTTGGAGGGTACTATGGTGTTAAATGCTGAGCTGTAATCGATGAACAGCATTCTCACATGGGTATTCCTCTTGTCCAGATGGGTTAGGGCAGTGTGCAGTGTGGTTGCGATTGCGTCGTCTGTGGACCTATTGGGTCGGTAAGCAAATTGGAGTGGGTCTAGGGTGTCCGGTAGGGTGGAGGTGATATGGTCCTTGACTAGTCTCTCAAAGCACTTCATGATGACGGAAGTGAGTGCTACGGGGCGGTAGTCGTTTAGCTCAGTTACCTTAGCTTTCTTGGGAACAGGAACAATGGTGGCCCTCTTGAAGCATGTGGGAACAGCAGACTGGGATAAGGATTGATTGAATATGTCCGTAAACACACCAGCCAGCTGGTCTGCGCATGCTCTGAGGACGCGGCTGGGAATGCCGTCTGGGCCTGCAGCCTTGCGAGGGTTAACACGTTTAAATGTTTTACTCACCTCGGCTGCAGTGAAGGAGAGCCCGCAGGTTTTGGTAGGGGGCCGTGTCAGTGGCACTGTATTGTCCTCAAAGCGGGCAAAAAAGTTGTTTAGCCTGTCTGGGAGCAAGACATCCTGGTCCTCGACGGGGCTGGTTTTCTTTTTGTAGTCCGTGATTGACTGTAGACCCTGCCACATACCTCTTGTGTCTGAGCTGTTGAATTTCGACTCGATTTTGTCTCTGTACTGAGACTTAGCCTGTTTGATTGCCTTGCGGAGAGAATAGCTACACTGTTTGTATTCGGTCATGCTTCCGGTCACCTTGCCCTGGTTAAAAGCAGTGGTTCGCGCTTTCAGTTTCACGCGAATGCTGCCGTCAATCCACGGTTTCTGGTTTGGGAATGTTTTTATCGTTGCTGTGGGTACGACATCGTCAATGCACTTCCTAATGAACTCGCTCACCGAATCAGCATATTCGTCAATATTGTTGTTGGACGCGATGCGGAACATATTCCAATCCGCGTGATCGAAGCAGTCTTGAAGCGTGGATTCAGATTGGTCGGACCAGCGTTGAACAGACCTGAGCGCGGGAGCTTGTTGTTTGAGTTTTTGTTTGTAGGCTGGAATCAACAAAATGGAGTCGTGGTCAGCTTTTCCGAAAGGGGGGCGGGGGAGGGCCTTATAAGCGTCGCGGAAATTAGTATAACAATGGTCTAGTGTTTTTCCAGCCCTGGTAGCACAATCGATATGCTGATAGAATTTAGGGAGTTTTGTTTTTAGATTAGCCTTGTTAAAATCCCCAGCTACGATGAATGCAGCCTCAGGGTGTGTGGTTTCCAGTTTACAAAGAGTCAGATAAAGTTCGTTCAGGGCCATCGATGTGTCTGCTTGGGGGGGAATGTATACGGCTGTGATTATGATTGACGAGAATTCCCTTGGTAGATAATGCGGTCGACATTTGATTGTGAGGAGTTCTAGATCAGGTGAACAGAACGACTTGAGTTCTTGTGTGTTGTTATGATGATCACACCACTTCTCGTTAATCATAAGGCATACCCCCCCGCCCCTCTTCTTACCGGAAAGATGTTTGTTTCTGTCGGCGCGATGCATGAAGAAACCAGCTGGCTGCACCGACTCCGTTAGCGTCCCTTGAGTTAGCCATGTTTCCGTGAAGCAGAGCACGTTGCAATCCCTGATGTCTCTCTGGAATGCTACCCGTGCTCGGATTTCATCAACCTTATTGTCAAGAGACTGGACATTGGCGAGTAGTATGCTAGGGAGTGGAGCGCGATGTGCCCGTCTCCGAAGCCTGACCACGAGACCGCCACGTTTTCCCCTTTTTCGGCGTCGCACAGAGTCGCCGGCTGGGATCAGATCCATTGTATTGTGTGGAAGGCAAAACACTGGATCCGTTTCGGGAAAGTCATATTCCTGGTAGGAACGATGATGAGTTGACGTTAATCGTATATTCAGTAGTTCCTCCCGACTGTATGTAATGAAACCTAAGATTACCCGGGGTACCGATGTAAGAAATAACACGTAAAAAAACAAAATACTGCATATTTTCCAAGGAACACGAAGCGAGGCAGCCATCTCTTTTCGGCGCCGGAACTCCCTTCCTACAAACTGTCTCCCCCTCCCAGACCCTTCACCATACCACCCCCTTCCCCCCCAGTCCATTACTTCAGCTGATCGCTACTCCCTGCCCCTTACTGTCCCGGATTCCCCACTCCCACTATCAACTGCCCTTGAACCCCCGTACCATACCCCCTACTGCCACTGACTCTCACCCCCTGCTCCTTAGCAACCCAGATCCACACCCCTTAGTGCTCCCTGCCCATGATCCTGCACAGCAGCAAATCAGCCAGCCTCAGTCCAGACCCCCCGGATTCTCTGAACCGCCTTCACCCCTCCCAGAATCCCCCAGTCCATCACCAAGACAGTACAGTGTTTTACCAGGCAGTCAGTGGGGAGGCATGTCAAGACCTGTGAATAGCCAAGAACCACCCAACAATACAACTGACTCACTAGAGGCCCTCATCCAAATCTGCAATGAAATGATCAGACCTGGCGACTGTGACAGGGAGTTCGATGGTGAGGCATATATCTGTACTTGGGGCAAAGAATTTGTGTTTTCCTGGGGCAAACGTTCAGGATATCAGATTATGGGGGCTGTTTTGTTAGACTTCAGTGCAGCTTTTGACATTATCGATCATAGTTTGTTGCTGGAAACATATGTGTAATGGCTTTACACTTCCTGCTATATTGTAGATAAAGACCTACATGTCTAACAGAACACAGAAGGTGTTATGTAATGGAAGCCTCTCCAACAAAATCCAGGTAGAATCAAGAAGTCCCCAGGGCAGCTGTCTAGGCCCCTTACTTTTTTCAATCTTTACTAACGACATGTCACTAGCTTTGAGTAAAGCCAGTGTGTCTATGTATGCAGATGACTCAACACTATACATGTCAGCTACCACAGTGACTGAAATGACAGCAACACTTAACAAAGAGCTGCAGTTAGTTTCAGAATGGGTGGCAAGGAATAACCTAGTCCTAAGTATTTCAAAAACTAAAAGCATTGCATTTGGGACAAATCATTCACTTAACCCTAAACCTCAACTAAATATTGTAATGAATAATGTGGAAATTGAGCAATTTGAGACTTAACTGCTTGGAGTAACCCTGGATTGTAAACTGTCATAGTCAAAACATATTGATACCACAGTAGCTAGGATGGGGAGAAGTCTGTTTATAATAAAGCACTGCTCCGCATTCATAACAGCACTGTCCTACAGGCCCTAGTTTTGTCGCACCTGGACTACTGTTCAGTCGTGTGGTCAGGTGCCACAAAGACGGACTTAGGAAAATTGCAATTGGCTCAGAACAGGGCATCATGGCTGGCCCTTGGGTGTACACAGAGAGCTAACATTAATATGCATGTCAATCTCTCCTGGCTCAAAGTAGAGGAGAAATTGACTTCATCACCACTTGTATTTATGAGAGGTATTGGCATGTTGAATGCACCTAGCTGTCTGTTTGAACTACTGGCACACAGCTCAGACACCCATGCATACCCCACAAGACATGCCACCAGAGGTCTCTTCACAGTCCCCAAGTCCAGAACAGACTATGGGAGGCTCACAGTACTACATAGAGGCAAGATTACATGGAACTCTATTCTACATCAAGTAACTCATGCCAGCAGTAAAATTTGATTCAAAAAACAGATAAAAATACACCTTCTGGAACAGCGGGGACTGTGACGCAACACAAACATAGACACATGCATACCAACACACGATAACATACGCACTATACACACATGTACACATGGATTTTGTGTTACAGATATGTGGTATTAGAGTAGAGGCCTGAGGGCACACACTGAATATGTTGTGAAATCTGTTATTAATGTATTGTAATGTTTTTAAAATGTATAATTGCGT
Source organism: Salvelinus alpinus (assembly GCF_045679555.1). Classification (NCBI taxonomy): domain Eukaryota; kingdom Metazoa; phylum Chordata; class Actinopteri; order Salmoniformes; family Salmonidae; genus Salvelinus; species Salvelinus alpinus. The sequence goes on along the minus strand of NC_092091.1, from coordinate 36,006,718 downwards.
AAATGTTTCGGGACCCCAGGAAGAGTAGCTTCTGCCTTGGCAGCAGCTAATGGGGATCCATAATAAATACAAATACAAATCAGCACACCAGAAGAGGCGCGGAGGAATGACCAAAGCTATAGACCTACACCCGGAGCGAGCAGGCCACAGTGGAATACCATGATTGACCTCTGGGTCTTGTGCTTCCAGGTGAGTCAGCTCGCTCCTCAGGTTGTCCTTCCTCACCTCTGCAGATCCAACACCAGCTCCAGACCCAGTCGCAACACCAGAACCCTGGAAGAGGCGCAGAGGAGGGACCAAACAACAGACATTCACCTGGAGCAAGCGGACCACAGGGGAGTGCCACAATTGACCTCCAGGTCAAGGGCTCCTTTAGATGTCTGCTTGCTTCTCAGGTTGTCCTTCCTCCCCTCTATAGATCCCGACCCAGACCCAGTTCCCGGGTTCCTGATTCTTCCCAGGTCCCCAGTCTCAGCTCCAACCCCTGCATTCTAGCCCTGGTACCAGACTGATTTACAACCCAGCCCCAACACCAACCCAGGTTTTCCCTGTCCCAGTCCCAACACCAGCACCAACCCTGGACACAGCATCAATCAACCACAATACCACCTCCATCCAGCAACTGCCAGCCCAGACCCCACCACTTCCCCTCCCCAACACAAAGACACTAACATACCATCAACTACTCCACCAGACCAACCATAACTGACTGACTGACTAACAAATTGAAGGACTGATTATTGCTACCTGTTTTTTGATTGAATGCATTTGGGGTTTTGTTCTTTTTTTCATGGATATTTGTTTGTTTTCTTTTGATTTGCTTAAGTTGGTTTAATTACTTATTGTACTTGCCACCAAGCTGTCAGTTAAGCTACTGTCAAATTCACACTAACCCCTTTACAGTGTAAATCTTTCTTACATTTTTGTATTGATTTTGGAAATGTTCTATCATTTTGAAAATGTGGAGTAAGTTGGGTAGGTTTGTAGGGGGAAAAAAAATCGAATTTCATTTTGAGGCAGCAAAATCTGAAGGTGTGTGTAGACTTTCCCTAGGCACTGTATGTTTGCATGTTTGCTGACTTTGTCACATTCGTCGTATTGAGGAGACCAAGGCGCAGCGTGATATGAATACATTCTTCTTTTTAATAAAGGAAGAACACTGAACAAACTAACAAAGTAACAAAAACGAACGTGACGCTAAATAGAACGAGTGCTGACATGCAACTCCACATAGACAACTACCCACACAGACAGGTGGGAAAAGGCAACCTAAGTATGGTTCTCAATCAGAGACAACGATAGACAGCTGCCTCTGATTGAGAACCACACCCGGCCAAACACACAGAAATACAAATCATAGAAAAAAGAACATAGAATGCCCACCCAAATCACACCCTGACCAAAAGAAATAGAGACATAAAAAGCTCTCTATGGTCAGGGCGTGACAGTACCCCCCCCCCCCCCCCCCCAAGGTGCGGACTCCGGCCGCAAAACCTGAACCTATAGGGGAGGGTCTGGGTGGGCATTTCACCGCGGTGGCGGCTCTGGTGTGGGACGTAGACCCCGCTCCACCTTTGGCTTGGCCCACATAGGTGGCGCCTCTAGAGCGGGGACCCTCGTAGCGGGCCCCGGACTGGGGACCATCGTTGTGGGGGCCGGACTGGGGACCCTTGTTGGGAGCTCCGGACTGGAGGGCGTCTCTGGAGGCTCCGGACTGAAGGGTGCCTCTAGAGGCTCCGGACTGAAGGGCGCCTCTGGAGGCTCCGGACTGAAGGGCGCCTCTGGAGGCTCCGGACTGAAGGGCGCCTCTGGAGGCTCCGGACTGAAGGGCGCCTCTGGAGGCTCCGGACTGAAGGGCGCCTCTGGAGGCTCCGGACTGAAGGGCGCCTCTGGAGGCTCCGGACTGAAGGGCGCCTCTGGAGGCTGCGGACTGAAGGGCGCCTCTGGAGGCTCCGGACTAAAGGGCGCCTCTGGAAGCTCCGGACTGAAGGGCGCCTCTGGAAGCTCCGGACTGAAGGGCGCCTCTGGAAGCTCCGGACTGAAGGGCGCCTCTGGAAGCTTCTTGCCATGGATCATCACTGGAGGCTTCTTGCCATGGATCATCACTGGAGGCTTTGTGCCATGGATCACCACAGGAGGCTTCTTGCCATGGATCACCACTGGAGGCTTCGTGCCATGGATCATCACTGGAGGCTTCGTGCCATGGATCATCACTGGAGGCTTCGTGCCATGGATCATCACTGGAGGCTTCTTGCCATGGATCATCACTGGAGGCTTCGTGCCATGAATCATCACTGGAGGCTTCGTGCCATGAATCATCACTGGAGGCTTCTTGCCATGGATCATCACTGGAGGCTTCGTGCCATGGGTCACCACTGGAGTGGAGAGACACACAGGAGGCCTGGCTCTGGGAGCAGGCACAGGACTCACCAGGCTGGGGAGACATGCAGGAGGGTTAGTTCTTAGCACAGGCACAGGACTCACCAGGCTGGGGAGACATGCAGGAGGCCTCTTCCTTGGCCGAGGCACCGGATACACTGGGCCGTGGAGGCGCACTGGCGGTTTCGAACGCAGAGCTAGCACAACTCGTCCTGGCTGGATACACCCTGTAGCCCGACAAGTGCGGGGAGCTGGAACAGGCCGCACTGGGCTGTGCTGGCGAACCGGGGACACCATGCGTAGGGCTGGCGCAGGATAACCCGAGCCGAAGAGACGCACTGGAGACCAGATGCGCTGAGCCGGCACCATCCCTCCTGGCTCGATGCCCACTCTAGCCCGGCCGATGCGAGGAGCTGCGATGTAGCGTACCGGGCTGTGAACGTGCACTGGAGACACCGTGCGCACCACCGCATAACACGGTGCCTGACCAGTACGACGCTCCACCCGGTAAGCACGGGGAGTTGGCTCAGGTCTACAATCTGACTGAGCCAAACTCCTCGTGTGCTCCCCCCAAAAAAATGTTGGGGGCTGCCTCTCGTGCCTGCTCCACTGTGCCACCTCCTCAGGACGGCGATGTTCTCTCGTCTGTCCCCAGGGTCCCTTGCCTTCCAGGATTTCCTCCCATGTCCAACTCTCCAGGTAACCACGCTGCTTGGTCCTCTTTTGGTGGGTAGTTCTGTCACGTTTGTCGTATTGAGGAGACCAAGGCGCAGCGTGATATGAATACATTCTTCTTTTTAATAAAGGAAGAACACTGAACAAACTAACAAAGTAACAAAAACAAACGTGACGCTAAATAGAACGAGTGCTGACATGCAATGGCCGCTAGATGATGATATGTTCTCCGGGAAAGGGTGGGGCTTTACAGGAGTGCTGATTGGTCTGAGCTGTCTTATCGTGGGAGCCATCTCCTAGGCCTTGATGCCCGTATTCGTCATCACACAGGCCAGAGCTCGAAATCGGTCCGTACCTCACCATCTGTTGCGTCATTGACCTCTCCAGAGTCCTGATAAGCAAAACTTTCACACAAGGGACCAAACAACACAACACCCACACAGAACCTGTCAGGTTTTGGCCAGGACTGTTCAGGTTTTGTTCACTAGATGTCCCCCTTGCACCTTTTTTGTACCTTTTGTTTTTCTTGCCCTAATTATTGTTTGCACCTGTAAGTCATTCCCTTGTTAGTATTTAAACCCTGTGTGTTCCTCAGTTCCTTGCTCAGTGTTTGTATGTTAGCACCCAGCCCCAGCCTTTGTGATCATTTTTCTCTTGTTGGATTTTCCAGAGGTTCTCTGGTTTTGTTCTCGTGTATTTTTGGATTGGTCTTTTGAGGTTTGTTTTTTCCCTTGCTGTTTTTACCACTTTGTGGATTTTCTTTGTATTTTGGAAGATATCTATTTGTTATTAAACCACCATCTCTAGTACTGCTGTGTCTGCCTCATCTTCTGGGTTCTGCCCATTATTAGTGACTGTTTCTCGCACCGGGTCCTGACAGAACCAAAACACTCATACAGGTGAAGGTTGCCCATAACACAGTGATTATGACATTTTTCCATTTCCCAAACATACTATCAAGCCAATTTAATTTGTTAGAGCATTATCTACCCCAGAGTTCTCTGCCAATTCGTGAGCTTATGTGGGTAAACCAGCCAGGGCCTTGGTCACTGATCCGTCTGGAGCTGTTTTATCGGGGATGAAAAGACAACATTCTACTCCGAATACCACCACCCTTTTCAGCCAGTAACATATCCAATACTCTCCTATGTAAATTCTATTGTCAAAAGATCCGGACGGAGCATTCCTTCTCTCTCTTCTACCTGGTTCTAGGTCCTCGTGTTTGATAAGGGTGAAGGGCAGGCCTAACTGCACTAGTGCACAACTACCGATCCAATTGGTAGGCAGGTCAGGCCACAGCCTCATCCCTCCACATAACCACCAGACATCCGCTCTGGGCCTTTTTATCTTACTAAAATCCTCGGCTCAACCACCCAGTCAGGTCCCTCCTTGTCTTGTCAGCTGTAACATTCTCTGTCTTATTGCATGTTCTTACTTCCCCTACGTCCCATCCGTGTGTGATGTAGTGAGCCATACAATAATAGTGTCCTCCTGTAACTGTGAAAGGGGGAAGTCTGGCTAATGTGCGACAAACACATTAAGGCTAATGTGCCACAAACAAAGACAACTTCCCACACTGAAAGGACAGAAAGGGCTACCTAAGTATGGTTCCCAATCAGAGACAACGATAGACAGCTGCCTCTGATTGAGAACCACACCCGGCCAAACACACAGAAATACAAATCATAGAAAAAAGAACATAGAATGCCCACCCAAATCACACCCTGACCAAACCAAAATAGAGACATAAAAAGCTCTCTACGGTCAGGGCGTGACAGACTTGCCTTGTTAAATAATGGTTAAATAAAAACATTTTTTTTTTTTTGCATTAGGTAATTGACTTGCTACAAATGTGTTATCATGGAATAAAATCCTGAATCTTTAAGCAGCAGATCTCTTGAGGTTGAACACATTTTCCTGGCAATCTTCATTTTTGTAACAGTCACACAAACAAGGCTTTCTACCTAATACATGCACAAATACTTTGTATTTCATTAGCAGCATATTTAACTTTGCTCACATGCAATATTGAAGATTTCGGATAGAAACTTTTTGATAGAAAAAATGAAAAAAGTCATATTGTATCCATCAAAATGTATTCCTAAATTAATTTCTAATCTGTGGCCCCAAAACATGTGCGTTAGTAAACCATTGGCAGACGCCCTTGACAGCAGGACCGTTATAATACAAATTAGATTACTTTAAAAAGAGATTACTTTCAATTACTTACATGTTATTTCTATGTACTCAATAACTTTTACGATGTGTTGTGTATGTGAACAATAATTTTATCAATTTCCATGTTTTTCTTTAGTTTATGAGGATTGTCAGGACGGTCAGCACATGCCACGTTGCGTCAAACACTGTTGACTGAAAAATCATGCAGTGGAGAAAAAAACAGCACTGCTGCCTTACATATAGCCGGGTTGGTATAATAAAACCTCCATATTGGGAAGGGAAAAGGTTAGAGGACTCCCACAGATGGGAGGCCCATATCAGTAGTGTATTTTAAGGACACACATCTCTGAATGATCAGTTAGGCAATGTTTTAGATATTTCAAGATAGGCTTCCTCTATAAAATCTCTGTGGACAAGTAGCCTATAAATAGTATTCAAATAGGATATTCGACTCCTTCTGCACTATTCTGCACTCAACATCAAATAACTATAATGATACAAATTGTTAAATTCAAGTTAACAGAAGCGTCCACACTACAACGATAACCACATTAACAGTAGAGAACGACAACGCTAGCCATTGTTGGGATCACTTTCAGAGCGATTTGTTCCCTGTCCCCCAACCATACAGCGTCAACAACCAATCAAAAACGCGTTCTATTGAAGCGTTCTAGGTTCTAGGTGCGCGAGGAATAGATGCTAGGAGGGGAGAGGATGTGAGGCAGAGCGCACGGTGAGCTTTCCTGAATAACTGGGCATGTGAGCATATTGGTGTCAGTCAACATTAATTATAGGACGGCTTGGGAGACTGATGTTCCACGACAGACAGCACATCTCAGTATCAGAAGACCATATTTTCCTATGTTATTTGTTGACGCTGATACATTCCGACAAAACATACCATATGAGTGACCTGCTAATGTAGCCTACCTTTCTGGACCTTGTAAACGGTCAATAGACCCATAAATGATCCAAATAGTTGCATAAGCAGGCCTAGGCTGTATGCAGTTATTTCGGCATGAAAGACGCATTCAAAACAGGACCTTTGAGCTGTTATTCAAATTAGCCTATACATCACTGCACTAAAAACATAGGCCTAATCAACTGTGGAGCATTGCGTGCCCGGGGACTGCAGAGTGCAGCCTGGAGGAACGCACAGATCTGACATTTCATAATCTTTTAACTTTTTTTCTTGCACTTTGACAGGTAAATATTCATATTTATATTATAGCCCTAATATTAAGCTAATTAATGGTCAAGTATCTACTTAATATTTAGCTTCTTACTACACATCTCTAGTCGCTCTCTTCCAGCTGTTCTCGTGTGACATAGGCTAGGGTATAAGCAAGCCTCTCTGCTATTCCTCTTCTCTTGAAAACACAGGAAAGGCTATAGGCTATAAACGCTATAGGACATTTATTTTGAACATGTTTTATACTAGGCATAATAGCCAATTCGAGGAGAGAAGGATGCTTGCTCTTGTTAATAGTGGAATGTAAGATTTGCCTACAGCATAGGACAAATTAACTGTCGGAGAAAGGGGAAAGTTGAGGAGAGAGAGTGCATTGTGATCATTTTGACCGGTGATCATAACATTGTTGCATGTATTGCAAATGGTTGCACAGGACAGACAAAAATAAGATTGAAAATAATTGACAAACATTAGAAAAATGGAAATCACTTGAAAACCACTTGACAACAAGGCAAGCAATGACATGCTGTAAATACACAGGCTAAACGGTGTTTTTTGTTGCTACATTTAAATATGAGTTTCAATATTATTTTTCATTACATGTACATTGAAGTGTTATTTGCAGTTGTCACTATGACAATGAACACATCCTGAAAGCCGAGATATCTGTGTTACCACCATATTAATAGGCCTAGAGGATGTATTGGATCAGTTGATAGACAGGTGTACTATAGAACCTTACGCTTTCCTCTGGAGTGGATGTTTGCCAACAAGTTATAGTTATGTATATTTTATCGTTCTTGGTGTGGATAGCCTACCATGTATGCACGGAAATACAGTGAGCCACTACTATTTTCGCCACCTGGTGTCGCAGTGTACCTCTAGTTTAATGACGTGTGATAAATTGGGGGCGCTGCGCTTTCGCGGGAACCACTTTGATAATTAGCATGTGACCAATGGGATTGGATATGCAAATATGAGGCGCTCGAACTCCCGTTTCCACGTTAAAGTCGGGGAGTGGGAAAGGTGAGAGGAGAGTCAGATGCACAAAGACTAGACGTGCAGATACACACGGACACTAATTTGACTGGGACGTTACTGGAGAGACCATCAGTGAATATTCTGATTTCAACGTGGATCATTTTCCTATGTGCAATATGACTTTTGAGGAAACCAGTGGAGAAAACTCTACAGAAAGGTAAGATTATCTTTGCAACTTGTTGAATATGTCACTGCTGGAGCACTAACTGTCAAACTCGTCTCCCTGTATGCACGAGTTTGCCCAATCTAATTTAGCTAACTAGCTAGCAGTTACAGTAGCCTATATAGCTAGTTTCTATATTGATGCAAGCTGACTAAATAATAAAGTCGTATATTTGTCTCAGTATGGTTACCTATTATTTTGCACCCACAGGATGGATTCGGTGTCTAAAGCATTGGAGGAGGTTATCACCTCCGCGTTACCCCAAGGTTGCGTCACTGTAGGAGTCTACGAGGCAGCAAAGTCACTCAATGTGTAAGTGAAGCACGTTGCAAGAGATTATTAGCTACAGGCATAACGTTAACGTTAGCTACTATACAATAAGACCTATATTCTTAAACAACTAAATACGAGGAGTGAATGAAGTAGCAAAATTATTTTTCAATAGATTATTCTTAAATTATTAAACAGTAATACATCTACTCTGAAATAATTTCATGCATCTACTACTGTAATGTTACTTGATTAGCTAGCTAATTGTATTGACATTTAATTCACCAGGGACCCCGATAATGTGGTACTGTGCCTCCTGGCCACAGATGAGGAGCAGGTCGAGGACGTGGCTTTACAGATCCACTTCACCCTGATTCAGGCGTTCTGCTGCGAGAACGACATCAACATCCTGCGGGTCAGCAACATGAGGCGCCTCGCTGAGATACTTGGAGGAGTGAAGTCTGGAGAAGAGCCCATGGACCTGCACTGTGTACTAGTTACTGTACGTTTCATTACTTTGTTCCTACTTCCATGTCCCTGGCTTTTCATCTACTTAACAGTGCTAGACTTTGATATCAGTTCCTCAGGTGGGGTCTCTGCCGGTGTGGTACATTATACCAGCTAGGTTATAATAAAAATGTTCATGGATGCTAAAGATTTGCAGTTCAAGAGCTTTGAGTACAGCATGAAAGGCCTAGCCCTAGATGGATGCAAATACTTGATTTTAACAGCCACCACATCTGGCCTGGTAGTTATGTCTTCATTCATTGCTCAGCTCTTTGAAGCGTGATCCAGCTGACTGCAGCCGCATGATCTGCAGTGTGTCTGTGATGTGGCTTTCCTAGTAGTCTGACGTAGCTTACGCTGGCTGTAGTACTGCGAGTGATCTGACTCCAGTTACTAGGGCTACGTCCAAATGGCACCCTATGCCCTACATAGTGCACTATTTTTGACCAGGGCCCAAAGTAGTGCACTATGTAGTTCAGGGGGTAGGCAACCCTGTTCCTGGATTGCCGGAGGTACTGCAGGATTTTGTTCCAACTAGGCACCACACGTGACCAACCGAGCTAATTGATCAGTTCAGTGATTACCTAAGTTCAACACACCTCGTCTTCCAGGTCAGTTAAACCAAAAACCTGACTTGCCTGCGGCACCCCAGGACCAGGGTTGCCTACCCGATATAGGGAACCATTTGGGACGTAACCTAGACATTTGTGGCTGGGTTAGCGTAGCAATGTGTACTCTTAACTGCTCTTCCTGTGGGCCACTAGTACTTTTTCAAACCCACGTTCCAGGAAATGAAGCTTAGCTCATAGGAGAAAGAGGATGAATGATGGCACATTTACAGCGAGACTCTTAGACGGCAGAAGTCAGCACGGAGACATTTTTATGCCCTGCTCATACACTTCCTTGGTAGTGATCTGATCTCTGAGGCCCACTATCAGGTCATACCTCACGTTGCAGAGAACCCTTATCTGATTATGGTTGTTACAAAGAATTGTGTGTCCTTATATTTGATGCACATGTTTAGAAAGCACAGCAATAGGCTAGATGTGTGGTTATTAACTGTGTGTGTGCAGTTATTACTACACTTGTATAGAACACTCAGGCCTAACTGATTAGGGTTGTTCTACATTTATAAGGCATACTTGTCTGTATTTTAATGCATGTTTTTAGAAAGCAACATTGGCCTAACTGTTTTTGTTTTCCATTTCTCTTCACAGAAGTCAACCACGTGCAAGGACCCAGCTCTGAGCAAAGTGAATCGCTTCTGTAGAGACAGTCGAATACTGGACCAGTGGGTCCCCATCATCAACTTACCTGACCGGTGAACAAGCAGCATGGACTCCACGTAACCACGTTGTACACTTTATATTGAAGCACAGCACACTGCACTAGATCTGTGTAATAATGCCTTTGTTGGAACTCATGAACAAACCTCATTCAACAGAGGGAAGAAGAACAAGAAAACCTGCTGGATCAGTGTGGATTTTATGCTGAGGTAGAGGGATTTAGCATTCTGGATTCCAGGACTGCCAAGGTAACAATGGTATGACTGTAATGCGAAGGTAGCGATTGGTCGTTGGTATGACTTTGTCCTCATGCCCAGGCGCTGCCATTACAGGAAGCTGACTCATGTAAGCACACACAGCAGAGCAGACATACGCATTTAGGGGTGAGCAGAGCAGAGTGCACAAGGCAGCAGGGGATTGGAATCTCCTGGATGCTCAAAGGACTGACTCCAAGGACCATACTCAAGGACTGAACTAAACCAAACTAAACCAAACTAGAGTTTTCTGAACTGGACCGGAGTAGTCTGGACTAGTCTGGGACTACAGGATGGATAATGCCTCAAGGAAAGTGGACCAAATTTCCATGTGGATATACTCTGGATGCTAAAGGTTTATGCAATTGTATCAGTAACTTACTGTATTATTCAACATTATGATACTGTATAAACTGAATACAGTAGATTACCATCGAATGCACAGTAAAATGCCATATGTTTGTTTTACAGCACACTCAGACTTTTCTAGACTTTTCTGTAATTTCAACAGTAAATGTGTTTTACAGTATTCATATAGTGCATTGTGGGAAATTGTTGTGGGCGGGAAAAGAGTCTCTGGCTCATTAACATATTATGGTGTGCCTTGTAAGAGGCTATATTTGTTGCACCCGTGGTGAGAATGCTGAACCCCCACAGAATACGGTAATATACTGTATTTTAGGGATTCTACAAACCTTGCCCTGAAACTCTACAGTAGCCAATTGCTGCCAGTCATATTCTGTAATTCAGAATACAGTACCAATACTGCAGTTTGAGCGCCAAAAAACATTGAACACTCATTAACATATGTTGATGCGTGTGTTGTAAGAGGCTGTATTTGTTGCACCCGTTAGTGAGAGTACCAATTTACGTGATGCAGTATGGGGAAGTGATTCCCTAACAATGCAATGTATATAGGGGACAGATCAGAGTGTCAGCAAGTCTCAAACCTTTAATAGTTGAGTGGCGATCCATTTTGATCTGTTTTGCCCTTTAGTCACTGTCAGTTTAGAAGCCTTTGTTAAAGCATAAAGTGCAAGTGATATAAAACAGCTAGTATTCATTAATATGCTGTAATATGCAAATGCAAACCTGCTTGCTCTAATCCCTTGTAGTTAAAGTAAAATACTGTATTTTCTTAGTTTAGTCACTGTATTTCATTGCTCTGACATCAATTTACCATGAATATCTCTGTATTGTATTGGCACTATCCAGAGATTGTCAGCGATACATCATTAGATATCTTGTTGTAATTATAATTATTTTGAAGACCAATGTATCTTTAACTACAACATTTTCAGTAATGGTTATAAAATAAAAAGGTTTTACTTGCTATGACTGTGATATGTATTATTTATTTTTTTAATCAACCTTGGTTGAATGCACTGACTAAGTTGCTTAGGACAAGCGTACCTGCTAAATTACCAAAATGTAAATGTTAAAATAAAAAAACTTGCAAAGAACACTGGGTAATGTGTCGCTGCATGGGGAATTCTAGTAATATACTCTAAATTAGATTACAGTAACATTGTTGGTACTGCAAAATGTTGTACTGTAAAATAAATTACAGTAACTTATTGGCCAATTTCTGCCAGTAAGTTAGTGTACATTGTACAGGAAATGTTTTACAGTGTGGAAAAAAATACATCACAACTGTAATTTATATGATCTTGATTATTTCTGAAATTGTTATTTTGAGAATTATTTAAACTAAGAGGGAAGGTCTTGTTTAGGTCATTGTCAGCACAAACCAATGTATTGACTTAAACATTAACTTCGTTATTTTGTTTAATTCAATGTTTGTGTTCATTTAATGAATTGATGTTGCAATGTTCATCAGCTACCTTTGCAGAGAAATAAACTAAACTGAACTAAACATTTAATTGCTTTGCTTTCTTGGATTTTATGCAGTGAGTTATGAGCATCACTCAGCGGGTTTCTGAGTTACCTGTTAGGGACACATGAGTCCGGACTTATAATGCTTCTCTGTAAAGGCAATGGAAATCAGGGCCATTGAACAAGGATTCTGCTTTCAACATTTTAGTAGATGCCAAAAGAGGCTTTTCACTGAGGTCACTAGATAATTCAGCACAATTACAGCTGCAGTACCTTTTGTCATTTCTCATAGGTAGTGTTTTTTTCCCCTCAGCTGCAGGTTTTGACTAAAAGCCTCAGTTCAGGGTAATGGCATGCAACGCTTTCAAGTGATCTTGCATATTCAGCTGAATAAAGAAAGGATCAAGGATGTGTGCACTGTTTAACCTGGTGCAAAAAGCTAGCACTTAGTTTAGCTTGTATTTATTATGTAACATGTCTGAGCAATACAATACATCCATCCATTGACACCAGTGGTAAACACTACAGCGTGTCTGTTATTAAAAGCCCTTGTAACAACAGTTCCACACTCTGCGTTCACATCTTAACAAAACATATAATTAACCATCACTCACGAGGGAGAATTCCCATACATGTAGTTTCCTTCTGTGAACAGCAGCATCCGTGTGTGTGATCACAATGACAGCTCTTGCTGTCACAGGGCCAAACACACAAGGGGATAAACAACAGGGCCAAAAACAGCCAGAGAGGAAAGAAAATATATATTACTAGCCAGCTCACTCAGAGGACACCAGAACTTAATGTGTGTGTGTGGAGCAGAGCAGAGGGACAAAGCCCTCAAAGAGCAGCTGATGAGTGTGTGACTATGAGTCAAGGCTCATTCAGACTCACAGTGAGAGTACGGGAGGGTACTACTGACTTCATAATAGCTATAAATAGACCCTATGAATGGAGGTGATGCAGTCCCAGTGACGCACTGATAGTAATAATAGTGTTACTATTTAGAAAGCAACACAAGCGGAGCTGGCTGTTAACTTGAAACCCCCTGATGTCGTGCAGGCCTGAAATACGGCTGTTCAATGATACATTTGGGGGGGGGGGGGGGGCAATAACCACCTTTTTGTTTTCTTCGGGCAAGTCACCATAGCGGTCTTCGCATGAGAGACATGGGTGTGAGCCCACAGTTTCAGTCATCAGATCAACACTGAGCAGTAGGATGCTATGCTGATTTGACTTGGAGTGAGTGAGAATAGAGCCTCTGTGGTATGGAATGCAGGGGTGTATGAATAGGGGGGCTACTACCTTCTCCTGAGGTAGCGATCTAGTGTTTTCACAGGAGTTAAAGAACTGCAAGTCAGGAATGGGGCGTCAGTCAGGTGGGTGACTGGAGGTTAGGAGAAGGCCAGTACACTGCAGCCTCACTCCTCTGAACTTTAACTCCTATTTTCCATAAGAGTCATGGAAAATAGCTGGGCTGGGGGTACCACCAGTGAAAATCAACACATGACACTGATGACCGGAATTCAGCAGGGAGGAGCAAGCATAGACAAATGAACAGAACAGAACCCTACTATCATTTTCTGATGAACTCTGAATGCACGGTTTATGCAGGTTTTCACTATGGATCTATAGGCCTAAATCGCAATGCCAACAGAATGGAAACATTTGATAAAAGACACTGATCTGTAGGGCTGGGAATTGCCAGGGACCTCACAATATGATTTTAATCACAATACTTAGGTGCCTATATGATATGTATTGCAATTCTATATCTATGACAATTCATCGCGATTCTATATGTATTGCGATTTGATACTGAGATTTACATTGCGATTTGATGTTCCAAACATATTGCTCACTACAGTATATGCCTGCTACAGAGGGACAAGAGAGAGCCATGAGAAAACTCGTTTTGATTAGTTATGGAAATAAAAATGTGTCACCGTTTAAAAAGAAGATTGAGGACAAGCAATGGTAGGAGACATAACAGAGTTTTGGTGCAATTACAGTCATCTAGCGCCAGCTAACGTTAACTGCCTAGCAACCAAAAAAGTAGTGGGATAATTAAGAACAGTATCTTGCAGGATTACGTCGTTTTCTCTGCGATTGTCATTCTAACGGAATCCAGAAAGAACAAAACCCTGTCTTCAAACATTCACATCAAAAGGTGCAAAGTTTGGGCAAAGAGACAAAACATGCACATCAAATTAAGACGGAAAACAACCACTTTTTGTGCAGTGTTAATTTACCATCCTTACAAACCACTTAATGTAAATGACAGTATTGTACATACAGTAGGCTGGTCATCTAGGGACCTGTAGACTTTCCATCACCAGGAAGAAAAACAATGCACAATACAGTAATTGAGTACATTGTGACATCAAGTGGTTTGTGATGATGTGGCTCAGTTGGTAGAGCATGGTGCTTGCAACGCTAGGGTTGTGGGCGTGGGTTCCATTGCTACAGGGGACCAGTAAGAAAATGTATGTAATCACTACTGAAAGTTGCTCTGGGTAAGGGCATCTACTAAAATGTAAAAGGATTGAATGGACCATTTCAGTTTACACATAGAAATAAGTTGTATTTAATCATATTTATTTTTAATAAGTATTTCAAGAAGCTGGAAAACATATCAAGTAAGTATTATCAGATTAATTGTTTTGTACATATAAATGTCAGGTAGACACTCAAATACATTTAGTTTAAATGTTTTCACAAAAGTAGTGCAATGGCCCATTACTAGCCCTGTATTAGCTGACCAATATAGACATCTTCAGCGCAGGCTATTTATTTTCAAACTGCAAATTATTCTTTGACCTGTCTCCTCCCCTTCATCTACACTGACTTGAAGGGGATTTAACAGGTGACATCAATAAGGGATCCTAGTTTTCACCTAGATTCACCTGGTCAGTCACCTATGTCATGGAAAGAGCAGGTGTTCCTAATGTTTTGTACACTCAGTGTATAGCAAATAGGTTGCTTATCCCAGAGTTTTTTCTGTCAATGTAACACCATCACATCTCCACAAAGCCCCAGTATCATCCATCATCAGATGGGAGAGTGGTGATTACATCCATGTGGGCCAACAAATATAGCCAGATCTGGTTTCTGCCTGTAACATTAAACCCTCAGAGAGGAGAGTGAGAGCGAGAGAGAGAGAGAGAGAGAGAGAGAGAGAGAGACCACTCGTAGGCACAGGGAGCATTACATAGTCGCTAGTGAAAGTCTACACACGCCTTGCAGTCTTCACATTTTGCTGTCCCAAAATGAAATCTAAAAAGGAAATACATTCAATTTTTTCCTTACCGATCTAAACAATCTACTCCACATTTTCAAAGTGAAAGAAAAATTATAGAAGCGTTAAAAATTGTCTAATAATAAAAAATAACAGATGTCTTGATTGGGGTGTGAAGACATGCGCAGAGTTAATACTTTGTGAATAATTTTGAATATGATTCTACAAACTTTGCACAACTCTTAAGGCAACATTTATCCATTGTTTTTGGTATTAAAATGTGTGTAACATGATGCTGCCACCACACCACTAGAAAATACAGAGGGTTTCACTCTGTTATGTTGTATTGGACCCAAACCAGTTGTTTTTTTATTCAGGCCATTTCTTTGCCATGTTGTCTTGAAGTATTACTAACGGCCTTGTTGCAAACAGTAATGGATGATTTGGAGTGGATTTTTTAACAAAGTTGGTAGAATCTTATTCAAAATTATTCACAGCTGTAATGGCTGCTAATGTGGCTTCCACCAAACATTAACCCTGGGGTGTGAAGGCATATGCAATTAAGAGCTCTTTTTTTAATGTTCTATAATTTTTCTTTCACTTTGAAAATTGTAGGTTGTGGAGTGGAATCCAATTTAATAAAGGTTTTGATATAGTTTTAAGGCAGCAAAATGTGAAGACTGTGCAAGGGGTGTGTAGACTTTCACTAGGCACTGTAACATAACAGCCCTGTCTTGACTTGGGGACAGAGAACAGTACAACAAAATACAGCAAAAATCTGAGCAAATGGGAAGGTTTACAGTCCAGTGATTGACCTGATACTAGATAAACGGGTTTGTCTATTAGTTGTTGTGACAATTAAACAAGCTATACTCAAGTTATCCTCTAAAATGTATCTTATCATTGTAATAAATGTATAGTTTTTTTACACACAAGCAATTTTTTGTGCCAGGACAAGTATGTTTATAAATCACTCGAAAATCACCTAAATCATGTGTTTAAAGACTTTTATTAACATCTACAAATATAAGGCGTCAAAATTGGGAATAAAATGCAAAAATTACATGACACAGGAAAAATATCCACATGTACAATATGTACCAGAGACCAAATCCAGTATCGTTATTTGTCACAGAGAGAAAAAAAGAATGTTGCTTTAAAACTGTAAAATCCATTTTCAACCTGAATTGAGTCGGCAAAAATCAAATGGAACACACACATCAAAATAACATATAGGGGAGAGCGAGGTAAGTTGTCAAACTGTTCATACCTCCAACACTAGAGGCGCTATGTAAAAAAAATCAAATAGCTACTTTGTGTGACTACATGTTCTATGGTCAACTTCCTGTTCACATGTGGTCATGGTCACTCTAATCTGAGGTGAGCACAAGTTTATTATTTTTCCCCTTCAAAAGTAAAAAATTGGCACTTTACATTTTATGCAATAAAACTTTGTTAGGTATGAATGTTAAATTATAATTTTGCACTGAGTAGAGGAGACAATAACGTGTCTTTTGATACTTTAGCTGCAGTCCTATTTTGAGCTAACCTTGAGATTTAGCCAACATTAGCACACGTCAGTTTGGGGCAAGTTGTTTTAATGACCTTGGGGCAAGTCTTCACATGTGACAACTTGCCCCAGTATACATAGAACAGGCTTTAAAAAATGGTGATATTGTGTAATCAGCTCTGATAGTAGTATTAAATGTTACCATAAATTGATTATTATATATACATATAGTTTAGAGCAGCAGACATATCCCTGGACTACAGAAGACAGGCTCTGGCTTGTGTGTGTGTGTGTGTGGTGTGTGGGCGCCTGTATCTACTAACACACTACATGCCTACTGTATGAGACAGTATATCCACACACACACACAGTCATACATTTAATGTGGTGTTATGAATTGCAATGTGGCAACAATGATAGTAGACAGGGAGGTGGGCACAATAAGCCTGTAATGAATATATAATTGCAATGAGGAAATGTTTTTTTGAAGGAAAGAAAGGAAAGAAAGAAAGAGGGGAAGGAAAGAAAGATGGTTAGAAAGGATAAAAGACAGAATGGCAGCACACCACCTGGCACAATGTTATAGGCAGTGAGGCAGGTGAAGTTTCAGAACAAATCAATCAGGAGTACAGCAAATAATTTTACATAAATTACCGTAATCTGACTCTGTATTTTCAAAAGGTTATCAGAGAAGAAGTTGAAAGTCAGACAGCCATGCCAACAACAGTGGTTGGCTATTCAAAGCCACAGCAGGTTTTTTCACCTGATTTGGAGATGCAGCTTGTTCAGTATATTACAAGGTCAGCTGACATTTATTTTGGTCTGTCGCCAAGTGAGGTCAGAAGACTTGCCTACCAGTTTGCTGTGGCACACCAGCTGAAGTTCGCGCCAATGTGGGCAGAAAAAGAAAAGACCAGCTTAGAGTGGTTTACGGGCTTCTTAAAGCAGCACCCAGCGCTGTCGTTGAGAAAGCCAGAGGCAACTAGCCTTGACAGGGCAAGTAGCTTCAACAGAGAAAATGTTAATGCTTTCTTCGACAATGTAGCAGACGTGCTACAGAGATATCAATTTGGACCAGGAGACATATGGAATGTTGATGAAACTGGGGTGACCACTGTACATAAACCTGGCAAAGTGGTGGGCAGACGTGGAGTCAAACAAGTAGGGTCACTGACCTCCGCTGAAAGGGGAACCCTCGTCACACTGGCCTGTGCTGTCTCAGCCACAGGGAATAGTATACCTCCATATTTTATATTCCCCTGTGTCAACTTCCGCGATCATTTCCTGATCAACGGGCCACCTGGCAGCAAAGGAGGGGCAAATCCCTCTGGGTGGATGAAAGATGTGCACTTTGTTGACGTCCTGAAACATTTTGTCCAGCATACGAAATTCTCAAAGGAGAAGCCGTTTACTCCTTTTGGACAAAACCACGAGTCTCATCTGTCCATTGATGGACTCAATTATGCCAAAGAAATGGCATAATTATGCTGTCATTCCCAACCCATTGCTCTCATCAGCTTCAACCCTTAGATAGGTCTGTCTACGGGCCGCTAAAGAGGCACATGAACACCGCTTGTGATGCCGGATGAGGAACAATCCCGGGGAGACAATGTAAATTTATGACATTCCTGGGATTGTGGCAATCGCCTATCCTCTGGCTGCAACCCCCTTGAGCATTCAGGCTGGCGTTAGGGTGGCTGGGGTACAGCCTTACAATAGGGATGTATTTATGGAAGTTTGCGCCATCCTACGTTAAAGATCGCCCCATTCAGAACCCAACCCTACCAGGCCCCAGCAACATTCCAGCCCTGCCAGGCCCCCGCAACATTCCAGCCCTGCCAGGCCCCAGCAACATTCCACCCCTGTCAGGCCCCAGCACTATTCCAGCCCTGTCAGGCCCCAGCACAATTCTAGCCCTGCATAGCACGAGCTCAGACACAGACCCGCCCAGTTCTTATGCGAACACCAGCTCACCCTTGTACAGTAATGCCATTGCTGACAGCGGACTACCTACTCCAGAGGATATCTGGCCATACGCAAAAGCAGGCCCCCAAAAATCAGCTTGCAAAGGAAGAAAACAGAGCAAACCAGCAAAGCAGGTACTAGAAATGGAAAAGAATAAAGGCACAATCTAGGAAAAGGCTGTTTCTGAGGAAAGGGAAGCAAGGGGGAGTCAAAATCTGGATCTGCAAAGAAAAAGGCAGCTAAAAAAAGAAAAAAATCATAGAAGAGTCATCATCAGATGAAGAGGAGTGCTTCTGCCTCGTCTGTGTGGAGCCATTTTCAAACAGCCTTCCAAAGGAGACTTGGGTGAAGTGTGTGAGACGCAACAAATGGGCCCATGATGCTTGCACCTCAGGCCAGGCAATTTATGTGTGCCAGAACTGTGACTCTGAAGATGAGTCTGATTAGTCAGATACGGATGTACGTCGTATAGGCTTTTGCAAAACTGTGAAGATATGTAAGATATGAAGATGTAATGGATACAACATATGTGCCCAAGACTTCCTTCTTTCATTTGTATGACATTTATACCATTGTGATGTATTGTGCCCAGTAAATGTTAGACATCGTGAAAAGTGTGACAACATACCTCGCTCTCCCCTACTGTATTATCGTCAAAAAGGAGGAAAAAAAATCGTCAAAAAGGACAAAAAAAAAAAAGTGTTGACACACATATACAGAGTCTAGATTCGACTGAAGTTCAGCATGTCATTGCAGTGCCATACTGTGACAGTGAGAAGAAGCAAGTGTAGAAACACAACATACAGCAACACGCAACTTCAAGCAAGCCTTTCAAAGCCACAGAATATAATATCTTGTGGAGTGAGCGTAACATAAATAGTAGAATGTGAGATCTTTGGTTCTGGGTTGCCGAGATTGCCCAGAATATGGAGACAAATAGCATACCATGTGGGTGTGGGAACATTTTAATTGGTGCTGCAGCCTGTCTCCATGGCGGTCAGTTGACCATCCAAATAGCAGTCAGTCTCTATTATTTGAATAGCTAACAACAACAAAAATGACAGCATAGATGTGCTCCCTGCATCCACCGGGAATGTCGTGATTCCGTTGTTCACACTATTATCCTAGTGTTGTTTGAGGAGTGTGGCTGAAAGGTAGTGGTGAGATGCCGAAGCAAGACTACTTCAATATTAAGGCCCTGGATAGTTAAGCTGGGTCGTGTTCATTGGGTACAAAGCGACGTGAACCGGGGAGGTACTACCTGAACTTGTCTGATAAGAAACTATAGTTTTAGCTACCGTATGCCCTACTGAACATGACACTGGTTACCGAGTTGCTTTTGCCAGTCGTGTGCAAAGTCACACACGTACACTTACACGAATGCATACTCCCACACAATAACAATTATTCAACCACTGTGACCATCATGACCATTGTGAGAGCATGAAATAAGAAATTATTATTGTATTGTTATTGTAAACATGGAATGTTAAAACTCAAGAAGAAATCATAATAACGGTCTTACACAAAGTTCACGGAATCCCTTTCAGGATAGAAGTCGTACATTTATCAATGAAATATTATCAGAGTGAAACACTAAAAGTACTCACAATAAAATACAAATCAGAAAACCTGTACATTTCTAGCCTGGTACCAGATTGGTTTGTGCTCTTGCTTATTCCCTAGTTTTCACAATTGTTTGCCAAGAAAATGAGTCACAAGGAGTTTGCATGACAGCACATACAGACTGGCACTCAGGCTAGTACAGTATGTTTCCTCTGATGCTGGTACATTGGATAGGATGTCATTGTGACGGCACAGACGGATCTTACCTCCTCTGCTTCAGCTATGTAGAGATAACATTATGGACCAACATCTTTTACATCAACGTAAGGCATATTACACTCATTTAAAGGGTTACATAATATCAGTGTACTGTGGTCTGCAATACTTCATATTGATACTACATTATCTATCTACCGTACCACATACAAGCAAGACAACTACGCAAAGTCACAAAGGTTGGTTTCTAAGGCAAAGGTTAGTCTGAGTTTCAAAACAAATACATAGAAGTGGGATAGTCTGAATTGATACCCCCCCCCCACCCTTTACCCACGCCTGAAAACAAAACGATCTCTGACATTGTCTTTGCAGAAACAAAACAATGCTTGTTAAACAGGGTGAAGCGGTCATGCTTTAACTTTCTTCAGGCCCTGTGGATGCAAGCTAGATGTTTTCCCTTACAGAATGACAGGCACCCTTTGAGAGTGTGTTAATTTGTCACAGAGGCCATGACCTTTTGGCCAGCCTGCCCTCTCTTGTTTTGATGGGGCATTCACAGGTCAGTCCCAAATGGCAGCCTTTTCCCTTTAGTGCACTACTTTTAACAAGGGCCCATAGGGCTCTGGTCAAAAGTAGTTCACTATATCGGGAATAGGATGCCATTTGGAACAAAGACATACAGTGGTTTACCAGTGGTTTACCAGTCCATCAGCACTGGTTAGTGTACTCCTGTGTCATGGGACTGGCTGATTTACATAACAGGGTTATTACAAGCTTATCAGCAGCATTCAAACTAGACTGATTGTTTTCCAAAGAAGCTACTGTGGGGGGACTGACTGACGCAATCAGGAGCTTAAAGGTTTAACTAGTGTGGTGCAACTGCAATGCTTTAGGGCCTTTGACATTATTTATGCTCCAGCTGATGTGCACTGTTAGATGTTTTTGTAATTTTATCTGTTACTTACTGTATTAATCAACAGTATGATACTGTATAAACTGAATACAGTAGATTATCATAGAAGGCACAGTAAAATACCATGCATTTGTTTTACAGCACACTAAGACTTTTCTGTAATTTCAACAGTAAAACATTGTAGAGTGCACAGTAAAATAACGTAAATTGTAAGAGGCTATATTTGTTGTACCAATGAGTGAGAATGCTGTACCCCTACAGAATACGGCAATATACTGTATTTTAGGAATTCTACAAACCTTTCTGGCTAATTGCTACCAGTAATTTACTGTAATTTATAATACATTACCAATACCGTATTTTTGGAGAGCCAAAAACCTTTTGAACACTAACTGGTTTATGGTATTGTTGTTTCTCAGTCATTAATTAATATATTTTGAGGAGTGTCTTGCAAGCGGCCATATTTGTTGCACCCATTAGTGAGAGTGCTGTACCAAGTGATAGGTGGTAGTAGTTCCCTAACAATTAAATGTATATAGGGGTAGATCAGAGTGGCAGCAAGTCTCAAAACCATTCATGGTTGAGTAGCCAGCCCTGTCCTTTGATCTGTTTCGCCCTGTAGTCACTGTCAGTTTACCCATAGATTTCCAGTCATTGTAATGACGCTAGTTAGCATTGGCTCGCGAAACTACTTTTAAACGTCCTTCATACTGGACACAGAGACATAAAATGGTATCTACGGTTAAAATAACTTTTTACTTGCTATGACTGTGATATGTGTTTTTTTATCAACCTTGGTTGAATGCACTGACTAAGCTGCTAAGGTCAAGAGTGCCCGCTAAATGACCAAAATGTAATTCTAAAAATGAAAACTTGCAAAGAACACTGGATAATATGTTACTGCATGGGTAATTTCAGTAATATACTGTAAATTGGATTACAGTAACATTTGTGGTACTGTAAAATGGATTACAGTAAAATGGATTACAGTAGCTGTACTGTAAAATACATTTGCTGCCAGTAAGTTGATGTACATTTTAAAGGAACTGTTTTAGTGTTAACATGACAAAGTTGGGAACCCCCTGTTCAAACCCAGCTGGTCTTTAGTCTGCATAACATACGGTAACAATCTGAAAGAACACCAGTCTCTGTTGAGAGGAGCCTCAGAATGAGCTCTTATCTATTCATGACTGACTGAACTAAAAGCTTTTTTTCTGGGTCACAAATTAATTGTTGTATCTGATGGAGAGAGAGGACCAATGATTCTGATTCTACCAAAATGGCACTTGTTTAAAGGAGAGAGTGAATTAGTCCCAAATGGCACCCTATTCCCTTTATATTGCACTACTTTTGACCAGAGCCCTATAGGCCCTAAGGTAACATTTTGAAATCAACCTAAAGTACAAGGAAACATGGGGAGTGGGACTGGGCTGGCCTTAAGGCAAATAGTGTACCGGTATTAACGTTGTATATTTCTCACTATAAAAGAATACAAATAAAAAAGCAAAGGTAATTCAGCTGTTCCGCTACTATAATATAGTGCATGGCTTCTTGTCTTTGAAGGGGTTTTCAGAGGCTGGGATACCCATGAGTAGAGGGTCATATTTACCCTGTTCTCCACAGTAGTGCATCAGGTCTGCTGAGGCCTTGGACACCTGCAGGAGAGAATCATACAGCAGGTTACAATTGGCAACACAAGGCAACACACACATAGAGAGAAGGTCAGAGAAGGCAGGTCTTGCTAGCCTGGCTGACACAACCCACGCGACTACATAGGACTTTGAGAGCTGGTGTCAGCCAGACTAAGTTCTTGCAGGATGGAACATGTAATGTCATATACGTATATCTTGGTATATATGGATATATGGGTTGTTTGAGAAGCGTACCTTAATTCTCTCAATGCTGGCTTCTATTCTCAGCTGCTGGACTGCCCTCCTGGCATGGGCAATGTTATTGGAACTCTGCATCTTCGAAAGATATGTTGGTCTCCGCAAACCTCTGTTAAAACACATACTGGATTCACCTACTGTATAACACCATGGGAAAGAATGAATGAACTGACTCACTGATTGAATTAACATTGTTATTGGGTATACCTTCCACAATTTGGGAGTAGCGGCAGTGTGTGAGTGGCTTTATCTGGAAAAAGAAAAGAAAAGCACAATAAGACATAATTAAAATCACCAGTTGTACACTGATATAGGGCAGCAGAACAGCCAGTCCCTGTATAACTGTGTCATAAAAGATATCCCAGTTACATCAGCTGGCCCTTCTTACGTCTTTGCACAACAGATGGTGTGTTGGAAAGTTACCCAATATGGTTAAGTGTCAGGAACATAACTTTGAAAAGCTGCCAAACACAATATACCAACAAAAAAACAAGCCTAGGAGCAGCTGTTATTCCACTGTCCTTCTCCAGAGTAACTTCCCAAAAGTGACAGTCGGAAGTTAAATCTGCAATTTACTAAACCAACAACCTGCAAACAAGCTAGCGGACGTAATCACATAAAGATTGGCCAAGATGGAAACTTTTGCACAATCTCACACATCATGGGAAGTCTACATTGGTCCATAGCAATAAAGACATTGCCTGAGAGGACAGTCTGCTATAGTGGGTCTGTATGTAGTAAGAAAGAGATTGCCTGGGGTGTTGGCACTGTTCAAAGCACCTGGTCTGCCAGGTTTCTCTCTCACCTTGGAACCTGTGGATTCAGATTGACTGAGTGGGAATCTTGGTTTGAGTTATTGGGGCAAGATTTAGCCTACTTGCTGTATTCTACTATCTCAGCCTGGTCTCAGACTAGACGTAACATAGTAAACGTAACTCCGGAAGACTCAAATTAAAGGGGAAAGAAGGATACCTAGTCAGTTGTACAACTGAAATGTGTCTTTCCGCATTTAACCCAATTAAGATTAAGGTGCGGGGGCTCCTTTAAATCGACATCCACGTCTTTAGCCACCTAGCCAATGTTAGCTTTAGCTACTTAGCTAACATTAGGCAAAACAAAATGGAATACGTAAAACATTTCATGCATTTAGCAAATTCGTAACATTGTACGAATTGAAATTCGTAACACACGAAATGGATGATGGACATCCACAAATTAATACATACTGTACGAAACTGTGTACCAGATTTACTTTTACTATGTTACATCTACCTCTGAGTTCAGGTTGACTATCTGCACATGATGCAATATTGAAAAAGAAATACAGTATCTCTTGGTCAACAGTACAGTACATGAATGAATCGGGCAAGGTAGACTAGCTCAGCAGCTGTGTTTAAGTCAGGGAAAGGAACACATGTGTTACATTATAACAACAAAACCATTGCACACGCACGCACACACAGTACAGTTACTTTGAGAAGAAGCCTCAATTATAACCTTTGTATTGAGGTCATCAAACTGCGATTCCACTTCTATTACAATAGCTGAGAGGTTTATGGAGGAGGAGGATGCACGTAAGGAAGCAGAAACAATGAAGTCATTGGTAGCCAGCCACAGTACAGCTGAGTACAAAGTGGATTGAGAGACCTCCATCGGAAGCATACATCTCACTAACCACCCCACCAACCCACTCCTTTCCTTTCCTCCTTCCCTTCATCCCTTCACAGGAAGCTGTATCCCCAGCCAGACAGCCAGTTCAGTTTCCCTCTGAAGTATAAATTCTTAAATATGTTCCGGTTTTAAAAATAGAGCCCGGCGGAAGAAGAAAGAGCTGCAGAGGTGGTTACTCAAACAAACCGACAGGAACATAAAGCTTAAGACCACGGGGAGTGAGTACAGGAATAGCATCACAGGATCCTGACAAATAAACATTTGAAGACCATAGTCTCAACAACAGTCTCAACAATCTTTTCTTCACATGAGAGGATCTTCACTGAATCATGGAAATAATCATAAGATACTTCATCCTCTTCCACACTACAGCTTTCCGTAAAATGTATACAAGACACCTTTCATCCTCATGTCTGTCTTAGTGCCTTTTGTGTGCTTGGCTTGGGTAGACACTGGAATGGTTTAATGTGCATATGTCTGTGTTCTTTGCACAAGAGCAGGTTTTAAAAACACACAGATGGAGTGAACACAGGAAGAATCCCATTATCTGAGGGCTGGGTCAGACAAGGGCTACGAACCCAGTGTTTAGTATTTACAGCTCTGCACGAGACACAACGTGACCCTGGCAGCTCTGTATGAGACGCATGATGCTAGCAGCTAGGGCTTGGGGAGTAAAGAGGAAGTACATCACTGACAACCTGAAATTGTCCCTTCACAGACAGTTTGGTGAAGCCGCCGCAACAGCGCCTCTTCAACCTCAGGAAGCTGAAGAAATTCATCTTGGCCCCTAAGACCCCCACAAACTTCTACAGATGCACCATTGAGAGCATCCTGTCGGGCTGGAATCACCGCCTGGTATGGCAATTGCACCGTCCACACCCGCAAGGCTCTCCAGAGGGTGGTGCGGGCAGGCCAATTCATCACCAGGGGCACACTGCCTGCCCTCAGCCACCCGAGCCACAGCCTGTTCACCTCGCTACCATAGAAGGTGGAGACAGTCTCTCGGTCCCAGCTTTGATGCAGCTGTACTGAGAAACAGCTTCAATCTCCAGGCCATAAGACTGTTAGTCACCGCTAGCTGGCCTCGGCCCAGTACCCTGCCCTGAACCTAAGTCACTGTTCTAGCCAGTTACGACCAGGTACTCTACTCTGCACCTTAGAGTGCTGCCCATTGAAGTCATTGAAGACTGGTCACTTTAATAATGTTTACATACTGTTTTACCCACTTTATATGTATATACTGTATTCTAGTCATGGCTCATACTATAAACACTGAACAAAACTATAAACTCAACATGTAAAGTGTTGGTCCCATGTTTCATGAGCTAAAATAAAATAAATCTCAGAAACATTCCATATGCACAAAAAGCTTATTTCTCTCAAATTGTGAGCACAAATTTGTTTACATCCCTGTTAGTGAGCATTTCTCCTTTGCCAAGATAATTAATCCAACTGACAGGTGTGGCATATCAAGAAGCTAATTTAACAGCATGCTCATTACACAGGTGCACCTTGTGATGGGGACAAAAAAGGCCACTCCAAAATGTGCAGTTTTGTCACACAACACAATGCCACAGATGTCTCAAGTAGAGGGAGCGTGCAATTGGCATGATGACTGAAGGAATGTCCACCAGAGCTGTTGCCAGAGAATGTAATGTTTATTTCACTACCATAAACAGCCTCCAATGTCATTTTAGAGAATTTGGCATTAGGTCCAACCGGCCTCACAACCACAGACCACATGTATGGCGTCTTGTGGGCGAGTGGTTTGCCGATGTCAACTTTGTGAACAGCGTGCCCCATGGTGGCGGTGGGGTTATGGTATCGGCAGTCCTTAGCTACAGACAACGGACTCCTTTAGCATTTTGTTAGTGGCAATTTGAATGCACAAAAATACCGTGACAAGATCCTGAGGCCCATTGTGAGGACCATTCTGTGACCAACAAATGCACATCTGTATTCCCAGTCATGTGAAATCCATAGATTAGGGGCTAATTAATTTCAATTGACTGATTTCTTCATATGAACGTTAATTCAGTAAAATCAATGAAATTGTTGTATGTTGCGTTTATATTTTTGTTCAGTGGAACTACTGCTGTAAACACCTTTTCTATTCATATACTGTCCATACTGTCTTTACACACCATTATATGTACACTACATTGCCAAAAGTATGTAGACACCTGCTCGTCAAATATCTCATTCCAAAATCATGAGCAATAATATGGAGTTGGTCCTGCCATTGCTGCTATAACAGCCTCCACTCTTCTAAGAAGGCTTTCTACTAGATGTTGGAACATTGAATGGAAGCAAGTCTCCGCAGCAGCCACAAAAGCATTAGTGAAGTCGGGCACTGATGTTGGGCGACTAGGCCTGGCTCCCAGTCTGCATTCCAATTTATCCCAAAGGTGTTCGATGGGGTTGAGGTCAGGGCTCTCTGCAGGCCAGTCAAGTTCTTTCTCACCGATCAAAAAACCATTTCTGTATGGACCTTGCTTTGTGCACAGGGGCATTGTCATGCTGAAACAGGAAAGGGCCTTCCCCAAACTGTTGCCACAAAGTTGGAAGCACAGAATCGTCTAGAATGTCATTGTACGCTGTAGTGTTAAGATTTCCCTTCACTGGAACTAAGGCCCTTAGCCTGAACCATGAAAAACAGCCCAAGACCATTATTCCTCAGCCACCAAACTTTACAGTTTAGACTATGCATTCGTGCAGGTAGTGTTCTCCTGGCATCCACCAAACCCAGATTCGCCCATCAGACTGCCAGATTGTGAAGCGTAATTAATCACTCCAGAGAACGTGTTTCCACTGCTCCAGAGTCCAATGGCTGCTAGCTTTACACCACTCCAGTCTACGCTTGACATTGCGCATGGTGATCTTAGACTTGTGTGCGCCTGCTCGGCCATGGAAACCCATTTCACGAAGCTCCCGACAAACAGTTCTTGTGCTGACGTTGCTTCCAGAGGGAGTTTGGAACACAGTAGGAAGTGTTGCAACCGAGGACAGACGATTTCAGCACTCGGCGATCCCGTTCTGTGAGCTTGTGTGGCCTACCACTTCGCAGCTGAGCCGTTGTTGCTCCTAGACGTTTCCACTTCACAATAACAGCACTTACAGTTGACCGGGGAAGCTCTAGCAGGGCAGAAATTTGACGAACTGACTTGTTGGAAAGGTGGCATCCTATGACGGTGCCACGTTGAAAGTCACTGAGCTCTTCAGTAAGGCCATTTTACTGCCAATGTCTGTCTATGGAGATTGCATGGCTGTGTGCTCGATTTTATACACTTGTCAGCAACGGGTATGGTGGAAATAGCTGAATCCACTAATTTGAAGGGGTGTCCACACTCTTTTGTATATATAGTGTATATATATTTATATTCAGGTCTCTGACAATGCTTACTGATATATATATATATATATTCTGAATTATGTGAGTATTTTGTATTGCTAGGTATTAGTGCATTGTTGGAGCTAGAGACAAGCATTTTACTGCACCTGCGGTAACATCTGCCAATCTGTGTATGCGACCAATAAACTTTGATTTGATTTGATTACTTGAGGGCAATGGGCTGGGTGCTGCTGTGTGCAACACTCACAACCAGCTTTATGATTCATGATTTTATGAGGATCCCCATTAGCTGACGCCAATGGCCGACACATAATGAAAAAGACAGACAAAAATATTTTACAAGGTACATACATTTAAATCATTAAAGATAGACACTACAGACATATAAAACAATTATAATAAAGAAATACTATTAAAAACACACAAATTTTCACACATTGGAAAAAAAAGAAACAATACAAATACTGAGCCTGCAGGACTTGTTTGGTTTACTGTGGTGTTAAAAATGCTGAGCATCTCTTTATCACAGACATACCTCTCTCCCAATCTTTACAACAACTGATTCAATATTCCTTGACCATGACAATTTACAGTCTAAGGTAACACCAAAACGTTTCATTTCCTCAACAGTCAGAGACCAGAGGTCTAAAACTTAGGGAATGATTTGTACCAAATACAATGCTTTTACTTTTAGACACTGTATGTTCAGGACTAGATTATTACTAGCCACCCATTCCAAAACTGACTGCAACTCTTTGTTTAAGGCTGCAGTGATTTCACTAGCTGTGATGCTGAAGTGTCTAATGTTGAATCATCAGCGTACATAGACACACAGGTTTTGTTTAAGGACCATGACAGCTGCCTTGCGGAATACCACACTTTACATGTTTTACATTAGAGAAGCTTCCATTAAATAATCTCCTCTGTGTTCTATTGGATAGATAGATAGCTCTCAACTCATGATATGGTAGAGGATAAAAATCTAACACATTTTCCCAATAATAGATTATGTTTAATAATAAAGGCTGCAGTAAAGTCTAGTCAACTCAATGACACGTGTTCAGTTGGAGCTATTTTGAGAGGCTTTAAATCTGATCATACCTTGTATCTTCTTGAAGAAAGTACTGAACAGTATTAGTATGTACAGTATTAGTGTGCCCAAAATAGCACCCAATAGCCTATTTAGTGCACTACCTTTAACCAGAGGCCTATGGTCCCTGGTCAAATGTAGTGTACTAAATACGGAATAGGGTGGCATTTGGGATGCAGATTTAGAGTCGTCCTGTGCTCTGATTTGCAGCTGGGTGTCTTTGTGCATCATGTTTTTGTACTGGATGGACTCGGACGCTCCACACCTGGTCAGACCACCTAAGGACATGGTCCACAAGGACACAGTAAAAGGCCCACCTGGCACGGCTAGGCTGGCAGCAGAGGTGGCCACCACCCCCAGACCACACATACAGTACACCTCTGTGCTGGCAGTGGCATTTCCCTGTGGCTTTGGCACAAGCTGAAAGCTGTTGTCCATGGCCTTGCTATGCATCAATAGCAGTAAATCAGTAAAGGAAGGAAGTTTGGCACAAGCCGTGCTGATTGGCTTTCCTCTAGGAACAGCCTGTATGCGTCCCAAATTGCACCTTATTCCATATTTATTTAGTGCACTACTCTGACTAGAGCCCTTTGGCTCTATGGCACCCTATTCACTATATAGTATACTGCTTTTGACCAGGGCCCTTTTACCCTATATACATGTGGCGCACTACTTTTGACAAGAGCCCTATGGGGCCTGGTCAAAATAAGTGCACTATAGGGAATAGGGTGCCATTTGGGACATAGACCCTGGCTGACAGAGGAGGTCCCTTCCAGGCCTCTGATGTATCTCCCGGCCCTGAATTAACCCTGTCCTCCGTTCCTGTAACGTCCGTCTATTTCTTCCTCCTCCTCGGATGAGGAGAGGCGAGAAGGATCGGACCAAAATGCAGCGTAGGTGGAATACATGAATGATTTATTAAACAAGACGAACACGAAGCACACTTGAATAACTACAAAACAACAAAACGACGTAGACAGACCTGAACATGAGAACTTACAAAAACACGAAGAACGCACGAACAGGAACAGACTAAACAAACGAAACAGTCCCGTGTGGTAACAACACTGACACGGAAGACAATCACCCACAAACAAACGGTGTGAACAGCCTACCTTAATATGGTTCTCAATCAGAGGAAACGTCAAACACCTGCCCCTAATTGAGAACCATATCAGGCAACACATTGAACCCAACATAGAAACACATAACATAGACTACCCACCCAGTTCACGTCCTGACCAACTAAACAAAGTTAAACAAAGGAAAATAAGGTCAGGAACGTGACAGTTCCCCGGTCGGCAGTGCTGGAGGGACTTAGTCAAGGGATTCACAGATTCTCACTGACAAATAAATAGCCAGCCAACAGGACCACCCCCCTTCTCTACTCTCCCGTCCAGGAATTGGCAGCCAAGAGTCAGGGATTGGGAATGTCTGTCTGTAGGAATGCCATAGCTAGCATCCCATCCTGCTCCCCAGCCACCTCTCTGGACCTGAGATTGGAGTCTTTTGTAATGCCAATTAAAACCATGTAAGTATATACCACAACACACTGCACCATTGATACTAATGACCTTCATATTTGTAGACTGCTCTGAGACCACAGAGGCACTGCTTTCCTGTGGCTGTAGTGTACACAGGTGGGTTCTCGCCACACCAGAAGAAGCAGAGGTCGAACGAACGGCAAGCTCTGACCTGTAGTGTGAAACTATGATCAAATGGTTGAGATATTTAAGGCCTCGTTTTGTGAAATGATGGTTATTACTATGATTACTTGTAGGTATTACCAATTACTATATTGCTAATACACTCTGAAATTTACACTGGATTTATTCAGTGATTGAGGGATGATTGTAAGAAGAGAGACTTGGCTGAGCTGTGAGAATGATTTATTATCCATTATAAACTGGGTGTTTCGAGCCCTGAATGCTGATTGGCTGACAGCCGTGGTATATTAGGTCGCATTCCACAGGTATGACAAAAGTTATTTTTAATGCTCTAATTACATTGGTAACCAGTTTATAATAGCAATATGGCAGCTCAGGGGTTTGTGATATATGGCCAATATACCACGGCTACGGGCTGTATCCATAAGAACAGCCCTTAGCCGTGGTATATTGGCCATATAACACACCCCCTCGGGTGAGAACGGGAGAAAAAGAAAGTCCATTATTTGTCCTCTCCACTACTAAACTGCCTAGCAACAAGATGGCCTTGCTTCACGCCTGGGCCTAAATATGTGTCTGGTGCCGAATACCACAATGATACTACAATGAGCTCTGAGGCCTCAGGGGCCATTACATTCCCACAGGGACAATGCAGATGTGTTATCAGTGCGACTAGACGCACCAGAGTCAGACACTGCATTACTGACTGCTCGTGACGTGTAAAATAGTGGCAGCAAAAATAGGGTCCGGGAGATTTCTTACAAGTTTATCTGAGCTCTCATGTGTGCTAATCTCACACGGCCTGATGCTATCTGGGACTAGGAGACAGACTGTCCGAGACGAGAGCAGGCAGCTTGTCAGGCGTGCAGAGAAAGACAGGTTCCCAAACATAGTAGGACTATTGATAACTCCATAATGACCAGTGCAACAAGAACGACAGTCAAGCAGGGTTGAGCATTAAATTGTAGGAGTCAACATTGATAGGTAATAATGTTTATGATGACAGATTTACAGTGCAGTTATTTGTAGTTCAAACTGACTCGGACGCCTACGGTGTATAGTCAGCCAAGATGAAATGCGATATGCAACAAAATGAATGCCTTTGGCGTCCCTTTGTTATATTAAGTAGATATTGTGCACAAATATAGAATTTTAAAAGCCTGTTTTTTATATAAAGTGCCCTTTAACATAGACCACATGGAAAATTCAGTAAATCAGATTTTTTTGTATGAATAAACATTTGCTAAAGTGCTAAAATTCAGCATTTTGACATGTCCCTCTGTGACTTCTAGGAAGATTAACCCACATAACCCCACATTTCTTCCCGTTTTACCATAATTGTAAAGCTCTAATGATTTTGTTGCTTTGACAAAGTAATTTCTGAAGATTGTTTATTTAATGTGATTAGAGATTCATTTTAAGGTTAAAAAATAAATAAATAAATGTCCCTCATTTTAAGGTCAACCCTGTTGAACTAAACCCTTTTTTCAAAAGAAGCATTTAACATCTAATAGTCTAATCATAGTGTTGTAAAAGCAGGTGAGCTGGTTCTAGTCTTTTTGGCTTGCGTTTTGTGGTGGAAAACTGAGCAGGTCGAGCATAACATGTCAACCCTTTAACCCATAGATAGACAGGCTAGAAATGTTATCACAATTATATATTTTTTTGTGAAGCTCGCATTTAATTGTCCTTCCCTGTTGCACAACCACAAGCTTCCATTACCCATCACAAGGGGATTTATGGCTGATTTAAGATGAAATCTTATGGTCAACCCTGTTACTTTATTTGGCACTTAATAGGCACTTACTAGTCATTTAAAAAAAATCTAACCTCAAGATGGTAAAATGCTTTTTTTATTTAGTTGAACATGTGGTCTTTATGACAGAATGTTTAACATTTTGTGAAATATATATATTTTTCAGAAGGTTACAATACTCAAAAGGCACCTAATTGGTGGAACGACCCACCTATGTCCCAAATGGCATTCTATTCCCTATTTAGTGCACTACTTTTCAGGTCAAAAGTAATGCACTATATAGGGAATAGGGTGCCATTTGGAACATAGACTGGGTGTTTTATTTACAGTCTACTCAACAGGATAGAAGGCTTCTTTGCCACTGAGTCACTTGCTACAGGTTTAATTCTTGGCTCCAGAGAATAAGTCTCCTCTGTTCTCACACTGAGCTCTGCAGAGCCAAGTAGCGAATAAGGTGTGCTGGTAGTGTCAAATGCAGGACAATAACGTCTCAGAGTCTTTTCTCACCCTTTCCTCTCTTTCTTTACACCTGCCTTTCTTTGCCTTTCTGTATTGCAGCAGAGGTGAGCTGTGTGTGGCCATCCCACACAACACAGATTGGCTAACAATCAGAAAGTGATCAAAGCTTTGTGAGTAAGATGTCTGATGTAAGATTTCCTAAGATACAGCAGCAGTCCATCTATGGCTTCCAATGCATGTACACCCTGCAGTGAGAGGAGAGGGAAGGTGAGCAATGTCCATGGATTAAGGCTTGCTATGAAGTGTATTTACTCTCCATATAGTACATCTGTGAGCCAGTCAATAGATGGTGACAAGCAAAAGGCAAGAGCCAGGTGCGGTTACACATTGACATACATGTGCATAATTTCCCTTCAGGAAGCACACGGTATATTTTATCTTGATTCAATGTATTTGTTTTCATTCGATCATGATCAGTGTCTCCTCAAAACTGCAGTCATCTGTAGCCTAGCAGTAAATATGAGATAACCTCTGCATATGCACTTCTTTCAGCAGGCAACAGGGTGGCATGTAAGAGAGGGGTAGAGAGTCTGTCTGGCACAGTGTGTATGACCAGATGCAACATCAATGAAACGCTCCACCATTTGGTTCTATTAATAGATGCGCGCACACACACACACACACACACACACACACACACACACAGTGGAGGACAAAGGGGGAGGGGAGGAACAGGGGAGGAGAGATGTCATGCAAACTAAACCTGTTGCATGCCTTCCATTTACTTTGAAGCAGCGTAATGAAAAGGGCCTTTCACGCAACAGTCTCTCCAGATCCATTAGAGGCTTTTCATCTCCGCTGAGACCAACCCAAATGCTTACTTTAGAACAATCAGGACAATGAAGCAAATAAGACCGGTTCTTCCTCTACTCTACACAGCAATAGAAAATCTCACAAGCTGGTAAGGGTGGTGGTGAGGGACATTAATTTTCACGTGTCAGTCCATGTTGCTTACTTGCTTTAACGTCATTCTGCATACTTTCCTAGCCGCTACAATTCATAGACACACTCTAGGTGTTATCTTGTAGAATAATCCCCCACAAAAGAAAGACTCTGCACAAAGTGCGGTTGTTGCTTTTCTTGCAGAGAGAGAAAGAAACACCCGCAAGACATGGTTCAGAATTACAGATAAGATCATGAAACTTTAGTCACACTGTCTGCTCTGGCACATCTTAACACTCAGCCTCAGTTTTTATTCCTATGTCTTATTCACAGCCAGACAAGAAAGTCAAGCCAAATGACGGCAACTGCAGAGAAGCGTTTGACTGTCTCTCATCCTTTTGTCAACTTGCCCCAATCAAGTGTTCTGGCGTTGGCTTTATGAAAGATGAAAGTGTGGGGGCTGAGGAGCGGAGGGCTGGGGAGCGGAGGCCTGAGGAGCGGAGGCCTGAGGAGCGGAGGCCTGAGGAGCGGAGGCCTGAGGAGCGGAGGCCTGAGGAGCGGAGGCCTGAGGAGCGGTGGGCTGAGGAGCGGAGGCCTGAGGAGCGGAGGCCTGAGGTGGTTTCAGAGCTCATCTTTGTGTGTGGCAGGTTATCGGAACTCAGGTGGCTAGTAACAAAAACAAACGTTGTGTGTGTTCGTGTTCAGGTAGTTATGACAAATACTGCACATCGTGAACAGAGCCCCTGATTGGCTGAAGCTCTACTGATCTAACACCCAATGCCGAACCTCAATTTCCAGCTTTCTCACGTTCCTTCTGAATCAATCTTCCAATATCCGAGTGATGAACAAAGATTTGGAAGTGAAAGAAATACCTAACCATACCGGTCAGTCATCCTAAGCCAACTAAAATCGGAGCTTTCGTGTCTGACACTTGCTGACACCTTAAGTGACACAGAACAGCTCTCATCATCTTAATAGCTCTTCTCAAGTGACAAGTTGTCATGTAACTTTCAAAATCGTGTAACTCTGTAACAACCACTCCATTATGAAGCAGCTGTGATGAGATCATGTTGCTATCACTTCTTCTAATACGAACAGTGAGTATCTCAATCAAAAAAATTACTTAAAACAGTGAGGTGATGCTAGCCTGGTCCCAGATCTATTTGTTCGGGGATGTCAACTCCTGTCATACAACGACCATAGGAGTTCTGTGACCAGGCTAAGATGCTGCTGCTTGTGGATGTTTTTTAATTCCCTTTTTTATTCTCTTCCCAGCAGTGATAAACACTGTTGGTCAGTAAGCGGAAATCCATGTTTGTGTGTGTCCATGCAAGCAGGGCAGTAAGTGTTGGTAACTGCTTACTGTGTCTGACTGTGTGTTACTCTGCTAGACCAGACTAAGGCCACTGTTTCCTATTGAGTAAGAGAGTTGAAAGGGCTGAGGCCTCTCCTTACTGCTGGTCTGATACAACGGACTGTGAAAACCTGCCTTGGCTGGCTTGCTTTCTCCACCCTCTCAGAATAGGAGAGAAAAACTTGCATGACTGCACAGCACACAAAGCTGTCTGGAAGTTAGAGTAGTTGCACCGTATATGCTAAAATCCCACAGAGGAGTAAGAAATTAGCTAAGCCGGAACCCCTCTTCACACTCACATGCATGCGTGTGCCCGCACATACAGTACCAGTCGTTAGATATTACTGCAGTTGGAGCTAGAATCACAAGCATGTCTCTACACCCGCAATAACATCTGTTAAACACGTGTATGTGACAAATAAAAGTTGATTAGATTTGAGTCAAAAGTTTTTAAATACTTACTCATTGCAGAGTTTTTCTTTATTTTTTACTATTTTCTACATCTTAGAATAATAGTGAAGACATCTAAACATTGAAATAACACATGTGGAATCATGTAGTAACCAAAAAAGTATTAAACAAATGAAAATGTTATTTGAGATTCTTCAAAATAGCCACCCTTTGCCTCGATGACAGCTTTGAACACTCTAGGCCTAGAGTCTAGGCCTTCTTACAACCTGCTTCACCTGGAATGCTTTTTTTTAATACATGTAAATACATATCCCAAAATTGTAAATAATAACATTATGAATTTTATAAAATAATATTTTATATTAAAATATATGCAATAACATTTAATTAAGATTTTCATTTGATGAACAGGAATGACATTTACTCTTATGGGTGGCCCAAAATAATTATCTTAAAGCCACGCCCCTAATAGGCCACGCCTGCTGAAAATAACTCATGGATTACATTAAAGAAAGAACCAGCTGCTGGGTCAACCCAACTGATGGTTAACAAAAAAACAACTGATGGTTAAATTAACCTGTTTGGGTAATCCAAACAGCCCAACATGTTTGGTTATCCACGCAACCCAACTGGCTGGGTCAAAATAACCCAGCGTGTTCAACTTCTGTCCAATATTTACCCAGCGCTAGGTTACAAACAACCAAATTGGGTTGTTTTCAATCCAGCATTTTTTTTGTGTGGGTCTCACTGACCGACAGGCAACGGCTCGCCTGTGTCTAGACAGAGCAGAGACCCCGACTGCAGTACTAGCTCACCGGATAGGAATCCAGCTAACCCACAACCCCTCATTGTTATATTATTACCTTGTGCTGTTTCTCTCACGCTGGCTGCACCAGACAGTTAGTTAATTCACAGTCCTTATGCTACAAAAAGGTATCTCTCTTACTCTACAACACCTTAATGCAACACTCTAGCTGGCAATACCACATATTTGTTATTAGCTTGATTGGACCATTTTGCTGAACAAAACAATTCTGTCAGCATTATGAGAAAATGTCATTTTTCAGTTCTTGTGTAAAAGGAAGTATTGTTGAGGATCTACAGCAAAGCAGACAACACTTTCTCACCCGTTTGAATGCTCACAGAGTATACCACACTGCATGTGGGCATACGAGTACTTATGAGATAACAATATTCAATAGTACAAGTCTCTTCTCTCGAGGCGGTTCCACTAACAGATACTGAGTGTATCTTTTGTTCCTCCCATTCCATAACAAAAACATTGGTGTACATCATGTGCAAAGTTCAACCCCTAGGTGTAGTCCCTTCAAGGTAACTTGCAGAGAGCATTTCCTCTATTTGCCACAAGACATTCCTGACTCCCAGAGCGGGAAATAAAGGGCACGCTGTGTATATCACAATTTCCAGAGAACATGCACAAGGGGAATGCAGGGTGCATGATTTGTAAAAAGATTGTACTATTAATATTGCTAGCATAAGGACTGTGAATCCCAAAGGGCAGCCTATTCCCTATATAGTGCAGTACCTTTGACCACTATATAGGGAATAGGGTGCCATTTGGGACACAGATTAGGACTTCCTTCCAGGAGACCAACATAATGCAATTCACATGAACTGGCAATTATCATCCAAATAGCCGAAGGCCTGTGTACCTTTAGACTATTTGACTAAGAATGACTGACATTTACGTTGCAAATGACAACATCAAATACAATTTGTCACATACGCCGAATACAACAGGTGTAGACCTTACAGTGAAATGCTTACTTGCAGCCCTTAACCAACAATGCAGTTAAGAAAATACAGAAAAAAAAAGAGACAAGAAAAACAAATAATTAAAGAGCAGCAGTAAATAACAATAGTGGGGCTATATACAGGGGGTACCGGTACAGTCAATGTAAGAGGGCACCGGTGTCGAGGTAATTGAGGTAATATGTACATGTAGGTAGAGTTATTAAAGTGACTATGCATAGATGATAAGAGACTAGCAGCAGCGTAGAGGGTGGGGGGTGCAAATAGTCTGGGTAGCCATTTCATTAGATGTTCAGGAGACTTATGGCTTGGGGGTAGAAGCTGTTTAGAAGCCTCTTGGACCTAGACTTGGCTCTTCGGTACCGCTTGCCGTGCTGTAGCAGAGAGAACAGTCTATGACTAGGTTGGCTGGAGTCCTTGTCAATTTTTAGGGCCTTGATCTGACACCGTCTGGTATAGAGGTCCTGGATGGGATGGCAGGAAGCTTGGCCCGGTGATGTACTGGGCCTTACGCACTACCCTTTGTAGTGCCTTGCGGTCAGAGACTGAGCAGTTGCCATACCAGGCAGTGATGCAACTCGTCAGGATGCTCTCGATGGTACAGCTGTAAAACCTTTTGAGGATCATGCCAAATCTTTTCAGTCTCCTGAGGGGGAATAGGTTTTGTCGTGCCCTCTTCACGACTGTCTTGGTGTGCTTGGAGCTCTCAACCTGCTCCACTACAGCCCGTCGATGAGAATGGTGGTGTGCTAGGTCCTCCTTTTTCTGTAGTCCACAATCATCTCCTTTGTCTTGATCACATTGAGGGAGAGGTTGTTGTCCTTGCACCACACGGTCAGGTCTCTGACCTCATCCCTATAGGCTGTCTCAGCGTTGTCGGTGCTCAGGCCTACCACTGTTGTGTCATCGGCAAACTTAACGGTAGTAATCAGACGCGGAGGTAAGGCGTATGTCAGGTTGCCTGAGGAGGGAAAGCGGTTAAGTCTCGAAACCAAACAGAATACATAATATCGGGCGACCCTTTTTGTATTGTAATAATGACGATGAAACTGTAGCGATGAGACACGTCCTAAATGACTCCCTCTTCCTCCAGGATGTACATGCCAGGCGGTGTCTGAGAAAGGCCTGAACATTTTTCAAAGACTTCAGCCACCTGAGACATGCACTGTCCTCCATGCTCCAGTACGGCAGACGGTACAGACGGTGCATCAAGGCTCAGACCAACAGACACCTAAACAGCTTCTATCCCCTGGCCATAAGACTGTTAAATGGCTAACTCCTACTGCGCCCCCTGAGACCTACGCTGCTGCTAAAATGATGATAGATACTAATGGTATTGGCAATGAACAGTAGCATAGTGGTAATATATAAAACCAATCTATTTTATCCTGCTACTGGTCACTATATTACTCCCGTTTACATGTATACATTACCATAAGTATTTACACTGAGTGTACAAAACATTTGGAACACCTGCTCTTTCCATGACATATACTGGCCAGCTGAATCCAGGTGAAGTTATGATTCCTTATTGACTTCACTTATTAAATCCACTTCAAATCACTGTAGCTGAAGTGGACGAGACAGGTTCAAGAAGGATTTTTAAGTCTTGAGACATGGAATGTGTATGTGTGCCATTAAGAGGGTGAATGGGCAAGACAAAATATTGAAGTGCCTTTGAACGGGGTATGGTAGTAGGTCCCAAAAAAAGTAATTGATGAAAGAGAACAAAGGAGGCTGACACGAATTGTGCAGAGCAACAGACGGGCTACAGTTAGTCAACTGACAGTCCAGTACAACATTGGTGCCCAAAGATCCATAAGAGAATGCACAACTCATCGTACCTTGACATGAATCGGGTATGGCAGCCGATGACCATACAGAGTTCCACTTCTTTCAGCAAAAAACAAGAAACTGCAGTTGCAGTGGGCTACGGAACAAAAACACTGGACACTGGAGAATTGGAAAAACATTGCCTGGTCTGATGAATCCTGGTTCCTGATGTTTCATGCTGATGGCATGACTAGGGTATGGAGAAAATCACGGGAGTACATACATCCATCATGCCGGGTGTTCAACATTGCAGGGTGGTGTGATGGTGTGATGTATGTTTTCATTGCACACATTGGGCTCCTTGATAAAAGTGGGGCAACGTTTGAATGCCACAGAATATCTGAACATCATTGCCAATCAGGTGCATCCCTTCATGGCAGCAGTGAACCCATATGGGAATAGATTTTTTGTGGGAAGCATTGGAGTCAACACGGGCCAGCATTCCTGTGAAACGCTTTCGACACCTTGTAGAGTAAATAACCTGACGAATTGAGCCTGTTGTGAGGGCAAAAATGGGTGCAACTCAATATTATGATAGTGTTCCTAATGTTTTGTACACTCAGTGTATACTGTAGTGTCCTGCTACCAGTCACTTTTCAGTCCTGTTTACATGCATATCTGCCTATCACACTCACAATAACACGCACGCACACACACCAATTATGCTGATGCCATACTGTTTAGTATTATTATCAGTGGTGTAAAATGCTTAAGTAAAAATACTTTAAAAGTACTATTTAAGTCGTTTTGGGGGGTAACTTTTTATATTTTTACTTCCCTACATTCTAAAAGAAAATAATGTACTTTTTACGCCATACATTTTCCCTAACACCCAAAAGTACCTCATTATATTTTGAATGCTGCTAGGACAGGAAAACGGTCCAATTCACACACTTATCAAGTGAATATCCCTGATCATCCCTATTGCCTCTGATCTCACTAAACACAAATGCTTCGTTTGTAAATGATATCTGAGTGTTGGAGTGTGCCCCTGTCTATCAATAAATTTTAAAAAACAAGAAAATGCTGCTGTCTGGTTTGCTTCATAAGGAATTTTAAATGATTTATACTTTTACTTTTGATACTTAAGTATATTTGAGCAATTACATTTACCTTTGATACTTAAGTATATTTACAACCAAATACTCAAGTAGTATTTTACTGGGTGACTCACTTTTACTTCAGTCATTTTCTATTAAAGGCATCTTTACTTTTATTCAAATATGACAATTGTGTACTTTTTCCACCACTGATTATTATTTATCCTGCTAACCCTAACCCTAACAAAAATCCAGAAAATCACATTGTATGATTTTTAAGTAATTAATTTGCATTTTATTGCATGACATAAGTATTTGATACGTCAGAAAAGCAGAACTTAATATTTGGTACAAAAACCTTTGTTTGCAATTACAGAGATCATACGTTTCCTGTAGTTCTTGACCAGATTTGCACACACTGCAGCAGGGATTTTGGCCCACTCCTCCATACAGACCTTCTCCAGATCCTTCAGGTTTCGGGGCTGTTGCTGGGCAATACGGACTTTCAGCTCCCTCCAAAGATTTTCTATTGGGTTCAGGTCTGGAGACTGGCTAGGCCACTCCAGGACCTTGAGATGCTTCTTACAGAGCCACTCCTTAGTTGCACTGGCTGTGTGTTTCGGGTCGTTGTCATGCTGGAAGACCCAGCCACGACCCATCTTCAATGCTCTTACTGAGGGAAGGAGGTTGTTGGCCAAGATCTCGCGATACATGGCCTCATCCATCCTCCCCTCAATACGGTGCAGTCGTCCTGTCCCCTTTGCAGAAAGGGGATTTTCTGCATTTTCAAATAATTGCGCCAACAGTTGTTGCCTTCTCACCAAGCTGCTTGCCTATTGTCCTGTAGCCCATCCCAGCCTTGTGCAGGTCTACAATTTTATCCCTGATGTCCTTACACAGCTCTCTGTTCGTGGCCATTGTGGAGAGGTTGGAGTCTGTTTGATTGAGTGTGTGGACAGGTGTCTTTTATACAGGTAACGAGTTCAAACAGTTGCAGTTAATACAGGTAATGAGTGGAGAACAGGAGGGCTTCTTAATAAAGAAAAACTAACAGGTCTGTGAGAGCCGGAATTCTTACTGGTTGGTAGGTGATCAAATACTTATGTCATGCAATAAAATGCAAATTAATTACTTAAAAATCATACAATGTGATTTTCTGGATTTTTGTTTTAGATTCCGTCTCTCACAGTTGAAGTGTACCTATGATAAAAATTACAGACCTCTACATGCTTTGTAAGTAGGAAAACCTGCAAAATCGGCAGTGTATCAAATACTTGTTCTCCCCACTGTATCTACCTCAAACTACTCCAATATCCCTGCACATTTGGTATTGACACCATCCCTTTAAGTAGCTTCCCCCCTTATTCCTTGTTATATAGATATTTTTATTAGTTATAAAAAATAATATATATTGATTACTGCACTGCTGGGTAGAGCTTGCAAGTTGAACATTTCACTGTACTT
Organism: Salvelinus alpinus; assembly: GCF_045679555.1. Classification (NCBI taxonomy): domain Eukaryota; kingdom Metazoa; phylum Chordata; class Actinopteri; order Salmoniformes; family Salmonidae; genus Salvelinus; species Salvelinus alpinus. The sequence continues at coordinate 35,964,831 of NC_092091.1, read as the reverse complement.
TCACTGTGCATGTGACAAAACCTGAACAGAACTGTTCCCTATGTAGTGCACTATTTTCCACTAGGGCCCTTAGTGCTCTGGTCAAAAGTAATGCGCTATATAGGGAATAGGATTCAATTTGAGATACATCCATTGCCAGCAGGCTGAGGTGGGGCCATTGTTGATGGCACATCATTTGGCCAATGTGAGCAGGGTCAAGCTCTCTGAGCATGATGACCTCACACACGTACACACATATACATTTTTACATCTCTTATACAGTTGAAGTTGGATGTTTACATACACCTTAGCCAAATACATTTAAACTCAGTTTTTCACAATTCCAGACATTTAATCCTAGTAAAAATTCCCTGTTTTAGGTCAGTTAGGATCACAACTTTATTTTAAGAATGTGAAATGTCAGAATAATAGTAGAGAGAATGATTTATTTCAGCTTTTATTTCTTTAATCACATTCCCAGTGGGTCAGAAGTTTACATACACTCAATTAGTATTTGGTAGCATTGCCTTTAAATTGTTTAACTTGGGTCAAACATTTTGGGTAGCCTTCCACAAGCTTTCCACAGTAAGTTGGGTGAATTTTGGCCCATTCCTCCTGACAGAGCTGGTGTAACTAAGTCAGGTAGGTAGGCCTCCTTGGTCGCACACGCTTTTTCAGTTCTGCCCACAAATTTTCTATGGGATTGAGGTCAAGGCTTTGTGATGGCCACTCCAATACTTTGACTTTGTTGACCTTAAGCCATTTTGCCACAACTTTGGAAGTATGCTTGGGGTCACTGTCCATTTGGAAGACCCATTTGCGACCAAGCTTCAACTTCCTGACTGACGTCTTGAGATGTTGCTTCAATATATCCACATCATTTTCCTTCCTCATGTTGCCATCTATTTTGTGTAGTGCAACAGTCCCTCCTGCAGCAAAGCACCCCCACAACATGATGCTGCCACCCCCGTGCTTCACGGTTGGGATGGTGTTCTTTGGCTTGCAAGCCACCCCTTTTTCCTCCAAACATATCAATGGTCATTATGGCCAAACAGTTCCATTTTAGTTTCATCAGACCAGAGGACATTTCTCCAAAAAGTATGATCTTTGTCCCCATTTGCAGTTGCGAAATGTAGTTTGGCTTTCATATTTCGGGCGGGTTTTGAAGCAGTGGCTTCTTCCTTCCTGAGCGACCTTTCAGGTTATGTCGATATAGGACTCGTTTGACTGTGGATATAGATACTTTTGTACCGGTTTCCTCCAGCATCTTCACAAGGTATTTTGCTGTTGTTCTGGGATCGATTTGCACTTTTCGCACCAGAGTACGTTCATCTCCAGGAGACAGAACGCGTCTCCTTCCTGAGCGGTATGACGGCTGCGTGGTCCCATGGTGTTTATACTTGCGTACTATTGTTTGTACAGATGAATGTGGTAGATTCAGATGTTTGGAAATTGCTCCCAAGGATGAACCAGACTTGGAGGTCTACAGTTTTTTTCTGAGGTCTTGGCTGATTTCTTTTGATTTTCCCATGATGTCAACCAAAGAGGCACTGAGTTTGAAGGGAGGCCTTGAAATACATCCACAGGTACACCTCCAATTGACTCAAATTATGTCAATTAGCCTATCAGAAGCTTCTAAAGCCATGACATCATTTTCTAGAATTTTCCAAGCTGTTTAAACTATAGTTTGTTAACAAGAAATGTGTGGAGTGGTTGAAAAACGAGTTTTAATGACTCCAACCTAAGTGTATGTAAACTCCCGACTTCAACTGTATTTCGTGCATCATATCATACGCATGCTGCAGTCCTTAGAGTTCTTTATGTTATCTGTCAAATGCTGGAAGTCCCATAAACATGACTTTAAACGGTAGTAACTGTGCCGTAACCCACTTAGATGAAAAAACTAAATGTATAGCTACATCTAAGCACAATAACATTGTCTTCTATATATGGGGAATGATACTTCTTAAGGTTTGTGGAGCAAGAGGAAAGACATTTGTAAAGAGAGTGAAACAGTACCGTGTGTTTTAAAGCACCTTCTGTAAAGCGGGTGAAACAGTCAGAGACAGTATGCTAACGCAACTCCAAAAACACCGTTCACAAACGAGATGAATCCTGCAGATTTTAGAACGCGCATGCGATGAATCGTTTCGAGGAAACACAAGCACGTTAAAGGGATTACGTGAAAAGTCAGTGTGCGTGCACAAATTAAAGAAGAACCTGTTCACAGATAAATGTTTAGTACATACAACATGTTCATAAAACAACATTCCAGGTGTGTGGGGGCATTGTTTGAACATGATCTGTGTCCATGCTTTGACTGGTTTTAGTAGGCGTGTCTTGAAGTCATAAAAATCTAAAGCGATGACAAATGGGAGACATGGGCTGGACCACAATCCCTGAAACTGGATTTAAGACCGGTGTAATGACACTTGGCACACAACGGAATATGTGATAAGTCATTATTGTGCTGCCAGAGACACAGTAGCTACAATAGTTCAAAAATAATACCTCACAGATTCCACTCTGGGAAACAGGTCAGACTTGAAGCTCACAATGCCTCTTGTGGTCAGGCTACAACAAGACACTGTTGAGCATGCACTAATGCACAGCTACTCCAGGCATAAGAATAACATCATTCTGGTCCAAAAGTATATTTTCATGCAGCATGCAATTTACAGGCTACACCTGAGTGAGTAGTAAGTAAAAAGGTTAGTAAGGCAGACCCTAGTTAAGATTTTAAGAACAGTTGGACTGGAACATTTTCCTTATTTGGAAGGATGAGAATGATCCAATCATGGCATCATCAGTAGCACTCTGAGGAAGGGATGGTGGTTTGGGGTTGGGATGCATGATATCATTCACTATCACACCACTGCAGAGGGAGAGTTCCTCACGAGGCCGACCGCCTGACTGACTGCTTATCACTGCCAACAGCAGGCAGAAGTATAGAGGGGACAGAGGGGAAAAGGGAGGGGTTGAGAATATCAGAACTGGAATGCCACCCAGCCTCCTCCCCCTCTGTGGTCTTTGGAACTTCCCAACGCCCCAGAGTTCCGTGGCTGTGAATACTGAGCGTATATACACAAACCTCTTCCCCCACCCTCCCTCCCCACTCTCCTTCTGCCCCACCGCTCTCTCTGTGGAGAGGCCAAGAGGGTCAAATTAAGGAGATGTGGTTCTCATAACAGACCAGCATGACTTCTCTCTTCTTGGAAGCCACCGGGCTGACGGCTCCCTGCAATCCTGCACGATGACTCACCTCTAGTCCTTCTTACAACTCACACAAAGGACAAAGTCTGTATATTGCTGTATACAATGCGGTGCATGCACACACATATATTCAATTGAGCAACATGGGGAAAATAGTCCTACTGTTTACAGCTATTTCTGCACTGTAAAAAGTAACTGCCTGACAAACATCTCCAAAGGTCAGTGGAACTCAAATCATGAAAGTGGTACCAACTCATTATGTCAATAAGATTTCTTATCGCTTAATGTGTTTGAGTACTGTTCACAAATATTAAGTTATTGAGTAAATATAACTTGAATTATTTGTGTTCTGCTAAAGCTGAGTTTCTAAAAGTTAAGATTTAATATTTTAAAGTCAGTATAACATTAAATAAATAAGTTGTTCTTACTTGGTTCTATTATGTTTTATGTCTTTACAAAATAATAAAGTAGTAGTCAGACACATTGATATTTGAAGACATGTACAGCACCCGGTGTCACAGGAAGGTCAAGAAGGTCATTAAGAACTTCAGCCACCCGAGCCATGGCCTGTTCACCCCGCTACAATCTAGAAGGCAGAGGCAGTACTTGTGCGTCAAAGCTGGGACAGAGAGACTAAAAAACAGCTTCTAATCTCCAGACTGTTAAATAGTCACCACTAGTCAGCCTCTGCACCGTACCATACCCTGAACCTTAGTCACAGTTACTAGCCGGCTGCCACCCGGTACTCTACCCTGCACCTTAGAGACTGCTGCCCTATGTACATAGTCATTGAATTGGTCACTTGAATAATGTTTACATACTGTTTCACCAACTTAATATGTATATACAGTATTCTAGTCAAGGCTCATCCTATATAACTCCTGCTATATAACTCCTGCTGTACACACCTTTCATATATTGTCCATACATTATATACATACAGTGCTTTGAGAGAGTATTCACACCCCTTGAGTTTTTTCACATTTTGTTGTATTAAAATGTTTTTCAATTGTCATTTTTTTGTCAACGATCTACACAAAATACTCGGATGTCAAAGTGGGAGAAAATGTTAACATTTAAAAAAAACATAAAATAAAACAATAATATATCTTGATTAGATAAGTATTTAACCACGAGTCAATACGTTAGAATCACCTTTGGCAGCAATTACAGCTGTGAGTCTTTCTGCGTAAGTCTCTAAGAGCTTTGCACACTTGGATTGTATAATATTTGCCCATTATTCTTTTAAATTCTTCAAGCATTGTCAAGTAGGTTTTTGATCATTGCTAGATAGCCATCAAGCATTTCACTGCACCTGTGATAACATATGCAAAATATGTGTGTGACCAATAACAAAGTATTAGGCAACAGGGTTCCACAAAAAAAAAGTTGCTAGCAGAACGTATGACTTTTTACAGTGTGTGCACCGTGCTAAACTTAGTATACAGTATTTGAGGGTCAGTGCAGACAATATGCACACGGTCAGAATGCAGATTCAGCATAGGAAAACTTTCTTGACCTTCTCCTCCATATACTGTACATTCAATGACACCATTCATACAAAGCTGCTGCATATGTTCCTAATTTACTCATGGTCATCTATTCATCATTCTGTGGTCTTAGAGTATCTGAATATCTGTAAGTGTAGATGTGCGCGCTTAACTCTGATGATCACCTAATCATGCATTCATGTCAATGAATGAAAAAAAACTCTAGTTACCTGCACACATCTCATGTTAGAAATCGGGCCTATTATATGTGTAGTGAAGATTATGTGGAGATCTGAACCTTGTTGTTATGTTAATCTTTAACGGCACATGGATCATGGCCAAGCATTTCTTGGAAATCGTCACGACTAGAACAAACTGAAAACGAAACGGATCCTCAAACTGAACACAGGCCAATATCCCCTTCTCCCAGTGAGACTGAGTGTCAGATTACAAGGAGAGAGAGGACAACTACTGCCCTTTTCGTGCATTAGATTACACAAAAGGCTATATACTGTTAGATAAAAGTTTGCAGTGCTTCGTGTTTGAGTGAGAGCGAGAGAGGTAATAAATTCCATTTTCTTTTGTAGGGTAGGAGTCAGCCGACCTAAAGTTTATCAGACTCTCTCACATTGCATTTGTGTGTCACAGGCTGAGAGCCAAGTATGTTTCCCTGATTCACAATCACATGACTTGCCTAGTTAAATAAAGGTTCAAAAAAATTAAAAATTAAATATGATTTTAATTCACATCAGGAAGTTGCTTTATCAGGAGCAATTTGTCACCTGACCAGAAGCCCGGCCGAAAAACACAAGAACAAACAATGCAACTTTTGGGTGCCAATTGACATCAATGCATGACTGACCAGGCTAGTAAGGATTTGCCACATAGAATGAATAGTATAGTGAATTTTTCCTTAATTGGTTCAAATGCTCTAGCTTTGACCTCGTTATAGAATCAGTGCCTATTGGAGTGTATTACCACAGGGGGGCTGTGTTACACTGATAACAACCAGCAAGGGAAGCAAGGAGACCAGAGAATAGCCCCCCTCCTGGAATGAGACAGAGGTACCTCCCCCTCCCCCTACAAGAGGCCCTAAGTTTACCTAAGTGACACCTCTGCATGCATCAGTGGGCTAGGAGGATGGCCTGATCTGACAACATATCAATCCCATTCCTTACATCCTACCCAGACAAAGTAGGCTACTGTTTAACTATAAGATCGTTGGGAAAAAAACACACAAAAAAAAACTTTTATTGTCAATCTAAGGTGAGGTAACTTGCTAAAAGGCCCCACAACAAGCAATGACCGACAGACACATTCCAACAATCAAAGCAGCCGTAGCATTCACCTGGTCTAGGCACTGTAGGCAATACTGACAGCTGGCACCGGACACACTCATCAGGCCCAGCCATGGGAGTGGCATCAGCATGCCACATCTGGTCTGGTCCTTGGATCAGCTGCCAGGGACTACTTTCTCAGACAGACCGCTGCACCGGTGACTTACCTGCAGAACAACATTCCTCCCTGATACCATTCATGCAAATAATCTCGCTTTTTTCCCCCTTATTCTGATGGCATTCAGTTAAACAAGAATGCGTTCATAACAAAGGAGTACAGACTGACTGACTGTTCAACACCTGTCACATGGCCCTGTGGCATAGCATCTGGTGCCACAACATGCAAATCATGTTCAAAAGACTTTGCATCTAGAATGCTAAAATTCTAACTAAGTGCAATAAGGACACTGAGTAAACACTTGCATGCACACATATAATACCACCCCCCCAAGAGCCAGAGGCCATGCAGTTGGTCTAAGCCCTTCAGATGTATTTGCCTAGCTGGGAGCTGGTCTTATCAGACAGGAAACAGAACCCCTCAACGGTCTGTCTCTCTCCCAGCACTACTTCAGCAGGCAGCAGCCCTGTGAACACACACACACACACAAACTCCCATGCACGTTCCAGCAAAATCATCCATTGGACAGGCAGAATGGACATGTGTGAGTCAGTAAGAGATCAAGCCCAATCTAAACAGGTACAGAGAGGAGGGAGTCTAACAGCTCCGCTGTGTGTGGGTCTGTGTGGTGTTCATGAGTCGGTTTTATGTATAACCTACTGGTGTGCCAAATATGCAACAAATTAGCCTTCACATTCCTAGACCTACACTGTGTATACAAAACATTAAGAATACCTGCTCTTTCCATGACAGACTGATCAGGTGAATCCTGGTGAACTCTATGATCACTTATTGATGTCACTTGTCAAAGCCACTTCAAAATCAGTGTAGATGAAGGGGAGGAGACAGGTCAAAGAAGGATTTTTAAGCCTCGAGACAATTGGGACATGGATTGTGTGTGTGTGCCATTCAGAGGGTGAATGGGAAAGACAAAAACATTTGTTGCCTTTGAACGGGGTATGGTAGTAGGTGCCTGGCGCACCGGTTTGTGCCAAGAACTGTAAAGCTGCTGAGTTTTTCCCGCTCCAGGGTGTATCAAGACTAGTCCACCACCCAAAGGACATCCAGCCAACTTGACACAACAGTGGGAAGCATTGGAGTCAACATGGGCCCGCATCCTTGTGGAACACTTTGACACCTTGTAGAGTCCATGCCCACGACGAATTGAGGCTGTTCTGAGGGCAAAAGGGGGGGGGTTCAACTCATTATTAGGAAGGTGTTCCTAATGCTTGGTTGTTCCAAATGACCTAGCTATCACATACTGTCGTAGTAGTATATGACCTAGGTTAGACTAACCACTGATGCTTTACTAATGTAACAGCAGCCCAAGTCAACCTACTCTTAATTATTGTGTTTTACTGCATGTTGACATATTCCTCCAGCACTGACGTGCATTAGCACACCAGACAGTGATGTAGCTCATGAGGTAGAAACAGAAAGGATGTGTTTTCCTGGTGTCGGGATGGAACTCAACCGGGAGAACAAGGAAGTATTCATTAAAGTTCAGGAGATCTCACCGAGAAGGTATGTGAGGGCTGATGGTAGTGGTTAGTTGGGAGTTACTGTGTATGCGACCCAAATGGCATCTTAATCCAGACATAGGCCCTGGTAAAAAAGTAGTGCACAAGGAATAGGATGCCATTTGGGACATATCCACAGTAAAACGCCAATGGAATGCAGCATCTGCACCTGCAATGCTCTGCTGTACCACCCAGCATCAACCCCTAATGAACATCAATAAAAAAAATGTTTTACACAAAATGCAGACCACCAACTCCGCAATTCTGGGCGATGGATGCAATTATTTCTGGACTGAAATATTTATTTTTCCCCATCTGTCTGGTCTGCTAGGATCTAATGGTTGGTTTCAGTCAGCCAGAGTAGGAAAACAGAATCAAAAGGCAACAGGAAAAAGAAGCTCCGGCAGGAATTCAAGGCATGTGGTCGGTCGGTGGCTGGGCGGATTTTTCCAGGCAGAGCCACTGTAGGATCCTGAGTCCCAAATGACACCCTATTCCCTTTGAAAGTGTATTACTTTGAACAGGGCCCATAGGGAATAGAGTGCCATTGGGCTCTGGTCATAAGTAGTGCAATATATAGGGAATAGGGTGCCATTTGGGACAAAGCTCCTGACTGCTGCCTGTGATACGCTAGGCTGCCAGACTCGTCTGCGTCTGCTAGAAACTAAGTGACGGCCGACTGGGCGGCATTCCCGGGATGACTCCTGCGGCAGAAGCTGGAATTCTTATCCACTTACAGACACGGATCACTAGATGGGGGGGACAGGCTTTTAGGAGTGGACACAGCCAGGGCATGTGCACAGATAGAGCTGACTCAGAAAGCGTTGGTTGTTTAATGTCAGAATGTTTAATTCAGACAGCCAGACATTTTCCACAAAGACTTTCTAGACTCTAGACAGTGTTAGGCGGCCGAGGACTGTTAGTCGAAAAGGTATTGTTTAACACAAGGCCATTTTAAACACAGCCTCTAAACAAAGTGTATCTAAATCACAAATCCTGGCAGTGGGATAACATTATAATGTGTGAATAATGCAGCCCTGGGAACCTGATTTGCTGTTACCTAGTTGTACTGGGAAGTATTTTAGTGCATGGAGTAGACAACAAGGGGGCCAGGGCCACATCTACAGTGCATTCGGGAAAGTATTCAGACCCCTACCCCTTTTCCACATTTTGCTATGTTACAGCCTTATTCTAAAATGTATTACATATTTTTTAAGACTCGAGGCTGTAATCGCTGCCAAAGGTGCTTCAACAAAGTACTGAGTAGAGGGTCTGAATACTTATGTAAATGTAATATATATTTTTTTATTTCTATTACATTTGCAAAAGATTCTAAATACCTGATTTTGCTTTGTCATTATGGGGTATTGTGTATAGATTGATGAGGTTAAAAAACAATTTAAATCCATTTTAGAATAAGGATGTAACGTAACAAAATGTGGAATATGTCAATTGTCTGAATACTTTCCGAATGCACTGTATATAGAGAAGGGGTTAATAATCTTCAGAGGAGACAATAGCAGATACACAAGTCCCTGAAGAAGTACTCCCACTATGTACAGACACACAACTAGACCTCGGGCTATAAATAAATGCGACATTTTTATTTTATTTTATTATATAAGTGCATTGTCCATTGTTATGCATACATTATCACATAAAGAAATGAAAACACAATTCACTGCAAATCATATTTCTTATCAAGAAGGTTCACTATACTATTCATACAGTACCCCCCCCCCCCCCCAAGAAAATCACACAGGGCCTCCAGAGTGGCATAGCAGTCAAAGGCACTGCATCACATGCAGTGCTAGAGGCGTTACTACAGACCCAGGTTAATTTCCCGGGCTGTGCCACAACCGTCCGTGGCCGGGAATCCCATAGAACGGCACACAATTGGCCCAGCATCGTCCGGATTAGGGAAGGCTTTGGCCGGTGGGGCTTTACTTGGCTGATCGCGCTCTAGCAACTAATTTTGGCGGGTCGGGTGCCTGCGGGATGAACCCGGACGCCAGTTGAACTGTTTCCTCCGTCACATTGGTGCGGCTGGCTTCCAGGTTAATCTGGTGGGTGTTAAGGAGCGCGGTTAGGTGGGTCATGTTTCAGAGGACGCATAACTTCACCTTCGCCTCACCCGAGCCCGTTGGGGAGTTGCAGCGATGAAACAAGATCGAAAATTGGGGAGAAAAATTAGGTAAAATACAAAAAAAATTATAATACAAAAATACACACAGTGATAACCATCTGTGCTGCACAGTACAGTATAGTGTGTCGTCTGAATGACCTGTGGAGTAAGATAGATTTATGAAGCTGTTGCTGTGCTGTCCTACTTCTATAAAGCCCACAGTGGACTACATTACAGCTGTGCAGACAGGAGGGAGGACATGCAATCCTAAACAAGGCATGCACACGTCAAGGGCAGTGAGAGGCCTGTGTGCGAGGTTACAGAGCAGACATCTGACACCTAGACTGCATGCCAAACACTTAAAAGACACACCCTATCCCCTCAGCCCTCAAATTAAATGGACACTTCAGATGACGTACCATGACGTCTGACGCGTATACACTTGCAGGGCAAGGGGCGAGGGAGGAAGGAATGATTTATAAATGGACCGCCCTTGCCCGGAAATCCGTCACTCGTTCATCCCACGATGATTGTGTTCTCAGCCACCAGTGCTTTATTATCTACAGTGCAGAAAGTATTCAGACCCCCACCCCCTTTTCATATTTTGTTATGTTACAACCTTGTTCTAAAATTGATAAAATGTTTTACCCTCATCTACACACAATACCCCACAATGACAAAGTGAAAACAGGTTTTTCAAAATGTTTGCAAACGTATCTAAAATAAAAAAACAGAAATACCTTATTTACATAAGAATTCAGACCCTTTGCTATGAGACTCGAAATTGAGCTCAGGTGCATCCTGTTTCCATTTATCATCCTTGAGATGTTTCTACAGCTTGATTGGAGTCCACCTGTGGTAAATTCAATTGATTGGACATGATTTGGAAAGGTACACAAGTTTGGCAGACTTTTTTAGCGGATGTACAATCATCGCAAATTGAATTATGGTGCGTTTCAGGCTCCGAAGTGAACATAATTGTACACTCGCAAACTCCATTAAAAACGAGGGCTGGCCTCCCAAGTGGCGCAGTGGTCTAAAGCACTGCATCGCAGTACTAGCTGTGCCACTAGAGATGCTGGTTCGAGTCCAGGCTCTGTCCCAGCCGGCCGTGATCGGGAGACCCATGGGGCGGCGCACAATTGGCCTAGGGCCTTCCGGGTTAGGGGAGGGTTTGGGCGGCAGGGATGTTCCTGTCCCATCGTGCATTACGGAACCCAAACCGGCTGCGCGCGTGCGCCATCGTGCATAAATTCATTTTATCCCCCCACACCAAACGCAATCACAACACGCAGGTTAAAATATCAAAACAAACTCTGAACCAATGTCATTCATTTGGGGACAGATCGAAAAGCATTAAACATGTATGGCAATTTAGCTAGTTGGCTTGCACTTGCTAGCTAATTTGTCCTATTTAGCTAGCTTGCTGTTCCTAGCTAATTTGTCCTGGGATATAAACATTGAGTTGTTATTTTACCTGATATGCACAAGGTCCTCTACTCCGACAATTAATCCACACATAAAACAGCCAACAGAATCGTTTCTAGTCATCTCTCCTCCTTACAGGCTTTTTCATCTTTGAACTTATATGGTGATCGGCATCTACACTTTCATAGTATTACCACGACAACTGGCAAAACAGTTTGTCTTTCAATCACCCACGTGGGTATAAACAATGAGGAGATGGCACGTGGGTACCTGCTTCTATAAACCAATGACGAGATGGGAGAGGCAGGACTTTCAGCGCGATCTGCGTCAGAAATAGAAAGGAGTTCTATTTCATCTCTTGGCAACGCAGACGCTCGTTGGCGCGCGGGAGCGGTGTGGGTGCAATAATTGAATAAAATGGATTTCTAAATGTATTTTGCGACGCCGGTTTGGTCAGCATGTTAGCGACTCTTGTACACGCTGACACGGTTGCCAGGTGTACGGTGTTTCCTTCGACACATTGGTGCGGCTGGCTTTGGGTTAAGCGGGTGTTGTGTCAAGAAGCAGTAAGGGCTTGGCTGGGTAGTGTTTGAGTAAGCAGGAGTTGCAGCGATGGGACAAGACTGTAACTACCAACTGGATATGACGAAATTGGGGAGAAGAAAAAAAATGAGGGCCGAGGGGCTTCCCTTGCTTGGCGAATCATTTCGACCGATGACAAATATGGCTGCGGGGATTCCCCCAAGGGGACACCCAAAATCTCTAGAGTTTACAGGTGTCGGATCTTAATTTGTACCAGTTTGTTACAGCAGGAAAATAATCTTACAGGAAATGTGAATTATTATGTGGATTATAATTAATGGACATTTTTGTAGGGGTTGATACATTTTTCATTAGGGCAAATCAAGCCTGAAATTTCAAAGTGGAAATAAACTTTAGAAGACTTTGTAAACCTCAAATACACTACAAATGTGCATTTCCTGCTGAGCAGGAAAATTCTCAGCAACAAATCAAATTAAGATCCTACATCTGTAGTTAGTGGTGGATATCATACTAAGATATAGGAGCTTTCTAACTATACCCATTGCCTTTTACATTCCAAATAAAAAGGCTCTACCTGCACCCATGATAATCTGGATAATAACTGACAAGCCACAAGTAGCACAGAAAATGTCCTCAGAAAGTTCATGGTAAAGTAGTTCTGCAGAGGAACAGATAGCCAGCTGTTTGAACATCAGGGATTGCTCTGCTGGCCTTGTATCTCTGTGAGCCACCTGGCAGTGACAGAGGGGAGAACAGCCTCCTGTTGGCCTCACTGACATATAGGAACAAAGGGAAGCAGTGCCTCATGGGCATGGTCTAGGACAGGGAAAGAGAGCTGGGGAGAGGAGAGGGCCTTGCACTGAGGGCTTCTGCTTGACCTCTGCTCTGCCTATCTTTTCGAGATCAAAACAGACCTGTCCTCCCTCGCTCTTTCCAAGAAAAGAGAAGCAGTTGCAGCAACGTGTTCCTGGTTCCCGGGAAGCACAAAGTCCATATATGCACATTAATAATCCTCTCTCACAAAGAGGGAAAAACTCATCCATCCTAGAACATGCAGTTACAGGTAGGGTTTGTTACAGAGTTCCTATGAATGCTTCCTCCCTACGTCAACAAAACAGGGTGGGAAGGGAAAGAAACTGAACAACCACATTAATGCTGGGCCATGGTTTCTAATATGAGAGATGAAAAGTGATGATCAAAGGAGAGTATCAACCACATCACTTCCTCCTTCAGGAGACCACGCCTGTATGTCTGCTTCACCCTTTGCTAACAGGGAGGGGGGCGTGGGGGGGAAGGGTGGTGCAGGAAGTGGACCTAGAGGAACCTAGAGCCAACACAGGAGGAGGATGGGACGCCCATATATGAGCGTAGGCTTAAGGATCAGGATGGAATTACATACAGTAATGTATACAACACATCCTACACATAGATCCATCATTACACACAGGCAGGCACACGCACAAAGAGCTCAGGTTCTCATAGCCTCACAGAAACGACTCTATTCACTCTCTGTCTGACACATGCATCATTACAGGCTATCCTGTACAGTACAGTATGTGCTTCCACAGCGTGAATGAAACCTTGGCATTATGCAACAAAGACACAAGCCCAAGTGATGAGAGAGCTGAGAGCGGCTCACATGATTAAATCAATCATATCAAGGGTGTGGTATAAACAGTAGTTTCTAAAATAGTAGATTGCAGCTGGATTCTCGTGCTCATGAAAGCACTACTAGAGTACGTATGGTATGATAACCAGACAATCGCTTTAACTTTACAAGAGCAAAAAGCCTGCCTTACTTCTTCTTTCTAAAAATATATACAAAAGTGGCAAATGTAACACAATTCTAACAGGAATGACGTCTGTTTGTAGTCATCTTCAAAAAAAAACTGCAAGGAGTCAACAAAAAATGGTTTCTTTGGAACAGGCTTCAGTCAATGCAAGGTTGATGACATTGAAACATCCATCAGTGTTCAGGAAAAAGACACTGTTCCCCTCTTCAGTCTGTGCAGAGAGGAGAGGCAGAGAGAGGCCCCTCAGCCAGCCTGGCTAGCCCATCCAGCCTCACACCTGTCTAGTCCTCCATGCAGGAGAAAGAGCTATTGTTGAACACCTGTGCTGTCAGCCTTGCTCGCTCTGTCTCACTCGTACTCTACCCTCTCACTCCGCCTCCGCAATTACATGGGAAGGACACCGACACACAGTACACACTCTCCTGGGGCCAGCCACCAGGCCACCTGTACCTGAGTGAGAACACACCTTGAGGCCTTTTCACACTGCATTGTTCTTAGCCTCAGGCTACCTTATCCCCAGGCTACAACTGGCACTGGGCTAGATTATCCTTTGTTCACGCAAGCATTTGTTAACCCTGGGCTAAGCTTTAGCCCTGGGCTAAGAATTGACACTTGTGGACTAACACACATGCGACCAACATTCTCTCTGTACCACATGACCAATGTTAAGCAATAAGGGATTTTTTTAACACATTACTTCCTCTTGCTTCTAGCTTAGCATTTTATTTCCAACAGTGATGTTTTGTATAAACCTTGCCATCTGGCTGTCCAACTTTTGAAGTGCAATCTTGTTCTCACCCCTGTAGAGAGAATGCTGTGCATGGACGAGACACAGTTTTATGATCCATGCAACAATATTATTGTCATGGATAGCTAATCCAATTAATTAAATGTCAATAGAAAAGCTATATAAACAGAAAATGTAGTATTTTCTGCCCTTCAAGCTGTAGTTTGTTGCTTCAGTTGAAAGCTATACATAAATCCAGAAACTGAAAAAGTTGACGGTTAAAAATGCATTTGCTCAGGAGTTGCTTGCTGTCCAGTATTGGGCTATGCATCGGGACTACAACACTGAAGTTCAACTAGTGCCCAATACTGCCATCATGTGGATAACAGGTTGTAGCACAACTCTGGTAACAGACATACAGTAATGCTTTTTTTAATCACCAGTAGAGGGAAGTGTCCCCTCAGGTGTCTTTAGGAGTGACCATTTTCCAGGGCCCAGTTTGCTGAAATCTGATCAGATTACTTTTTGACAATCAGATAGGATTAAATGTTAGAATTGGGGGTTTTTCAAAACTGAAAAATGTGATTCTGATCCTCTGGATAGGGATAAGGAATTGGAATCCAATCTGAGTAAAAAAAAAGAAAAAATACAAAATAATAATAATAAAATACAACAAAAAAAGAAAAAAAGGCTTGAATGTAATTTTTGCATTTTTCAAAACTAAACATAATGATTACGATAGTTTTGATGCCGAAAATCTGGTTTATTTTGATCCCACTAGAAGGGTGGATTCAGGGTGGATTTAGAAAGGTGAAAGGCACTACAACCAATACATGTCAATGTAACTAAAATGAGGATTAAAATGAAATCGTACATTAAAATAAAAGCGAACTATGTTAAATTGACCGTAGTTTAGCCATGTGGTCAATTTTATATTGAGTGTGAAATAAATGTATCTACTCCTTATAAATCATATGCAAGCTCTTTAACATTTAATCAAGGTATCTTTTATTTATTAATGTAGTTTACTCATCTTTGTTTACCTATTTACAATTACATTTTAGTCATTCTCTAGGGGAAGAAATTGATAAAGTAACATATTGGATATTATTTTTGACGATATATCGTATCATACCATTTTGACACTATCGCAATATTATGTTTGATCTAGTTGGCTGTACCTGCACCAAAACTCCTGTATTTTTCCTTTATATCGAGTTGCAATACTCATAGAATCGTGAGAATTGCAATACATATCGACAGAGAAGTATCGTGACAATATTGTATTGTGAGGTCCCTAAGAAATTCAAGCCCAATAGCAAAGTGAGAACTACATACAGTTGAAGTCGGAAGTTTACATACACTTGGGTTGGAGTCATTAAAACTCGTTTTTCAACCACCCCACAAATTTCTTGTTAACAAACTATAGTTTTGGCAAGTCGGTTAGGACATCTACTTTGTGCACGACACGAGTAATTTTTCCAACAATTGTTTACAGACAGATTATTTCACTTATAATTCACTGTATCACAATTCCAGTGGGTCAGAAGTTGACATACACTAAGTTGACTGTGCCTTTAAACAGCTAAGAAAATTCCAGAAAAGGATGTCATCGTTTTAGAAGCTTCTGATAGGCTAATTGACATAATTTGAGTCAATTGGAGGTGTACCTGTGGATGTATTTCAAGGCCTACCTTCAAACTCAGTGCCTCTTTGCTTGACAACATGGGAAAATCAAAAGAAATCAGCCAAGACCTCAGAAAAAAATATTGTAGACCTCCACAACTCTGGATCATCCTTGGGAGCAATTTCCAAACGCCTGAAGGTACCACGTTCATCTGTACAAACAATAGTAAGCAAGTATAAACATCATGGGACCACACAGCCGTCATACCGCTCAGGAAGGAGACGCGTTCTGTCTCCTAGAGATGAACGTACTTTGGCGCGAAAAGTGCAAATCACTCACAGAACAACGGCAAAGGACCTTGTGAAGATGCTGGAGGAAACAGGTACAAAAGTATCTATGTCCACAGTAAAACGAGTCCTATATCGAATTAACCTGAAAGGCCACTCAGCAAGGAAGAAGCCACTGCTCCAAAACCGCCATAAAAAAAGCCAGACTACGATTTGCAACTGCACTTAGGGAAAAATATCGTACTTTTTGGAGAAATGTCCTCTGGTCTGATGAAACAAAAATAGAACTGTTTGGTCATAATGACCATCGTTATGTTTGGAGGAAAAGGGGGAGGCTTGCAAGCCGAAGAACACCATCCCAACCGTGAAGCACGGGGGTGGCAGCATCATGTTGTGGGGGTGCTTTGTTGCAGGAGGGACTGTTGCACTACACAAAATAGATGGCTTCACGAGGAAGGAAAATTATGTGGATATATTGAAGCAACATCTCAAGACATCAGCCAGGAAGTTAAAGCTTGGTCGCAAATGGGTCTTCCAAATGGACAATGACCCCAAGCATACATAAAGTTGTGGCAAAATGGCTTAAGGACAACAAAGTCAAGGTATTGGAGTGGCCATCACAAAGCCCTGACCTCAATCCCATAGAAAATTTGTGGGCAGACCTGAAAAAACGTGTGCGAGCAAGGAGGCCTACAAATCTGACTCCGTTACACCAGCTCTGTCAGGAGGAATGGGCCAAAATTCAACCAACATATTGTGGGAAGCTTGTGGAAGGCTACCCAAAATGTTTAACCCAAGTTAAACCATTTAAAGGCAATGCTACCAAATACTAATTGAGTGTATGTAAACTTCTGACACACTGGGAATGATGAAATAAATAAAAGCTGAAATAAATCACTCTACTATTATTCTGACATTTCACATTCTTAAAATAAAGTGGTGATCCTAACTGACGTAAGACTGGGAATTTTTACTAGGATGTCAGGAATTGTGAAAAACTGAGTTTAAATGTATTTGGCTAAGGTGTATGTAAACTTCTGACTTCAACTGTATCTCCGTCATAGTAAGTACATGTTCCATAAATAAAGTAGTTATCAGCAAAGTCGGTGTTAGTAGTGTAGAAGTAGTACCACAACCTGCCGAGTAGACGGCAAGGTGTACAGTAGGCCTGTTCAAAGCACTGGAAATCCCGATTCTGTGACCTTGATATTGTGGTATCTGGATCAGAATGATCCTATCCGATAAATTTTCTGAAAAAAAACGGCTCAAAAACAGCAAGATCGATCTGATCCTAAATTGCAAAAATGTTGATCTATATTCAAGGTTTTGAAAAACTGGGCTCTGGAAAGTGATAATGTATCTTCAGGTAACTGCCAAAATAATGAAACGCTTGAGTAAATGAGGGATAGAAAGTATATTGAAAGCAGGTGCTTCCACACAGGTGTGGTTCCTGTGTTAATTAAGCAGTTAACATTCCATCATGCTTAGGATCTTGTATAAAAGAGGCGAGAGTCTGATAGGCCAACAGGACCATCTATGATCTATAGGCTAAACCCACAAAACAATCAAAGCAGTTATTGGGTGCATAGGACCATTTTTGGTCCTCATTCATCTTCCATAGGCTTAGAGTGGGTGTAGTAAGCCTGGGGCTGAGGTCATTCAGTGTTTAGTACTTCCGGGTCCATCAGAGCCATAAATGGAGCAATTTGTTTAAGGCAAACATCTGCTTAAAAATCATACAATGTGATTTTCTGGATTTTTGTTTTAGATTCCGTCTCTCACAGTTGAAGTGTACCTATGATAAAAAATTACAGACCTCTACATGCTTTGTAAGTAGGAAAACCTGCAAAATCAGCAGTGTATCAAATACTTGTTCTCCCCACTGTATATGTGTATATACAGTATCAGTCAAAAGTTTGGACACACCTACACATTCAAGGGTTTTTCTTAATTTTTTACAAATTTCTACATTGTAGAATAATAGTGAAGACAACACTATGAAATAGCTGTTTATGGTTTGGGCTAGGCCCCTTAACACTACAACATACAATGACAATCTTCATGATTCTGTGCTTCTAACTTTGTGGCAACAGTTTGGGGAAGGCCCTTTCCTGTTTCAGCATGGCAATGCCCCAATGCACAAAGCGAGGTCTCTACAGAAATGGTTTGTCGAGATCGGTGTGGAAGAACTTGACTGGCCTCCACAGAGCCCTGACCTCAACCCCATCGAACACCTTTGGGATGAATTGGAACTCCAATTGCGAGCCAGGCCTAATCGCCCAACATCAGTGCCTACCTGACTAATGCTCGTGGCTGAATGGAAGCAAGTCCCCACAGCAATGTTACAACATCTACTGTAGCGGAAAACCTTCCCAGAAGAGTGGAGGCTGTTATAGCAGCAAAGGGGAGACAAACTCCATATTAATGCCCATGATTTTTGAATGAGATGTTCAACGAGCAGGTGTCCACATACTTTTGTATGTACACAGTGCCTTCAGAAAGTATTCATACCCCTTGACTCATTCTACATTTTGATGTGTTAGACTGAATTCAAAATGTATTAAATTAATTGTTTTTCCCTCACCCACCTACACACAATACCCCATATTGACAAAATGAAAACATGTTCTCAGACATTTAAAAAGTGTTTTTTTTAAATATACAGAAATATCTCATTTACATAGAGTATTCACACCCCAGAGTCAATACTTTGTAGAAGCACCTTTGACAACGATTAAAGCTGTGAGCCTTTATGGGTAAGTCTATAAGAGCTTTCCACACCTGGATTGTGCAACATTTGCCCATTATTCTTTTCAAAATTCTTCAAGCTCTGTCAAGGGGTTGTTGATTACTGCAAGACAACCATTTTCAGGTCTTGCCATATATTTTCAAGCAAATTGCAGTCAAAACTGTAACTTGGCCACTCGGGAACATTCACTGTCTTCTTGGTAAGCTACTCCAGTGTAGATTTGGCCTTGTGTTTTAAGCTGCAAGGTGAATTCATCTCCAAGTGTCTGGTGGAAAGCAGACAGAACCAGGTTCTCCTCTAGGATTTTGCCTGTGCTTTGCTCCGTTCCGACAGGTAGCCTAGTGTTTTGAGCATTCGGCCAGTAACCGAAAGGTTGCTAGATCGAATCCCTAAGCTGACAAGGTAACAAGGCAGTTAACCCTGTTCCTAAGCCGTCATTGTAAATAAGAACTTGTTCTTAACTGACTTTCCTAGTTAAATAAAGGTTCAATAAAATAAAAAATGTAAAAATCCATTCATTTGTTATCCTGAAAAACTCTGCCGTCCTTAACAATTACAAGCATATCCATAACATGATGCAGTCACCAATATGCTTGAAAATATGGAGTGGTACTCAGTGATGTGTTGTATTGGATTTGCCCTGAACATAACACTTTGTACTCAAGGCAAAAATGTAATTGCTTAGCCACATTTTTTGCAGTATTACTTTAGCGCTTTGTTGCAAACAGAATGCATGTTTTGGAATATTTAAATTCTGTAGAGGCTTCCTTCTTTTCACTGTCAATTAGGTTAGTATTGTGGAGTAACTACAATGTTGTTGATCGCTTCCTCGGGTATCTCCTATCACAGCCTTAAACTCTAACTGTTTTAAAGTCACCATAGGCCTCATGGTGAAATCCCTGAGCGGTTCCCTTCCTCTCCGACAAAGCCAATTCTCTAAAAGGGCTGGGGCCATATGTGGGCTTCTGGATTTTTAGGCAACGGGCAGGAAACTTGACATGGAGACCAGAAAGAGCGCCACTCCAGATGAAAAGTTCAAACAAAATAACAGGGTATAAAGTGTAACGGCTGGCAAAGTTGAAATACTACACTATTACTTTATTTCAGTGATGCAAATCTGTTATATGATAGGCCCCACAGAACTTTGTGTTCTTTTTAATGCCCCTGAAAGGCTTGAAACTAAAATAAGCTCTTCATAATAATGACAAGGTTTTCAATTTGATTTACATTTAAAGGGAAACAGGGGTTTAACTTTGGAGTGAAAGGCTACTCTTTCCCAGGATGTGGTACTTATGTGCTACTCATCTGTGATGTTCCCATTGGGGGTTTCCCCCAAATCACCCCAATGACAAGGGAGCATTGTAACAGTATTGGGTGACACAGAGAGGTTGCTCTGTGGGTTGTTTGCTGAAAACAACAGTTGGCATTGTGCTTGTATAATTGGAGGGAAACAGGGAAACCACGGTATGTCAGCACCATTTCAAGCTGCGCAAAAAACAACAGCTATTAATAGAGCCGGGAGAAGGGAAATATGGTATACGTCCGAAAATGCATCCTACTCCCTATAGTGCACTACTTTTGACCAGGACCCATAGGGTCTGGTCAAAAGTAGTGCACTATAAAGGGAATAGGGTACCATTTGGGACCACACCTGGCATTGTTCTTTTCTGAATATGCAAAGAAGTAATTCGGTAATTCAAAACATTTTAGGTTCCCACATCACAATCCCTATTATACAGTAACATGCACTAGCCCAACCCAAAATACTCGACCATGATAACCTACTAAACCTAGTAACAACCTGTTCTTTCTGAATATGCAAAGGACATTGATTAATCTCCAAGTAATTCAAAGCGTTTTAGGTTCCCATAGGACAATCACTTCCCAAAAATACAGTAACAACATGCATTAGGCAGGTAGCCTAGTGGTTAGAGCATTGGACTTGCAACCGAAAGGTTGTAAGATCGAATCCTCGAGCTGACAAGGTAAAAAGCTATCGTTCTGCCCCTGAACAAGGCAGTTAACCCACTGGTCTGAGGCCATCATTGAAAATAAGAATTTGTTCTTAACTGACTTGCCTAGTTAAATAAAGGTAAAATAAAAATTGCCCAACACTCTATGATAACCTAGGAACATGAACTGGAGTATACAGTGCCTTCGGAAAGTACCCCTGGACTTTTTCCACATTTTGTTACGTTACAGCCTTATTCTAATATATATATTTTTTAAATACTCAATCTATACACAATACCCCATAATGTCATAACAAAACGAGGTTTAGAAATGTTTGCTAATTTCAAAAAATTAAAAAACGGAAATATCACATTTACATAAGTATTCAGACCCTTTACGCAGTACTTTGCTGAAGCACCTTTGGCAGCGATTACAGCCTTGATTCTTCTTGGGTATGACGCTACAAGCTTGGCACACCTGTATTTGGGGAGTTTCTCCCATTCTTCTCTGCAGATTCTCTCAAGCTCTGTCAGGTTGGATAAAGAGCGTCACTGCACGGCTATTTTCAGGTCTCTCTAGAGATGTTCGATCGGGTTCAAGTCCAGGCTCTGGCTGGGCCACTCAAGGACATTCAGAGAATTGTCCAGAAGCCACTCCTGCGTTGTCTTGGCTGTGGGCTTAGGGTCATTGTCCTGGCTGTGTGCTTAGGGTTGTTGTCCTGTTGGAAGGTGAACCTTCACCCGAGTCTGAGGTCCTGAGTGCTCTGGAGTAGATTTTCACCAAGGATCTCTCTGTACTTTGCTCCGTTCATTTTTCCCTCAATCCTGACTAGTCTCCCAGTCCCTGCAGCTGAAAAAAAATCCCCACAGCATGATGCTGTCACCACCATGCTTCACCGTAGGGATGGTGCCAGGTTTCCTCCAGACATGACGCTTGGCATTTCCGGTTTTTATTTTTAATAATTTTGCAAAAATTTCTAAAAACCTGTTTTCGCTTTGGCATTACGGGGAATTGTGTGTAGATTGCTGAGTTTTTAAAATGCATTTAGTCCATTTTAATACATTTTTCGAAGGCACTGAATGTTATATAATGTAGTTGTTTGACCCAATTCATGGTCGGATGGCTATTGTTGTAAGACTCTGAAACCAAATATGTTTTATTACCCACTGTGTCTGGCAGTTGCTAAGCAACCTGTTACTTCCTAACCAGGGTACATTCAGTTGCTAAAGCTGCTCCAATCTTATACAGCATCCCAAATGACATCCTATTCCCTTTATAGTGCACTATACAGGGAATAAAGTGTCATTTAGGACACACACTTAGTTTTCAGCTAGTCAAGTGTCAGCTCAGCTCTTGTTGCCACCACAACATAAATAGCAGCATCACCATGGCACTGGCCACTGGATTCTCTGCTCTGACACATATACAGATATGTAATAAACATGTAACAGGCCCCCTATTCCCTATATAGTGTGCAACTTTTGACCAGGGCCCAGGGCCCTCAAGGCTCTAGTCTATATAGTGCACTGTGTAGAGAATAGGGTACCATTTAGGACTCAAGCTGAGGGTGAGTAGCATGTGGCTCAGAGTTGTGTTACTAACCCTTTACACTCGTGGGAATTGGCCTATATGGACAGGGGTACCTTTAAGTGTTTCTTACAGAATAAATATGGAAATGCATAACCATGGTGACAATAAAATGGGAACAGTTTTGATATTACGGGAAATTATTAGACTGAAGGTGAGGACACAACAGTTCACCAGACACAAGATTGTTGATTTTATGTGCATTTTAGATTTAATATACGTTTTACCAGATGTGTTGATAACGAAATATGAAAATACTCTGGATACATTCAGTAACATAAGAATATTCTTGGAAAATTTCAGGTAGGCGCAACATAAGACAAACAAATGACAAAGGTTAGAGTGAGAGGTCTAACTGGTGTTTCCAAGTGGTCACACCTCCCCAGTTCCTAAGTCATTTCAAAGCACTTCTATGACTCAAAGAAGAGTCTTCAACTATAAATGTGCTTTTTTTGCGCTCTCTAGCTGTGCCGTTTAGGAACTAGAGCAAGCACATCTTGTAGTTGTTTTGAATGGAACACAACCCTGCCTACCCATCTTTAAAAACATATACAGTCGTTGTTTACGCAATCCAAAAACGGGCCATTATAAATCGCAATCTGGGTCAGGTAGGCATAATTTGAAAGCTTGTTCTATTGCCAACATGACTAGCTAAATTATAAAATACGATCTTACACTGTAAGACTTTCGCAAGGCAATTCAGAGAAGCAGAATGTAATTTTGGTGGGCATGGAATGGAGTCATGAGTGTACTCAGATGCATGGTCCCCGGCAAATTTGATTTACAATACGATAAAAATAGGCACATTCTGTTCAGGCCAACCCAGGGTATAACGCCATGTCATCTTGTAACTGTACATCAAACATAGTGATCATAAACGTTGACACTGTATATTACATGTGTTTGATGATATGGAAATGTACACAGGTGTTTTGCTTGGAGGGGCCAAACTGATGCTTGAGAAATAGATGTCTATCCCTGGTTAGAAAAGCAAAATCGACATACTTCTTGAACTGTGTATCTGAGAATGGTGGGAATCCAGCTGCCTTCTGGAAAATAGAAAAAAATCTCAAAACAAAACTCGACACCCTCATTACCCCAGCAGGTTATGACCACCTCTGATCCAATAACTGAAAAGTCGGGCCTACCTATTTGAAAGCATAGCCTCTGAAAACTCAACCGAGCAGAGGGAGTCCTTTACTCACTTTGATCCAGGTTGCAGAGAACGACACATTCCTAGATACACATTCCTCATTTTCATGTCAACCATTGGATGTCTATGATATGCTAAGTGTCTTATCGTAGATCGATGTAAAAAAATGTAAATTAAAAATCCACTGAGGCCGACTCACTTGTTCCATTTTTGCTGCAGTTTTCTGCCCCACATTTTGCAGAATCATTGACCTATGTTTAATAACTTGACAATTGTTTCTGGTGTTCTCGAAAATATGGAAGTCCTCCCCGTACACAAAAGCAGAGATCCTTCTGAATTGGATAACTACTGTCCAATTTCCAAGCTATTTTGCCACGCCAAAGTTTTAGAGTCCCTGGCCAACTCTCAGCTGAGAACTTAAACTTCTCATTCTATTCTTAAATGAGCACCAATCAGTTTTTAAACCTGGACATGAGATTGTTTCAGTGGCTACACTTTAAAAAATATATATATATTAAATAGGGGGTAGATTAGCTTTAATATTGCAGATAGATTGTAGCTTCCATCAATGTAATTGTCTGCTTCACTTCCAATCCCCCATATATTCTTTTTGCACCAAAAATATTTATTTATAGGTATGTGTCTGGGTAAAATTACATTTTTCGTTTCATTCTATAAACTACTTAAAACATTTCTCCAAAATTCCAAATAAAAATATTGTAATTTAGAGCATTTATTAGCAGAAAATGACAACTGGTCAAAATAACAAAACAATGCAGTGTTGTCAGACCTCAACTAATGCAAAGAAAACCATTTCAAATTCATTTTTAAACGACACAATACTAATGTTTTAACTTAGGAAGAGTTCAGAATTTGGTGGAATAACCCTGATTTTCAATCACAGCTTTCATGCGTCGTGACTTTATGCCACCCCTGGCACAAAAATTCAAGCAGCTCGACTTTGTTTGACGGCTTGTGACCATCTACCCTTCCTCTTGATCACATTCCAGAGGTTTTCAATGTGGTTCAGGTCTGGAGATTGGGCTGACCATGACAGGGTCTTGATCTGGTGGTCCTAAATCCACACATTGATTGACCTGGCTCTGTGGCATGAAGCATTGTCCTGCTGGAAAAACCAATCCTCAGAGTTGGGGAACATTGTCAGAGCAGAAGGAAGCAAGTTTTCTTCCAGGACAACCTTGTACGTGGCTTGATTCATGCGTCCTTCACAAAGACAAATCTGCCCGATTCCAGTCTTGCTGAAGCACCCCCAGATCATCACCGATCCTCCACCAAATTTCACAGTGGGTGCGAGACACTGTGGCTTGTAGGCCTCTCCACCTTTGCTATTGATCTGGCATCGCCCCCCTCCAATTCAACCAGCCCGAGAAATGTGGACACAAGTTCTTTTTTTAGCACTGAAATACCGAATCACCACACCCAGGTATTTCGAGACACTGAGATCAGTGGACTCATCCAAAAGGAGACTGAACTTCTCATCCCCCACATCTGATGTTACCCTTTTGAGAAAATAAGGAGCCAGTACTCCCATAATCATTTCTGTGCATTTGGAAGTTTGTTGTTGCCACAGAATCTGAAAAGGCAGCTTTGCAAGTCATACCTAAATGGTCGCATGCTAGCAGCGAACAATGCTCCACAATGACCAGTGTCATAGTAGCTTCTGGGCTTTTGCAGTTATCCACTTTCTTAACCAACCATGGTAATGTAGACTGCGTTGCGGGGTTGAACGGTTTTGATTTATTTATATGCTTTGCTGTAGTACAATGTTTTTTGTTGTCATACATTTTTGAAAGCATATCTGATTTGCAGTACGCACAGTATTCCCGACAATCATCCCCAATTACTGGCTTCAGCCACCCTTTAAATCCAGGTACAGACTCCCACTCTTGTCTGTACAATTTTAATTGAGACATGTTGATTGATGTAAGTTCTGTTCAAGATCAAACATTCAGGACCAACTATATTCATTGGGTTTGTCTCGTCAAATGAATACTACTGCTGTTGCAGTCAGCCAACAATGATTTGCAATTTGCTGAAATTTCTGCTGGCCTGCTGCTTCCATGTGCACGAGCTGTGCGCCTGCTGCTGACGTCACTCACAATGCACTTTTGCAGTCAGGCACGTGTGTTGTGACTGAGTGTATGACAGAGAAAATCGGTGTTGTGTCATTTAGAGGGAAAATGTGTGCATTTTAGCATTTGAGTCACTTTTCAAAAGTTGCTAAAAGTTTTTATTTTTTTAAGTAGCTAAAATTGTTGCTAGGTGCTGTTTGGAAAAAAAGTTGCCAGGGTAGTCTGAAAGTTGGTACATCTAGCAACAAATTTGCTAAGTTGGCATCACTGGCTGCACAGTCT
Organism: Salvelinus alpinus; assembly: GCF_045679555.1. Taxonomy (NCBI): domain Eukaryota; kingdom Metazoa; phylum Chordata; class Actinopteri; order Salmoniformes; family Salmonidae; genus Salvelinus; species Salvelinus alpinus. The sequence goes on along the minus strand of NC_092091.1, from coordinate 35,938,827 downwards.
AGATTTCTGGCTCAGAGTTTTGACAATGGTCCTTCTCCCTCATGGTTTAACATTGAAAAGTTTGAGGTAGATGAGGACACTGGGGCAGAATTGTTTTACAAATGGGACAGGAAGTCTATAAAAAGCATCACAGACAAACCTTTAATTATACATTCTGTCCTGGCATGGTGCAAACTACATGAGCTGTTCAGATGAGAGGGATTTCTTTCCCCTAAAACACCACTATGGAACAATAGATTTATTCCAATTTTTTCCCAGAATAGTAATTTTAGTCCATGGTCTGATAAGGGTATCACTCTTCTGGAACATTGTTATGAGGGAATTCTTATGTCTTTTGAACAGCTGAAACAGAAATACCACTACTCTAACAGGGACTTCTTTAGTTACCTACAACTACAAAATGTTATTATGGTGACTCTCAAAGGAAAATGGAAACTACCTAAGATGTCACCTATTGAACAACTGCCATGCAGACCAACCACTGTCCAAGACCATTTCCTGTGTTCACGATGCTCTTATGACAGGACTAACACTGCTTGAGCTAGATAAACCCCAACTTAGATGGGGGGGAAAAGATCTGGGTATTAATCTTGATGAGGGACTATGGAGTGACCTACTGTATGTAGGGATGGTGTTACTTCCACATTTAACTCCAGATACAGACTGATCCAGTTTAATTTTCTCCATCAGCTCTATATCACCCCATCTAGATGTTCAACCCTGATATCTCCTCCTCATGTTTTAGATGTGGCTCAGATGAAGGAACATTCCTCCATTCCACTTGGCAGTGTTCAAAACTACACCGTTTCTGGCAGGGGATATGCGATACTATATCATTGCATTCCCTTTAGACGCAGAGGTTTGTCTACTGGGTAATTTGACTAATTCCAATCTTAGGCAAAGCCATACTACAGTATAAAGCTAACAGAAATATTGCTAGCGATTGCCAAGAAATGTATTGCCTTGAAATGGAAAATCGGATTCCATCCTGCTAGTTGCAATGTGGCTATCAGAAGTTAATAGTTGTATCCGACTGGAGAAAAATCACTTACTGCTTGAGGAATAAGTTACACATTTTTCAGAATTTGGCAACCTTTTGACTATATGGAGAATCTCCCCTCACATCATATTGATTGCATCTCTATATAATCCTCACGTAATGTTTCACACTTAATGTATAGTATGTAGCTTACGATGTCTCCATTTTTTTATTATGACTTTCATTTATTATATATATATTTTTTTTTAACTCGTCTGTTGTCTTGTAAGGTTATTGTCACTTATATTGTTGTCTAATATATTTTAATTTGTTTTGAATGTTCTTAACTGGAAAAAGCAAAAATAAAATATTCAACTTTTTAAAAAAGAGTCAAGAAGACACGACAAGTTTGATTGAGCCTCTGCCATGTATACACTCGTCTTAGATTATGTGCTATCAATTTTCTCTTCACTATTTAACTATTTATATAAATAATATAGGTCTATCTGTTGCAACCTGTAACATTCATCTCTATGCAGATGATACAGTTATGTATTCCTGTGCCCTCTCAGTACAGCAGGCCATTCATGACCTTCAACATGGTTTTGACTCAATTCAAAAATCTTAAACTAATACTAAATGCTAATAAAACCACATTTATGTTGTTCTCTAGGTCTTGTAATATTGACTCTGATGACCTGCATATTTGAACATTAAAGGGATCCCAAAATGAGCACGTTCCCCATTATAAGTAGTGATTAAGCCTTGTCCTACTATGAGGATTGTGGTGCTGGGGGAAAACCTCTTCCTGTGGTCCTGTGTGGCTCAGTTGGTTAGAGCATGGTGCAAGTAACTCCAGGGCTGTGTGTTCAATTCCCATAGGGAATGTATGCACTCACTATAAGTCAATCAGTCAATGCCTCTACAGACAAGCACTAGTGATTCATGGGAGGAAGTAAATAGGGAGAGGAGTAGTGGGAGTAAATGACATGTTCTTTATTACAGAACGCAGCAGTCCCAAAGCAGCTAGAGATGCACTTAGGAGACTTAGTGTACTGTATATAATATAACTGTGGCTGAGTGTTTGCCCAATACAATGGTCGGCAGGGTCCTCAACATGATATCACAGGAAAACGTAATCCTGTCATGTTTTTGCTAAAAGTTAGGCATCAACCAATTGACGCCTATGTCAATTGGCCATGCTCCCAGCAGGGTTTGTGTTGCCAATTGGAAAAGATGAGCGTCAACCACTTGATACTTATGTCAATACATTGCATTCAATGGAAAAAAAGATGTCACAGGGTTGCCGCTTATTTCAAGACGTCCCCCTCTTCCTCCCTACCTCTACTTCTTTGCCTCCATGTTTCTCTTCTCTCTCCCACCTTCTTTCACCTCCTCCATCCTTCTCTCTCACATCTAACATCCCTCTCTCTCCCCCTCCCTCCTTCACCCTCTCTCCTTCACCCTCTCTCTCTCCCCTCCCTCTCCCCTCCCTCCTAGGGCTGTGGCGGTCATGACATTTTGTCAGACGGTAACTGTCATGCAAATGACTGCTGGTCTCACGGTAATTGACAGTTAATTAGCATAAACACATTTAGCATCTTCAGGCCTCCACACCACCTTTAGATCAACAATTTTTTATCTAATAAGTCAATTTAATATATACCTTTCACAATAAATCCATTATTTATTTTAGGCAGGTCAAAAAATATATATACATTACAATATAAAGAAAATGCATTTCAGACGAACAGAACAGCATATTCTGAATCAGCCTACTGTATTTTATCTGGCTAAGCGCCATGCCAATGGCAGCCTAGGCTAGTTCATTTAGCAGACAAGATATGCATATAAATCCCTTGGCATTATTTGATGTTCTATAATTTAATAGTAAAATGAATATAATAAAATAGAAAGGATTTTTCCCTATTCCCGAGCAAGTGCGAATATGAAGTGGCTAAGTGGTCATTTGAAACAGGTTCTATACACTAGACTGAGTTATTTGGCAACTTTAGTTGTGAATGATACCAACCTTAGAATGTCTTAGAAATCAAAATGTACAGTGCATTCGGAAAGTATTCAGACCTCTACACTCTTTCCACATTTTGTTACGTTACAGCCTTCTAAAATGTATTAAATACAATATTTTCATAATCAATCTACATACAATACCCCATAATGACAAAGCAAAGACAAGTTATCAATTTTAGCAAATGTATAAAATATGAAAACAGAAATACCTTATTTACATAAGTATCCAGTCCCTTTGCTCTGAGATGCGAAATTGAGCTCAGGTGCAACATGCTTACATTGATCATACTTGAGATGTTTATACAACTTGATTGGAGTACCTGTGGGAAATTCAAATTGATTGGACATGATATGGAAAGGCACACACCTGTCTATATAAGGTCCCACAGTTAATAGTACGTCGGAGCAAAAACCAAGACATGAGGTTGAAGGAATTGTGTCGACGCACAGATCTGGGGAAGGGTACCAAGAAATGTCTGCAGCATTGAAGGTCCCCAAGAACACAGTGGCCTCCATCATTCTTAAATGGAAGAAGTTTGGAACCACCAAGTCTCTTCCTAGAGCTGGTCGCTTGGCCAAACTGAGCAATCGAGGGAGAAGGGCCTTGGTCAGGGAGGTGACCAAGAACCCGATTGGACCTCTGACAGAGCTCCAGAGTTCCTCTGTGGAGATGGGAGAACCTTCCAGAAGGACAGCCATCTCTGCAGCACTCCACCAATCAGGCCTTTATGGTAGAGAGGTCAGACGGAAGCCACTCCCCAGTGAAAGGCACATGGCAGCCCACTTGGAGTTTGCCAAAAGGCATCTAAAGACTCTCAGACCATGAGAAAGAAGATTCTCAGCAGCTGGGAGATTAGTCAGGATCGAGGAAAAGATGAACGGAGCAAAGTACAGAGAGATCCTTGATGAAAACCTGCTTCAGAGCGCTCAGGACCTCAGACTGGGACGAAGGTTCAACTTCCAATAGGACAACGACCCTAAGCACACAGCCAAGATAACGCAGGAGTGGCTTCGAGACAAGTCTCAAAGTCCTTAATTGGCCCAGCCAGAGCCCGGACTTGAACCCAATCGAACATTTCTGGAAAGACCTGAAAATAGCTGTGCAGTGACGCTCCCCATCCAACCTGACAGAGTTTGAGGGGACCTGCAGAGAAGAATGGGAGAAACTCCCTAAATACAGAGGTGCCAAGCTTCTAGCATCATACCCAAGAAGACTCAAGGCTGTTATCTCTGCCAAAGGTGCTTCAACAAAGTACTGAGTAAAGGGTCTGAATAATTACAGTACCAGTCAAAAGTTTGGACACACCTACTCATTCAAGGGTTTTTCTTAGACAGAAACATCTAGGTTGCAGTACTAGACCCAGACCAGTAAATGTCAACTCAGTCACTGTTCCCTTGTTACTGTGCTATTGTGACCAGTCTTCCCCCACTCAGGTTGATGGTGAAGTGAAGGCGAATCGCACAGCCATCCAGGAGCTGACAGTGTCTGCACTGGCTAAAAACCTGGAGAAAAGAATATAACCTGCTGCAGGTGAAGCCCAGGGGAACACACATCCCCCAACCCTCCGGAGGTCAGACAAGAGGTGAGGTCCAGGGATATGCCCATCACCTATCCTCCAGAGCACCAACAAGAGAGGCACAGAGATATGCCTCTTCATCACCATCCAGAGCAACGACGAGAGGGCCCACACTAAGGGTAAATGTCAAGACTGTGTCCAGCAGGGAATTGAAAGCTGCCCTCACTGCTTCCGTTGTGGACAAGGATACAGAGCTGTCGGCTGCCTAAAGAGACAGACGTCGGGAAACGGGTCCAGGACGCTGGCGAGGGACAGACAGTGACCGCTGCAAACAAAACGACCCTACTCCAAATTACCTGTGTGAAGACAGAGAAACCAGCTACACGTCAACACACAGGAACACCGACACACACTCAGCCTAAGACACCCAAGGTGAAACACGCCACACAGCGTATTGGGAATAGATGTACGGTCTCATGCCTACAGTATGTAATGGAGTCAAAGATGAGATGTTGTTAGACACTGGGGCACAGGTTTGCATTGTAAGGAGGGCCTGGGTAGAGAACGTTTTGCCAAGTGATGAGATCCAACCCCTTGAGATTTTGTTAACCGAAGGCCAGCTCCACGTGACCGCAGCAAACGGCACTACTGTCCCCTTTGATGGATGGATTGAAGTGTCCCTGGAGCTTCTGAGTAGTACACATGGGAAAATAGCCATACATGTGCCTATGCTAGTTAGTCAGAGCTGTGTAGACTGTCCACTACTAGGCTTTAATGTCATAGAGGAAGTCAGAGAAAACAGTGAACAGACTGATGATGTCAATCTCAGTGCACTGCTGAGTGAGAGCCTGAATGTAAAAGAAAAAGCTGTTGAAACCATTGTTTCTGCCATTAAAGTTATGACCCACGACGAAATGTCACTGAGCTGTTTGGTAAAAGTGGGAAAGAAAGGACTTAGTATTCCTACAGGTCAAATAGCTGAGGTTAAATGTAGAATCAGAGCCTGGCCATGTTCTATTCAGCCATGGACAGCCATTGCCCAGAAGGTTTGGAGCTGTTTCCATGCCTTGTGGATGTGCCCTGTGGAGCCTCGAAGGTGGTAAAGATTCCAACTCCACACAACATGACATTTACCTCTCAGAGAACAGTGCTGGGTTGGGTAGAGCTGATGGATGGCATCAGACCTGTCATCACAGCATCAGACTGTCAGAAGAAGCATGTGAGTCAGTCTAGTGATGCTTTCCTGTGCTCCACTCAGCTTCACCATGTTGAGAAGAGAATAGAGAGTCACACACCAGTTGGGTGGGTCCAGAGAAAAACGGCAGCCACCTGTTGACTTAGAACATCTACAGGAAGAGGAACAGAAAATAGTCAGAAGAATGCCGTATGAAGAATCTGATGTGTCGCACAGGAAGATGGATATATTAGCTACATTCCGAACCTTAGGCTGAAACTCAACTTAAAGGATCATACGACTATCCAGAAAAGTTACAACTCCATTCCAAAACCTCTATACAAATAGGTGAAAGAATAATGTCCAAAACTTACTGGAGAGAGGCTGGATCAAGAAATCCACATCTCCATATTCATCCCCGGTGACCTGCGTGCGCAAGAAGGACAGCAGCCTGCGGTTGTGTGTCAACTTCCGGGACCTGAATCGCAAGACCATCCCTGACCGTCATCTGTTGCCACGGATACAAGACCTGCTGGGTAACCTAGGGGGATACACATGGTTTTCGATACTAGACCCAGGCAGCGCTTACCATGAAGGCTTCGTAGATGAAAGCTCAAGACAAGCCATCGCGTTCAGCACCCCCTGGGGGCTATATGAGTAGGTCCGCATCCCCTTTGGTTTGACCAACACCCCATCTGCTTTCCAGAGGTGTGTGGAAGGAGTTCTAGAGGGCATGAGAGACGACTGCTGTTCGCCATATCGGGGCGATGTTCTCTGCTATTCCAAGACGTTCAGTGAAACATTTGAGAAGTGGAAGACCTGAGAAGAGTGCTTAGTCGGATGAGGAAGCACGGTATCAAACTGCGGGCGAAAAATAGACCTACCTTTCTACCCCAGACAGAGTAGGCCTACCGACACAGAAGAACTTAAGCTTTAACTACTTACTACTCTTCTTCCGTGGCTTAACCCAACGAGAAAAGGTCACAAGTGTTTTCCTAAAAGCTGTCTAGCTTTAAACATCTATTTTACTGAATGTGAATAGCTTAATAAATTGATAGGGACATAATTAGACTACTTCCCAAGCAAAGTTAGTCTCTGAATGTCAAAGAAACCAAACAATGATATCCTCATATGCATCGGAGTCATGTCTTTCCCGGGTATTTTACAGCTTGTTTCTAGCATAAAGCATCGCAGACCAAAGCTCTGTTATAGATCACTTTATATAATAGGATCGTTATCTTTTCTTTTTTTTTCTCAATATCTTAAGGAGGGTGGAAGAGATAAATGAATGAAGGGGAAGGGAGAGAGAAGAGGGGGATAAAGAGGAGGTAGAGCGAAAGATAGAGGGAAGCAAAGAGAAGGAGAGAGGGAGGGAGGGAGAGCGAGCGAGATGGGGATTAGAGAAGAGAGAGAGAGAGACATGTCTGTGAGTCTCATATTTTCCCATTGACTGCAATATACTGACGTAAGCTTCAATAGGTTGACGCTCATCTTTTCTTATTGGCACCGCAAAGCTTGCTGGGAGCATGGCCAGTTCACATAAAGCGTTGGTTGGTGCCTAACATGTTGCAAAAACATGACAGGATGGCGTTTTGAGGCTGATAATGGGCAGAGGTCCTGGATTATGTTAGTTAGAGAAGAGGTGGGGCAGCTAGCGCAAGCACACAGACATACCACACAAGCACAGACACACAGCAGGAGTCTATAACACCCCCATCACACCGAAGCAGTGACAGCAGCAGCAACAACAAGGCTCTCTCGTACTGTCTGAAGGTGACCTAGCCAATGTCAGTTACAGTACAGCCATTTGCCTGCACTCACAACAAACAGTGCATTAAAAACACACCATGTAGACAGTCCTGAATAACCAGGGTTTACCTGCACTAAGCAAGAACCAGGTTGTCTGCGTGCCTCTACAGGTGCGTGACAAGGAAATCCAACAAGGAAGTGCTGAGGCTGCACAACTGGACTGTTCTGTTTCAGAAGCTCCACCACTTCAGTGTGCAGACCACAAATCAACACACACACACACACACACACACACACACACACACACACACACACACCTTTGCATCCAGTCAACAGTGTGGCCCTAACACTTGTTTGTTTTCGTTTTGGAGAACTGAAGAAAGAAAGAAAATTGTGTTTGTTTTCAAACACAATTGTGTGTACAAGTAATTAATCCTTTAAAAAGGGTGAAGCTGTGAACAGAATCGTGTGCTGCTATTGACGCAGTCTGACCTGTCACTATTGGGCTGGACCGGTTTGGGCATACAAAAGAGGCAACGTTTAGAATTATAACGAAAAACGAATGAATTGACTCAGACACAACAGAATGACACTCCAACAACAGTACCAGATTCCATAGAGATTTGGCAACCACAAGCATGACCGCCCAACGTCATACTGATGTCTGCTTCCAAAAATAACTTCCTCCCATCACCCCCTCTTCACCACTCACACCCCTCCCAGTGGACTAGCCTCTTTAAAAACCATTAATTCACAGGAGCAGAAAGCAATTTTCAGCTGGTTTCCACTAGGGAGCCCAACATATGGCAAACTATGGCTCAGGGTCCCACAGTACACTGCTATCTCAGTAAAGCTCTGGTAGTGGAGGAAAACATGTCCTTTGTCTAATCTCTTAAAATAATACACCAACAAGAACATGCCAAGTCAGCCTCCTTCTGCTTCTCCTCTCCTTCTACATTCTTCCCCTCCCCCACATCACCCTCAACCATAGGCGGAAATCCCAGGGGGAACGGGGGGGACACGACCCCCCCATCCTGGGAAAAATATGATAATTGTCGCTAGTGAATAATTATTTTTTTTCACCTTTAACCAGGTAGCAAAGATTATAGCAAACACCACAGAAACGGAATTGGTGCTCGCTAGCTTTGCAAATTCAGCTATTGTTGGAAGCCTGCCAATATGAAACAAACTATGTTAAAATTTCAAAACGTTGCAGCATGTGTTGTGTAAATGTGTGTGTGCAGCTAGACCGGTCAGCCAGCCAGCCAGCCAGGTAGAAAAATGTCAGAAAAAAGTAAAAAGACGGACATCAGAGTATTTTTCAGTACACCAAAACGCAAAGTAAGAACTCTAGTAGCCTAATATCTCAAAGACCAGTTGATAAAATGTTCATAAGAAAGAAGTGAAATGCTAATGGAAATGTTTCACAATGATGTCATTAGGCAGAGCAGGCAACAGATGGCACACAGACAGCAGAGCTGGGGACAGATATGCAGGGACAGACTGGCAGAGACAGGGAGTCTCAGGTAAATTTGTTGAGTCTTTGTTTGGCAACATTATGAAAGGTTCTCAATTTTTTGATTTGTAAAATAGGGACATAATTGGAAAATGCCATGGATACCCCCGCTCTCAACTTAAACAAATCTTAGTTTAGTCATCAGTTTAAGGCAATGGTATTGCTGTTGTGATTAATTGTGTAGTTTTGGGTACCGGTAGTTAGGAGTACAGCAAACACCTTATTTATTTTCTAGGAGACAGACTGAGTCAGTGAGGGTGGTGAAAGGGAAAGAGCCAAGGAGAGAGACTTCAGAGGACAGTGTCACAGCAGGACCAGGTGTCACCCTTGTTGCCAGCAGCACCAGTATAGGGGACAGTGGCACAGCATCGTCCAGTTACCTCAGTGATGACACAGAACCATATCAGCCACACCCACAATTTATAGAACCGCAAACTCTTGCAAACAGAGTGTTGACGTTTCAAGAGAGAGGAACACTGCACTGATAAGGAACACTGCTATAACTATTATTAGTAGTAGTATTATAATGATTTAAACAAGTTGGGACAACCCTTCAGTTAACTACTGTACCTAACAATTATCCAGTAGTAGTGATTATGGTCCCTCAATATACATTTAACATATTACAACATAGTCTATGTGTTACAGCACTAGTTTTGGTGTCCCCCTCAGGAATTGCTCCTGAGAAAATTTCATGTAATTGTCCCCTCCAAGGTTGATATCAGATTTTCGCCCCTGCCCTCAACAGTAATTTCAGTGTGTGGTCCTTTATGCAAATCAATGGTCTCATTAAACTAAAGGGCGATTCCATGCTAGCTTAGCCCCAAAATATTTCACATGCTCTTTACATTTGTATTAGAAACCATTTGAGAAAATCATGATGAAAGGGGCCATTTTAGCCTCCTGTAAGAACCTAATATCTCTGAACTGTACATGATAAAGACAACATCTGGGTGTCATTGTACTCCCTATAGTGTTCTCTAAAATATGGAGTATATCTTGATTTTGATTTTTTTTTTTGATTTATTCAACATATTAATATCTCAAAAGTACCCTTTTTGATTTTGTTCATTTTAGGACATATCGTTTTGAACAATATACTGGAAAAAGAAAGGGGATACCTAGTCAGTTGCACAACTGAATGCATTCAACGGAAATGTGTCTTCCACGTCCAACCCAACCCTTCTGAATCAGAGAGGTGCAATGGGCTGCTTTAATCGATTTCCACGTCATTGACGCCAGGGGAGCAGTTGTTTTGGGAGGTTAACTGCCTTGCTCAAGGGCAGTACTGCAGAGTTTTCTACCTTGCTCCCTCTGAGATTCGAACCAGCGACCTTTCGGTTACTAGACTAATGCTCTTAACCGCTAATTCTGATACATTTTATGAGCAGTACTAACAGAGTGAATGGAAAAATGGATTCAACTGGAACTCCCTCTGCTGGTGATTTGCTGAATCTGCAATCCTAAATGAGGGCTGTGATTGGTTATTGACCTATAATGTCAGAGCACACTATAGTGAGTATAATGACACCAAGATGTTGGCTGTATCAGATACGGTTCACAGATAATAAGCTCTTACAGGAAACATGTACTGGTCTAAAAACAGCTTAAAATGGCCACTCATCATGGATTTCTCAAAAATAATTTGTTACAAATGTAAAAAGCATGTCAAACACCCTCACTCCCAATGAATTTTCTATGTTAGAATTACAAGAACAAATCTCACATACCAAAAATATGGAATCGCCCTAAAGGTCACGCCTCCTCTTTTCATTCCACTTGACTTTCATCCTCTTGCATTGATCCAAGAAACACACAAAGAGGGAGGGAGCAACACAAAACACTACTGCTGACTAACTACAGTGTGTGTGTGTGTTCCTGCTGTTGGTGTGAATTAATGGAAGACGCCCTGGTAACCCAATGACACAGATGAGGAGAGACATGGAGGGTTTTAATTCCATCTACGCTGCTCAGTTGTCCAGGCAACACTCTCTATGACGTCACCATTCCGTCCCATTCCGGATAAAAGAGCTGTGCTCCAGAGCCCCCGGGGGAAAAGGTGAGATTGTCCCTTTTAACGCTGTCATGGTTGCTTCCTGCAAGCTGCTTGTCATTCTTCTGTGATACAGCAGGTTTGATGCAACAACACCCATTTATTTTAGTCACATATTACTGTAAGGTGACAAGACTTTACATTTTAATCAGGGAGCTGAATTTTAAATAATAATATATATATACACAGACACACACACACGTTCAAAAGTTTGGGGTCACTTAGAAATAAAATAAAACATTTTGTCCATTAAAATAACATCAAATTGATCAGAAATACAGTGTAGACATTGTTAGTTGTAAACGACTATTGTAGCTGGAAACGGCTGATTTTTAATGGAATATCTACATAGGTGTACAGAGGCCTATTATCAGCAACCATCACTCCTGTGTTCCAATGGCACGTTGTGTTAGCAAATCCAAGTGTATAATTTTAAAAGGCTAATTGATCATTAGAAAATTGCAAAAGGGTTATGTTACCACAGCTGAAAACTAATCTTCTGATTAAAGAAGAAATAAAACTGGCCTTCTTTAGACTAGTTGAGTATCTGGAGCATCAGCATTTGTGGGTTCGATTACAGGCTCAAAATGGCCAGAAACAAAGAACTTTCTTCTGAAACTCATCAGTCTATTCTTGTTCTGCGAAATGAAGGTTATTCCATAAAAGAAACTGCCAAGAAACTAAAGATCTCGTACAACACGGTGTACTACTCCCTTCACAGAACAGGCCAAATTGGCTCTAACCAGAATAGAAAGAGGAGTGGGAGGCCCTGGTGCAAAACTGAGCAAGAGGACAAGTACATTAGTGTCCAGTTTGAGAAACAGGTGCCTCATAAGTCCTCAACTGGCAGCTTCATTAAATAGCACCCGCAAAAGACCATTCTCAACGTCAACAGTGAAGAGGCGACTCCGGGATGCTGGCCTTCTAAGCAGAGTAACAAAGAAAAAGCCATATCTCAGAGATTAAGATGGGCAAAAGAACACAGACACTGGACAGAGGAACTCTGCTTAGAAGGCCAGCATCCTGGAGTCGCCTCTTCACTGTTCTGGGTGCCTTATAAGGATCTGACGATGAGTGGGTAATCTCCCTTTACCATCGGTCCCTATTTGCCAACGTACAATCAATGGATAATAAAATAGATGAACTACGATCATGTATATCCTACCAACAGGACATTAAAAACTGTAATATCTTATGTTTCACCGAGTCGTAGCTGAACGATGACATGAATAACATACAGCTGGCGGGTTTTACGCTTTTTCGGCAGGATAGAACAGCGGCCTCTGGTAAGACAAGGGGTGGCGGTCTATGTATACTTGTAAACAACAGCTGGTGCATGAAATCTAAGGAAGTCTCGAGGTGTTGCTCGCCTGAGGTAGAGTATCTCATGATAAGCTGTAGACCACACTATTTACGAAGAGAAAGTTTTCAACTATATTCTTTGTAGCTGTCTATTTACCACCACAAACCGATGCTGGCACTAATACCGCACCCAATGAGCTGTATACGGCCATAAGCAAACAGGAAAACGCTCATCCAGAGACAGCGCTCCTAGTGGCCAGAGACTTTGATGCAGGAAAACTTAAATCTGTTTTATCTCATTTCTACCAGCATGTTAAATGTGCAATCAGAGGGGGGGGGGGGGGGGGGGGGCTGTAGACCACCTTTACTCCACACACAGAGACCAGTACAAAACTCTCCCTCACCCTCCATTTGGCAAATCTGACCATAATTCTATCCTCCTGATTCCTGCTTACAAGCAAAAACTAATGTAGGAAGCACCAGTGACTTGGTCAATAAAACAATTGGTCAGATGAAGCAGATGCTAAGCTACAGGACGGTTTTAGTAGCACAGACTGGAACATGTTCCGATATTCTTCTGATGGCAATGAGGAGTACACCACATCAGTCACTGGCTTCATCAATAAGTGCATCGATGACGTTGTCCCCACAGTGACTGTACGTACATACCCCAACCAGAAGCCATGGTTTACAGGCAACATCAGCACTGAGCTAAAGGGTAGAGCTGCCGCTTTCATGGAGCGGGACTCTGCCCTCTGACAAACCATCAAACAGGCAAAGCGCCAATATAGTACAACACCGGCTCCGATGTTCGTGTATGTGGCAGGGCTTGCAAACTATTACAGACTACAAAGAGAAGCACAGCCACGAGCTGCCCAGTGACACAAGCCTACCAGACAAGCTAAATTACTTCTATGCTCGCTTAGAGGCAAGTAACACTGAAACATGCATGAGAGAATCAGCTGTTCCGGACGACTGTGTGATCACGCTCTATGTAGCCAATGTGAGTAAGACCTTTAAAACAGGTCAACATTCACAAGGCAGACTGATTACCAGGACGTATACTCTGAGCATGCATTGAGCTAAGCTAAACGCCCTCGGACTAAACACCTTCCTCTGCAACTGGATCCTGGACTTCCTGAAGGGCTGCCTCATGGTGGTAAGGGTAGGTAACAACACATCCACCACACTGATCCTCAACACGGGGGCCCCTCAGGGATGCGTGCTCACAACAGTGATAGGCCTGATCACCGACAACGATGAGACAGCCTATAGGGAGGAGGTCAGACACCTAGCCGTGAGGTGCCAGGACAACAACCTCTCCCTCAACGTGATCAAGACAAATGAGATGATTGTGGACGACAGGATAAGGAAGACCGAGCACGCCCCCATTCTCATCGATGGGGCTGTAGAGGAGCAGGTTGAGAGCTTCAAGTTCCTTAGTGTTCACATCACCAACAAACTAACATGGTCCAATCACACTAAGAAAGTTGTGAAAAGGGCACGACAAAACCTATTCCCCCTCAGACTGAAAAGATTTGGCATGGGTCCTCAGATCCTCAAAAGGTTCTACAGTTGCACCATAGAGAGCATCCTGACTGGTTGGATCACTGCCTGGTATGGCAAATGCTTGGCCTCTGACCACAAGGCACTACAGACAGTGGGGTAGTGCGTACGGTCCAGTACATCACTGGGGCCAAGCTTCCTGCCATCCAGGACCTCTATACCAGGCGGTGTCAGTGGAAGGCCCTAAAAATTGTCAAAGACTCCAGCCACCCTCGTGATAGACTGTTCTCTCTGCTACCGCACGGCAAGCAGTACCGGAGCGCCAAGTCTAGGTCCAAAAAGCTTCTTAACAGCTTCTACCCTCAAGCCATAAGACTCCTGAACAGGTAATTAAAGTGCTACCCAGACCCCTCTTTTACGCTGCTGCTACTCTATACCGGTACCCCCTGTATATAGCTATTCTTATTTTACTGGTGCTGTTTAATTATTTGTTACTTTTATTTTTTTTTAACTTACAGTGTAGTTTCAAGAAAAAAGTGTTAAAGGGCGTGTAAGTAATTTCACTGTGGTATTCGGCACGTGACAAATACAATTCGATTTGATTTTAAGCACTTGAGACTTACCAGAAAGACTCACAGCTGTAATCAGTGTGAAAGGTACTCATACAAAGTGACTCATGGTTGTGAATGCTTATTTAAAATAGATATCTATATTTCATTTTCAATACATTTACAAAAACATGTTTTCACTTTGCCATAATGGGGTAAATGTGTGTAGATGGATGAGAGAACAAACATATTTAATCCATTTTGAATTCAGGCTGTAACACAACAAAATGTGGAATAAGTCAGGGGGTATGAATAGACCAAAATTGGTGTCATTCAGTTTTACAGTTAAGCATCATATGACAGCTTTGTATCACCTACAGATGTAACATTATGGAGTCTCAAAGGAGGCCTGGGTAAGGCCAAAATGTCACAAATAGACCAACTTCAATTAATTATTTCTCAATTATGCTTTAAGATAGAAAAGTGAAATATATGTCAACAATCCTTCCTCCAAAAGGAACTGTATATTGATAACATTTCGTGAAAATACTATAAATATCATGGTCCTGTTTTGTTCTAGTTTAGTGAGGAATCACCCGTAAGGTAGAGAGAGATGGGTAAAACATTGATTTTGATCAGAGTATCATTGGTAACGTTAGTGTTCAACACAGGTTTTGAAGTATAGCTATAAATTCCTCAATAAAAGTCAGCATTCAGGATAACATCAACAATTTTCTCTACCAAAGGGCGAAAACTTTGGCAAATAACAATGCAATTAAAGACATTTATATTTTAGTGTAAAACGAACACATTTACAAAATACAATGTTGTTACTGGAGTAAACCAGTGACGCTACACATTTGCTTACACCCATATGAGTAGGAAACTGACCATGGCAAGACTGACAACGGCATCATGCAAAAGTGAGAGAAACCCTAGGCCTGTGTAACACAAAGATAGGTATCCTAATCCTACACATCCATACCGACTATATTCTGTGGAAGTTCCGTTACATGTGCTGTCGTCGCCTAGAAAATTTGAATTGTTTATTCTCACCAATCTGGTTGACACCTCGATAGCTCTACACTCACCTGTGTTATGGACTCGTTTCCAAGCGCAAAGTGGAAAAGGTCCAGAGCTGTAAATTGTCAAAAAGCAGTTTTCATTGCCTTCTTGGAATCGATAAAGTATGTTGAAGTCAGTGAAAATCGCGTCGTGTACACTTTCTTGTGTAAAAAGTAATAAATTGTTTTTCAATCAACATAAACCTACCGTTATGACCAACTCCGTCGCCTTTGCGCCTACCGCGATTTCGCTAAATTGCGCAGCTGAATGACAGACGGGGAACGACCTTCTCTCTGAATACATGGAATGGTGGGAACGCTGGCTGGAGGACTGAAGTTGTGACATTTCTTCCCATCCTCTCCTTCTCAATATGCAGGGCGCCCTCTGCCTGTGAGCCTGCCTGCCTGTTGCTCAATCTCATAGCTAGGCCTACAGTGTTTAGTCTGACACCAGCTCTCGAAGTCCTTCTATTCCTACTGTAGAGAAAATTGGAAAGAGATTTAACTCCTGGTTATTAAGAGATCTTTCTTTATCTGGGCGTGTACTTTGATCAAAATCTGAAGGTCTGTCCAGATTAGTTTATACCTCCCTTGCCTTGGATGTTCCTCTGTTAGTAACTAAAATTGATACTAAATTATTTAACTTCATATGGAGGAATAAACCTCATTATTTAAGAAAAGCGGTAATATGTAGCACCCAAGGTGAGGGAGGGTTGAATGCTCTGGATTTTAAAACCTGTAATATAATATTTAAGATTAAATGGATACAAAACTATTTAAGAAAAAGGATTGCATTTGGAATATTATCCCTATAATATTCCAACAGATTGGTGGTCTAGAATTCTTACTCAAATGCAACTTTGTTATGGGTAAAATCCCTATTAAGCTTGCAAACTTTCATAAACAAGTACTTCTAACTTGGAACCTCATGTACAAACACAATTTTTCCCCACATAGGTATACAATCTGGAATAATAAAGACATAAAATACAAAAACAAGTCTTTATTTTTCCAAAACTGGTTTGACAACAACATTATTTGGGTTAAACAATTAGTGAATAATGATGGACAACTATATGATTATCCAGAATTTATGAGGACACACAATGTTACATTCACTCCTGAGGACTATCAAATAGTTGTTAGAGCTGTCCCTAAAGGTGCTATTCTTCTTTTAGGAGAATATAACAATTCTCCAAGTGCAGCTGTTGAGGATTTTGTAGCCTCAATACAATTATAAGGAATTTACATTTTAAACTATAAATGTATTAACATGTATATAAGGAAACTATGTAAATATGTTACTATTCCCTCTGCTAAAATGTACTGGAATGCAGCCCTAGGACAAGTGAACTGGAACAAAGTTTCGTTGTTGTCAAGTAAATATTGTATATCTAATACGGTGAAAGAAGTATCATACAAACTCATTCATAGAATCAATCCTGTAAAGACCTTTATTATACACAGATTTAAAATAGCTATTGATAACAAATGTGTATTTTGTGGTTGTGACCCAGAAGCTCTTGACCATTTATTTTGGGGCTGTTCTTATGTAAGAAGATTTGAGTTAGAAGATTTTATATTAAAATAAACAACTATTAGTGTTAATCTGAGAGACTCTGATATTATTTTATTTTGATCCAAGTGATATGGACCCTGACTTAACTTTCATTGTTCATTTGTTTATCTTTCATGGAAGATTCTTTATCCATAAAATGAAGTGGGCAGAGAACAAACCCCTTTTCACATTATTTAAGATAGAATTTAAATATTATTTTGAAATGATCAGTAAATGTAAAAACAAAAAAGCAATACGCACCATAAAAGTATTTAACAAATTGAAAATTAATTTTGATATGTAATATCCCTGTCTGTTAGGTTTATGTACTCTTGTTTGTATATTTCTTTTTTTTGTGTGTATTTGTTTTGTTGTTTTGTTGTTTTGTGTTCATAATTAAAAAATTAAAAATAAATAAATAAAAAGCTCTTTGCTGTGTAGTCACGTGGGTCGCGTCAGCCAGGCTGTACAGATGCTTGAATGAAACGTAGGCATTCAATTAAAATACTTATCAAGTTCAAGTTTATTTGCACCCACATACTGTAACAGTCAATACCAAACTAGAATGCATGGGCATGACAAATCGCATATCATAAATTTGACAATGCACATTTATATAATGATAAGGTAAAATATCATAGTGTCTATCATTGGCAAAGTGAATAAATTGACAAATGATATGACGTCATGATATGCATGTCATAGCGCTTTACCACATCTATGAGGATAATGCTCCCAACATCAAGTCATAGATAGAGTGTGAGTTTGTATAATATATTTATATACAGTGGGGTACGAAATTATTGACACCCTTGATAAAGATGAGCAATAATGACTGTCTACATAAAATAAATAATGCAAATACTGATCTATATTGTATGTTCAAAGAAATTAGGAAATTATATTATACTTATACAATTGCTCAGAGAAAGAGATTTAGTTTAACAAGTAATAATAGTTTTTCTCAAAAAGGTAGGGGTCCAAAATTATTGACACCCCTAAATGACACAATACATTATTTACCATTCATTTCTATTTGGCACAAAATAATCTGAAACAACCAAAACGAACTGCACATTCAACAAATCTGATCTAACAAAGTGGATATTTGTAAAATCCGTAATGATGTATGTATGTAACAGGCCCACAATGGTTGGTTACCTAAATCGACATTTACATTTTGATCATTTAGCACAGGGGTTGCCAAACGTTTTCACTCGGGCCCCCCTTCTAGCATTGGGGGAACATCCCGCGGCCTCCCTGCTCGCGCACCACGTCTATTTCTATGGGCACAAGCATTGTTCATGACACAAACTGTTCACACCCCTCTTGTTGGTGGAAAGAATTTTGCAGGATTAAAGTTTATTTCCTGCAATTCCCCCCAAAAAATCAAGGGCTGCAAAGAAAATTATGCCGTTTTACAGCAAATTTTCTTGTATTTCTATGCGTTTTACCATGTCTAAACAATATAAAAATGAGCTAGTTAATCTGACAAGTTATAAATAGATCTCAAAGGTATGCAATAACTAACATGACAAGAGAAACTGATGATGCACTACCCAATTTCAAAATTGCAACTTGCGCATTCTATTATAAACATTTTCAAGAGCAAGTTTAAAGCCAGACTGAGTTACTTAAAAAAAATATATATATATACATATATACAGCACATTCGGAAAGTATTGAGACCCCTTCCTTTTTTCCACATTTTGTTACAGCCTTATAGTAAAATGGATTAAATAAAAACAAATCATCATCAATCTACACACAGTACCCCATAATGACAAAGCAAAAACATTTTTTGTTACATTTTTGCAAATATATTACAATTTTTAAACTGAAATACCTTATTTACATTAGTATTCAGACCCTTTGCTTTGAGACTCAAAATTGAGCTAAAATGCATCCTGCTTCCTTTGATCATCCTTAAGATGTTTCTACAACTTGAGCAATCAGGACCTCTTACTGGGGGCGAAGGTTCACCATCCAACAGGACAACGACCTTAAGCACAGACAAGACAACGCAGAGGTGCCTTCGGGACAAGCCTCTGAATGTCCTTGAGTGGCCCAGCCAGAGCCCGGACTTGAACCCGATTGAACATCTCTGGAAAGACCTGAAATAGTTGTGCAGAGACACTCCCCATCCAACCTGACAGAGCTTGAGAGGATCTGCAGAGAAGAATGGGTGTGCTAAGCTTGTAGTGTCATACCCAATAATGCTCAAGGCTGTAATCGCTACTAAAGGTGCTTCAACAAAGTACTGAGTAAAGGGTCTGAATATTTACGTAAAGTTGATAATTCAGTTTCATTTTTTATACATTTGCATACATTTCAAAAACCTGTCATTAAAAACTGTCATTATGGCATTATGGGGTATTGTGTGTAGATGAGGGAAAAATAATTTAATACATTTTAGAATAAGGCTGTGATGTAACAAAATGTGCAAAAAGTCAAGGGGTCTGAATACTTACAAAATGCACTGTATATATCAGTAGTTATCCAATAAGAAAAACTATTTTCAGTATCCTTTGTAAAATGTTTTTTTTGGGGAGGGCCGACCTCTCGCACACCAGTTTGGGAACCACCGATTTAGCAGACTCTTATGCAGAGCAATTTACAGTCAGTGCACATTAGACTCATTGCAAGTATTTTACATTCCAGTATATTACAGTTTTCCCATTTAGAATAATTTAGCAAGATGTGTGAACATTGGATTTACATTGCTTGGAATATGGTGGAAATGTATCATAACAGCATATTGTATGACTTTTTGGTCATAGTAAAAAAAAAAAATGTACAGCTTTTGTCCATGAGGATGAAAAACTAAGGGGGCTAACAAAGTACAGTTAACAAAAAAATAGGAAAGGACTGTAAATAACTCCACAAAACATGAAGAGGAAGGATTGGTCTCTATAAAACATGTTAACTTTATTGCTTAAAGAATACAACTTTATAGAAGGCATGTGAATGTGTATCACACCTAGAGGTTACCAATCTTTACATTTTTAAACAATTCACAACGCAACTTTTTCATTCCACACTGGAGGGAAAAAAAAGAGTGTGCCCCAAATGGCACCCTATTCCCTACATGGTGCACTACTTTTGACTAGAGCCAAAGTATTCATATGCACTAAAGGAAATAGGCTGCCATTTGGGACACACACAAAAACAGATTAAGCCAAGATGATAAAGCATTTTTATCAAAGTGAAAGTTACCATCAGCATTGTGAACAGTAACCTGAGTGCACACTGCACCCAAGTCTCTTTATTCTACACATGGAACCTACACCGTGGCCTCATCTCATATATTCAGGGTTGTTAAGCTGTATCCCACATTGCACCCTATTCCCTATATAGTGCACTATGACCAAGGCCAATTGGGTTCTGGTAAAAAGTATTGCACTATATAGGAAAGACGGTGCCATTCGGGATGCAACCTATATATTTGGTTCTATGAGTCAAAAAGATTCTGAAACGAGTAGCTAATCAATTAGCAATACTGTAGGTGAACATAAGAAAAAAGCATCAACCTACTTAGATAATGACTGAGCTAAAATAAAACAAAAAGCATTTTCAAACCCAATTTTACAAATCAAATACATATTCACAACCCCTCTAAGTGTTTCAGAAATATTGTGTGCAACCCAAATGGCACCCTATTCCCATTATAGTGCAATACTTGACCAGGGCCTATAGGGTTCTGGTCAAATGTAATGAACTATATAGGACATAGGGTGCTGTTTGGGACACATCCGTCCTGTTAAACAAACATACGAAGGGGGTAAGGAACTATTTATGTCAAAACTACTACCCAAAAAGGACCACAAACGGGTAGGAGGAATAAGTAAAGCCCACCTTTGGCAAAGAGTGAGGAGCTGTTCTCCTGAACCCCCCAAATAATCTAGTAGAAACACAATCTAAAAGGAGCCGTACCTGAACTGTACTAACGTTCTTTTCTCAACATAGCCAAAACCATGATACTTTTTTTCAATACACTTTCTACCTTCAGCAGCATGTTCCATTCTACCTTGCATCCAACAATAATCTCCAAATCACACAGCACATGACAATTCCATGACAGAGTTAACATTTGATTTGTGATTGGCAAAAATAAAATTTCAGCTGAGTGGAGGAATGCTTGAAAATGCATCTTTATCCAAATATGTGCGTTTTCAGATATTACTGTCAAAAACAACAAAAAATATGTCTATCTATATAGCTTGAAACTGTCCATAACAATGTGTACGCCTGATACTGGACTGGTGAGATTACGCGCATTATGTCTCTACATAGCTCAGATCTCTACCAATGAGAGCATTGAGAGAGAGGGCTGCTTGCTGACACTGTCCAAAGAAAAGGGATATGGCCTGGGTCGTGTTCAATAGGCACGAAACAGGGAGAAAACAGCCTGAAACGGGGTGGTAGCCTACTATCTGTAGTTATCCAATAAGAAACGCTTGCTTTGAGTATCCGTTGCAAAATGTTTTGCTACGGTGTGCCCTTTGGAAGACGACCCTGCCTTCTTGTTGTTGCCCAAATTCCAGTCCCAGGGGTCATCATCACATGTCATCCTCGTCATCCTCGTCCTGTGAGGAGCCAGCCTGCTGTCCAGCACTGGCAGATGCTGCAGCCAACTGGGCCTGCTGGGCAGCCTGCTGCATCTGGAGCCACTCCTGCTGGGCTAGCTCTGCTTGCTGCTGCCGTGCCTGGAACACAATAAACAAGTTAGTCAGGGTTAGTGATTCAGGTTGTGTGTAACACCACAACTCTACACATATACTGTCCCCCACCAGAGACCGGGGTTCACTTCCCAGTCCAGGCTCTCATTTTTGTACCGTCTCTCCTGTAGAAACTGGTGTTGGGAATTGACATGTTCATGTGTGAAGGGTATTAATCAAAGATGCGATCATCAGGCAATGTACACTTACCATGTGATCTGTGTGTGAAAGTGTAGTCAGACATGCAGCAGGAAATGGTCTGACTCCTATTAGGTTATGCAACTTGAACCTCCTAACACAGGTTATCAGTCTTGATCTTATTACTGTGTCTTGATAGCCTGGTCCCAGATTGTTTTGGGCTGACAGCTTAGTCCCAGATCGGTTTGTGCTTTTGCCAACTCTATTGTGGCATGACAGCACAAACAGAATAGCACTCAGACTACAAACTTGAACATTACCTTAGCAAAGAGTTCCTGTTGTTGTCTGAGGAGCTCTTCCTCTGGGATACCCAGGTTTTCCAGACGAGAGCTGGCCTTTCTCCTCTTAAGTGCTACAGTTTTACATTCCTGCAAGACATCCTTCACCTCTGTGATGTACGACGCAAAACCCAGGCTTTCAAGTGCTGTGGAAAATTATGAATACAAGGTTAGGGGGGAAAAAACTGAAAACCATCTTGTCACTTGATTATTGAGGACCTAATAGTGCACAGCTAGCCTGGATCGATATCTGATTGTTTTGAGCTGGTAAGACAGAACAAAATGTGGGACCAGGCTAGTATATAGCTAACATAGACATCAACTTCAAAACACATGGCAAGAAAGGGAAACACCCACACAGTACAATAATGCATTGAAACCTGTTGCACTGAATAGATAAAGACAATAATCACTAACCATTAATAACATGTTCAGGAGATATAGTCTTCTTTTCAGACTTGTTACATATTTCATTCGCCTCTGATGAAATTAGATGTATGAACTCTGTGCAACAGTTCACAACAAGTTCCCTCGCATCGTTGGCAACCCGTACATTGGGCAAAGTTTCTTTGATCATTTTGTTGATAGCTGCCCTGGGAATGGTGAGGTCGTCATCGTTTCCCGACGAAGAAGCCATCGTATTCCAGAAAACTAGCAAGCTTGTCAAGTTAACGTAGTACAAACGAAACTGGAAGAAAGCCTTGCTTTGATAGTAGGGTTTCGTAGCGGTCTTTGTGTTGAACAATGTCGTGAGTTAGAAGCTAACATTAACGTTAGCTAGTTAGCCGAACTCGGAGTAGTTGGTTTTGAAAAGTTATTAAACTAAACAACGTTTGCTATGTATAGCAACCTAGTTAGTTACAAGACAAATGCCCATTGACACAGCACACCATAATGCTACTGCAGAGACGTTGGATGTAACGGAAAAGTCAACGTAAATATGATGGCAGGGAGAAAACTAGCTAGCGAGTTACGTTAGCTATGGTCCCCCTCGCAACGTCGTTAGCTAGCAACAACATTGCTTTGCAGCGGCTTTTGAGGACATGGCTACGCTAGCAAGCGTTTCGTTGGGATCATTTCGTAACGCAGTGTTGATCCCCCCAAAAAATTCTAACAAAATATTGTATGCACTGAAAGATAATTGCTGTTCCTTTATCGTCCGAATTAAATACTTTAATTAATTAATTATCTTATGTCTGCTTCATCAGCACTGAAATGTCTCCGGAAACGACTCCACACGAACAAAATCCATATCCGGTATATAATTTTTTTCACAGTGCCTGTGCTGGCGACCAAAGGCACATGTCGCCGCCTACTGTGTTGGAGGCGAAATAATACTGTCATAAAAATGTGGGCCAAGACTACAAGTAGACCTATGGCTATAATACTTGGATTTGCAAGATCATTTCGCTTTCCACATTAGACTGAAACAAGTATTGCTGTGGACCTTTACCATATTAGTTTCATCACATGTCACCATATTCCTGTTTTGTGTTTGTTCAGGGCAATCAAAAAGTGGATATAATAATGTTTAGGTAGTGGTTAATATTGGATTATCCTTCAATACAACGGGGGCTTTGAATGCTAGTGCAATATACCCTCTGAATCATTACTGACCCAGTAGATAACATTGTTACATAATTGGATCTCCACACAATTTATCAGTGGATCCTTTTATTGTAGGCTCTGTCAATACAAAAGTCCATTGAGATTACCCAGTAAAAATAAAATCTAAAATTCAAAGGTAACTTTTCCATCAGCATTTGAAGCTGTACATTTTCAACATAAACACTCTTCAAGACACAACCATTATACTTTTATGTTGCTTTATAATTGATAATAAAAAGGGTAATTAATTGGATAATTTGATCACAAAATGTTGTGTTTAATAATTTTGCCACTGTCATTTTTTGTTCTGATTATGGAGCATAAAAGGGTGCATATAGTGAAGGCTTTAAAATGCTTGAAGGGAGTATCATGTATCAGGGATAGGGATATCATGTGGACGTGGAAGTTTGTGGTCTATCTGTACTCTGCAAAGTAACATACAGTGCATGCGGAAAGAATGTAGACGCCATGACTTTTTCAACATTTTGTTAAGTTACAGCCTTATTCTAAAATTAAATGTTTTTTTGTACTCATAAATCTACACACAATACCCCATAATGACAAAGTGAAAACAGGTGGTGGTTGCAAATTTATAAAAAATAGAAAACAGAAATACATGATTAACATAAGTATTCAGACCATTTGCTATAATACTCAAAATTGAGCTCAGGTGCATCCTGTTTCCATTGATCATCCTTTAGATGTTTCTACAACTTGATTGGAGTCCAGCTTTGATAAAATTAATTCATTGGTCATGATTTGAAAAGGCACACACCTGTCTATATAAGGTCCCACAGTTGACAACGCATGTCCGAGCAAAAACCAAGCCATGAGGTCGAAGGAATTGCCGTAGAGCTCAGAGACAAGATTGTGTTGAGGCACAGATCTGGGAAAGGGTACCAGGACATTCCTGCAGCATTGAAAGCCCCCAAGAACACAGTGGCCTCCATCATTCTTAAATGGAAGAAGTTTGTAACCACTAAGACTCTTCCTAGAGCTGGCCACCCGGCCAAACTGAGCAATCGGGGGAGAAGGGCCTTGGTCAGGGAGGTGACCAAGAACCCGATGGTCACTCTGACAGAGCTCCAGAGTTTCTCTGTGGAGATGGGAGAACCTTCCAGAAGGACAACAATCTCTGCAGCACTCCACCAATCAGGTTTTTATGGTAGAGCGGCCAGACTGAAGCCGCTCCTCAGTAAAAGGCACATGGTTTTATAACGGCGCCGGAGGAGATGGCTGCCGTTTTACGGTCCCCTAACCAATTGTGCGATTGTGTGTGTTTTTTAGCGTTATTGTAAGTTATTTTGTACATAAGAGACGGTGGCAGAAACATTATGACCGAAAAGAGCTTCTAGATATCAGGACAGTGATTACTCACCCCCTAATGGAATAATTATTTTTGGTTATTTTTGCTATTTTTTATTATTTACATATACACTACAGTTCAAAAGTTTGGGGTCCTTGATTTTGAAAGAAAAGCACATTTTCTGTCCATTAAAACAACATCAAATTGATCAGAAATACAGTAGACATTGTTAATGTTGTAGCTGACTATTGTAGTTGGAAATGGCAGATTTTTAATGGAATATCTACATAGGCGACAGATGCCCAGGGAACACTCAAATGGTGATAGGCCCGTGGCAGAGCAGGGAACGGTGTTGCAGGCGTATTCCACCCACACAAGCTGCTGGCTCCAGGTGGTGGGGTTGGCGGAGACCAGGCAGCGCAGACTAGTCTCAAGGTCCTGGTTGGCTCGCTCCGACTGGCCATTGGACTGGGGGTGGAACCCAGAGGACAGGCTGGCCGACGATCCACTGAGGGTGCAGAACGCCTTTCAGAACCGGGATGAGAACTGAGGCCCCCGGTCGGAGACCATGTCCACCAGCAGTCCATGGATCCAGAAGACATGCTGCACCATGAGCTGGACTCCTTGGCCGAGGGTAGTTTGGGGAGAGGAATGAAGTGGGCGGCTTTGGAAAACCGGTCGACCACAGTCAGGATGGCAGTGTTGCCCTCAGACGGGGGGAGACCTGTGACAAAATCCAGGGATATGTTGGACCAGGGACGGTGAGGGACAGGCAGTGGATGCAGAAGACCAGCAGGAGCTTGCCGAGGAGTCTTGTTCTGAGCACAGACCGTGCAGGCAGTGACAAACGCGCCGACATCCAGAACCATAGTAGGCCACCAAAAGCGTTGTCGCACAAAGGCCAGGGTCTGACGGGAGCCCGGGTGGCAGGCAAGCCTGGAGGATTGGGCCCACTCCAGGACCGCAGAGCGGACAGCGTCAGGCACAAACATCCGGTTTTCTAGGCCCACCCCAGGGTTCAGCTGGGACCGCTGCGCCTCCCGGACCTGTTTCCCTATATCCCAGCTGAGTGCCGTCACCAGGCACGAGGTGGGAAGGATGGTCTCGAGCTCCGGAGTGGTAAGCGTGGAGCTATAGTGGCGAGACAGGGCATCTTGCTTGACGTTCTTGGACCCCGGCCGGTAAGAGAGGGAAAAGTTGGACTCGGGTAAACAGCAGGGCCCATCTCGCTTGCCTGGAGTTGAGGTGCTTGGCAGTGCGGAGATAATCCAGGTTTTTGTGGTCGATCCATGCAATGAACAGATGTTCCTTCCCTTCCAGCCAGAGCCTCCATTCCTCCAACGCCATCTTCACCGCGAGAAGCTCCCGATTCCCCACATAGTAGTTCCTCTCCGTGGCATTGAGGCAGTGGGAGAAGAAGGCACAGGGATGCAGCTTATGGTCCAGGGCAGAACGTTGGGACAGGACAGCCCCCACCACGAACTGACGGGAAGGGTCAGGATGAGCCAAGAAAGGAGCAGTGGTGAAACAGTTTTGAGGTCCCGGAATGCCCGGTCAGCGGCAGAGACCACGTGATCGGAACCTTGGTAGAGGTGAGTGCAGACACAGGGGAAGCCAGGGTGCTGTAACCCCAGATAAAGCGGCGATAAAATTTGGCAAAGTTGGAAACGTTGCTGCTGCACTCTGGACGTAGGCGGAGGCAAATCCACCACCGCTCTCACCTTCCCACAATCTATCTGGACACTCCCAGCAGAGATGATGTAACCCAGAAAGGGGATGGTGGAGCGATGGAACCCGCACTTCTCCGCCTTCACAAACATCTGATTCTCCAGAAGGCGTTGAAGAACCTGTCGGATGTGGAGCACGTGTTCTTGGGGGGGGGGGGGGACGAGGATGTCATCAATGTAGACGAAGATGAACCGGTTCAACATGTCGCGGAGAACATCATTTACCAGAGCTTGGAACACAGCAGAGGCGTTCGTGATGCCAAAAGGCATGACCAGATACTCGTTGTGGCCACTGGCCATGTTGAAGGCGGTCTTCCACTCGTTCCCCTCTCGTATCCGCACCAAATGGTAGGCGTTCCATAGATCCAGCTTGGAAAACACAGTGGCCCCCTGGAGCGGCTCGAAGGCCGAGGAAATGAGTGGTAGCGGGTAACGGTTCTTAACCGTAATGAGTCCCCTGTAGTCAATGCACAGGCACAGGGTCTTGTCCTTCTTCTCCACAAAGAAGAACCCTGCGCTAGTGGGAGAGGAAAAGGGACGGATAAATCCAGTAGCTAGGTAGTCCCCAATGTAGTCCTCAATGTAGTCCTCCATAGCCTTGGTTTCAGATCCCGACAGCGAGTACAGATGCCCCCGGGGCGGTGTGGTGCTAGAGAAAAGGCCAATCCCTCAGTCATAGGGGCGGTGCGGCAGAAGAGAAGTGGTCCGGGACTTGCTGAACACCTCCAGGAGGTCCTGGTACTCCACGGGAATGGCGGAGAGATCCGGAACCACCTCCGAGGCCCCAGGAAGACGTCCCGGGGCAGGTTGAGCCGACTTCAGACAATGTGCGTGGCAGAACGGATTCCAGCCCATGATGGCACCCGTAGACCAGTGTATAAGTGGGTGGAGCCAGGAGAATCCCAAAACCACGGGGATCTGGGGGGACTTGATGAGCACGAACTGAATGGTCTTGCTGTGATTCCCTGACACCCGTAGGTTGATGGGAGTGGTGTTATGGGTGACCCTACTTATAGAACGCCCGTCCAACACTCTAACATCCACGGGAATGGAGAGGGGCTGAGTGGGGATGTTCAGCTCGGAAGCCAGTGTGGCGTCAAAAAAACTCTCATCGGCCCCAGTCAATGAGGACCTGGAGAGATTTGGACTGGTTACCAGAGTCCTCGCTCCTACTGGTGAGCCTGGTCTTTTACCGGGCACGAGTGACACAAAATGACCAAAAGTCCCACAATACAGACAGCTCCTTGTGCTGATCCGGTGTTGCCATTCCGCTGGCGACAGCCCAGCCCTACCTAGTTGCACTGTTTCTCGAGCCCATGCCTCGGTCCTCCTCGGTGACTCTCGATAAAGGTGGGGAAATCTCAGGTGCTCTCGGCCATGGGACCGTCAAGGACTTCTGGGATGACTCAGAAGCGAGGTGGAATCCCTGGACGTGTGAGTGAAATCGAATTTTCTCTCCATCTGTTGTTCCCGCAATCGCCCATCGATGCGGCTGGTCAAATCGATGAGGGAGTCAAAATCTGTGGGTAACTCCCGAGCCGCAAGCTCGTCCTTTACCTCCTCCGAGACGCCGTGCAGGAACATGATGAACAGTGCTTATGGGATCCACGCACTCTCTGCTGCCAACATACGGAAATCCACCGCATAGTCGGCCACAGTGCGGGCGTCCTACCGGAGCTGGATTAGCTTCCGGGCAGCTCTCCCAGAGAACAGGGCATCAAAGACCTTCCTCACCTCTCCCACGAACCCCTCCAGGCTCAAGCATATGTCCGGCCGCTGTTCCCATACGGCGGTAGCCCAGGTGAGAGCCCTTCCAGACATCAGCGTGATGAGGTAGGCTATTTTGGAGCGATCCGAGGGGAAGGAGGAGGGCGGAAGCTCGAAAATGAGGGCACACTGAGATAAAAACGGCCAACAGGTGCTCGGCTCTCCATTAAAGCGTTCCGGAGGAGGTAACCGGGGCTCCCGGGAAGGTGGAGTGGCCGGTGGGGCGGCCAATTCCTCTTGCCTACCAATGGAGGCTCCTTGGGAGGAGCTGACATTGCGCAGCTGTCCGGGTCTGCTGGGTCAGTCATGGCCAGTTCGTACTATCAGGTATGAAGGTAAGACCCAGATGCATACCACGTTGAATAAACAATAGTTTAATATTCCAACAGTGGCAGGCAATAGACAGGTCAAGGCAGGCAGGGATCAGTAAAACAGAGGTGAGGCAACAGTACCGGGCGGCAGGCAGGCTCCGGGTCAGGGTAAGGCAGAAGTCGGTAATCCAAAGTGGGGCAAAGGTACAGATCGGCAGCAGCCTCAGGGGCAGGCAGAGTGGTCAGGCAGGTGGGCTCGTAGTCAGGACAGGCAAGGGTCAAAACCAGGAGGGCGAGAAAAGAGAGACTGGAACAAGCAGGAGCTGAGACACAAAACGCTGGTTGACTTGAACAAACAAGACGAACTGGCAACAGACAAACAGAGAACACAGGTATAAATACATAGGGGATGATGTGGAAAATGGGCGACACCTGGAGGGGGGAGGGGACAATCACAAAGACAGGTGAAACAGATCAGGGTGTGACAAGGGCTTAATGAATTTATTTCAATTGACTGATTTCTTTATGAACTGTAACTCAGCAAAATCGTTGAAATTGTTACATATTGCGTTTACATTTTGGTCAGTATAGATCTAAGTGAAGGCTTAAATTAAACCTGGCTAGAGGCAGGTTTAACGTCAGATGAATGGATGTTGGCTCCCAGGTTGACCTTGGCAATGGAGGAAAATGGATTACCTGGACTATTTCAATGATGATCAAAGAGCAGCGCCAAGGCCAGACAGAAGGGTGGCTATAGACAGGAGCAACCCACTGAATGATTTTGATTAAATCAAATTTCCGTGACCGTTTTTGTATGTACAAAGAAACTGTACATGACGTCATTTGTTTGCTTGAGCCAAGGCTTTCATCTGAAGACCCATTCCTCCTTCCCTACAAGTACTGATCACCTTGAGGTTTTTGGCATCTTGAACCTTCCATCGTGAAACAAGAGATTTGTGTGGTGTAAGTAAACCGTCTGTATGCAGAATAGTCCATAAAGTCTGCAGTGCTATATATGAAGTGAAAGACAATTACATCAAGTTCCCTGACGCTGCTGCCCAAGACAACTACAGAGTCATTGGCTGTATAGATATACCGTTCAAGTTTCCCTCTACAGCAGATGTTGAGGAGTACAGGAATCGTAAAAACTGGTTCTCAATAAATGTACAAAGTGTGTGCACTCCCAATTTGCAGTTATCCAACATTGTTGCACAGATTTTCCAAAACATCTCTTTGTATGCTCAGCTTGAAGGGGGACAACATAGTGGAATCATACTTGGTGACAGTGGGTATGCAGCACCCCCTTTTTCTTCAACCCCTATCTTCATGCAATAGGGCCTAAGCAACAACGGTACAACCAAGCTCATATCCGCACCAGAGGTGTAGTGGATCGCATGTTTGGTGTTTGGAAGAGACATTTCCAGTGTCTCAGAAACACATTGCGCTTTCAACCAATAAGATGCTGCATTGTCATAATTGCAACAGCAGTGCTTCACAATTACTGCAAACAGCATGGCTGCCCAGATCCTCACTTTGAAGATGAGGATGACGCAGATGTTCCCGTGGTTGAGGCAGACAATGACAGAAATGGACTAGCCTGCAGAAATGCTTTTGCTATGGAGCACTTCTCACCCAAAGATAGCTCAAGTGATTGAAGCAAACAATATCCATGGATTGGTAACAAAGATGGTTTTAATTCACAAATGGAAATATCGGGACCCCTAAGAACATTGGTACTGCTGCTTCATGTTTCGCTCTTCCTCCTCTTCGTTCATGCTTCTTTTAAATAATTGGCTCATGAAATTCCATTGTCAGTTTCTCATGCATGCTCAGCCTTTTTGTCTTTGTCCTCTGGCCCAGGTTATTGACACAGTCTTCACTCCTGGCTACTGCAGATGTAGCAGGCTGACCTTCATCCCGTCTTATCCCTTCCAAGCTATGGTGATCATATGCCTCTAGAAAATTATTACATTGCTGCATTATTGAGTTGAGTTCATTACAAGAATTGAGTTCATTACATAATTTTTATTATGGGAGTGCAAGAGATGACTGACAACATTCCATATTCGCTGCAGTGCGGGAATGGAACATGTTGAATGAATGTGTCCAACCAAATGAAGATTGGAACGGACCCCCATCTGAACTGTCCAAATACCATCCAGGAGTTGCTCGCTATTACATTTAAGTCATTTAGCAGACGCTCTTATCCAGAGCGACTTACAAATTGGTGCATTCACCTTATGATATCCAGTGGAACAACCACTTTACTATAGTGCATCTAACTCTTTTAAGGGGGGGGGGGGGGGTTAGAAGGATTACTTTATCCTATCCTAGGTATTCCTTAAAGAGGTGGGGTTTCAGGTGTCTCCGGAAGGTGGTGATTGACTCCGCTGACCTGGCGTCGTGAGGGAGTTTGTTCCACCATTGGGGTGCCAGAGCAGCGAACAGTTTTGACTGGGCTGAGCGGGAACTGTACTTCCTCAGAGGTAGGGAGGCGAGCAGGCCAGAGGTGGATGAACGCAGTGCCCTTGTTTGGGTGTAGGGCCTGATCAGAGCCTGAAGGTACGGAGGTGCCGTTCCCCTCACAGCTCCGTAGGCAAGCACCATGGTCTTGTAGCGGATGCGAGCTTCAACTGGAAGCCAGTGGAGAGAGCGGAGGAGCGGGGTGACGTGAGAGAACTTGGGAAAGTTGAACACCAGACGGGCTGCGGCGTTCTGGATGAGTTGTAGGGGTTTAATGGCACAGGCAGGGAGCCCAGCCAACAGCGAGTTGCAGTAATCCAGACGGGAGATGACAAGTGCCTGGATTAGGACCTGCGCCGCTTCCTGCGTGAGGCAAGGTCGTACTCTGCGAATGTTGTAGAGCATGAACCTACAGGAACGGGTCACCGCCTTGATGTTAGTTGAGAACGACAGGGTGTTGTCCAGGATCACGCCAAGGTTCTTAGCACTCTGGGAGGAGGACACAATGGAGTTGTCAACCGTGATGGCGAGATCATGGAACGGGCAGTCCTTCCCCGGGAGGAAGAGCAGCTCCGTCTTGCCGAGGTTCAGCTTGAGGTGGTGATCCGTCATCCACACTGATATGTCTGCCAGACATGCAGAGATGCGATTCACCACCTGGTTATCAGAGGGGGGAAAGGAGAAGATTAATTGTGTGTCGTCTGCATAGCAATGATAGGAGAGACCATGTGAGGATATGACAGAGCCAAGTGACTTGGTGTATAGCGAGAATAGGAGAGGGCCTAGAACAGAGCCCTGGGGGACACCAGTGGTGAGAGCACGTGGTGTGGAGACAGATTCTCGCCACGCCACCTGGTAGGAGCGACCTGTCAGGTAGGACGCAATCCAAGCGTGGGCCGCGCCGGAGATGCCCAGCTCGGAGAGGGTGGAGAGGAGGATCTGATGGTTCACAGTATCAAAGGCAGCCGATAGGTCTAGAAGGATGAGAGCAGAGGAGAGAGAGTTAGCTTTAGCAGTGCGGAGCGCCTCCGTGACACAGAGAAGAGCAGTCTCAGTTGAATGATTAGTCTTGAAACCTGACTGATTTGGATCAAGAAGGTCATTCTGAGAGAGATAGCAGGAGAGCTGGCCAAGGACGGCACGTTCAAGAGTTTTGGAGAGAAAAGAAAGAAGGGATACTGGTTTGTAGTTGTTGACATCGGAGGGATCGAGTGTAGGTTTTTTCAGAAGGGGTGCAACTCTCGCTCTCTTGAAGACGGAAGGGACGTAGCCAGCGGTCAAGGATGAGTTGATGAGCGAGGTGAGGTAAGGGAGAAGGTCTCCGGAAATGGTCTGGAGAAGAGAGGAGGGGATAGGGTCAAGCGGGCAGGTTGTTGGGCGGCCGGCCATCACAAGACGCGAGATTTCATCTGGAGAGAGAGGGGAGAAAGAGGTCAAAGCACAGGGTAGGGCAGTGTGAGCAGAACCAGCGGTGTCGTTTGACTTAGCAAACGAGGATCGGATGTCGTCGACCTTCTTTTCAAAATGGTTGACGAAGTCATCAGCAGAGAGGGAGGAGGGGGGAGGAGGGGGAGGAGGATTCAGGAGGGAGGAGAAGGTGGCAAAGAGCTTCCTAGGGTTAGAGGCAGATGCTTGGAATTTAGAGTGGCTTTAGCAGCAGAGACAGAAGAGGAGAATGTAGAGAGGAGGGAGTGAAAGGATGCCAGGTCCGCAGGGAGGCGAGTTTTCCTCCATTTCCGCTCGGCTGCCCGGAGCCCTGTTCTGTGAGCTCGCAATGAGTCGTCGAGCCACGGAGCAGGAGGGGAGGACCGAGCCGGCCTGGAGGATAGGGGACATAGAGAGTCAAAGGATGCAGAAAGGGAGGAGAGGAGGGTTGAGGAGGCAGAATCAGGAGATAGGTTGGAGAAGGTTTGAGCAGAGGGAAGAGATGATAGGATGGAAGAGGAGAGAGTAGCGGGGGAGAGAGAGCGAAGGTTGGGACGGTGCGATACCATCCGAGTAGGGGCAGTGTGGGAAGTGTTGGATGAGAGCGAGAGGGAAAAGGATACAAGGTAGTGGTCGGAGACTTGGAGGGGAGTTGCAATGAGATTAGTGGAAGAACAGCATCTAGTAAAGATGAGGTCAAGCGTATTGCCTGCCTTGTGAGTAGGGGGGAAAGGTGAGAGGGTGAGGTCAAAAGAGGAGAGGAGTGGAAAGAAGGAGGCAGAGAGGAATGAGTCAAAGGTAGACGTGGGGAGGTTAAAGTCACCCAGAACTGTGAGAGGTGAGCCATCCTCAGGAAAGGAACTTATCAAGGCGTCAAGCTCATTGATGAACTCTCCAAGGGAACCTGGAGGGCGATAAATGATAAGGATGTTAAGCTTGAAAGGGCTGGTAACTGTGACAGCTTGGAATTCAAAGGAGGCGATAGACAGATGGGTCAGGGGAGAAAGAGAGAATGACCACTTGGGAGAGATGAGGATCCCAGTGCCACCACCCCGCTGACCAGAAGCTCTCGGGGTGTGCGAGAACACGTGGGCAGACGAGGAGAGAGCAGTAGGAGTAGCAGTGTTATCTGTGGTAATCCATGTTTCCGTCAGTGCCAAGAAGTCGAGGGACTGGAGGGAAGCATAGGCTGAGATGAACTCTGCCTTGTTGGCCGCAGATCGGCAGTTCCAGAGGCTGCCGGAGACCTGGAACTCCACGTGGGTCGTGCGCGCTGGGACCACCAGGTTAGAGTGGCAGCGGCCACGCGGTGTGAAGCGTTTGTATGGTCTGTGCAGAGAGGAGAGAAGAGGGATAGACAGACACATAGTTGACAGGCTACAGAAGAGGCTACGCTAATGCAAAGGAGATTGGAATGACAAGTGGACTACACGTCTCGAATGTTCAGAAAGTTAAGCTTACGTTGCAAAAAATCTTATTGACTAAAATGATACAGTACTGCTGGCTGGTGAAGTAGGCTAGCTAGCAGTGGCTGCTATCAATAATCCCGGTCAACTAGTCCCCCAGTTCATTTGTCTCTGGTCTTACTGGGGGTCCGCCATCAGTCTTGAAACATTCCCTACGAGCATGAACATTTGTCTTATTTAAGTAGGTTTTTATGTTTTTCCACAGGACCTTAGAAAGACAAGACACTATAAAAATGATATTAGTAATTGTGTATGACATTGTTTGTGTTACATTTCTGTCACACAAATAGATTTAGGCCCAATTGTGTTGTGTTACACAAGAAAACTAACATTTAAAAGTGACTCTGATTTGTAAAAGTGGACCAAGAGTAAATACAGTATCTTACCTGAAGTTGTTGTAGCGTCATTTTGTTTCCTTTTTAATTTGAGTTGAATTCATTACAAATGGTAGTACAAGCATTATTTGTCTTGTTTTCTGTTGATGAATCATGCTGTTTGTTCTCGATAATTGGGTGTTTAACACAATTCGCTTCAAGGGTTCACTGGAACTCTTTGAATGTTTTATTGACCTCCGTCCATTGTTTGGTTGGTAACACTTGACTTGATACGCAGTGTCACAGTCATAATCATGTCATAATTTGTCATAACAGCTGACATAATGTGTCATAACCTGTCATAATAAGGTCATAACACTGTCATGACCCATGTATTGTGACATAGATTGCATTATTTTATGGCTATTTATGGTACCTACATAATAGTGTCAAAACCCACATTTATTCAAATTATTTTTTTCCCTGCCAAGAAGTTTCCTTTCGTTTGAAAGTTTGTTTCTTAAATCTTTTGTTGTTGTTGTAATGATTTCTTTACAGTCATGTTTTTTTCATCATATTTTAAATGACTTATATAAATTAAACTTTATGACACTGTCATGAAGCTATATGAACATCCTGTGTCACTTAACTTGGACTAAGAAAATACACTTTATGACATTGTCGAAAAGCATAATGACCATCATACAAGCCAGATAGGCCTAGATGTACATGCCCTTATATCAGTAATCAGTCAAAAAGAGGGTGTCTTGTCCTGCTCCTGAAGTCTGCTACTGCATTCATCCCGGTCACCAGCAACAGAGCATTGTCTGACATCAATGTGTGCGCAATTACAATTATAATTTAATATGGTCAATTAAAAAATATATATTACAAACATACTGTTGACATGTGTCAAGGGTATGGTGTAATGGAATGTTTTGCCTTGTGTGGTACGTTTCGTGGGTTTTGACACTCATATGTAGGTGTCATAACCAGCCATAAAATAACTACCATGGGTGGTTTTGTGTGTTTTTACACTCTTATGTAGGTGTCATAACCAGCCATGACACAACAGGTCTAAATATACATGTATGGTCATGACAGTTTTATGACCATATTTGAACAGGTTATGACAAGTTATGTCAGCTATTATGACATATTGTGACATGGTTATGACCGTGTCATAACGTGTTAAACCGATGGGTGTCGAGTAAAGTGTTACCGTTTGGTTTAGGTGACTTGCTCCTCAGGTCAGCACCAAGTGCACATCATTAACATAATTAGGCTTCACAAAGATTAACTGGTTAGTCTGTATTTACCTTAGTCTGGGACTCCCTAGTCTAGAACTAATTAATCTGAAGTTAAGCAACGTCTCAGAAAGCCATTTTTTTTATCTGGATTCATTTAAGTAGAGTTATCCTAGTCATGACTTACATTAAACTCTGTCAGGGAAACTGCCCCGTAGTGTATTTGAGGTTTTAAAATGTTTCTAAAGTGTGTAATTTCTGACTTGATTTTCCTTATGAAAAATGTATCAAACACTACAAAAATGTCCATTAACTATAATCCACATAATAATTCACATTTCCTGTTGCTGCAGGATTATTTTCCTGCTTTTCTCAGCCTCCAGTATTTATGCTGCAGTAGTTTATGTGTCGGGGGGCTAGGGTCAGTTGGTTATATCTGGAGTACTTCTCCTGTCTTATCCGGTGTCCTGTGTGAATTTAAGTATGCTCTCTCTAATTCTCTCCTTCTCTCTTTCTTTCTCTCTCTCGGAGGACCTGAGCCCTAGGACCATGCGTCAGGATTACCGGGCATGATGACTCCTTGCTGTCCCCAGTCCACCTGGCCTTGCTGCTGTTCCAGTTTCAACTGTTCTGCCTGCGGCTATGGAACCCTGACCTGTCCACCGGACGTGCTACCTGTCCCAGACCTGCTGTTTTCAACTCTCTAGAGACCGCAGGAGCGGTAGAGATACTCTTAATGATCGGCTATGAAAAGCCAACTGACATTTACTTCTGATTATTATTTGACCATGCTGGTCATTTATGAACATTTGAACATCTTGGCCATGTTCTGTTATAATCTCCGGCACAGCCAGAAGAGGACTGGCCACCCCTCATAGCATGGTTCCTCTCTAGGTTTCTTCCTAGGTTTTGGCCTTTCTAGGGAGTTTTTCCTAGCCGCCGTGCTTCTACACCTGCATTGCTTGCTGCTTGGGGTTTTAGGCTGGGTTTCTGTACAGCACTTCGAGATATTAGCTGATGTACGAAGGGCTATATAAAATAAACTTGATTTGATTTGATCTGTAGCAAACTGGCTCAAATTAAGATCCTAAATCTGTACATGCAATTTTAAAAAAGCACAACCTTCTTTCAAAAAACAGGATGTTTTATTACAAACAAAAGTTAATTTACTACAGTATACAAGCATGAAATAGACTTTGTTAGGCAAATTTTACAATAGGAAAAATTTATTTTTTAAATGCCCATCATTGTTAAAGTGGAAATCAGCAGAAGAAACCATAACAAAGCGGTCTCCTCAGCCCTGGTTTGGTAAATCAAATTTTATCTGTCACATGCGCTAAAATGCTTACTTACAAACCCTTAACCTACAATGCTTTAAGAAGTGAAGATTAAAAAAAAAAAAAAAATTAAGTAAAAAATTGAAAAGTAAAAAATTGAAAATAAAAGTACCAAAAAGCTGAGAGATGGGGCTGGAAAAATGTAATCATTCTCGATTTCATAGAAAGAGCTATGGACGCAAGGATTGACCATCCATTATATCAAAATTATAGTTTTAACCAATGTTTTGAGGGTATATTGTTTACAAACATTGGAGTAAAATAAGCTTATATTTGGGGTTCTAATGGGGTACGTCAGTTGAACTAAGCTAATGAGGTATTTATAAGATATATTCTTCAAGAATCAATGGGTACACATCATTAATTTCTAAGTCCAAAAATGTATGTCGCAACTTCTGATTGCCACTTGAAGGCCACGTTTACACGTGTAGCTAACATATTTAGTTTTAATTATTGTGTTTTATTGTTTTATTGAGAAGCCACACAGTTATACATGAAAATAGTCAAATAAAGACAATACTCCTTGTCACTCATTGTTATGTCAAACATTTGGCTTGACAATCACAGCAATGGAGTAGGCAAGAACACAAACATATCTGCGACCAAGCTAATCCAAGCAGAACTGTAAACTGGTCCAATATAATGGACCAGTTTCATCTGGCTTATGGGTCCAACTGCTCGCAGATGTCTTGGCCTTGTTTTTAGGAGTACAGGATCATGCTGGAGAAGAAGCCATGCGAGGGGAAAGAAGGGGAGGGAGCAGGGGGAAGTGGTTGTCCTAGTGACAGTACATTTTAAAAGCGTGCACGGATACGCTCCAGAGGGTCTGTTTCCCACATCTTGGGGTCCCAGGCCTGGAACCAGCCGGTGAAGGTTGGCGGTTCCATTCCCTGCTTGATCGTGGTGATGGCAATGCCCCGGCGTCCAGAGGGGTCTGAATCCAAGTAGTCTGTGGCTGAAAGACAAAAAGAAAGCTCTACATTAAGTCCCATAGATTGACACTTTTTGTCAATGACTACAATGAGGTAGGGATAGAGTGTATGTATGAACAATGGCCAATAAATCCAGATTATTAATCAATCCTACCAATTTTTGCTGATCCGGTCCTCTCCACTTCGTTGGCCTCGTTGCCTATCCAGAGGAAGACCTATTAAAATAATAGAAAAAGAGAGTGGATCATCAATAGAAATAGAATAATTAGACAGACATTCCCAGTCAAGTTAATGCTCCGTGATGTGTGGACCGGCGGCCATATTAATTGTACTGTGTGTGTTCCCATGCCAGGAACAATGATTTACACTAGATGACAGACAGGAGGTGCTGTTTTGAAGCAACCACGCCTCCTTCTTGGCATTCCCCAACCATTGTAAATAAAACAATTTAAGCTACAGAAATACATGTATTGATGTCTACATTTGTTTTTGCCACCTTTATTCTATTATAGACACCTTAATGTATACTTTTAAATACTATTATGTGAGCTAATAAATATATATATTTTTTAAAGTCCTTAAAGTAAACATTTTAAAAACTGTATATTTTTTATCTTATGTTACTGTTCCCACTACAACAAAAACATTCTTAAATACATGTAATTTTGTCCTTTAAAAATTTAATTGAAATACTGTAGAATTCCATTCATTCCTATGGATGACTGCCAATACGGCTGACCGGTAGCTTCAAAGCCTCTCATTGGCCAATACATAGTACCAGCAATCCAGGGTTTATATACATCAGGAAGTATGTCATTCTATTTCTATGGGATCAACCCTGCACACTCAAATTATTATACAGGAAACAATAAAAGCAGGATGTGAAGAGGGATTGGAGGATTGGACCACTACCTCTAAAAACTCATGGCAGGACTTCAGTTGTATCAGAGCCACTGGGATCATGCGGATAATACTGTCTAATGGTTTTATAATGGTATTCCACATCATGCCAAGACCTTACCTGATCCCAAGTGTCCAGAAGCATGACATCATCAGTTGCCAAGTCTGACTGGTTGAAATCTCCAGGCACCTCCTCAGCCTGAGAGAGAGAAAGAGAAAGAGAAAAATACAGAGTATCCTTTGATGTCTCCAACCTTCACAACCAAATAGGCCATCCCTTCACTAAGAGAAAGCATTCCTCCACTCACTATGAGTCTGCCAGTCTTGTTAGAGCAGCCAAACAGGCGTGGTGGCTTCACCATCTTCTGCAGACAGCTGGAGGTCTGGTACTCCTTCTTCCCTCCCAGAGCAGACCAGAACCCAGCTGGGGAAGAGAGCAGAATATGGTACATCAAAACACTCATCATACCAGTTTCATTCAATGCAAATGGAGAAACATCAGAAAAATACAAGAATAAATTATAGTGAGTACATCATTTTGTAATGATTGTTCAAATGTAATATTTGCTAATAAAAGCACTGCAATAAAAGTATTTAAAATAGAAAAAAATGAATGTAAAATAAATCCTATCATCACTAAGGCACATTTTGTTATGACAGTCACCAGGTGTAAGACTACAACACCCACCAGGCTCCTTGCCCTCTGACACCACAGTGGCACGCCCTCCTCCCAGGAAAGAGGTGACATGCTGTGCCGCAGCCATCTCCTCCTCAGTGGCCCCCACTCCCCTCCACAGGAACATAGTGTCAGAGGACTTCAGCACAAACACATCATTGGTGTTCAGGAACGCAGCAGAGGGCTCCACCTGAGGAGAGGATTGGAGACGGGGGAGGGCACGAAGTCTTGAATCTTGCGTCGTTTTATAAATCAACTCATACACCCTGTACCATTTTTGTTGTACCATCGCTACATCAAAAATCTCTTTCCAACTATTTTCAATTTGTATGGCACAGCTGTCAACATCCTGGTCCACAAATGAAACTGGCATACTGTCCTATGTATGCTACTTTTATTCCTCCGTCAGTTTTGATCCTTTATATTAGGCAGACAGACCAGTTCCTTACCTCCTCCTGCTGCCACCTGCCTCCTCCATTTTTGTGGTAATGTTGTAATCAATTGGTTGTAATCTTGGATTGA
The DNA here is from genome assembly GCF_045679555.1 of Salvelinus alpinus. Taxonomy (NCBI): domain Eukaryota; kingdom Metazoa; phylum Chordata; class Actinopteri; order Salmoniformes; family Salmonidae; genus Salvelinus; species Salvelinus alpinus. Next base: position 35,898,635 of record NC_092091.1, on the reverse strand, counting down.
GTAGACCTTCCCATACAATTCTGATAACTCCATAAAATACATAACTCTACCATTCCAATTTACAATATCATTTAATAACAAAATACCCTTTTCAAACATATTTGACATAAATACAGGTTTTTTATTAACCAGCACATTTGAGTTCAGCCATTATATTTGTTCTATTTTTTCAGGGGGATGAAATTGAAATTGTAACCAGCTCTGCAGTGCTTGCTTGAAAAAGAGAGATACTTGAAAAATGTTTAATTTTAAATTAATCGAAAATGGGACATGGCAATCTGCACAAAGGCAAAAAGGCAATTTTTAAACAATGGATGAGCTTTTCTTAGTACTCTATTTGAAAAACATTTAGGGTTCAAGAAAAAACTTGAAGCTTTTAGAGAGAGGTTTAGTGCTTTTACATTTAATAACCTCAACCCACACAATTCATATTCATTATATAGACAGGCATGCTTTATCTTGTCTGGTTTAGCGTCACAGATATACGTGTATGTTGTGTGACTGACTGACCTCTACAGCCCGTGTGGCCTTGGTGGAGCTCTGGCGGATGTGGAAGAGGCGTGTGGAGCCCACCTTGCTCTGGCCCCCCTTACGGGACGTTCCGCCCAGGTGGATCACCATGGGCTTCCCCTTGAACAGACTCATCAGGTGGGCCGGCTCCTGGCCCTGAGTCACACGCACCTGGAGGAGAGAGGAGAGGAGACATTTCAACACAACCATTAGACCATGGGCTTTCACAGCCAGGTTGTTACTGTAAAACAGATTTTGTTCTCAATGACTTACCTGGCTAAGGTTAAATAAATAAATCACACTTCCAAACTACAAAGACAAGAGGACACTTCTCTGAGTGTTTGAAAGACATATGAGGTGTGTTTAAATCAGATTTATCTGAATGGGGAGCAATTGTTCTTGGATTGTCTTTGTACAGTAAGTGTTACCTGGACAGGTGAGCCTCCCATGGAGTCGTCCAGCCTGACCGTCAGGAAGGCAGAAGCAGCCAGCTCATCCTGAGTACACTTCCGCCCCTGCCTGAAGACATCAATCAATCAATATATCAATCCATCAATCACTGTTATGGTATGGGATAACATAGACACAAACAGAGAGAACTTAATGTGCTCCTGCAGTTACACTGAGTATACAACAAATTAAGAACACCTGCTCTTTCCATGACATAGACTGACCAGGTGAATGCAGGTGAAAGCTATGATCCCTTATTGATGTCACTTGTTAAATCCACTTCAATCAGTGTAGATGAAGGGGAGGAGACAGGTTAAAGAAGGATTTTTATGCCTTGAGACAATTAAGACATGGATTGTGTGTATGTGCCATTCAGTGGGTGAATGGGCAAGAAAAAATATTTAAGTGCCTTTGAACAGGGTATGGTAGTAGGTCCTAGGGGCGCTGGTGTGTGTCAAGAACTGCAATGCTGCTGGGTTTTTCATGCTCAACAGTTTCCCTTGTGCATCAAGAATGGTCCACCACCCAAAAGGACATCCAGCCAACCTTACACAACTGTGGGAAGCATTGAAGTCAATATGGGCCAGCATCCCTGTGGAACGTTTTTGACACCTTGTAGAGTCCATGCCCAACGAATTGAGGCTGTTCTGAGGCCAAAAGGGCACAACTCAATATTTGGAAGGTGTTCTCAATGTTTGGTATACTCAGTCTATAGCTCCAGTTTGATGATGGCTCTCTCTTGTGGCGACATGGTGAACAGCACTCACCAGGTGTAGATGATATGCTGCTCCCTGCCTCCTAGGCGGTAGCTGTACAGGACCAGGTAGCAGTCACCTCCATAGAACTGGCCGTAGCTGGAGGGGTCCACTGGCACCTGGGCACCATCCTCCACACGCCACACCTGAGGAGGAGAAGCATCACCTTTAGTTACCAAGGTGCAACTCTCAGTGTGGTACATTAAAAACAATTCACATATGGGCTGGGTGGTCTAGTGGTCGGGACGGCAGCCTCCAGCACACATGCACAAGTTTGCCTACTTCCTTGTAACACATTCTCCCTCTGCCTGTTATTCTCTCTATGGCTCTAAGGCACATTGGAGAAGGAGGTCTGAGGGGGATGGACCTTGGATGTTCTCCTCCAAAACAGTTCAGAAGTATGAGAGGAGATAAGATGAAAGGATTTGTGGAAAGACAAATTGAGATTCACTCTTTTCACTCCTTTAAACAAAACAAAAAAACTATTCTCACACCACCAGGAGTAGTAGAATTAGAGAGTGATGTAAAAATATTTGAAAGTACTACTTAAGTAGTTTTTTTGGGTATCTGTACTTTACTATTTATATTTTTGACATATTTATATTTACTTTTACTTCACTACATTCCTAAAGAAAAGTATGTACTTTTATTCCATACATTTTCCCTGACACCCAAAAGTACTCGTTACATTTTGAATGCTTAGCAGGACAGGAAAATATTCTAATTCACACACTTATCAAGAGAACATCCCTGGTCATCCCTACTGCCTCTGATCTGGCGGACTCACTAAACACATGCTTTGTTTGTAAATGATGTCTGAGTGTTGGAGCGTGCCCCTGGCTATCCATAAATAAAAAGAAAAAAAATGAAAATGGTGCCGTCTGGTTTGCTTAATATAAGGAATTTGAAATGATTCATACTTTTACTTTTGATTCTTAAGTATATTTTAGCAATTACATTTACTTTTGTTACTTAAGTATATTTAAAACCAAATACGTTTAGACTTTTACTCAACTAGGATTTTACTGGGTGACTTTTACTTTTACTTGAGTCATTTTCTATTAAGGAATCTTTACTTTTACTCAAGTATGACAATTGGGTATTTTCCACCACTGGAGTTAGATCATCATACTGAATCTCATCACTATATTCTCTCAGCAGTACCTGAACCTTCCCGGATCCGTCATCCACCATGCCGTGTTGGGTAACCATGGTCTTGTTGGTGTGTAGGGCGGAGGAGTCGAAGGGGACCTGCTCCACCCTGGCAATACGTCCCACACTGTAGGCCTGGCCTGGGCCCGTGGTCTGGTCCTTGTCCTTCCAGTTACAGAAGAACTGCTTAAACAGGGTAGTCTCTCCTCCGCACGGCAACACCTGGATCTGTACAGGACAGAAGAAGACATCAAAGGACTTCAATCATTCAACCCACATATCTGTAAAGGGACATGATAGCAGTAGATCCAAAGGAATTGGTCAATACACAGAGCTGAGTGAGTGGTGATGGGATGTGGAGAGGTTGTTGTTGTAGTGTATGACTTTTGCACAATTCAGCAGCAGTAGGGTAGAAAGGATACTGTCATGGTGCATAACTTTGGCATGCGAATGCACGGCAGCAGTCTGAAGACATGTTTGCTGTAACGTTACCTGGGTCTGCTTGGGGTAATTCTTCTCCTTGATGAACTGTTCTGCAGCATTCATGGCAGCCTTGCGCTCATCTGTGGAGGCACTAGGTCCTTTCCAGACAAAGATCTTGCAGTCCGATCCGTTGTCCAGAATGTAACACTCGCTGGGAGAGAGCATCTCTTGTTTGAAGGGGCTGGTCTGGGCCACCACTGACACCTTCATGGAGCCGGCCGCATCAGAGATCTACAACCCAATACAATACATCTTTATTCATCCACATTATACAGAGACAACTGAAATGGACCATTGTGCTTTCACAGTACACAGCACCACCACAAAACATACACATATGACAGACTGGGAACAGCACAGGGTTGCGAGTCTTTACCATGTAGAGAGCTCCCTTCTTGTTGGATTTTTCAACAGTCTCGTCATCAGGGCTTCCTGCAGGGATGTTGGGTTTGGGCCCCAGAGCCTTAACATAAACACAAACACAGCTATTATTAATACCCTGAATAAGGAGAAATAAGTCATAGCCAAGTTTATCAGCTCTGCCTAAGAAGTCCCATTGCGCTCATCTACAGTTCCACCATTGCATAAAAACCCTTGTATAGAGTTTGTGACCACCGTGCAAGACCAGGAACAACTCCTTACCTTTAAAAAATGCATTAAATGAGACAAAATAGAAGACAGCTAAAATGATTCAAGTTCATACTGCAATGTCTTAGTGTGCTAAAAGGGCATAATAATGCCAGATGCCAGTAACCCTCGCTCCCATATTCCCTTCCTGTATTACAGGGACAGGAAGTGGTGGTGAAGGTGACTCACGTCGATGACAGCCTGTCGGTGAATCCCAAACTGCCCCCTCGCCCCTATCAACTCGCTCGAAGGGCCCTCCGTCGTCACGTGTTGCTGACGAAACTCCGAGGGTGACCTCCAGAGAGTAGGGATGGGATCAATAAACCCATCAACTTCGGAACACACTCCTTACTTGAATGATGCAATACATTTTCCACTTTTAAACAATAAAACGACCATGAAATTCTAATTAACGAATCCCCCTGTTGTTATACAAGATATAAACCACAGTAACAGTTAAACATTTAATTTGGGAGGTATGTCATCTGTTACATGTATCAAGTCTCGAAATCAGACATTAACAAATGCAAACAACATATAATTAGGAATGCCTCTCCATTATTTTATGAAATTGCGCAGACTCCAAACATATCGCAGTGCGTGTCGGGATAGCACTTCGCTCTGAAGCCTGCAGCCTTGCTGGCTCGGTGGAAGTGACTATCTGAAGGTCTAATTAGCCCCTACACTCTCGATCATCTTCACTCCCTCAGCAATGAGACACTTGTGCAAATGGCAGAGGTGCGCATGAATGTGCAATTGGAGGGGGAGCGGTGAGGGGATGATTTGGGATTCAGTCAGAGGCTCTCCTCCCTCCTCGATCATCTGTGTGTGTGTGTGTGTGTGTGTGTGTGTGTGTGTGTGTGTGTGTGTGTGTGTGTGTGTGTGTGTGTGTGTGTGTGTGTGTGTGTGTGTGTGTGTGTGTGTGTGTGTGTGTGTGTGTGTGTGTGTGTGTGTGTGTGTGTGTGTGTGTGTGTCTGGATAAGAGAGTGTTAAATTACTAAAATGTAAAAATGCAAATGTCTCACGTTGATGATAGCCTCTGGCTCTCCTCCCTCCTCAACAATTTGCAGCTTGGCCCGGCCATTCCTCTCGTTGTCACGGACATCGATGGCCACCTCGGACGCCTTCAGTCGCTCGAAGCGGTTGCACTCACTGCCACACCACTGGAAGATGTCCTGAGAATAGAAACAAAAGTTGTCTTAATGGCCATGACTCAGACTTAGGGTAAGGGAGGAGTCTTGCCTCTGGATATAACTACTTATGCATGCTCATGTATGCTCCACAAAATACAACTGGGGTATTTTACTGCCCTCTCCTTCTTTGGAGCCGTCATCCCTCCCATTACACATATGCAAACATTGTGCTTCTGCCTATGTGACAATCCCCTTATGTAGCATCGGCTAAGTTCAATGCACGAGGGTCTGGTTGAGGAGACCTAACTCCTTAACTTCTAATTTCATCGTTGAGCTTAGTCACTGATACCCTATCCCAGCTCACCTTTCCCAGGTCAACGATGAAGCAGTCCCCACTGTTGAAGCTGGACCAGGACATGTCCACCTCTGTGGCTCTGATGACCCTGCGGCCCTTGATGTGCAGCAGACGCTTGACGTTCGTCTCGTTGGTCACCACGTGCTGGAAGCCAGAGGCCACCCCACCTTGCTGAGGGACAGAGAATTTAAATAATGTGTCAGGTTAACAAAGCTAACAATAAAACATAGTTTATAAGAAGTTTATATGCACAGTGAGTATACCAAACATTAGGAACACCTTCCTAATATTGAGTTGCACCCTCCTGCTTTTGCCCTCAGAACAGCCTCAATTAGTCGGACATGGACCCTACAAGGTGTCGAAAGCATTCCACAGTGATGCTGGCCCATGTTGACTCTAATGCTTCCCAAAATTGTGTCAAGTTGGCTGGATGTCCTTTGGGTGGTGGACTATTCTTTATACACACGGGAAACTGTTGAGTGTGAAAAACCCAGCAGCGTTGCAGTTCTTTACACAAACCGGTGCACCTGGCACCTACTACCATACCCCATTCAAAGGTACTTAAATATTTTGTCTTGCCCATTCACCCTCTGAATGGCATACATACACAATCCATGTCTCAATTGTCTCAAAGCTTAAAAATCCTTCTTTAAACTCTTAGCCTGTCTCCTCCCCTTCATCTACACTGATTGGAGTGGATTTAACAAGTGACATCAATAAGAGATCATATCTTTCACCTGGATTCACCTGGTCAGTCTATGTCAGGGGTATTGAACTCTGACCCTATGAGGTCCGGAGCCTGCTGGTTTTCTGTTCTACCTGACAATTAATTGCACCCACCTGGTGTCCCAGGTCTAAATCAGTCCCTAATTAGAGGGAAACAATGAAAAAAAGCAGTGGAACTGGCTTCAAGGTCCAGAGTTGAGTTATAGGGGTCGCTGTCTTGAAAACTTGATTGCTGAGAAGCAAAACATTTTAGGACTATGTCAACAATTAACTAATGAAACAAATACCAAAAGATAGTTTTTGGGTGGAATTTTCCATAAATATTTTGTATACTCAGTGTATATTACATATGTTACAAACTCCAACTTCAAAGTTCATTGTGAGTAACTTTGTCCAGAGTAGTAAGTAAATATTTACTTCCAAGGCTTCCTTCTGAAAAAAGACCCAGATGTGCCCTCCCTCAGCCTGTCTGCCATTTCAAACTCTCCATAGCAACCTTCTATGGAAAACTTTAACCACTGTTAAAGCTAAAACTTAAAGACACAGTCCTTTAAATAGTACAGTTAGCTTTTTGGCAACATGTGTCGAGACTCATTAGTATTTCAACACAGGATTGGACCCTTTTTTTCAATTTTCGCCTAAAATGACATACCCAAATCTAACTGCCCATAGCTCAGCACCTGAAGCAAGGATATTCATATTCTTGATACCGTTTGAAAGGAAACACTTTGAAGTTTGTGGAAATGCGAAATCAATGTAGGAGAATATAACACATTAGATCTGGTAAAAGATCATACAAAGAAAAAAACATGTGTTTTTTTCATCATCTTTGAAATGCAAGAGAAAGGCCAGTATCTAACTTAGGACTCTAGGTACAATTTAGATTTTGGCCACTAGACGGCAGCAGTGTATGTGCAAAGTTGTAGACTGATCCAATGAACCATTGCATTTCTGTTCAAAATGTTGTATCAAGTCTGCCCAAATGTGCCTAATTGTTCAATATATACATTTTCAAGTACATAACAGTACACTCTCCTCAAACAATAGCATGGTATGTTTTCACTGTAATAGCTACTGTAAATTGGACAGTGCAGTTAGATTAACAAGAATGTAAGCTGTCTGCCGATATAAGACATGTCTATGTCCTGGGAAATGTTCTTGTTACTTACAATGTCATACTAATCATATTAGCGCACATTAGCGCAACCGTCCAGTGGGTGGGACACCGATCTGAAGAGATCCTTAACTTAATGGGAGTGTTGCTGTTGGGGTGGTCCTCACTAGAGAATTGATTACTACACCTTTGACCACCCATTGTGGTATCCTGTAATTCAATAGATCTAAACTTCAGTCTCATTAGTCACCAAGTTCAAATTGGAATCTACTTTGTTGTCAATACTTGGTTATCAATACTTAACCTAATAATGCAAAACCCGCACACATTATTTTCCTTCCCTTCACTGCATTGGGTTTCAATGTCATTGACATACACAGAGAAGTATAGTAGTGAGCTGTATAATAACAGAGTAAGCTTCTAAGTGCTGGAAAAGAAAACAGAGACTTTCAGTCATTTTTAATGATACAGTTTTCAGTAATACCTCACCTTGTACTTGATGCCAGACTTGAAGTATCCCAGGAAGGTGATAGACTCATTGTTCTGGACCTCTCTGAATTGGACCGGGCCTCCGCCCAGGAAATCATCCAGTTGGGTGCCAAAGATGGCTGCCGCACCCATTTCATCCTGAGAACTTTCATTTCCTGTGGTATCAGCCAATAGAGACAGAGATGAGGAGGAAGATTACCAATGGGAAAGGCCATAGAACATACAGAACGATGTAGGGTGAAGTTCCCCCTTAGGCGGTGTTCTTGGGTCAGATTTGCATTTTTCCTACTACTGATTAAGGTTAGGATTGCTGAATATAGCTGTGTACCTAGGGGAAACTTCACCCTGGAGCATTCAAAACATAAAAGGGAGGAACCATTCAGTCAATTATCAAATAAATATGACAGGTGAACTGGCATTTGTCTTTTGATAATGCTTATCATGATCATTTTCTGCACGTATAGGATAGCAGTTAAAGGCTCAGCTTGTGTGACTCTGGTGGTAGGATATATCACTGGGGTAACCAGCTCTATCTCTCACCCATCCACATGTGGATGTAGTATGAGGGGGCGGCGGTGGTGTAGAGCAGAACGTAGCAGTCTCCAGTGAAGAAGTTCCCATAGAGCTGTTTAGGAACCGGCTTCAGGTCCATCTTCTCCACACGCCATACCTGAAGACCAGGCCCCTTTCCTGCAATCTGGAACTCCTTATGGAACACCATGGTTCTGGAAGGGAGGAGGAGGAGCAGGAGAAAGCGAAGGGGTGATTAGGAGGAGGAGGAGGTGATGGAGAGTCAAGGTCATACACAAGATGACTGTCATTATCACTGACAAACACACAAAAAAATCTGAATCACAGTAAAGTCAAAGATATGATGTAAACGTATGGCTCTTTATCACCAGTTAACGAGACCTTGGATAGTGTCTGTAGTGGTAAAGGCTGACATATGGTGCTAAAAATGGAAATCTGTAGGTAGTACACTCAAAAATAATGCTGGGTTAAAAAAATCAATGTTGGTAAATATTGGACAGAACACTTGTTGAGTTATTTTGGAACAGCCAGTTGGGTCACTTAGTTGGGTTTTTGATGCTGGCTTATGGAGCTATGACCCACCGGGTCAGATCAGAAGACTGGAAGAGTGGCTTCGTGGGTGCGTGGCTTTCAAATTGATATTTTTTGCCTCCCGTGAGAGTAAATATCATTCTGGTTCATGTTATTTTGTATTGTCATCACTAATGAGGTTGCGCACTGACACTTTGTGGCTTTTATGAGGGTTCAAATCAAATCAAATCTTATTGGTCACATACACATGGTTAGCAGATGTTAATGCGAGTGTAGCGAAATGCTTGTTACACAAGAGTGTGAGTTGCTCAGGTGCCTATGCATATCCCAATGTTGGGAGAGTTACCACTGTTACAATATTTTAATAATGTTAGAACATTTATATTAACATACGTAACTTGCAAAAAATATTGAAGAACATTTGAAATTTGCAGTGCACAAACATATCATGATCAACAGGAATGACATTTACTCTCACGGGTGGCCAAAACGAACTATCTGAAAGCCACGTCACTAATAAGCCATGCCTCCAGTCTTCAAAGAAAACCACCCAATTAAGTGACCCTGCGTCCAAATTACCCTATTTGTGTTCTGTCCACTATTTACCCATTTTTTGAAGTGTAGAAGTACCAAAGTCCTAGGTTTCATAATACACCACTACTTTAGTATTGTGTCATATGTGTAATAGGATCATTACTGTACGTTGTACGTCAATTATGTTAGTTAATGTTTGACTGAATCCTTAGAGGCATTTATTACACAACACAAGTCAAAGCTCCAGGTAATATTTTCTCCAGGTAAACAGAGGAAATTATTGGCTCACTGAAGAGAAGGCCATATCACATGACTATTGACTTTAAACAGTATTGTTTACTTAAGACAGGTGTGTGTTCTGTTGAATGACCCAATATTATGTCAGCAGATCCCTGTGTCTGTTGCAAAACAAAGGAGTGGTTGCAGTTCCGGATTTTCTGGAAACCGTTTTGCTGGGGCTAAAAATACTGATATTTCTGCCCATGTGAAGGATTTTTTTTCTTAGCTGCTGCAATAGAGATCCTATGAAATTACTAGAGGGGCTTTGTCATACACTCTTAATGTTCAAGAATGGAGTGAAAATGGCAGCCACATTGGTCAGGAACAAATCCAAACCAGTGTAATATGAGTTAATGGCAGTAGAGGCATAATCCAGATTTGATTTATGCAGGAACATAACAGATAGGCGTGTGATATATCAGAAATTGAGTAATAGAATTACTGTCAACTTAAAATATTGTCATATAATTATAAATACAGTTTATACAGGTTTTGTACAAATAGCCTCTAAAATATGTTCAAAAAGACCATAAATGACTAAATTATTTGTTTTCTTGGTAAACTGTGAGTGCTATTATATGATACACTATCAGTACTTTTTACAACTTGTCTAACTCTTATCATCAACTGATTTCAGCCAGTGTATTGCTGTGGATTGACTGCCTTGTTTGAATGGAATGTTGGAATCATTCCTCTTAAACTGTCTGGCTAGCTAACTAACAAACATACAGTGAAGATAAATTCTTCAAATTAATTTTTTCCCACACTATCTTATCACAGCACTGGCACACCATGGTTGACCAACTCCTTGACCAAAATGGCTGACACTTAGACCATCATCAGAAGGTTAATGTCCATTCTAGTATTTTGTTCCCTATTCTAAGTCTGCTGCCTATGTAATTGCTGCTCATTGCTCCACTGCCGCTTTGATCGGCGATGAATGCCTTTGTCTGATGTAGCTTACACACTTCATTTTGTACACAAAGGAGATGGTCGACAAGTTCAAACTATTGCATTCCATGCCTCAGTAGGCTTTTAAGCATAAGCATGATTTCATGTTCTTTTTTCAGAGTTAGGCTACATGCAGCCGTTTACATGTTGTCCAAAAAAGACATGGCAGCAACTACAAATATAAGCCTACATCATCACACAAACAAAGATTGCTTTCACTCCAATGCAATGTGTAAGGACAGCATCCTGCTTGTGCAGCTGCAATATCCCTTACAACAGACAGAGAAGATTGTAGCCTTCTCATTGGCCTTGAATGTTCCTTCAAATCATCAGAGTTTTTACTTCAGCTGTCCGGAAAAATGAGTCAGAGACATAGGCTACTTCATTTATTTGGCAACGGTATTTAGTCTTTCTTTACTACGGATGTCATCCACATAATTAAAGCAAAATGTCATGCTTTTAACATTGTGTGTGAAACCTTTTAGAATGTCGCGTTGTCAAACAACCGCTCTGTATCACAGAGGCAGTATGTCTCTCATACCTCATGTTTTTGTATCAATATCAGACTTACATGAAACCGGATACTTTACCATTACTCCTTAATGAGAATGGTGTCTATCTCGAATTCCGACAGTAACTCAATGTTGATCTAGGGTGGTGGTGCAAATGAGAGAGTGAGTCACATGAGCCTGACTGACTCGAGAGAAAGAACTGTTTCTCTCCCTTTCTCTCTCTACTTATCTCTCTTTCTTTCTCTTTCTCTCAAACTGACTGTTAGGATGACTTATCCATTTCTCAACATTTCAGCATCTGAAAATGTATTGTGGTCCATATTCACCATACAAGCATACCTGACATGATTGCGTTCCAAACTTGAAATGTCATGTACATAAAAGACGTGATAGAAGATATTTTTTCATTTTATTGATCTCAGCAAATACAGTGTTTTGATTGAAGCGTCTCATGAGACTGGATTGGAATAAGAAGAAACATTTTCCCCAAGACGGGAATCTGTAAACATATGCCCCTGTAGCCCATGTGGTCCTCTAACCAATTACTCTCTCAGTATTCCGCAAGCAGCTCGATTCCTCTGTGGTTCTACTGGATGGGTTCTGGGCTAATTCACAACACTTACCCACCTCAGACGCCAAACAGTAAAAACTATAGGATGACAGACCACAAAATGACATACACACTACATGACCAAAAGTATGTGAACACCTGCTCGTCGAACATCTCATTCCAAAATCATGGGCATTACTATCGAGTTGGTCCCCACCGTAGCTGCTATAACAGCCTGCACTTTTCTAGGAAGGCTTTCAACTAGATGTTGGAACATTGCTGAGGGGACTTGCTTCCATTCAGCAACAAGAGCATTAGTGAGGTCGGGCACTGATGTTGGGTGATTAGGCCTGGTTGGCAGTCAGCGATCCAATTCATCACAAAGGTGTTCGATGGGGATGAGGTTAGGGCTCTGTGCCGGCCAGTCAAGTTCTTCCACACCGATCTTGACAAACCATTTCTGTTTGGACTTTGCTTTGTGCACGGGGGCATTGCCATGCTGAAACAGGAAAGGGCCTTCCCCAAACTATTGCCACAAAGTTGGAAGCACAGAATTGTCTAGAATGTCATTGTATGCTGTAGCATTAAGATTTCCCTTCATTGGAACTAAGGATCCTAGCCCGAACCATAAAAACAGCACCAGACCATTATTCCTCAGCCACCAAACTTTACAGTTGGCACTATGCAATGGGGCAGGTAGCGTTCTCGTGGCATCCGTCAAACCCAGATTCGTCCATTGGACTGCCAGTTGGTGAAGCGTGATTCATTACTCCAGAGAAAGCGTTTCCACTGCTCCAGATTCCAATGGTGGCGAGCTTTACACCACTCCAGCCGACGCATGGCATTGTGCATTGTGATCTTAGGCTTGTGTGTGCCTGCTCGGCCATAGAAACCCATTTCATGAAGCTCCCAACGAACAGTTCTTGTGCTGACCGTGCTTCCAGAGGTAGTTTGGATCTCGATAGTGAGTGTTGCAGGACAGACCATTTTTATGCGCCACGCGCTCCAGCACTCGGCGGTCCCGTTCTGTTAGCTTGTGTGGCCTACCACTTCATGGCTGAGCCGTCGTTGCTTCTAAAAGTTTCCACTTCACAATAACAGCACTTACAGTTGACCGGGGTAGCTCTAGCAGGGCAGAAATTTGACGAACTGACTTGTTGGAAAGGTGGCATCCTATGACGGTGCCATGTTAAAAGTCACTGAGCTCTTCAGTAAGGCCATTCTACTGCAATGTTTGACTATGGAGATTGCATGGCTGTTTGCTCGATTTTATACACCCGTCAGCAACGGGTGTGGCTGAAATAACCGAATCCATTCATTTGAAGGTGTGTCCACATACTTTTGTATATATAGTGTATAATTGATGTTATCTGTGTGACACACCCTCCCAAAAACATTTACCCACTGCTACATTTACATAAAATGTAATGTAAGATTGAGACATAAACGACATAATGAAAAATGAAATAATAAATGGAAAATAGAACAATTAATTAATTATCTGTCATTAGTTTATTTAGTTCACAATATCATTGTGTTAAAACATATCAATATGCAGAGATATATGGCAGAGATAGGCCTATATATGTTTTACCTCATATACCAATGTGTGTAACTTTCCATACTATTTATTCACTGCAGCATGCTAATACAGCAACTCAATTGAGCAATACAATTGAAAAATGGCTGTAGTATACAATAAAATGGATGTATTCTAAAATTTGTAATTAAAAAAAATGTCTGTGAAAGTCTTTCCAATATGCAATCATACTGTTAATTCCTCTGTAAAATATGAATATGACTCATATAGACGGTTTTTGCATAGGTTTTCCCCTCCTGGATCCTACTAGCTGAGCCACCAACTACAATTTAAAGGCACAGTTTATTACTGAAACAGTTCTTCTTTTTTACCCCTCTGCCATTCTACACATTTTGTGGGAATTAACCTATTAACATGTATGCATCAATTCAAAAGAATAGCTAATATATCTAGCCAAACCAGAAATGTGTTTGCAAGGCAACTGCGATACGATAAAGAATAGACTGGCAGCAACATGTCACTTTCACACCAAAGATTCTGCTGATAAACAAAAAAAATACTTTAAAGTTTAGTTCTCGTGTATATCTGTATCCTAATTGGATGAGAATTGCTGACGTAAGGATATAAAACTTCTGTATTTTTTTTTTTTTTACCTGATAGTAGAAAACTTTCGAAGATGAACTCAGCAGCAAAGGCAGATGTGGATGTTGTGTAGTAGCCTATTCAAGATTCTGCAAAGATTGTGAGTGAGGCTATTATAAAGCCAGAGCATCTCGGAAAGAAGAGGCATCTCAAGCCCCACCCAATCCAATTTGCAAGTAACAACACGTCGTGACCAAAAATAACTATCTGAAAACCACGCCCCTAATAGGCCATGTCTTCTGAAAATAGCCCGGTTACCCAAACATTTAACCATCAGTTGGGTTTTTATTAACTTTCATGCTGGGTTGACCCAGCACCTGAGGAGGTGTGCCCTTTTGGGGGTGTGACTTTCAGATTGTTTTGTCTATCCGTGGGAGTAAATGTAATTCCTGTTCATCATGTTAAGTTTGTACACTGCAGATTTTTTTTTAAATCAATAGTTTTGCACATCACATATTTGAATATAAATTTAATGAAAAGATACATAATATGCTTGACTCCACCTTACAAAAACACGTTGCTGGATATTTGCAACATTACTATTTTAATATTAAAACAAAGTGGTAACAATCCCAACATTAAGATATGCATAGACGGTTGAGGAACTCATACTCTTGTGTAAGCCTCATTAATACTCATTAAGTCTGTGCTCAATCTTAGCAGAACCGATTAACTGGAATTAAATTTACTCTCACGGGTGGCAAAAAAATGAAAAAGCCACACCACTACTAAGCCACGCCTCCATTTTTGGGAGCGTATAAACAATTTATGTGAACAAAAAAAGTTATTTTATATTTCCCTCGGACATTGTACACATTTTGTGGTGATTAACCTATTGACATTTATTCGAAAGAATACCCAATACATCTAGCCTACCTCAGATGAGTTTGCAAGGCAACTGCGATATGATAAAGAATAGACCGGCAGCAACGTTTCTTTAATACTAAAAATGCTGCTGATAAAGAAACAAATAACTTTTACAATATACAGAAAGTCAAGGATTATCTCGTGGAGCCAATTTATTTTACAAATCTATCTGTATCCTAATTGTATGATAATTGCTGATTATACAACTTGTGTATTTTTCTATTTTTTTTACCTGATAGTGTAGAAAACTTTCGAAGATGAACTCAGCAGCAAAGGCAGATGTGGATGTTGTGTAGTAGCCTATTCAAGATTCTGCAAAGATTGTGAGTGAGGCTATTATATAGCTGGAGCTTTGCACTCAGAAAGAAGAGGCGTCTCCCGCCCTGCCCCAACTGAACCTGCAAGTAACAACACATAGTAAACTAGTGCTTACCACTGTAGGCCTACTTTGAGTAGGTAGTACAGGGCCTTTAGAAAGCCTACACGCTCTTGAACCTATTTTCATATTTTGTTGCGTTACAAAGTGGGATTGAAATATATTTAATTGTAATTTTTTTGTCATTGATCTACACAAAATACTCCTGTAATGTCAAAGTGAATAAATATATATATTTACAATATTTACAATATATATATATATTTACAAATTAATACAAATGTAATAACTAAAATATAGTTGTTGCATAAGTATTCACCCCCTTTGTTTAGGCAAGCTGAAATTAGTTCAGAAGTAAAATTTGGCTCAACAAATCACATAAGTTATATGGACTGACTGTGTGATCTAATAGGGGTTGACATGATTTTTGAATGACTACCTCTTCCTCGGTCCCCCATACATACAACATTTGTAAGGTCCCTGAGTCAAGTATTGAATTTCACAGATTCAACTACAACAACCAGGGGGATTTTCAAAAGCCTCATAACGAAGGGCAGTGATTGGTAGATGGGTAAAAATAACACATCAGACATTGAATAGATCTTTAAGCATGGTCAAGTACTGAATTATGCTGTGGATTATGCTAAACCACCCAGACACATCAAATATGCAGTTTTCCTTCTGAACCCACTCCCCCCCCAAACCCACTCCTCTCTTCATCATACTGAGCAGCACTGAAACCAAACCCTTACCTTACCTTAGAATAAACTGGGTTTATATCCTAACCCCAATCCCTCCCTTTAACCCAAACTGGTTTCATATCCAAATCCCAATCCCGCCCCTCCTGTATACTGACACACCCCACTCTTTCCCTTCTTTGAGCCCAACCCTCTCTTTATTCATGTCATGTTTAGTCTGATGTTTTGTTTTGACTCCTGTTTTGTTGTTTTCTTTTTCATTTCTATAATTGTAAAGCGACTTTGGGTCCGTATTATTATTAATGTAATACTGAAAAATGTGGCCCTAAATTCAAAGCCTTATGTTTGGGGCAAATCCAACACAACACTGAATAATTGCTTCCTTATTTTCAAGCATAGTGGTTGTGCATTTGTTATTTTTTAACCTTTATTTAATTAGGCAAGTCACGGTATGGGTATATGCATGACATTAGCAAAGACTGGGGAGTTTTTCAGGATGAAAGAAACGGGATGGAGCTAAGCACAGGCAAAATCCCAGAGGAAAATCTGCGTCAGTCTGCTTTAAACCGTACACTGGGAGAGCATTTCACCTTTCAGCAGGTCTATAACGTACAACACAAAGCAAAATCTACACTGGAGTTGCTCACCAAGAAGAGTGGACAGTTGGACAGTTTTGACTTAAATCTGCTTGAAAATCTATGGCAAGACTTGAAAATTGCTGTCTAGCCATGATCCCCAACACCTTGACAGAACCTGAAGATTTTTTTAAAGAATAATGGGAAAATATTGCACAATACAGGTGTGCAAAGCTCTTGTGAGACTGACCCAAGAAGACTCACAGCTGTAATCGCTGCCGAAGGTGTTTCTAACATGTATTGACTCAGGGGGGTGAATACTTATCCAATCAAGGTACTGTATATTAGTGTTTCACTTTTCATTCATCTTAAAAGACATGTTAGAATTTGTCTTCCACTTTGACATCAGTATTTTGTGTAAATTGTTAACAAAAAATTACAATTAAATCCATTTAATACCACTTTCTAAGACAATACCATTTGAAGAAATCCAACGGGGGTGTAAACTTTCTGTAGACACTAGGTACATACCAGTCATACAGGTACACAGACTATTTTTGTTACATGAAGTTCAAAAAAGTGTTTTTATCCTTATTTATGTAACTTTACAACTACTGTCACTGTATGATAAATTGCATTCATTCCATAATTCATTCTCACACCAATGGAGCACACATCAAGATTATGACATTGTTATGTTATAAACATGTATTTATGTGTAATAAATTATGTTCTGAGTTGTTATTTTTATTATGGTGGTGTAGGTGGATGATGGCATGTTTTTGCAAACAAAGTAGCATTTCAAACAATGTCAACAACTGCATAAATTACATAGATGGGTCTTGAGAGAATATCTCTCTAGAGAATAACTAAATCTCTGAGGCCATGAGATTGGTGCCTTTCTCTTCTCATTGTCACTGATATCAGGCATCATGCTGTACTCAAAGACGTTAAACCTATTGTGAATGAAACTGCATTTTGTGGCACATTCATGTGAATCACTCATGAGTGAAATGTGATTTCCAAGTGTTTAAAAAACATTGTCCTACCAAGAAGAGGTTTTAACTAGGTGGAACTCCCTTCCCAAGCCTTTACATACCAATTGTATTATTAATAAATCCTTTGTGATCAATATGATAATTTCTCTGTATGTATTTTTCTATAAAAAATTTGCCGCCTACTGGTACATGTGGTATAAACTGTGTAAATTGTATTGATAGGGAAACTAAGCTTCCTGAAGCACTGAGGCATTCCATCCCATTGTGTCAAATAGGTTCATTATTTGAGGCTTTGATCAACACAGTGTACACTAGTGGCACCTACTGGTCAAAAGAATTTAGAGCAGCCAAATGATCATAGATGATGTCCCACACACAGTAGCACCTGCGCAGAGTAGCTTTTTGTCTTCAACCGAAACCAATACCAAACCAATCAGGTGGTTGTTTGACAAAACTAAGCTTTGGACGACATTGATTAAGTGAGAAGCACAGTGCTTTGAAGTAAACTGCTTAGTGATTTTGACGCATGCCTCGGAGCTTCGGTATCAACGTTAACATCAATAGTTAATTGACGTCAATATTGCACCTATAACTCCCCAAAACAACAAAAAAATAAAAAAAATAAAACTCTGTCAAAATAGAAATTTAAAAAAAATAAACAGTAATTTTCATATTTCAAACTGTTTTATTCAAAATATCATCAAACATCCTGAGAAACATAGATATACTGTATATTGCAGGATTAATAAAGTACAGTATTTCTCACATGTTGGTATTTTGAGTTTCTCTCTATAATTATATTGTTTATATTTTTTAAAGTATTGTTTGTGCATTGCCAGTCAGGGGTGCCAGTAATTTTGGAGCCCACTGTACATGCCTCCTTAGAATATCCTGTGGATTACATTAAAAAAGACCCAGCTGTTGGGTAAACCCAGCATGAAATTGAATAAACACTCAAATTATAGTTAAATTAACCCATGTTTGGGTAATCGGGTTATTATTTTTAGGAGGCATGGCCTATTGGGGGCGTGGCTTTCAGATAGTTATTTTTGGCCACATGTGCGAGTAAAGTAATCCCTGTTCATCATTTTATGTTTGTACATCGCAAATTGTACTTTTCTTGAAAAAAAATCATATTAAATATTTGAATAAAACAAAGTGGTAACCCTCCCACCACTGGGACACGCATAATATTGGGTAAGACTCAGAAACCCTAATCAAATGTCAGTGCGCAAAATACAGGTAACAGTACAACAGAACAGATGAACTGGAATTACATTTACTGTCATGGGTGGCCAGAAATAACTATCTGATAGCCAGCCCCCTACTAATCATGCCTCCAGTCTTTTGAGCTGACCAGGTGGTTCATAGCTCAATAACCCAACATCAATAACCCTACAACCCAGCTGAATGAGCCAACTAGCTGGATCAAAATAACCCAACGTGTGTTCTGTCCAATATTTAACCAAATTGGGTTGTTTTTAACCAAATTTTTTTTTTTGTGTATATGAATCTATAACCTTATGTAGCAGACGTCAAATTAACGGCTGAAACTAGATCCCCTACATTAGGGGTTCCAAACTTTTTTGGCCCATGACCCCATTTTGAAATCTGAAAATTCTCGTGACCCCAACCATGTGAAAAATTAACAGCCAATGTTAACTTTTATACTTGAGGCCATGGCAATCGAAAAACATTCCAACAGGATTTCTGATTCTCTTCTCAACTCACCATCACATACATTTAATATGGGGATATGACAGTCAATTGCAAATTAGTCTGACATAATGCATCATATCTCACCATCACTAATGAGATGGGTGTGCTTGATGCATGACGCGTCAGGGGGTGTGGTCGACAGCGTGCACCTCATCTCTGCTGTCACATCCAAGCTTGATCGATATTTGATTTTAATGCAGATGAACGCACCAAATCCAGCTTCACACAGATATGAGCTGGCGAAGGGTACGGTGAGTTTTAATGCTCAAAGGGAGACGGCAGGGTATTCCTTTTGATTCAGGAACCGTTAATGCATTGTGTGCAGCATTCGGTCACAGTTCGATCGCATGTTTGGTTTCACTTACAGGCGTGTCAAACGGTCGAACGGTCTAGGAAGTAGGTCCCAAAGTGCTCTTCCAAGCGAGGTGAGCAGTCATGACTTGTGTGGGACACTTACTGATGCTGTTTTTTGATAGAAACATGCACAGCCGAGGGAATGGTTCACTTTTGAAAGACTGTCTCTCTCCAATACATTTTTTTTCCTCTGAATACACTGATTTGGTCACTCACTCATCTGAAGAATGTTTTTGTATTTCCCCTCCACGCTTGCATTCAGTTTGTCTGTTACATACACAAGGAGAAACATTAACTTTTTATTACACAGAAAATCAAATCAAATGTATTCATATAGCCTTTCTTACATCAGCTGATATCTCAAAGTGCTGTACAGAAACTCAGCCTAAAACCACAAACAGCAAGCAATGCAGGTGTAGAAGCACGGTGGCTAGGAAAAACTCCCTAGAAAGGCCAAAACCTAGGAAGAAACCTAGAGAGGAACCAGGCTATGATGGGTGGCCAGTCCTCTTCTGGCTGTGCCGGGTGGAGATTATAACAGAACATGGTCAAGATGTTAAAATGTTCATAAATGACCAGCATGGTAAAATAATAATAATCACAGTAGTTGTCGAGGGTGCAACAGTTCAGCACCTCAGGAGTAAATGTCAGTTGGCTTTTCATAGCCGATCATTGAGAGTATCTCTACCGCTCCTGCTGTCTCTAGAGAGATGAAAACACCAGGTCTGGGACAGGTAGCACGTCCAGTGAACAGGTCAGAGTTCCATTGCCGCAGGCAGAACAGTTGAAACTGGAGCAGCAGCACGGCCAGACTAACCCTAGCCTCCCGACACATAAACTACTGCAGCATGAATACTTTGGCCCCATCCGATGATACCCCCAGACAGGGCCAAACAGGCAGGATATAACCCCACCCACTTTGCCAAAGCACAGCCCCCACACCACTAGAAGGATATCTTCAACCACCAACTTACCATCCTGAGACAAGGCCGAGTATAGCCCACAAAGATCTCCGCCACAGCACAACCCAAGGGGGGGGCGCCAACCCAGACAGGAAGACCACGTCAGTGATTCAACCCACTCAAGTGACGCACCCCTCCTAGGGACGGCATGGAAGAGCACCAGTAGGCCAGTGACTCAGCCCCTGTAATAGGGTTAGAAGTAGAGAATCCCAGTGGAGAGAGGGGAACCGGCCAGACAGAGACAGCAAGGGCGGTTCGTTGTTCCAGTGCCTTTCCGTTCACCTTCACACTCCTGGGCCAGACTACACTCAATCATAGGACCTACTGAAGAAATGAGTCTTCAATAAAGACTTAAAGGTTGAGACTGAGTCTGCGTCTCTCACATGGGTAAGCAGACCATTCCATAAAAATGGAGCTCTATAGAAGAAAGCCCTGCCTCCAGCTATTTGCTTAGAAATTCTAGGGACAATTAGGAGGCCTGCGTCTTGTGGCCGTAGCGTACGTGTAGCTATGTACGGCAGGACCAAATCGGAAAGATAGGTAGGAGCAAGCCCATGTAATGCTTTGTAGGTTAGCAGTAAAACCTTGAAAATCAACCAAGTCCGTTTGTTTTTACATCTATTGTGAATGACAACAGTTACACTCTCAATGCAAAAAATCTTTCTCTGGTTGAATATTAACTTTTAGATGTGAAAAATTGTCATTTGGATTTAAGGTTTCAAATCCTTAAGAGTCAACTGACGCACCCATGCATCAATCTGAGTAACGTAATACAAAAATCCTAATCAAAATCTGTTTAAGCTAGAGATATCTAGCAGAATATTTTTCAGGCATAATGCTGTGCTCATCTTGAATCCATCTTGGGAGAGGACGTGTGGTGTGCAGTCTCAATATTCTTTCGGCACTCACCCGTCTATCTCTGTGATGCAGCTGCAGACACCAAGCAATAGGCCTATCATTTGGGGGATGATAACAATAGGGAACGTACCTGCTTAAACTACTCAAAGATTTTAAACCTATTGTGAATGAAACTGAATGTTGAGGCACATTCATCTGAATAACTCATGAGACAAATGTGATTTCCAAATGTTTAAAAAACATTGTCCTACCAAGCATACACTGAAGTTGTAACTAGGTGGAACTCATTCCTTTCTTTTACAATTAAACTGCAGCTTCTCAAGCCAAACACAATCAAACAAGCCCAAAGACAACACGTAAAAGACGTACAGGTAAGACAACATTCCTTGTGTCTTGTGGGTCCAGTCCACACCCAACAATTATGAATAGTTGAAACTGAGAGCAATGTGTTTCCCAGACAAAGTGCAAGAGTACACAGTTAGCGTTTTTTGTAATTTCATCAGTAACTTACAGTATTAATCAACAGAATGATACTGTATAAACTGAATACCGTAGATTACCCGAAGAATGCACAGTGAAATACCATACATTTGTTTTACAGCACACTGTTATACCTTTCTGTAATTTCAACAGTAAAACACTGTAGAATGCACAGTAAAATACTGTAAATGTGTTTTACAGTATTAATTATTAATTATTAATTACAGTATTAATTACAGTAACCAGTATTATGGTTCATCGTGGGAAAACATTGTGGGCGACGGGAAATCCTTTGGCCCATTAACATATTTTAAGGCGTGGTTGGTCAAAGGCTATATTTGTTGCACCCATGAGTGAGAATGCTGTACCCCCACAAATACACTAATAGACTGTATTTTATGAATTATGTTAACTCTGTTCTGAAGTGCTACATTAACTTATTTGTAAATTGCTGGCAGTAATTTACTGTAATTCAGATTATAGTACAAATACTGCAATTTTGGAGCACCAAAATATGTTTGTCTCTCATGAACATATTTTGAAGTGTGTCTTCTAAGAGGTGTTGATAAAACAAGTTTACTGGAGAACTGAGACGAAGTAGAGACTCTGGACAGGGTGGATTAGGTTTAATTAAATGCAATTTATTCAGAGGTAAAGATATCTGAAATAGCGTGCACGGACCCTTTCATCAAGCTCAAAATGGAACTCTCCGAAAGAAGCCCAGATAACAGAGTGCATATACATTTTATACAGTACAGAAAGTAGGTTGAGTCTGGAAGTTCTGGTCCTCTGGTTGGTTCTGATGAGTTGGGCGAGGTCTCCTTCAGGCCAGTATCACTGTCCCATTGGCTCTGAGTAGAGTTCTTTGTCTTCAGAAATGTTCAGCTAAAACAGGAGATTAGGTGTGTGCGTAGATGTTCCTATTTTGACATTTCTGTGTGTCTCTGTAAAATGTTCAGACTGAAGAGGAGTTTTTGTGTGTGCGTAGATGTTCCTGTCTTATCTGTGTTTATGAAAGGTTTACGTCAGCCCTCTGTCCTTGGGTATGTGTGTGTCTCAGTTTCTCGTGATCTGCAGTACCAGGCACCCCTTTTCTTATCAGTCTTTATGAAAAGGCCTGTGACAGCCATCTGTCTCTGGGTGTGTGTGGGTCTCAGTTTCTCGTGATATGCAGTACCAGGCACCACTTTTCTTATCAGTCTTTATGAAAAGGCCTGTGTCAGCCATCTGTCTCTGGGTGTGTGTGGGTCTCCGTATCTGCTATGAGTTTGTGAGAAACCCTGTTTGGAAAGAAGTTAGTTATAACAATGTATTAGCAAATATGCTTGTGTTATAATAAATGATATTTATTACAAATCCCCCTCTTCACGTCTCACAAGAGACGTGACAAACGCTAGGACAAAAGCTACAAGTGGCAAAAAATAGAGTAAACTTTATCAGAAGATAAAGTTTTGATTCCCCCTCTTCACGTCTCACAAGAGACGTGACATAAACTTAGGTGAAAGTAAGAAAAGCAAAAGTAAACAACCAGGGAAACTTTCTCAGAGAGAAAGTTTTAATTCCCCCTCTTCACGTCTCACAAGAGACGTGACATAAACTTAGGTGAAAGTAAGAAAAGCAAAAGTAAACAACCAGGGAAACTTTCTCAGAGAGAAAGTTTTAATTCCCCCTCTTCACGTCTCACAAGAGACGTGACATAAACTTAGGTGAAAGTAAGAAAAGCAAAAGTAAACAACCATGGAAACTTTCTCAGAGAGAAAGTTTTAATTCCCCCTCTTCACGTCTCACAAGAGACGTGACATAAACTTAGGTGAAAGTAAGAAAAGCAAAAGTAAACAACCAGGGAAACTTTCTCAGAGAGAAAGTTTTAATTCCCCCTCTTCACGTCTCACAAGAGACGTGACATAAACTTAGGTGAAAGTAAGAAAAGCAAAAGTAAACAACCAGGGAAACTTTACAGAGGCTATATTTGTTGTCCCTGTTAAAAAAAGTCCTGTACCTATTTATGTAATATGTAGTGGTAGTTCTTGTCACGGTCTTGGAAATGAGCGGACCCATGCCAAATCTTTTCAGTCTCCTGAAGGGGAATAGGTTTTGTCGTGCTCTCTTCACGACTGTCTTGGTGTGCTTGGTGATGTGGACACCAAAGAACTTGAGCTCTCAACCTGCTCCACTACAGCCCCGTCGATGAGAATGGGGGCATGCTCTGTCCTCTTTTTCCTGTAGTCCACAATCACCTCCTTTGTCTTCATCACGCTGAGGGAGAGGTTGTTGTAGGCCAGGTCTCTGACCTTGTCCCTATAGGTTGTCTCATCGTTGTCGGTGATCAGGCCTACCACTGCTGTGTCATTGGCAAACTTAATGATGGTGTTGGAGTCTTGCCTGGCTGTGCAGTCATGAGGGAACAGGGAGTACAGGAGGGGACTGAGTACGCACCCCTGAGGGTCCCCCGTGTTGAGGATCAGCGTAGTGGATGTGTTGTTACCCATCCTTACCACCTGGGGGCGGCCCGTCAGGAAATCCAGGATCCAGTTGCAGAGGGAGGTGATTATACCCAGGGTCAGAGCACTATGGTGTTGAACGCTGCGCTGTAGTCAATGAATAGCATTCTCACATTGGTGTTCCTTTTGTCCAGGTGGGAAAGGTCAGTGTGGAATGCAATAGCGATAGCATCATCTGTGGATCTGTTGGGGCGGTATGCAAATTGGAGTGGGTCTAGGGTTTTTGGGATATTGGTGTTGATGTGAGCCATGACCAGCCTTTCAAAGCACTTCATGGCTACAGAATACGAGTGCTACGGGTCGGTAGTCTTTTAGGCATTTTACCTAAGGGTTCTTTGGCACAGGCACTATGGTGGTCTGCTTAAAACATGTTGGTATTACAGACTCAGACAGGGAGAGGTTGAAAATGTCAGTGAAGACGCTTGCCAGTTGGTCAGCGCATGCTCGCAGTACACATCCTGGTAATCCGTCTGGCCCTGCGGCCTTGTGGATGTTGACCTGTTTAAAGATCTTACTCACCTCGGCTGCGGAGAGCGTGATCACACAGTCTTCCGGGAACAGCTAGTGCTCTCATGCATGTTTCAGTGTTATTTGCCTCGAAGCGAGCATAGAAGTAGTTTAGCTCATCTGGTAGGCTCATGTCACTTGGCACTCTCGGCTGTGCTTCCCTTTGTAGTCTGTAATGGTTTGCAAGTCCTGCCACATCCGACAAGCGTCAGAGCGGGAGTAGTCTAGGTGAGCGTTTTCTTGTTTGCTTATGGCGGAATACAGCTCATTCAATGCTTTCTTAGTGCCAGCCTCAGTCTGTGGTGGTATGTAAACAGCTACAAAATATACAGATAGATAGTTAGATTGTGTGGTCTACAGCTTATCATGAGCTCGAGACTTCCTTAGATATCGTGAACCAGCTGTTATTTACAAAAATACATAGTCCGCCGCCCCTTGTCTTACCAGACGCCGCTGTTCTATCCTGCTGGTACAGTGTATAACCAGCCAGGTGTATGTTGATAGTGTCGTCACTACGTGAAGCATAAGATATTACAGTTTTGAATATCCCGTTGGTAGTTTAATCTTCGCGTAGGTCATCGGTTTTATTCTCCAACGATTGCACGTTTGCTAGCAGAATGTAAGGAAGTGGGGGTTTATTCGATCGCCTACGAATTCTCAGAAGGCAGCCTGCCCTCTGGACCCTTTTTCTCTGCCTCCTCTTCACGCAAATCACGGGGAACTGGACCTGTTCCCGAGAAAGCAGTATATCATTCGCATCGGACTCGTTAGATTAATTAAAGGAAAAAGGATACTTTCTGTCCATGGTGAGTTATCGCAGTCCTGATGTCTAGAAGTTACTTTTGGTCACGAGAGATGGAGAACATTATGTTCAAAATAAGTAAAAAAATAAGTTACAAACAATGCAAATAAACGAACAAAAACACAATCGGTTGGGGACACGTAGAACGTCCCGCTTCTTCTCCGGCTCCATTTTACAGTTGGTTGCTATGTTAGTTGCTAAGGACAAGAGTTCCCACTAAATTACCAAAATGTTATATAAAACTTTAAACTGGCAAATAACACTGGGTAATGTGTCGCTGCATGGGTAATTCCAGTAATATACCGTAAATTAGATTAGAGAAACATTTTTGGTGAAGTAAAATTGATTACCTTAAAATGCATTACAGTAGCTGTACTGTAAAATAAATTACAGTAACTTAGTGGCCAATTGCTGCCAGTGCGTTACTGTAAATCTTACAGAAAATGTTTTACAGTCTAATTACAGTTAAAAAGGAATTTCTTCTTCTATGTTTTCCCCCTGTAATCAGGATGCATGTACAAAACATTAGGAACACTTCCTACTATTGAGTTGCACCGCCTTTTGCCCTCAGAACAGCCTCAACTATTTTTTTCAGAGGATTACAAGGTGTCGAAAGGGTTTGACAAGGATGCTGGCCCATGTTGACGCCAATGCTTCCCACAGTTGTGTCAAGTTGGCTGGATGTCCTTTGGGTGGTGAACCTTTCTTGATACACACCGGAAACTGTTGAGCGTGAAAAACCCAACAGCGTTGCAGTTCTTAACACAAACCTGTGCACCTGGCACCTTCTACCATATCCTGTTCAAAGGCACTTGTTTCTGCAGAATCTTGTTTCTGCAGAAGTGCTGGAGAAATGTTTTGGTACCCTTCCCCAGATCTGTGCCTCGACACAATCCTGTCTCTAAGCTTTACAGACAATTCCTTTGACCTGATGGCTTGTTTTTTTCTTCTGATATTTACTGTCAACTGTGGGACCTTATATAGACAGGTGTGTGCCTTTCCAAATCATGTCGTATCAATTGAATTTACCACCAGTCAGGAGCTCCGAGGCATGCGTCAAAATCGCTAAGCAGCTAACTTCGAAGCAGTGTTTCGATGCGTATATGACTTTATCAGAAGTATGTCAACTGGACACCGTACTTACAAATATAGTTAGGATTTTGTACGTGTATTTTCACCTGACCGGTAGCTTAGCTAGTAGAGTAGGGAACTATGGAAAATTCAGGGATGTGAATGAAGTTGAATCCTGTTGAAGGCATAATATTTAGAAAATAATTTAATGTGAAACCACACTTTCTGCACTGTTGTTCAAATAATTTGTTTTATTTAGTATAGTATAAGCTTCTCTCTGAAGCATTCTAAATAATGCCATAGATTCCATTTAGGATAAATAGTCAACTTGTGCCACAGAGTTTTGATTAAGCGGTGTACTTCGAAGCAGTGTGCCGATGCCTATATCACTTTATCAGAAGCACGTTGTGACGGCCCTGAATTTTTCTGAACCGTCTCAGTGCTTCTCCTTCCAATAGGGCGCTTCCCCTTTAATTCCCAATTAAATAGTTCTTCTCCTTCCAATAGG
Organism: Salvelinus alpinus; assembly: GCF_045679555.1. Classification (NCBI taxonomy): domain Eukaryota; kingdom Metazoa; phylum Chordata; class Actinopteri; order Salmoniformes; family Salmonidae; genus Salvelinus; species Salvelinus alpinus. Next base: position 35,871,495 of record NC_092091.1, on the reverse strand, counting down.
GCGCTTCCCCTTTAATTCCCAATTAAATAGCCAGCATTAGCTGCGCAAAAGTGGGGTTGTGATGGAGACGTGAATGAGGATGTGGTCAACCCTCAGTTCTGAAGCGTCTCTTCTGTTGCATTTTTAAAAGTGTGCTTTTGTAGCCTAATAGCTAGTTTACTCAGGATCGGATCCATTCTTTGTATCCGTGGACTACACCTCTCCGTTGTTCTTCGTGGCCTTTCTCCGCTGGAGATCTGTTGGCGGATTGTCTGACTGACCGACTGACTACAACCTTTTTGTACACGGTGTTTCATTTGTTTTGGGGTGATGTACACCGTGATTTATGTAGTTAGTTGTAAGTGAGGACGTATTAGTCTTTGATACGCTTTATAGTTGTTGTAAAATAAGTGTTTTGATTGTATGATTAATACTGGGTTTACGCTATGGACAAACATTGCGTGACTAAGGTCACTTGAGTCCCTGACCTTCTTTACCGGGCTGGACTCTTTTTAGGCCCGAGGTACAGGACATTTCTGGAGGAACCAGAGCTCATTATTTGTTAAATGGTTATGTGTGTGTGATCATTTATGTTGGTAATACAACCCATGCAAAAGAATAGTTGTTTTTGAAGTTCTTTCCAATGTTTTAAGGGTTCATGAAAAGTGTATTTCCATCCTGACTTTTACATAAGTCCTTTTTATTGGTGTAGACTTGATGGGACTCATTCCCTCCCAAACCAAAAGGAGAAACCAATGTTTTCTCTGGTAGGCACAACCTACCTGGCACCCCTATAAATAATAACCTCAAGTCAAAACCGTTACGTGACATCTGAAGCTTCATTTTGGCGAAAAACCACCTGATTGGTTTGGTAGAAGACAAAAAGGCTACACTGCGCACGCGCTATGGGGTGTGGGACGTCATCTATAATAATTTGCTGCTCTAAATTATTTTGACCAGCAGGTGCCACTAGTGTACACTGCGTTCATCAAAGCCTTGAGTAATGGGCTCCCGAGTGGCACAGTGGTCTAAGGCACTGCATCTCAGTGCTAGAGGTGTCACTGCAGACCCTGGTTCAATTTCAGGCTGTATCACAACCGGCCGTGATTGGGAGTCCCATAGGGCGGCGTACAAGTGGCCGGGGTAGGCCGTCGTTGTAAAAAGGAATTTGTTCTTAACTGACTTGCATGGTTAAATAAAGAAATACAAATACATAATATACCTACTGTATTTTTGACACAATTGACTGGAAAGCCATAAATGCTTCAGGAAGCTTTGTTTTCCCCATCACTAACTACCAGGGGTTGGAACTGTTTTTATTTATTTTTTAATGTTGCCTGTATTTAACTAGGCAAGTCAGATAATAACAAATTCTTATTTACAATGATGGCCTACCAAAAGGCAAAAGTCCTCCTGTGGGGATGGGGGATTAAAAATGTAAAAGAAATATAGGACAAAACACACATCACACGAGACACTACAACGCTACATAGAGACCTAAGACAACAACATAGCATGACAGCAACACATGACAACACAGCATGGTAGCAACACAGCATGACAACAACATGTTAGCAACACAACATGGCAGCAGCACAACATGGTACTGTGCAGCACAAAACATGGTACAAACATTATTGGACACAGACAACCGTTGGAACTGGTTCAAGGAACAGAACCGAAAACCATAAACTAAATCAGGAACTGAAGTGATCCATACTCATCTGGAACAGAACTGTTATTTTAAAGCATTGATACGGGTTAATAACGTTATTTTACGTTCCCAACATTTTTTTTCTAGTCACAAACAGTGCCTATGCAAAGCCCTCATTCTGTCACTCAAACTTAATCCAGCGTCTGCCTGCAAGGTGAAAATCTTTGCCAGTGCGTGTTTAGGCTACCTGCCCCCCCCCCCCCCTTCCAAAGCATAGGTTACTGTACCTGGCCACTTTTTCAATGCTGGTTAAGGATACTATAGACCTAGTTATCATGTTTCACGTTGGATTTATTAACTCAAAGGTAAGACTTGTTTTTAAATCTGGTGCTGTTCTGCACAGAAGCTTGTTAGCTATCTAGCTCAAGCTTGTTAGCTAGCTAGCTCAAAGGACATTCAAAGTATCTTCATAGAAGCCGCTCCTCCTCGGCATAATTCTGTGGCCCTAATTCAAATTGTTAGGATTGGTGTTTATTGCACTATAACCCAATGCTATATCACATGTGATATATTAGCAACTGTTAGCCTGGGTGTCTGTGTGTGTGTGCTAGAAGTAACAGTTAGCCCCAGATAAGTGTGTGGGAAGCTGTGGTTAGCCTTGAGCGAGAACAGTGTGCTTTGTATGCAGGTGCAAATAGCGCCGACAATGTTGCAGAGCTGTCTGACCTCAGTCTCTGGGGTGAGGGAGCGTAATCGACACAGCAACAGCGCCGGGACACCAAAGAGCGCAAAGAGGCTGGGACTAGCCTGAGCGTCGGCGATAGGCTGAGCAAAGTTTAAACCACGCTTAGCCTCTACGGTGATAGGCCAACAGACGGGTTGGAACTAGTCTGTCACAGTATAAGAACAGCTGTTTACTTACATCCTGCCAGTTCTCTGTTCTGCCCTGCGAGGTGATATAGAGAGCCCGTATATACGAAAATTGCATTTACCATTTATCGCTTGAGTTTAATAAAAATACTTAAAGTATATTCGGTGACTCAATCACATTTTGTCCTGATACCAGATTGAATTGACGCAAATCCCTTATAAAATAATACATGTCATAAAATGCCTAACGCTTTACGCCTGCTCCTCAACCCGCTCTCTCTCTTTCCACTTGTAACATTTCAGTCACATTTTGCGGCATAGGCTACACTTGTCTGTCCGTCACGTGTGTAAACAACTAGCTTGCCCGCTCTATCCGCACTGATTGAAGTAATTTAATGAGCTAAATGTAAAAAACTGATTTCACAGGTTAAAAAAGGAACGATATAAACCAATACTTTTTGGGAGGTTCAAACCGGTTCAGAACAAGAACAATTGTGATTCTCTTCAGAACAAAACAATTGGGAAAGAATTTCGGGTCCAACCCCTGCTAGCTACAACCCAGTAGGCCCGGCGCAGTGCAAGACAGCCCAGCAAGCAGCCACCGACAACAGAGCCAGGCTACCAAGAGCTTAACGCATGCAAGGCTCTCTATAGCACTAATAAGGGAAAGTGCTTATTTCCAGAATGTAAGTGACTCCAATTGTTGGCCAGTACATGCTCTAATTGTATGAATTGTGTCCCCCGCGACTACGGACAAGGGGGACACATCCGACGTTACTGCGAGAGGCTACACCCAACGTTACCACGCAGCCAGGCCGGTGCAGTGCCAAGGATAGCCGGCGACCTGCCATTGACTACCAAACCAACCATCTACTAACTACTCCTGCTCGAGAGGAAAAGCCGAACCCAGCTCGGGTAGAGCAGAATGAACGAACCCTGCTCAGAAAGAGGCAAACAAACATTGACCACTGCTTTGTGTGTGAATCAACTGCTGTGTTTGCCCCGGTGCTCATAGTTAGCCTATAGCCCGAAATTCTAGCCCTTTCATATATTTCTAGTCGGGCCATGGTGATACTGGTATTATCATTGTTTTAAAAGCTGAATTTATAGTAAAGAACCTTTGATTGTACTTTGACCTGCCTGTGTGTGTTTGCCATGGGATCTTAGAATTCTGCTTTTGACATGTACTCTATGAGATTTACCATGCAATTACAGTAACTGGCCTGCAAACAGGCACATATCTGAGGTCAGTGGCCTCTCTTGCATGTAATGTCAACATGGCTGAGACAGACTGTCTCAAATGGCACCCTATTCCTTATAGTGCACTATACTAAAGAAAATGCTGGGTTGTTTGGTTGACCCAACTGCTCGGTTGCAGGCGTTGGGTCACTTAGTTGGGTTGTTTTCTTTAAAAACTACTAGGTTATTGGTGCTGGTTTATTGAGATATGACACAGCGGGTCAGATCAGAAGACTGGAGGTGTAGTTTGGTAGGGGCGTGGCTTTCAGTTATTTTTAGCCACCCATGAGAGTAAATGCAATTCCCCTTCATCTGTTCTGTTATAAATATGTCACATGTTAAAATAATACAGAACTGTATGAGTTCCCTAAAGGCCTATGTAAAGCTCACTGTTGGAAAACAATAGGTGGTATATTTTATAAAAAATATGTAACAATTAATTGTAATTTTGTTGAAGACTGTAAAATAAAATATCATTTTAATCTACAGAATTAAAATGTGAGATACTGTAGATCTGTCATTAAATGAAAGCGAGTCTAAGAAGTGGTAGATATGTTCTGTTTGTGCTATTTCTATGCTTCCCGTGCTTAAGTTTAATTTGAGTCTTTCGGTTTTGTACATCAGCGTCAAACAGCTGAATATATAGTATGTTTTGTTATTGAAAAGATATTTCACAGCGTTTTAGATGGTACAATAATTCTCTTGCTTGTTTTGTCACAAACTAAAATTAGGTGAACTATTTGAATTTTAGCAACTGGGAAATGGAGGAGAGATTTCTGTATATTGCACCTTTTAACATGATGAACAGGAAATGTTATGTTTTTTAAAAACTTGTATGTACAGGATACGCATGGTATACACTGCCCAACGAATTGCTTACTTGCAGGTTCCATCTCGACAATGCAACAACAATAATAAATAAAAGATAAGGATAGAACATAAAGTTAATGGCTCAGTAGAATAGAAAATACATTTTAGCATACAATAAGTGCAATACAGGAAGGCACAATTTATTGTACAATATTTAAACCATTGGGTTAATAAAGACAGGGTCTTGCTAGTACAAGTCATGCGCATGGTCAGAATACTGTACCTGAGACAGTTCTATACTAACAATAGTTAGTAGCCGTAATCTATAGTTTAGAGGGTCATTCTTAGAGATGTATATGTTTCTACCACACTACTCTTGAACCTGTCTGTCACCAAACAGACATTTATTATGAGCGCTCTAGGTACCTCATTCTGATGCAGCCGTCTGAGTGTGTCCAACTACAATCTGAGTGAGACCACTGTGGCCTAGAGCCTGGCCTCTGTCTAGGAAGCCTGCTCCTCCATCCTCCCCTGCTCCTCCACACGCCTGGCATGGCGCTCATATCACAGACCATACAACAGAAACAGGTACAGTACCATTATGCACCGCATTCATGACCAATTACAGGAAGTACTACAATATACAAGTATCACTGACTTTAGCGTGCTCAAAGGCGGAATTATATCACATAGCATTCACTGTAAATGTAGCACAGCACACAAGCCCTGTTTGAATTATATCATGCCACTGACATGTGCTCTTAGGTGAGAGACCGTAAGAGTGTGTTGTGAATAGGCCATTAGATTGGGTCAAACCATTTCACGGCATAACTGAACACTTTCTTCCAGCTGTATTGCCAGGCTCTCACAGTGACTACGCATCTCCTGGCGCTTCTCTCTACACATAAACAGCTGCTGGACCTGGACTAGATTCCCGATGGCCAAACACACACACCCATGAACAAATAGCTACAGTACACACAGAAAGATAATAAAAGGATATGCCCATTTTGACAAAAGAGAGGTGGATGCTATGTCAGCACTCAGAATTAGACACGGATGTCGACTGCTGAGGCACCAACTTTAGACAAACCTGTCAAAACTTAAACCCTTGGTAAACATGTTTTTGTTGAGTGATTACAGTACTGTAAAGACAAGCTAGACACATGATTTATGGAATACCCATCATCCATTGTTTCATTAACTTTTTTGGGCTGTTCAATAATCATAATTGCAGCATAACTCTAACAACTGACTTAGTAACAGCATTTATCATACTAATGAAAATGCATTATGTTCCTTTACCCACATATTAGCACAACTACTCCTCTGTACTGTAACAAAGGGACATTCCATGCCACAGTTGAGGTTAAGGATTTTTGGCCACTCTTATAAGAGTTATAAGTCAGCTGAGGTGACTATTATGTAAGAAACGAGGAAGATGTACGAGATGATAGCTGGGCCCAGAGTAGCAGCACAATGAATTAGTGGTGAACATTCCAGTGTGTTGTGTGTGTGAAAGCAGAGTACTAGAGTGTGTGTGTGTGTAAATATGGTCAGGTTGTGTGTTTGTGATACTGCTATAATGTGCAGTGTTAGATAATAAGCCTATCATTATGTTAAACTGAGCAAAGTATTCTCCCACTCCCGTCTCTCTGAGAACCACGAGGACAAACCGCCTTCTGTACACTCCTGATGTGGGCGTTGACAAAGATGTTACATGGGAAAGCTGAGTTTGATGGTGCGATAAATGTGTTGAAACTAATTACTCCCCGCAGGGAATCCTGTTAGAACACCCATGAGACTACAGAGATTGTACTGTTTTCCCCCCTCAGAGATTCTATGCACATTCTATGCACATCTCTATGTGAGTTTAATTAAGTTTTTTTTTTAATGTATAATTTAAGTCTCTTTTTTTACTGTACATTTTATAAAAGTGCAGACTCAGAGCTTCAAAATTGTATATCATTCATTGTAGTTGGAGTTTACATTGGAAAGTTACGCTGTTTTGGATGTTGATAAACTTGTAAAACCAGTAGAATAAAAGCCCTTGACAGATTTTGCTGAAATGGGGTTTACGCCTATAGTTCACACCCTTTTAAGCCTTAAAGAATTTACATGTAAATGCATGTGAGTCAGCATGGCATTGTCCTCCAGAATGTAGTCTCTATACAAAGCAAATTTGTGATCAGAATTATAACACCCACAGTGTTAAATTTAACTCTTTCTTAGTAATTATGTGACCCACCGAAATCAAAGTGTTGAGAAACTAACACACCAAGACTATTGAGTCCTTAATACTATGGGTGTTGCAAATTCCAGCTTAAATGAACACTGTATTAGAGATGATGCTGTTACACTTTCTCAGTGTTAGGTAATTAACACCTTCAGTGTTAAAGTAACTAGTTTTTGGGTGTTTTAACACTGTAGGGTGTAAAGCCTTATTTGCATATGCATTTCCCAGGGTGCCTTTTGAGTGAATTTGAAAGGTACCAGTACCACCCAAGCCTGTGTTTGCTTGTAACCGAGTTGTTCCATTCAATGGCTTTCAACACTGTTGTCTTCTTAAAGTAAGTGCCTAAGTGAATATTTATTTAAATTAATGTCTTTCTGACAGTTCATTACTTTCTTTGACAATGCCATACTTCAACAGCCTAGTTTAACAATAACACAGTGGTCTGAAAATGCTGGTTTGCTGTCCACAACAGCAAGTCAAATTATGATGGCATGCAAAGTATTATATAAATCCTATTGGAATCCAGACAGAGTTAGGAAGGCCCACAACTGGAACTTTTAATCACCCACAATCTGTAGATAGAATGAATGTCAAGGTAGGAGAGACTGATATGGGATGGTAAACAACCTGCACTTTTAATCACCCATAATCTGCAGTTAGACTGACTGCCAAGATAGAAGAGACTGATAAATGAGACTACCTAAACCTTATAAACTGGCATAATAACGAGTGAAATATGTCCAACCACCTATAGATTGGATTTGTTTAGACAAATGTATGTTATTTATCTTTGTGTAATATAAGATCAGTTAAATCAATCAATGCAGAAACATAAATATAAAAAAAACTATTCTAAAAAGCAACCTGCAACAAAGCATGCTGGGAAATATGGTAATGCAGCTCCTCCCATGTCTCCCATGTGTTGAGTTCATTTCAACGGAAATGAACTCAACACAGTCAAGTAACAACAACACCGCCTGGTTAACACTGCAATTATTCACCGCAGGTGGTCTCAATTTCAATTCCCTGGTGTTAATCACACTAGAATCAACACTCTGATATAATACTCACACAGTGGAGGCTCCTTAGAGAACGAAGGGGAGGACCATCCTACTCAGTGAATTTCATAAAATAATAATATATATTTTTTCTTTTCATTTTTTCATTTTTAGATAAAACCATACTAAATATATTCACATCACCATGAACTGACATGTTGTCCACCCAATAAACGGATCAGAGAATGAATCTGGTACTGAATGCATAAGCTACAGTTAGCTAGCACTGCAGTGCATAAAATGTGGTGAGTAGTTGACTCGAAGAGAGTGAAAGACAATAATTGAACAGTTTTGAACAAATACATTTCTTACAAAATTAAGGATAAGCAGCAGAGAAAGAGCTAGCTATATTTTGTTGTATTTTTTTCACTTTCACTTATTTAAAAAAATATATATATAATTTAAGGGGTGGATCAGCTTAATATTGCGGAAAGAATGTTGCTTCCATCAATGTAATTGTCTGCATCATTTCCAATCCCCCATATATTTTTGGGGTAAATATATATATCCATACACGCATGCATACACATAGACATACATACCTTTTTTAAGAATATAGCTTTTATTATTCCCCGCAAACCCTACTACCGATCCCCCAATTGGAGTAAACTAATAAACACTTCGGCTTTTATCTTCAATTTATACATCTTATACACATTTTACAGACACAGTCTATTTTACAATAGTTCTGTTTTGTTTGTTTTTAGTCCTTCCTCTATTTTTGATGTCCATCCAGTTTGATTTCAATTTGTAACTGTGCTATTTCACAAAAGTTCTGAACCTATATACATATATACACACTTCCACTTACTTAGCTACCTAATGCAGCTAGCTAATTTAGCCTACTCAAAAACCCGTCTCAAACAGAGAAATGCTATTTATGTTAGCTAGCTGGCTAAGGCTTTCCAACAATGGAACTCTTCCATGTCAAAGTAAGCTTTCGGTTTTATTAATTTATTGGCACCAGGACCCACCGGCGTAACTACTAAACTTCTTGCTGTACACTGTACTGCGTGATTATTGCAGGTTTACTTGCGCGTTAGTTCTAGTAGCTATGTTGCATATGATGTAGGCTAATATGGCGACAACGATGTAGGCTGCATGTAGTGGTTATGGTATGAACAATTGGCTTGGACTTTTTTCCTGGTCAGTCCACAAGTGATGGGAAAAGGTGAGAGGAGGAGTGCACGTAGATACGAGAAGGAATTGTACAACGAGCAAAGTGATGATGCTATTTGTATGTGGCTGCTATGAAAGGCAGCTGTGTATGCGGGTGATCGGGTGTATTCATTCCGCTAATTCTGTTAAAATGTTTCTTAAACGGAAGCAAATGAAACTAAACGGGTTAAATCTACGTGAATTTGTCAAATAGAAACTCTCCTTTGCAACTGTTTGGACTAATGATAACACCCTCGATTAGCTTGATGCAGGCACGAGTGTGCAAGGCAGTATTGAATGTTTCACTGTCTGTCAAATTGTCTCTCGACCTGTGCACCTACGTTATAAACTTTCATTCATAGGCTAGGTTGTCGTAATCGCTCTTTCACCCAAGCTGCCAAACTAACCCTTATTCAGATGACCATCCTACCCATGCTAGATTACAGAGATGTAATTTATAGATCGGCAGGTAAGAGTGCTCGAGAGGCTAGATGTTCTTTATCATTCTGCCATCAGATTTGCCATCAATGCTCCTTATAGGACACATCACTGCACACCATACTCCTCTGTGAACTGGTCATCTTTGTATACCCGTTGCAAGACCCACTGGTTGATGCTTATTTATAAAAACCCTCTTAGGCCTCACTCCCCCCTATCTGAGAAACCTACTGCAGCCCTCATCCTCCACATACAACACCTGTTCTGCCAGTCACATTCTGTTAAGGTCCACAAAGCACATGCATAAGAGTGACACATGATCATATACAAATGTAAGCAAGGTTTGAAATTGTTTTAGTTAAATATTATATCTGTTTGGGCTTCTTGCGGTCAATTTGCAGTCTACAAATGATTTGTAATTATGTTCTGGCCTCACGACCATCCGCTCAAGAAAATAATAGGCACACGGCTGAATCTAGTTGATGATCCCTGCCCTATGGATGTCACATGACTGGGCAGCTATGGGTGGGCGTGATTACACGTGGTCAACGGTTGTGAGGCAGGTTGGATGTATTGCCAAATTCTTTAAAAAGAAGTTAGAAGCCGTTTATGGTAGAGAAATTAACATTTAATTATCTGGCAACAGCTCTGTTGGACATTCCTGCAGTCAGCATGCCGATTGCATGCTCCCTTAACTTGAGACATTTGTTGTGTGACAAAGCTTCACATTTTAGAGTGGCCTTTTATTGTCCCCAGCACAAGGTGCACCATTGTAATGATCATGCTGTTTAATCAGCTTCTTGATATGCCACACCTCTCAGGTGGATGGATTATGTTGGCAAAGGATAAATGCTCACTAACTGGGATGTAAACTAATTTGTGGCCAAAATTTGAGCGCAATAAGCTTATTGTGAGTCTGGAAAATTTCTGGGATCTTTATTTCAGAGAATGAAACATGGGACTAAGACTTTGTTCGGTATATATCTTTCCAAATAGACACGGTATAAGATTATCTGACCAGGGAAGCCCCCATTCTGGTATAGACAGAACCCTGGGCACATCTCAACAGAGGCACTTGCTGGAGGAAGGCAAGATGGCAGCGCGTGGTATGCCTTAATGGTTGTTGGACTTGGAGATGGAGTCAGGGGAGAAGGTGGGCAGGAATAAAAGGAAGAAAATAGAACGAGTAAATATGGAGTTCTGCAGAAGGAAATTGAACATGACGAGAGTAAAGTTGATTAAGTGCGGTGGTAGGTGCAATGAAGACCCCCGAGTTTGAGCCTTGTCCCGATGGTGATGAAGATGTTTGGAGAGAATGGATCCTTGCCTTCTGGCTGATACATATGTGGTGTCAGGTTGGGTGGAGAGGTTGTGTAATGTTGGGTCGGTGAAATTAACTTGAAGCGGAATTGTGTAGATTTTTTTTTAGTTTCTGTTGTACAGAGGTAGCATACGCGACTGGGGACAAAAACGGTGACTTGCTTTCCTCTCCAGAGCAGGACGCCATTGAAAGGAGTGATAACTGGAGTGGCTTAAGTGTTGAGGATTGTCAACTGAAGTTGAAGATTACTGGTGTCTGTGGGGCCTGCCGTTTGGTGCGACGCAGACCCAGTGGAGAACGTGCTGAAACGGAGAAGACACTGTCTGTATTACTGAGTTGAGATGCAGAGTTTTTACCAGATAAAGTTAAGATGTGTCAGTTATCCCGTGAGAGCTTTTGTCCCGAAACCATTACGGTGTTTTAGGTGTTCTAGATGTGAGAAGTGTGCAGGAGGATATGAGACAAAATAATGTGTAGTATCGTGGGAAAAGGTGTGTGTAAACTGTAGGGGTACCCATGGTGCAGAGGTGTCCGGTGAGAAAAAGACATGTTGAGGTTGCCAGGATCAGAGTAGTACAGAAGGTGTGGTAAGCTGAGGCAGTGAAGAGAATAGTAGAGGAAGATGGGTCCAGGGTGAAGGATCCTTGTGAGTAGGCCGATGTCAAATAAAATCACATTTTAATAGAGAATGATAGGAATAACGTGCTTCATTCAATAAGGTTTGTTTTGGCATTCATGGCCATGGTTGTCAACTGTACCGCAGGAATGTAAATCACAGAGGATAGATGTCGTGGCGGCAGCTGCAGAGGTACTTGGGTGTATAAGATTTTACTGCAGAAGAGTTACAATGTGTTTTGAACTATAATGTCCCGTCCTCCCAGACTTCTGGCCTGGTGTTGGATCAGATAGGTCCAATGTAGTGGAATAGTAAAGAGGTTTTAATGGGTGTAGGGTTGTGTCATGACTGGCCTATGAGGATCACAATGGGTCAGATCAGCTTGGTAATGGTTGACAATAACCAGACCTTCTCTCACCCACAGAAGAGGGGAGGAGAGAATTGGGACTGTTTGACAGCTCACACCCTGTCGTAAATTACAGGAGAAGAGGACTCTCTTTTGCCCTCCAGTATTAACCCAAGGAATGGCTTTGTTAAATCTTCCTGCTGAAACTTTAACAGTTCAAAAAGCGAATACTGGAACCATATTTCTAACATAAGAACGTGGGGATTATTCTTTATTTTTTTACTATAGGCAAGTCAGTTAAGAACAAATTCTTATTTTCAATGACGGCCTAGGAACAGTGGGTTAACTGCCTTGTTCAGGAGCAGAACGACAGGTGTTTACCTTGTCAGCTCTGGGATTCAATCTTGCAACCTTTCGGTTACTAGTCCAACACTCTAACCACTAGACTACCTGCCGGTCGGAGATGAGCTATAGAAAACGAATGTCATATTGGTTTTTATTTTGTGAAGTCATTATAAAGGTTATGGAGGAAATACTGTAACTTGAAAAGTATTTACACTACAGGTATGAAGTCTCCATCCTTAACGTTGTATATGAAATATGACAAAATTATGAAAGTATTTTTGTTAAGATATGAATGCGATTTTAGGAGGTATATGAGAATCTATATCCTATAAACTGTGCATAGTAAGTAGCCACGCCAGAGAGCGTGTCAGACTGATGGAACCGTCCCCTTCGGCCAGAGTGCATAAAAGGCTTGGTAACAGAAATTAACATTAGACCAGGAAACATGAGACGGTAGCTACACATTTGAAATGGTTGGAAGTTTGAATCCTGAACCTTAAATATCAACACGAGGTGTAGGCGAGAAGCTCATCTCCCGGACATTCACTGGTACGGCTGATTAGCTGTCTTAAATCAAATATTTAGAAAAGCAAACTCTTCAAATCATCCTACTGTACTACTCTTCTCAAATCACTGTATCCTACTATGCTCATAACCAATGGGAACCGTCGACACGGCTTTCTAGCTATCTTCCAGAGTGAACAACAGTAGAAGAAGGGAAAGGGGAGATCGCTTTCGGACAATCAGAGCCATACAAGCTTGCCGCTGAAAGGACAAAACCTTAAGGAGGGCTGGTTCCGACAGATAAACGGCGAATGGCACTCACACATATACAGTGGGGAGAACAAGTATTTGATACACTGCTGATTTTGCAGATTTTCCTACTTACAAAGCATGTAGAGGTCTGTAATCTTTATCATAGGTACACTTCAACTGTGAGAGACGGAATCTAAAACAAAAATCCCGAAAATCACATTGTATGATTTTTAAGTAATTAATTAGCATTTTATTGCATGACATAAGTATTTGATACATCAGAAAAGCAGAACTTAATATTTGGTACAGAATCCTTTGTTTGCAATTACAGAGATCATACGTTTCCTGTAGTTCTTGACCAGGTTTGCACACACTGCAGCAGGGATTTTGGCCCACTCCTCCATACAGACCTTCTCCAGATCCTTCAGGTTTCGGGGCTGTTGCTGGGCAATACGGACTTTCAGCTCCCTCCAAAGATTTTCTATTGGGTTCAGGTCTGGAGACTGGCTAGGCCACTCCAGGGCCTTGAGATACTTCTTACGGAGCCACTCCTTAGTTGCCCTGGCTGTGTGTTTCGGGTCGTTGTCATGCTGGAAGACCCAGCCACGACCCATCATCAATGCTCTTACTGAGGGAAGGAGGTTGTTGGCTAAGATCTCGCAATACATGGCCCCATCCATCCTCCCCTCAATACGGTGCAGTCGTCCTGTCCCCTTTGCAGAAAAGCATCCCCAAAGAATGATGTTTCCACCTCCATGCTTCACGGTTGGGATGGTGTTCTTGGGGTTGTACTCATACTTCTTCTTCCTCCAAACATGGCGAGTGGAGTTAGACCAAAAAGCTCTATTTTTGTCTCATCAGACCACATGACCTTCTCCCATTCCTCCTCTGGATCATCCAGATGGTCATTGGCAAACTTCAGACGGGCCTGGACATGCGCCTGCTTGAGCAGGGGGACCTTGTGTGCGCTGCAGGATTTTAATCCATGACGGCGTAGTGTGTTACTAATGGTTTTCTTTGAGACTGTGGTCCCAGCTCTCTTCAGGTCATTGACCAGGTCCTGCCGTGTAGTTCTGGGCTGATCCCTCACCTTCCTTATGATCATTGATGCCCCACGAGGTGAGATCTTGCATGGAGCCCCAGACCGAGGGTGATTGACCATCATCTTGAACTTCTTCTATTTTCTTCTATTTTCTAATAATTGCGCCAACAGTTGTTGCCTTCTCACCAAGCTGCTTGCCTATTGTCCTGTAGCCCATCCCAGCCTTGTGCAGGTCTACAATTTTATCCCTGATGTCCTTACACAGCTCTCTGGTCTTGGCCATTGTGGAGAGGTTGGAGTCTGTTTGATTGAGTGTGTGGACAGGTGTCTTTTATACAGGTAACGAGTTCAAACAGGTGCAGTTAATACAGGTAATGAGTGGAGAACAGGAGGGCTTCTTAAAGAAAATGTAACAGGTCTGTGAGAGCCGGAATTCTTACTGGTTGGTAGGTGATCAAATACTTATGTCATGCAATAAAATGCAAATGAATTACTTAAAAATCATACAATGTGATTTTCTGGATTTTTGTTTTAGATTCCGTCTCTCACAGTTGAAGTGTACCTATGATAAAAATTACATACCTCTACATGCTTTGTAAGTAGGAAAACCTGCAAAATCGGCAGTGTATCAAATACTTGTTCTCCCCACTGTACATGCATGATTTCTTACTTTAAACGGGTGGCGGTTCGTGTGCAAAGTATATGATTAATGTGAGAGTAGTTCTAAAATGTATCAACAATAAGTGTCCCTTTTTTGTGTCAGTCCGCTAGGGGCCTTTGTCTCATGTGTTAAGTGTGAATGTTTATTCTGTGTTATTATTTAGTTAGCTAGTAAATAAATAATTAAACCAATTTGTGTAGTACTGAATCATGAGTAAGTCTGGGGTTTTTGCAAATCCAAGAAGGTTACGACGACTGTTCAGAATGATGATATGATACGAGGTAATGATTAATAAGATGACTGTTTATTGATGTAATAGATATGTATCTTATAGAGTTTAATTCGGGAGATGGTAACTCTTAAACAACCTCTTCTGTGGTGCCCCAAATCCTAATGAGTTAATTGTTACATTATTTAATTTAAGCAGGTAACAATTAAACATAGAACAGTAATCAGATTAATTAAAGTCACGACAGTTGGTAGGGCAATTTTTTTCAAAGTGTAATGAATTCACACTTCAGAAAAGAAGGCTGATACACAGCCAATACAGTAGGTGACGGCATGCTCCTCTAACATTTGTCTGTGGACCGCCATAATGAAGAAGAAGAAGCCTGTAACATGCCAGACCAATCAGGACTCATCTCTCGGCATGTCCAGCCCCACCATTATCTCAGCCAATCATTGCAATCCAGGAAGGATCCTGTCTTTCTCCCTACATAGCTTAATGTGTTGTGAAATCTGTTATGAATGTTTTGTAAATGTTTTTTTATTTTTATTGTATAACTGCGTTAATTTTGCCGGACCCCAGGAAGAGTAGCTGCTGCCTCGGCAGCAGATAATGGGGATCCATAATAAATACAAATACAAATAGCTCAATGCTTTCTCGTCGGCTAAACTAGGCTTGCCATTTAACATTTTTATTCATATTTACAGATCACATCCGAGTTTGTAATTAATGCACATCAAAGTTCACCAGTGGTGGAAAAAGTACCCAATTGTCATACTGGTGTAAAAGTAAAGATACCTTAATAGAAAATGACTCAAGTGAAAGTCACCCAGTAAAATCCTACTTGAGTAAAAGTCTAAAAGTATTTGGTTTTAAATATAATTAAGTATGAAAAGTAAATGTAATTGCTCAAATATATTTAAATATCAAAAGTATGAATCATTTCAAATTCCTTATATTAAGCAAATCAGACCATTTTCAGCACCATGTTCTTGTTTTTTTCTATTTACGGATAGCCAACACTCGGACATAATTTACAAACGAAGCATGTGTGTTTAGGGAGTCCGCCAGATCAGAGGCAATAGGGATGACCAAGGATGTTCTCTTGATAAGTGCGTGAATTTGGCCATTTTTCTGTCCTGCTTGGCATTCAAAATGTAGCGAGCAAAAAGTACATTATTTTCTTTAAGAACATTGTGAAGTAAAAGTTGTGGAAAATATAAATAGTAAAGTACAGATACCACAAAAAACTAATTACGTAGTACTTTAAAGTATTTTTTACTTATGTTCTTTACACCACTGAAGTTCACATGTTCAAGAATGCGATTCTACAGAGCCCCTTAGGGATCATGGTGAGGAGAGAAAAGTCAGGCTAATCATTACGTTTAAAAAATGTTTATTTCCCTCTGATATTTATTAATTCCCTCTGTTTTTTTAAAGCTACACCAGACTCCTTGTAGATTTGTGTAGCCTCTAGGCCTAAAAACCACATTCTCGGCTTGGCGATAACATATTGCAGCCTAAATGGAAGTCTATTTAGTTAATTACATGCTTCAAATAGTGATGATCACTGACCATTCAATAGCTTATTTCCAGTTTCAGGATTTTCATATGCCCCCAAATCATAAGGTCAAATAATAGGCAACGGGCATGCAAAATCCCTCAATTAAGCGAAGTCATTTCAATAGCCTGAAATGCCAAGCGGCACGCCAACAGTCATAAGTGAATGATGCATGTTTACAATGCAACCAAATAAGCTACACTTTGTGCAAACTCAGATTCATTCCATTGTTTTCTTTAAACACTGTTCAGTTATTTATGCTGGGTACTGGGTTATTGAGATATAGCATCTGCAGCGTCTCTATCAACTGGATGTTATAAGGTTTTCAAGTTAAATGGAAAGAGAGCCTTTGACGCGACTTCCAATTTTGAACGTTAATAACAAGGCGACACGTTTTTTTGTGACTCACTTTTTTAGGGGGGGGGGTACAGGTAAAAGAAAAAAGGAATGCATACAAAGATAACCCCAACCATTCCCCACACAATTACACCACCACCACCAGCCTGTACCGTTGACACCAGGCAGGGTGGGGCCATGGACCAACGAGTTTTGCCTTCCGAGATGCCATTCTGCACACCCCTGTTGTTCTGCTCCATTATTTGCCTGTTTGTGGCCCGCCTATTAGCGTGCATGGTTCTTGCCATTCTCCTTCAACTTCTCAATCAATGAGTTGTTTCCAGTGCCCCATGATGAAATTCCATTGGGTCTTTGAGACAAATAAGCCTTCCAACAGAGCCATGCAGTCACTAGTGGTGGATGATGTGATTTCCCACTGACTATGTAAAGTGCATTGATCGACTGGAAAAGCATGATATACTACACATAACACTAACATAACCCTAATTTTAAAGTAGTGTTGCACGGTACACCGAAACTTCGGTACTCTTTCAATACTAAAACAAATGGTTCAGTACTAGAATTGAGGTAAAAAAAAAATGTAATAATATTGAAGTCAAAAGATGCCTAGTGATTGAACAGAGAAGCAGCTGAGTTTATCTGTCTGGGTCAAGTGCCATTCTGTAACTGGATAATATGCCTTCTTTTTGGTATCGAGTATCGTGATGGTATCCAGTATCGTGATACTAAACCTGGTATCGGTGTCAAATTCAAAATTCTGGTATCATGACAACACTACTTTGTGTGATATACTTAAGCAATAAGGCCCGAGGGAGTGCCGTATATGGCCAATATACCACGGCTAGGGCTGTTCTTAGGCGCAACGCAGAGTACCTGGACACAGCCCTTAGCCGTGGTATATTGGCCATACATCATCACAAACCCCCGAGGTGACATATTGCTAATATATACTGGTTACCAAAGTAATTAGAGCAGTAAAAATAAATGTTTTGTCAGCCAATCAGCATTCAGGGCTCGAACCACTCAGTTTATAAATAACCCTAACCAATTATTATTAGCCATACATTCACTGTCCTCCAGCATGGAGACAGACTGACTGCACCTTCTCCGGGTCTTCTTTTCCCTGCAGTTGTATCTGTATCAACTCCAGCCTCACTCGGAAACGCCACCTGACAGACACATACAAACTCTTCGAACCCACTAGATCCACTAAGCACACAACTTCCACAGGTCATGAACAAGGATTGGTTTGTCACTGCTAAGATGCTTTGAGTTTGTGGAACATTTGACTGTTATAGTTTACATAAGTTTAGCAAATAAGAATATGCATATTTCAACTATCAGAACCATGTTGCATGTGATGCTGATTGACAGAAAAGGGCTACTCCGATCATTAGCAAGTGATGTTAACTCAGATGAGATGTGATGTAGTCAACCTGGTTGGTCAAGGACCCCCTGTTGGAGAATGAGTTTATGCTGGATTTCCTGAAAGTGACTCTACTGCAGCTTCTAACTTACTGAGCTACAGAAAGAATCACAATCAACATATGCTCAAATGATGTGTTGACATGGGAAACTATAGTGAGTAATCTTTTATTATCTTTGAATAAATAATAAACCAGGTATGAAATGTGTGTGTTGCTCTGCTGCACCTGAAGGGCTTTTAGTTGAATTTCCTCCTGTTTTTCCTTAAGTTCTGTATCTTTGTCTATAACCTTGTTTCTTCTAAACCAACTCCCTACATGTCTCCAACTGGCTCTGTAGCTCCCTGGGAAAACATACACACACATGCAGAGCTCGTAGATACTCAATGACACACACAAATCATGTTTGTATGCACACACGGTCGGTCGGTCGGACAGACAGACAGGTCAGTCAGTAGGGGCCAAAAGTGTTGATCAACAGAGAAGAGCTTAACTCCGAATCCAGAAGGTAATATAAGAGTGTTCTCAAGTGAAAGATGTTCTTGTACAGTCACATCAGTGATTTGGGTTTTGCTCAAGGACAGGACAGCAGATGATAGCCATAGCCAATAGCTTTCTAGCATGTGATGCTGTCTGTGTGGGGGAAAACAATGCTACATCTAGTCTGATCACATCTTTGCCATGGGGCTAAGAGTTAGAACATGAGTGCTGCTTCCCGAGAATCAGCTGACACTCACCTGAGGGAACAGGAGAACAGACAGACGCTGAATGGCACCATTTTCCCTATATAGTGTACTACTTTGGATCAAGACCCATAGGGCTTTGGTCAAAGTAGTACACTATATAAACGGAAAAGGGAGCCATTTGGGACCTGCTGCTGTTAGAAACACTGGAACCATTCATGTAGCAACGATGCTACCCTGCAGTTTGAGGGAAAGTATATAGAATGTACCAAACAACACCGTAAATGGATATAACCTCCTGGTTGTGATACAACACTATCTGTATGGTATAGACAAAAATGAGTCGGTGAAAACATCATGTTTACATTTTAATTCACATGTAATACATTGCAAACTGCTGCTTTTGTGGGTAGCTTCCATAGCTTTCTGCAGTGTACTCAAAGTAACTGCGGTAAGATAGCTGATAATACAATAGTTTCCATAGCAACTTGTCCAGTTCAGTGGTCACATCCATGTGACAAGACAGAGGAACAGTAGAGGTTGCCAAGTCACCCATTTATAATCTGTCTGACAAAAAAAATGAATGAATGTGTGCCTTTCATCTTATTATACAAGTAGTGCTACATCATGGCTGAACTTACATCTTCGCACTAAAATATTTTCAATTGAAACAGGGACTGCTTAATTTCAGTATGGAAAATCCCCCAGTAAAACAGACATGATACTTGCTGTTTTCTTTTCATACTGTATGAATAGGAACTGGAGGGCAGGCAAGAATGTAATGAGGTCAATGATACATGACCTTATAAAAAAAATAGCACAATTTGAACTTTGTTACACCATATTCATGGGCTGCTGCTGTTTCACAGAATGTATGTATTAAACAGCACCAATAGACACCCCAAAACCAGTTTCACTGACCACTGCCTCCAAGTGATATATGACAAAGGGGGGGATCAGTTTTGTTTATCAGCCATCATTAGTCTCAGAGAAGATCAGTCTTCGTCCCCTGGAAAATGTATTTATGTACATAATAACCTTTGACAACCCAACACCACAAGCAACACAGGGTTGCACAAGTTTATCTCAATTTAAGACAAGTTAAAAACAGATAACTACAGTTATATTTTTTGCTTCTTTCCCATTGGATTGTAGCACAGTTTTTCGGTAATTGACATTCTGGTCTGGCTCTGAGTTTCCACACAACACGGACAGGAAATACAGTGCTGGGAATAGGAGCTAACATAAGTTAAGTGTTTATCAATCCCTAACAACAACCAAGTCACAAAAGCAGTTTGTGGGAAGTGAAAACGGAGTAAAAACAAAGTAGATAAGTATTTCCAAAGATTTGGGAGTATTACAAACTGTAAAGAGGCAATATACATTTGTTACAGTTAAAGAACTATTTGGATTCAGCTTTGTCGTCAAGATTGAGGTGTTCTGGCCCCATTGGTGAAAAAGAGTGAAGCAGGTACCAAGGGATGCCAAAGTACCAATAACCAAGTGGTTGTGAGCATAGGAGAAGACTGAAGGAGCCTCTGCCCCTGCACATTGAGCCAGAACCATTGGGGTTGTTGGCTCACCTCATCCCTGCTTGCAGTTTCTCCATGTCAACTTTGCGCTGCTCTGCGTTGGCCTGTGAGCGTCTCAGCCTGTCTCGCAGCTCCTGCAGGTGGTCCAGTGTGTCCACCAGCTCTCCCTTCACAGTCTTCATCTGGCTCTCCAGCAGCTGGGTGCGGTGCAGGGAGTTCCTCCTGTCTCTCCTGGTGAAACGCACCTTATCCTCCAGGTCCTGGACTGCACCGGACAAGGCCCAGAGAAGAACAAGATCAGAAACAGTCACTCCAAGGGAGAGCTAACATTTTGAGCCAGTTTCCTGGACCCAGATTAAGCTTTGTCCTTGACTAAAATCTGACATGCATTTTAGTTCAGAACTAGGCTTAATCTGTGCCTTGGAAACCAACCCCTTAAGACACAGACATGCAGAGAGAAAACAAATCTAAAAGATGCTAAAATACACAGGGAGAGCATCAGTCCAGAACAAAGAAAGTACTCAGAAGAATCATTTGATGACATGGTCTCATGGTAAAATATACACTATCAAAAGTAGATACGGTCTATAAAATCAAGGGTACATGCACTATCATATTAACTACATTTTAATGATTTAAATGACCGTTTATCCATAGCACCAAAACCATGAAGTGCTCATCCAGTTCAGAGAAGAAACTGAAGTCAATTAGCGGAAGGATATTGATACAGACCCATGTCGTCCCGGTTGTCCCGTCCTTTACTTTCTGTACCAGGCTCAGTCTTCTTGTCCAGCTTTCCTCTGGTCTCGGCTAGCATCTTCTCCATCTTGGAGAGCTGGAAGGCCTTCGTGACGCTGTCTCTCCGTATACGCAGCATCTGCTGCTCTCGCTCACTCAGCTCACCCTGAACCTTATTCATGTCCTCCGTTAACTGCCTACAGGTCAGGAGAACAGACGAACCCTGGCTCTCAACAGGGGCTTACGGCTGCTAGACACACTACGTCTGTAAAAGGTCACCCTAAAGTCGTTTGCACTGATTACGATACTTGACAACACAAAAGGTAGAAGGATTTTGGGATGTCTAGAGAAGTCAGTCACATACAAGTACACAATATTCTGCGTGTACTGGTTCCCTGGTCTGGATTGAAAATCTCTAAGCTATTCCTTCTACTGGTCTCTAGTATGTAGTGTTTGTCCTGCTCCCGAGTCCTCCAGTTGATCTTTTGGGGCTGGGCTATCTAGGCCTCTTATATACCCCCAACAAAGAGCAGAAAACAGCCTCCAAACAACAAACACTGAGTACAGAGCGTTATAATCAGACAAGTCATAAGACTGGCTTCACCAAGCCCTGCAGCTAACTGACATTATACACTCGACCAGCCGAGTCATTAGGCTCAATGTTGAAGGAGAACATTTAACTCAGTACAAGTCTATTTAGACAAATATGACACTTGAAGATGCCAGGGTCACAGTAACTCAGCAGGGTCACAGTAACTCAGGGAGTTAAACTGGCCATATCAAATCCATTCCCAGCAACTAGAGGCCTAATAACGCACCCACCCAACACTCTGGAGCACTCTAACAACTATCGATTAAAGGACCGAAATGTCGCTGGTTCGAATACCAGAGCCGACAAGGTGAAACATCTGCCGATGTGCCCTTGAACAAGACACTTAACCCTAATTTGCTCCAGGGGCACTGTACTACTATAGCTGACCCTGTAAAACAGATTTCACTGCACTTATCCTGTGTATGTTACAGTAAAAAACATTCTCTAAAAACAAACAGCTGATATTACACAACTACATAATAATGTCCAAACCAATGTTAGAATGCCCATCATACTTTATTCTGTTGTCTTTCATAATAAAGTATTGTATGTTGTCAAGACCAGCATCTTTACAAAGACATCTAGTTTAATCAAACCCATTATGGGACTAAACCTAACCATTCTTATATCTGGAATTACATTTTATAAAGACTATCCGTCTAAAGCTCCCTCCGCTATTTCTTACTGCAGGCATACAGGTGTTTGACTTTGCCTCATTTAACTTTTTCCTACCACTTTTTCCTCCCAATTTCAATTACAATCTTGTCTCAACTCCCCAACGGGCTCTGGAGAGGTAAAGGTTGAGTCATGCTTCCTTGAAACATGACCCACCAAACTGCGCTCCTTAACACCTGCCAGCTTAACCCGGAAGCCAGCTGCACCAATGTGTTGGAGGAAACACTGTTCAACTGATGACCGAAGTCAGCCTGCAGGCGCCCCGGCCCGCCACAAGGAGTCACTGAGTGCAATGAGCCAAGTAAAGCCCTTACCCGGACGACGCTGGGCCAATTGTGCGTCGCCCTATGGGACTCCCGGTCTCCCCCCCCCTTTGAACTCCTCCCCCATGAGAAACCACCCCACAATGGGCACCAATGTAACATGTTGAATATGATCCTGGGTCTCCCACAGGAGCAACCAACGTCTTAGACTGTTATACCAATAGGAAATTCCCTCTTGGGCTGAGGGCAGACACTGGTTTTGAAGTTTGCAGGCGGGACTACCTCATCATGGGACCATGAACGCTACACAGTGTTGTGCAGTGCTTAGCAGTACCATAGCGTAGAGCCGAGTACAGTACAGAGAGTTAAAAACTAGTTTCACTCTACTGTCTCCTCTTCAGCATTTGAGGCTAGTGTCTTGTCTTTCTCCAGGTCCTTCTCCAAGTGGCCCACCTGAAGAAACACACACACACACTGAACTCCCTCACCTCATCTCCAAACCTAGCATGATAATAACATTGTCTGGTAAACTGTACATTTGAACAAATAGTTCCTTTTTACCCACTATACTATATAGTCTTACAAAAATTGTTCCAAAAGGGTTCTTTGTGGAGGGATAGGGTTCTACCTATAACTTTTTCATCCTTGAAAACTGCGTGTCAGCTAGCATGCTAGCAGATTCCCATAGTATTCCAGGCATTGTGCTAATGCTAGTCAGCATTGGCTCGCGAAACTACCTATAACTTCCTTCACACTGGACACGGAGACATAAAAATGGCATCCACGAGTTCATCTGACTCTGGGGAAGTAGATAAAGGGCTTCATAGCCAAAATCCTGAAGTATCCGTAATGATGGCGCCGACGGAGATCACGACTAGCTCTTAAGCAACTCTGCAGTATTTTGTTTAAGTACAATTTTTTAAGTTATTAGATCAGGAATTGTTGTGTGTCATTAGATACAGCCAGGAAGAACTATTGGATATTAGAGCGGCGGTAACTCACCAGAACTTCTAGCATTACGACCAGGATTACGACTTCTCTGGAGCGGATCCTTTGTTTGCTCTCCCCAGAGCAATTTAACTTATTCCAGAGGCTGACCCAAAACAACGCTGACAGAGAAGAGGTACTCTGGTCCGAATTAGGAAGCGTGCACACCACCCACCGCTCCTGAGTATTTTACTCGCTAATGTCCAATTTCTGGATAATAAAATTGATGAGCTCAAGGCGAGAGTTGCTTTTCAGAGAGACACCAGGGATTGTAACATACTCTGCTTCACGGAAACATGGCTCTCTCGAGATATACTGTCTGACTCTGTAAAGCCAGTTGGGTTCTCAGTACATCGTGCCGACAGGAACAAACATCTCTCCGGGAAGCAGAAGGGTGGAGGTATATGTTTTATGATAAACATCTTATGGTGTAAATGTGATTACATACAGTAACTCAAGTCCTTCTGTTCACCCGACCTAGAATATCTCACAATCAAATGCCAACCATACTATCTCCCAAGAGAATTTCCGGCAATAATAGCCACAGCGGATACCACGGCGGCCCTCAAAGAACTTCACTGGTCTTTATGCAAACTGGAAACCACATATCCTAAGGCTGCATTTATTGTAGCTGGGGATTTTAACAAAGCAAATTTGAGGAAAAGGCTCCCGAAATTCTATCAACATATTGATTGTTGTACGCTGCTAAAACCCTTGATCATTGCTATACTACCTTCCAGAATGCATATAAGGCCCTCCTCCACTCGGCAAATCGGACCACGATTCCACCTTGCTCCTCCCCTCCTATAGACAGAAACCCAAACAGGAAGCACCCGTGGTGCTACACCACTGACTGTTAAACAGCCATCTCCAGCACATCAGAGGCTGCTGCCTATAGACATAGATTAGGAATCACTGGCCACTTTAAGGAATTTAAACACTAGCCATTTTAAAAATTTCTCCGTAGCTGTACTCTATACTATTCTACGGTATCTTAGTC
The DNA here is from genome assembly GCF_045679555.1 of Salvelinus alpinus. Lineage (NCBI taxonomy): Eukaryota > Metazoa > Chordata > Actinopteri > Salmoniformes > Salmonidae > Salvelinus > Salvelinus alpinus. The sequence continues at coordinate 35,846,928 of NC_092091.1, read as the reverse complement.
ACTTTAAATTGTTTGTAAATATTGCATCACCCATCTCATATGTATATACTGTACTCTATACTATGCCACTGTATCTTAGTCCAATGCCATTCTGACATATATGTATATATTCTTAATCCATTCCTTACTTAGATTTACGTGTATTTTGGGAATATGTTGTGAAACTGTTAGATATTACTTGTTAGATATTACTGCACTGTCAGAGCTAGAAGCACAAGCATTTCACTACACCCGCAATAACATCTGCTAAACACAAGTATGTGACCAATACATTTGATTAATGTTCAAGTTTAAACACTGAGGTAAACATCAGGGGTGCGACTCATCTGATAAGTTAAAAGATACAGTTTAAAACATTCACACCTATATATGGGATTATTTATTGACGTATCTGGCATTCCCTACCATAGATTTTTCAGTGTAACATTTCTAGTGTTGATTCAGGAGTTAAATTCAACACTCAGTTGTGTACAATAACCCCTGTGTTGGTGTTAATAAACAGTTGTGTGATTGTGACATTTTTACTCTGTGTGGAGTAAAACACTCAAAACCACACCCATCATTATCATATTTCCAATAATGTTCTATTGCAGGTTGATTTTCAGAATAGTTTGTTTCAATGTCTGTGTTTTTGCATGTACATTGATTGGTTGATTAATCTTATGCTACACAAAGATAAATAAAATACATTTTTATAAACTAATCCAATCTGTTAGTAGTTGTATTTTTTGAACCCGTCACTGAGATGGTTGTCCTAGTTGACATAATTTAGGTAGTGCCATTAATCAATCTTCACAACCCTGGAGGTCATTCTGAATGCAGGTTGTGGGTGATTAAAAGTTCCCATTGTTGGATATCCTCACTCTGGCAATAGGAATTTCACATCACTTTTCAAGCTAGCATAACGTGAACTGCAGGCCTGATGTGACCTCTACACAAAGAGTTTCTTAACACCGCTGTGTTGACTAGGCCCTCAAAGAAAGGCTTGATGATATACGGGGCGGCAGGTAGCCTAGTGGTTAGAGCGTTGGACTTGTAACCGAAAGGCTGCAAGATTGAATCCCTAAGCTGACAAGGTAAAAAGCTGTCGTTCTGCCCCTGAACAAGGCAGTTAACCCACTGGTCCTAGGCCGTCATTGAAAATAAGAATTTGTTCTTAACTGACTTGCCTAGTTAAATAAATGTAAAATAAATACACTGATATCAAACTAGCCTCAATTCATTGGGGCATGGACTCTACAAGGTCTTGAAAGCATTCCCCAGGGATGCTGGCCCATGTTGACTCCAATGTGTCCAACAGTTGTCAAGTTGGATGGATGTCCTTTGGGTGGTGGACCATTCTTGACACATACAGGAAACTGTTGAGGGTGAAAAACTCAGCAGTGTTTCTGTTCTTGACACAAACCGGTGCACCTACTACCATAACCCGTTCAAAGGCAACACAATGTTTTTGTCTTTCCCATTCATCCTCTGAATGGCACACATACTGTACACAGCCCATTGTCTCAAGGGTTAAATTTTTTTATTTTACCTGTCTCCTCTCCTTAAATCCACTTCAATCAGTGTAAATTAACAATTGACATCAATAAGTGATCACAGCCTTCACCTGGACTCACCTGGTCAGTCTGTCATGGAAAGAGCAGGTGTCCTTGTAATGTATTGTCATAAAGAGCTTAATTTTAAAGGCTAATAAGGCTGGTGGAACTGTTAATTGAGGGTTTTAGGAAGAACCCTTCAAATATAAACGGGTTCTTGGTAGAACCCATCAAAGGGTTCTATCTAGAATCAAAAAGGGTTTCCCTATAGGGACAAACCGAAGAACCCTACATGGTTCTACTTAGCACCTTTTTTTCTAAGAGTGTAGTCACCCCCTGAAAGCCTGAGGTAATCAGTTTTTAAAAATAGTATCCGTCTAAACAACGAAGCTTTTCAAAACACTCATAAACAGTATCCACAGCAAGCATACAGTCAGTTATTAACATATGAGGACTATTTTAATAACCCTTCTCTGCCCTTAGTGCAAGTTCAGGCCAGCCCACAAAAGCAGGCTTTGTCTACAAAGAACAGTACCAGTTAAAGCTATTTGATGAACACACGCTCTGGCAGAACCTGGAGCTCTGGTACACCAGAGAGCTGCTCCTCACCTCTGACTGCAAAGCTTCCACCTGAGAACAACCCAACAAGCATAAGAGCTGCCTGCTGACCTTCTTCTGAACCATATTGCTTACACCTATCCAATACTCAGATATATACAAGTTCCTAGGGGGTAGGGCCTAGGGGTTGATTTGGGATTTAGGGAGTGTCTTCTTCAGTGAGGTTTTATCGGTTGGAAAGAGCAAACAAAATGATGACTTACCACCACTAACTGAAAAGGTGGACCGTGCCTGTTTGGGTGTCTAGCTAGTCTACACCCCTATACTTTACCAGTTCGAATATTTTCTAGTCTTATTTTCTGTGCAAAATACATTGTGTGATGAGTGTTGTACAGGAAATGAAGAAACTATCGAGATCTTAATGACGTTATACCTCTTTGGCTCGTGTCTCCAGCTCACTCTCTCATAGTGTCCCTTCACTCCCTGTATCTGCTGCACACAGCTACTCAACTCATCCGTCTCCAAAAACCTCACCTTCAACAGGGCAGGAAAAAAAGGAAAAAAGCCTGCTCTAACTAGCAATTATCATGGGAAATGAAAAGATCACATGTTATTATGGTATAATATAGTTGACAGAGAGTTGAGAAAATGCACAAGGAGTTAAGTTAGTGTTCCTTGGTGGTAGACTCTGTAGCCTTGTTTGTCTCTCGTCTTGCTCTCCTAAGAGATTGACATGATTGGGGCTGGGGTTAGTGCACTAGCCATGGATATGTTGAGCCTGTGCTGGGCCTCCTGTCTCTCACGCTGGGTTGAAGAGGAGGTTCTCTCCAACTCCGCTATCTGAGAGTGTTTCTGCTTCATAATATATGCCATTTTATCCAAAGCGACTTACAATCATGCGTGCATTCATTTCACGTATGGATGGTCCCGGGAATCGAATCCACTACCCTGGCATTACAAGCGCCGTGCTCTACCAACTGAGCTACAAAGGACCACTTCAAAGATATCTTCAACTGTACAGGACAGGCAGAAATGAATCACAAGAAACAGGCAGGAAACACATGTATGACAGGACTGTAGTATACACACAAGCACCTTTGCAGGCGGCCAAACATCTATGTTAACATAAGATCAGATGTGCGTGATGTTTATGGCATTGCTTATTGGAACTTTGGGTGAATCCTTATGAACAGTGAAGGGAACTGAAGCCATGAATCCTCTCACCATTTTGATTTGGTCCTCTAGCTCCTTAGATTGCTTTGATCCAGCTCTCTGAGACTCCCAACGCCTTTGGGAGTCCCTATTCAAGTCCAGAGTAGTTTTAAAGTGCTGGAGACTGCTGCTCTTCTCCTATGTTTCAAAACATATAGTTAATCAACTAACTTGTCAACTTGAACTTATCATAGCCCATCTGTGAATATGGATGAGGAACTGGGTCTGTCTAAATCGAAAGGCAGCTAGCTACCTGCCTCAAAAAGGCAGCATCATGGTGGATTGAGACAGACCCGTGTGTTAGTGAAAGCATATGTGTGCGTGTGTTGTGGTTTGGTCTTCTCTAGTCTGTGAAAATGCTCCATTCATTCTTCTCTGCAGCTGCCAGGCATTATTCCACCATAACTGCAATACAACTCATTCACCACTAGGGGACAGACATCAGTCACACATACAGTACTGAAAAAGGTCATATTTTGTTTCAGGCACTAGTTTAAGGCCTGATGACTCATTCTGTGAGTGACCCTAATTTTTCGAGGTATGTGACACTAACTCCTTTGAGATGCAGCCCTTTTCCTTGATTTGAGACCACTTATAATAAAAACGGTGGTACAGTATAGTATTCATGTGTCCATCCTTACCCCTCTCTCCAGCTGGTTGATGTGTACAGTCCTCTCCTGCAGCTGTGTGTGTAGTTTCTGTAGCTGGTGTTCTGTCTGGGTGGTGTTGCAGGATACAAAGATACTTTGCGTACTTCACGTGTACCCACAATGTTACATGACGGAATACAAGGAAGAGGGACATTTTTTGAGAGTTCACCTACTCTACTATATGCATGGCCTAGAGATGGGAAAATAAATATGTGCTATATATAGACTACAATAGGATGTGTAGTATTGGACAGTAAACTAGGGAAATCCCCTGGCTTGAGTTTGGGGGACATCACACGGTGGCACAGGAGCTGGCAGACAAGGCTTAGCACAGAGTGATCCCCCTCCGCGTTATAACAAATAGTTAGGTCCGTTTTACATAACGTAACAGTATAGTAAAGTTGTACGGCCAACTTTGTATGGAACAGCCTTATATTCAGTTATATGCTGAGTTAGCAATAAGCAGGTTGCACTCTGGTTGCATGGGGAACATACAGAATACAACATTTAAAGAGGTTCTCGTGTGAGAGTATGGAGCTAGGCTCACCTCTAAGATACAGCAGGCGGAGGATGGCCTCTCGGGATTATAGTTCAGCCTGGCTCTGCTGATCTTTGACACTGCTCCGGTCTCTGCTCCTGGCTGGAAGTAAGGTGGCGTAGGTCCAAGCTCTCCTTTCGTAACACCTCTATGTCCTTCCCAACTCTCCCCCTGTCACTCAGTCTTTTCTCCAGTTCCACAGCCCGGACAGAGGCCTCTTCCAGAAGAGAACGCAAGGTGGTGCTCTCTACACTCGTCACCTCGGCTTTAACCGACTCTTCCTTCAACTGGCTGGTAAAGGGAAAGAGCAAGTTGATTCCTAACTACTATTGTTACTATACACAGAGTATACAAAACATAAAGAACATACACTGACCAGGTGAAAGCTATGATCCTATAACATGAACGCTGGGAGTCAGGAAGCAAGTTCAGGGAGTGTATTTAATAAATAAATGAACATAGAACAAAACAAGAAACACGGGTAGCGTAATAGACATGAACAGAAATAAGAACGCCTCGGGAAAGAACCAAAGGGAGTGAAATACAGTTGAAGTCGGATGTTTACATACACCTTAGCCAAATACATTTAAAACTCAGTTTTTCACATTTCCTGACATTTAATCCGAGTAAAAATTCCCTGTTTTAGGTCAGTTAGGATCACCACTTTATTTTAAGAATGTGAAATGCTCAGAATAATTGTAGAGAATTATTTCTTTCAGCTTTTATTTCTTTCATCACATTCCCAGTGGGTCAGAAGTTTACATACACTCAATTAGTATTTGGTAGCATTGCCTTAACATTGTTTAACTTGGGTCAAACGTTTCGGGTAGCCTTCCACAAGCTTCCCACAATAAGTTGGGTGAATTTTGGCCCTTTCCTCCTGACAGAGCTGGTGTAACTGAGTCAGGTTTGTAGGCCTCCTTGCTCACACATGATTTTTTAGTTCTGCCCCCAAATTTTCTATAGGATTGAGGATAGGGCTTTGTGATGGCCACTCCAATACCTTGACTTTGTTGTCCTTAAGCCATTTTGCCACTACTTTGGAAGTATGCTTGGGGTCATTGTCCATTTGGAAGACCCATTTGCGACCAAGCTTTAACTTCCTGACTGATGTCTTGAGATGTTGCTTCAATATATCCACATAATTTTCCTCCCTCATGATGCCATCTATTTTGTGAAGTGCACCAGTCCCTCCTGCAGCAAAGCACCCCCACAACATGATGCTGCCACCCCCGTGCTTCACGGTTGGGATGGTGTTCTTCGACTTGCAAGCCTCCCCCTTCTTCCTCCAAACATAACGATGGTCATTATGGCCAAACAGTTCTATTTTTGTTTCATCAGACCAGAGGACATTTCTCCAAAAAGTACGATCTTTGTCCCCATGTGCAGTTGCAAACCATAGTCTGGCTTTTTTATGGCGGTTTTGGAGCAGTGGTTTCTTCCTTGCTGAGCGGCCTTTCATGTTATGTCAATATAGGACTCATTTCACAGTGGATATAGACACTTATGTACCGGTTTCCTCCAGCATCTTCACAAGGTCCTTTGCTGTTGTTCTGGGATTGATTTGCACTTTTCGCACCAAAGTACGTTCATCTCTAGGAGACAGAACATGTCTCCTTCCTGTGCGGTATGACGGCTGCCAAATAAGAAAATCCTGGATGGTTTGTCCTCGGGGTTTCGCCTGCCAAATAAGTTCTGTTATACTCACAGAAACTTTAGAGTGTTTTCTATCCAAATCTACCAATTATATGCATATCCTAGCTTCTGGGCCCGAGTAGCAGGCAGTTTACTTTGGGCACGCTTTTCATCCGGATGTGAAAATACTGCCCCCTATCCCAAACAGGTTTAAAGACGGATATTTAAGCCTTGATACATTGATTGTGTATTTGTGCCATTCCGAGGGTGAATGGGTAAGACAAAAGATTAACACAGAACAAAAATATAAACGCAACATGCAACAACTTCAAGAGTTACGGTTCATATAAGAAAATCAGTCCATTGAAAATAATTAATTAGGCCCTAATCTATGGATTTCACATGACTGGTGTAGTGGAAATTATTTTATAGGGACACTCGAAGTCAATCTTAAATGAATCATTGTTTGTCAGCGCACTGGAGAGGTTCCAACAAACTCAATGAAGTAGTTACGTTAGTTCCCTTATATACTGACAAGTTATATCTGCATGACTCAGTTTACTCATCATTCAGAATTAATGTTTGGTTCATAACATGTGACAGACCAATGCCTCACAAGGCTTCTTATCTAAGCTGACACCTTGAAACAGAGATGTCCCTTTCTCTAAACAGGCTTCTGGGCATACTGCCAAATTGCAGATACTGATAGTGAGGATTCATTCAATCAGTCACTTGTATGAACACAGATTGTTTTGTAGAAAAGCACAAACAGAATATAAAAATTGGTTATTAGAAAAGTACAAACATAAAATGTCCACATTCCATCCTCTTATCACTTGTGTGATAATATTCATTACATTTTAATGTAATTATTTACATTTTAGCTTCTATATCATAATACTCTATGCTCCTATTAAAGTAAGGGAAATCAACACAGAAAAAAAATACACTTCATTTCAAGCCCTTCATTCTGGGTTATACAATGTAATTAGAATGGAAATACTATCAGCATAATACACAACATGTTAAATAGCACTTTTTTTTTTTTTTTTTTTTTTTTAAATAACACACTGCAGCCTCTTTGGCAATTTGGGATCTCCAAATTCCAAACAGGGATTCCAACCAAGTTGCAGGCATCGACTCTGGTTGAGGGAAATTATTCTTAGCAACAGAGGCAATGTATTCGGAGAGACCAGTCATATTAGAAGAGTGATCTGGGACAAAATAACAATTTTACGCAATTATTTTAGCATTGCCAATTTTCTCTTCTCTAGAGATCTCCCGGATTTGGTCTAGGGCAGATGCATATTGACTTTCACAGGGAAGAGAGAGAACATATGTTATAACAGTTTCACAACAACCTTGCTTTGAATGAGATTGGGGCAAGGTTAGCCAAAGCTACAATCGAGTGACTCTCCTCACAATTTAGGGGCATAGCTCTGTCTCTAGAAGCCTCGCCTTTCCAAATCATAATTCTAACTATTGATAAATTATTCAACCCAAATCTAGAACGACAGAACCAACGTGAAGCACTAAGGACTATCACTTTAATTTAATCCAGCCAACGTGTCAGATTTCAAAAAGGCTTTAAGGCGAAAGCAAACCATGCGATTATCTGAGGATAGCACCCCACCAAACAAACATATTTTGTTATTTGTTATCATATTTCAACCCGCCAGGCACGACACAAAACGCAGAAATAACTATATAATTCATGCCTTACCTTTGAAGATCTTTTGTTGGCACTCCAATATGTCCCATAAACATCACAAATGGTCCTTTTGTTCGATTAATTCCGTTGTTATATCTCCAAAATGTCCATTTATTTGGCGCGTTTGATCCAGAAGAACACCGGTTCCAACTCGCGCAACATGACTACAAAATATTGAATAAGTTACCTGTAAACTTGTTCCAAACAACTTTCCTAATACAACTTTAGGTATTTTTTAACGTAAATAATCGATCAAATTTAAGACGGGATAAACTGCGTTCAATAGCGGATTAAAAAAAAGTGGAGCGTGCTTTCAGGACACGCGCCTCTAACAAACAGTACACTTCCCTCGACCCTCGTTCTGAACTGCCCTACTTAATTTCTCAAAGGAAAAACATCAACCAATTTCTAAAGACTGTTGACATCCAGTGGAAGAGATAGGAACTGCAAGAAGGTCCCTTAGAAATCTGAAATCCCATTGAAGAGAGTGACCTCAAAAAAAAAAAGAATCTGAATGGTTTGTCCTCGGGGTTTTGCCTGCCAAATGAGTTCTGTTATAGTCACAGACATGATTCAAACAACACTGCCATAAATAAACAAATTTAGAATAACAAATCAAATTAGAATTACAACTCTTGATAACTCCATAAGGAAATAATTGTATCCCATAAGGTAATGGTAAAATAGACTAGAGACAGGTGTCCCCTCATTCAGCGGTAGTCCCCTCATCCTGTACCTCAAACACTATTTTAAGATATTTCAAACATTTTGTGTATCAGGTTTACATTGGGTTTTTCAGTACATTTCTTCTAAATCAAGAGAATTTATGTGTGTGCACCCAAAACTCTGACAATAGAAACTTCAGAAAAAGTCATTTGTGTACAGCATCCTAAAAACAAAATTATAAGACCCCACACAATAAAGCAAACAGAGTATTAACCACTAACAAATATTAATTAACAGGTGGTTTGTGTGTGGGTGCTGGCGTGTATATTTAGTACAAATCGTATGGTCAAAACAAAAATGGCCAGGCCTTACTTAATTTGTGAGCTCCCTTAACAGCTGGATCCGGGTACCTTTAACTGCTCTCCCAAGGCACTTGCCTTTGGAAGCTTTTCAAAGGGAGAGATACAGAATCATTGATAAACATGTCCGAAAAAATTTATAGCGGAGTCGTATACAGAATTATACTTCAGACATCAGATGATACAGTGTCCCGTCAAGCTGAATAGGCACTTTCTAAAGTAAACAATCCCAGATCACCTCTCTTGTAATCATTGTCATTTTGACCTGTTGCGTTGACATACAATTCTGTACAGACTGTCACTGGGACATAAAGCAAGTCCAAATATGAAACCTGTTGTTTTACATCTCTGCTTAGGACCTTCAAAAAGTTGGTGCTGGCTTATCAGCTCAATATTCGGTACTGAAAAACATTTACTTCATTCTGGACACAGTTCCATGTAATGGAAAAAGATTGTTTTAGATGACATTACCTTCTTACTTAAATTACTGGTCCTACCCAAACTATAGAATTGAGAAATAAATTGTCAAAAATGTGTCTTATCTAATTATTCATACCTCTGTCCCAAATTTCCCCACTGTCTTTTTTACAGCCTGTTTGAGTTCACTGTGTACTGGTGGCCATCTATTGTTCCACAGGAAGCTTATCTTAAATCACAAACAACAGATGACTTAAATATGAGAGCAGTGGTCCAGGCCTTGAAGAGTGAGCAGCCACTAATTTAATATCAGTCCCAATGCTCAATCCCTCTGTCAAATTACTCAAATATTGGATCATTGGAACGCTATCTGAAAGCCAATTACCATTCACTTTGTTACTTTCACTAGTCAGATCTAGCCAGATCTTCACTAGCCAAATCTGTTTCTTTCAACCAGGAGTCCCTTCATCCCAATAAGAAGACCTTCTCAATCACTACTACTAATACACAAGGATCACTCAAACAAGGTTCTGCTTTACCCCCTATTGCAAGGTTTAAAATAAAACAAATATAATAACTTTCTCCATATTGGAAGGCATCGTTTTCATTTTAGTCTACCCTAACAATGTTAGTCTTAATATTTATTTCAAATTTCTGTTGGATATTCACTTTCTGCTTCACACTTATTAAAAGTCTATTATTTTAAGGTTCATAATGTCATGTGCCAAATTTATAAAATACATTGGTCAATTCAGAAGGGGAGAGATACACGGTTATTATACCTGGGCTAGCACTGCCTATCAGTCCACTGTCATTGGAATGTTCTATCCATAAGGTTTCTGGCATCTGAGACAAAATAGACAGAGGCAGTGTCAGGCCCCCACTCCTCCTGGGGGAGTGGTTCAATTTGCCTGCTTACTCATTGGTTTAATATCTCATTGTTTGGGATATCAACGAAAACGCCATCAGGAGTACAATAAATTGTAGCCTTAAGTTTAGTTAACAGAAAATCATGTTCAACATTCATTGGTTCCATTTATAATTGTATTGGTTAGGGGTAAGTCAAGTCCTGTACAATGCTTCCATGACCCACTCTGAACATTTCTCAGAATACTTTTTACACCACTTATGTATGTCTACGTGTGGGTGTGAAAGTTGTATGTTATTATATATTTTTCTATTGTTACTTCATCAGATCTCTAGTAACCCATTATACTCAATATTATGTTACTTTATCTCTAGTAACCCATTATACATTTATGGTACATCACAAATTCCTCATATACACTCTAGTGATCTATTCATACAGGGGTTTAAATATTCACTCTAGTGATCTATTCATACAGGGGTTTAAATATTCACTCTAGTGCTCTATTCATACAGGGGTTTAAATATTCACTCTAGTGTTCTATTTAACAGCATATTTCGGGAATAATACTGTCTTCTTTCATATCTCCATACAGAATCCCTTTATAACGTTTTAAATCTTTAGGTTTTCACCTCCACACCGCAGCAACGATCACAGCGCAGCAGCCCGAGAGGTACACATCTCTTTCATATCGAGGAAATAAATGTCCGGGGGCTGTTACCCTCTCAAATATTTCAATGGCTTCTCCTCTAAGTGCTCACGACAGGTAGCTCGATGGGCAGTGGTGGACAGAACCCGAGATAACGTTATAGATGGAAATACTTAGCTCACACAGAAATGGAAAACTCAGCTCACATTCACACTGGAGCTAGTCCCCTGACAGCTCTCATTCACTCAGTGCGTTATAGCTAAATTTCAATCTCTTATTATCCAAATTTCAATCTTATTATCCATATTTCTTAATATCTACATTTCCATCAATCTTAATAGTAATAATTTAAATAATTTTATTATCCAGGTTTCAATCAGCTTAATATGTCATATCTCACAATCACACAACTTTCACATCCATATTCACTTAGTACTATTCCCAAACATACTCGGTAATCTCCCTTATTACTCCATGTGCATCTTCAACGATTCTCTGTCGTTACTTCCTATGCACCATATGTATCTTCACTTTACATATAGAATAGCACCTAGTGCACTTTATGCTATTCTCTACCAGTTACCACAGACACTTCTCTTATAAATGCCTACAGACAGCTGTCAGCGGGGCATGGTACTGTTACTTACTCTCGCTCTAGTCTACTCTCTAAAACTAGCTATTGCTTTCTTTCACGTCATATGTATCTTCAACGGTTCCTCTATAGTCTCTACAGTCACCATAGTCCCTACAGCATCCATAGTCCCTACAGCATCCATAGTATAATTAGTTTATATTGTCATAAATGCTGTGGTCCCTACAGACTCTATATTCTTGTCACTTCCATACATATAGAATAACACCTCGTGCTATTACTTAAGACTAGTGGTACCCTCTATACATATCTTTGTTTAGTTTTATTATATATTTTGATTTTTTTAATACAAATTCATTTGAAATTTACTTACAGAAATCAGTTGCCGTCCCTCAATTGTTCGCGGATGATGGGTCTCCTCCTGGGCAGCTCACAGTAAAGGTCTGGTCTGGGCGGGTCTCGTCGTCTTTTGGTCAGACGGGAATTTCCCTCACGCTCCTTAAAATGCGCCACCGGTTTTCCTCACAGACCCACACTGGAAAGCTCCGCAGGCAGAATCAATCATCCTGTTCGTTGACGCCAAATTGTTGTGGAAATGAATTTATAGAGACACAGGAACGCAATCTTAAATTAATCATTGTTTGTCAGCGCGCTGGAGAGGTTCCAACAAACTCAACACACCATGTACACATGTCGATTAGGAGCTCTAATGGGGCAGTCCCATTAGTTCCTTATATACTGAGTTATATTTGCATGATTTAGCTTATTCATCATTCATAATTAATGTTTGCTTCCTTCATGTGATGACCAATACTGGGTCATGCATGTGACAGACCAATACCTCACGAGGCTTCTTCTCTCTAAGCTGAGACCTTAGACCCACGATGCCATACACGCTGTCTGCCATCTACCCGGTACAGTTGAAACCGGGATTCATCCGTGAAGAGCACACTTCTTCAGCGTGCCAGTGGCCATCGAAGGTAAGCATTTGCTGAACTGCAGTCAGGTCAAGACCCTGGTGAGAACAACGAGCACGCAGATTACCTTCCATGAGACGGTTTCTGACAGTTTGTGCAGAAATTCTTTGATTGTGGGTTTGCACAGTTTCATCAGCTGTCTGTGTGGCTGGTCTCAGACGATCCCACAGGTGAAGAAGCCGGATGTGGAGGTCCTGGCTGGAGTGGTTACACGTGGTCTGGGGCTGTGTGAGCAGTTGGGACGTACTGACAAATTCTCTAAACCGACATTGGCTTATGGTAGAGAAATTAACAATTATCTGGCAACAGCTCTGGCAGACATTCCTGCAGTCAGCATGCCAATTGCACACAAAAATTGAGATCTGTGGCATTGTACATTTTAGAGTGGCCTTTTATTTGCCCCAGTACAACGTTGCTGGGTTTTTCACGCTCAACAGTTTTCCGTATGCATCAACAATGGTCCACCACCCAAAAGAATCAACATGGGTCAGCATTCCTGTGGAACGCTTTCGACACCTTGTTGAGTCCATGCCCTGACGAATTGAGGCTGATCTGAGGGCAAAAGGGAGAGGGTGCAACTCAATATTAGGAAGGTGTTCTTAATGTTTTGTACACTGTATTGAGGGGAATATTTTATATGACTAAAGTCATACCATGACAGCTGTGATGATAACAGGTAGTTTTGGTTTAATTTTATAAATCCCGACAGATAATTTGTTCATTTGACATGGTGGTTTTTTTTGTGTCTATAAAATGAATTATGCAAGAAATGGTGGTGGTAATGCCTTTGTCCGGAAATATTGATTTTATAACCAACATATTGAAGTAAACTTGGAGTCAAGCGATGACATGGTATATGGTCCTCCCACTACGACTTGGGAAACCATGCAGTTTATTAGGCTACAGATTAAATAAATGATGAAAGTGCATAGTATGAGCTTGACGCTCTTTTCCAATAAATATCGAGAGTCTTATTCTGGTAACATGGTGATCGATGTCGTTTTGACAAATAAAAACACTTGCTCTTATCCATAATCTCATCATGTAGACTAGCCTACCTGCACTGTATCTGCGAGCTGTTGGCTAGAGGGCACGTGCCAAGACCAGAGTCGGAACATTTGCTGTTTAACTCAGCAGTTTTGGCAAAAACAATATACGCTGGAAACACACTGAACCTTATATTTTTGTTTGGTACATGAAAACTGAAGCGAAAAAGTACATTTTGTATGCACTACGTCATCACACACTGATTTCAATCTGCAACAAGTCCATTTGGTGGAAACACACCACTGGTGGGACAACGCGCATATTTTCTTTATGCGAATTTTTGAATATTCGCATGAAATTTGGATGGAAACCCAGCTATTGATGTAAATCTGCTAGTTAGCTAGCTCAATTTATTTTCATAACTAGGTTTCCATCCAATTTGTGACAGATTTTCATGCCAATATTCTGAAGTCTGCATAAAACAACATGCACATTTTCCCAACAGAGATGCGTTTGTATTAAACAGACTTTCTGCAGATAAAAGGCTTTGCGTGATGACGTAGTGCACATAAAAATTACTTTTGCGGTTAAATTGACATGTACCGAATGAAAAATACAAGTTAGATGGGTTTCCATCGCATTTTCAGCTCTACTGATGGTTTTGTCACAAAAACTGTTGAGTTATATAGTAAACTCTGGTCTTGGTACATTTGCTCTAGCCTACAGCTCGCAGATACAGTGGGGGTAGACTATCTACATTATGAGATTATTATGGATAAGAGCAATATTATTTGTATTTCTCAAACGGCAGCCAAGCATCAATCATCATGTCACCAGAATAATATCCTCCATATTTATTGGAAAGGTGCATCAAGCTCATCACCTTGCACATTTATCAGCTGTGAAGTTCATAATTTATTTAATCTGTCGCCAAATAGAGCCCCACAGTGGAGGTGTCATAATACCCTTAAAACCTAGCGGTCAAACAGGGAAATGTGTCCAATCGCTTTTCCACCAGTCATTGTTCCCATAGCCCTCATTTTAAGTGTTTCTAAAATTCCCTATGGGGAAAATGACTGGTGGAAAAACAATTGGAACCATTTCCTTGTTTGACCGCTAAATTTTATTGGTATTATGACTCATATTGTGGTTCTCTATAAACTACATGGTTTCCCAAAGTCGTAGTGGGAGGACCACACAACATATCATTGCCTGACTCCAAGTTTACTTTGATATGATGGTTATTATATCAATATTTGCACATAAAGGCGTTTCCACCACCATTTGTCGCATAATTAATTTTATAGACATAAAAAGATCCCACCGAAGATCCCAACGAACAAATTGTCTGTCTGCATTTATAAAATTGTACAGGCATCTCATGTTTCCATCAGCCCAGTCGTGACTTTTTCTACGCATCAAGTAATTCATCTGCATGAAATGGTTGGATGGAAACGTGGTTTATGATTGTGATTTACCTCTGTCTTTCTGTCTCTCTCTGCTGCACGTATCAGCCAACCAGACCCAATATTGATGATGATGTAGGCTAAATCAAGTGTTATCAAATGTAATGCTGCTGTGGCAGTACTGTTTATATACAGTGCTTTTGGAAAGTAGTCAGACCACGACTTTTTGTTACGTCACAGCCTTATTCTAAAATAAATTCAGTAATTTTTTTCCCCTCAATCTACACATAATACCTCATAACAATAAAACTAAAACAGGTTTTTAGAAAATGTTGCACCAATTTTTTTTTTTACTGAAATAGCTTATTTACATAAGTATTCAGACCCTTTGTTATGAGACTGGATTGTGTCGAGGCACAGATCTGGGGAAGGGTACCAAAAAATGTCTGCAGCATTGAAGGTCCCCAAGAACACAGTGGCATCCTTTAATCTTAAATGGAAGAAGTTTGGAACCACCAAGACTCTTCCTAGAGCTGGCCACTCGGCCAAACTGAGCAATCGGGGGAGAAGGGCCTTGGTCAGGGAAGTGACCAAAAACCTGATGGTAACTCTGACAGAGCTCCAGAGTTCCTCTGTGGAGATGGGAATACCTTCCAGAAGAGATGCAGCACTCCACCAATCAGGCCTTTATGGTAGTGTCTCCAGAAGGAAGCCACTCCTCAGTAAAAAAGGCACATGACAGCCCGCTTGGAATTTGCCATAAGGCACCTAAAGGACTCTCTGGCCATGAGAAACAGGATTCTCTGGTCTGATGAAACCAAGATTGAACTTTTTGGCCTGAATGCCAAGTGTCACATCTGGAGGAAACCTGGAACCATCCCTACAATGAAGCATGGTGGTGGCAGTATCATGCTGTGGGGATGTTTTTCAGATGCAGGGACTGGGAGGCTAGTCAGGATCGAGGGAAAGATGAATGGAACAAAGTACAGAGAGATCCTTGATGAAAACCTGCTCCAGAGTGCTCAAGACCTCAGGACTGGAGCAAAGGTTCACCTTCCAACAGGACAACGACCCTAAGCACACAGCCAAGACAACGCAGGAGTGGCTTCGGGACAAGTCTCTGAATGTCCTTGAGTGGCCCAGCCAGGAGTCCGGACTTGAACCCGATCGAACATCTCTGGAGAGACCTGAAAATAGCTGTGCAGCGAAGCTCCCCATGCAATCTGACAGAGTTTGAGAGAATCTGCAGAGAATGGGAGAAACTCCCCAAATACAGGTGTGCCAAGCTTGTAGCATCATACCCAAGAAGACTCGAGGCTGCAATCACTGCCAAAGGTGCTTCAACAAAGTACTTTGCAAAGGGTCTGAATACTTATGTAAATATGATACTTTAAAAAAATATATGTATACATTCTCTAAAAACCTGTTTTTGCTTTGTCATTATGTGGATTTATAAGGGGGAAACATGCGAAGGGAGGAAACAAACATATCTAAAGGGGGGAAACAATTTCATAAATTTTAGAATAAGGCTGTAAAGTAACAAAATGTTGAAAAAGTCCTTCCACAAGATAGGACTTGCTACCCAAGCCGGCTGGTCCTTCGTTCTATTGGTTCGGTTGCTAGAGAAGTGACCCAGTTGTTCCGTTTTTTTTGTTCTCCATCTATGGATGCGACCCAGTCGTTCGTTCTAAATGTTCAATTTTCATGGCTGGCAACATTCTTATTGCTAGCTAGCTAGCCAACTATGGCTAATTTGCAGTCACGTCAAAAAGTGCAGCCAGAATATCAGCTGCATTTGAATTTGTTTAAGCTGTTTTACAGAGACATTTATTTGGATACATCCATAACAATGAGATAATGAGGCGCGATTTCGCCTCGCATAGAAAGTGTGTTCTCTCGTCAGGACACTGTTGTTCAGAGGAGCTAGCCAACAACACAGCTAACACAATCGCTTCATACTGTAGCTGGAAAGACTGCAAACTAGCTGCACTTTGTTTCGTTTTGCCTTGTTACAACTGACATTTCTTTGTATATATCCATAAAAATGATGCCGGCGGATTCATGATTGACTGGCTGAGAAACGCTTTTACCTGTAAATGTAGATTATTTGCTAGGGGGCAGTTGATTAGTTTGGGTAATTCATATATTTATGTGCTGCTCTTACCTGTTTGGTCAATGGACATTGTGGAGTTTGACATAATCAAGTCTAAATAACATCCGTGTGAACAGTCGATAACCAAGCTCACCTGCCACACTTCTATCCTCTAAGTGGTTGTGTTGTTTACAACATGAAAGGAATGCAGCGTTCTGTTTAATGATTGGTTGTAAAGTAACAGAACGCGCGTGTTACTTTAACTGTTTTAACACTTTTGTCTGTGTTCTCCACGACTCACTATTTAAATGCTGAATTTCAGGTATATGTGGTAGTCTACCGAACAACAGCTTTTTGCTAACATTTGTGACAGTACTGCACTTGTATGCACCATTATCAATGAGCCCCTTTACCATACAATCCCCTCCCACACTGTCTAACCGTGTACGAAGACAACTGCAGCGCGCTGATAACGTTCAAGTGGATGCTGTTTTGCAGCATCAGAGGCGCACTTCAAAGACCTAGCTTATTTGACGGGGGATGATAAATGATTTGGTAAAACGGACTGTTATTATTTGTTAAACACTGTGGTTAATTATTGCTACACCAGAAGGCAGAATAATTGTGCAGAATATACGATAATATGTATATATTTTTTCGCTTCTTATGGGGTTTTCTTGCTCCTCCGGCAGGTTAGTGGTGTGAGATGTTCATTATTTGCCATGGCAAGAGGTCTGTTTTCTTGGGTCTGGCTGAGGAAGCCTATCTACATACAGGTAAGCCAATGGAACATCTTTCCTATACTTTCTCGAGGTTGGACCATCACCTATTCACTATTGGAAGGTTGATTTATTCATGATACAGTATGGCACTTTCAACATTATATTTCTCTTTTGGACACAATTGAATATACATTAATTTGCAATATTAAAATTTTGGTAGACTATACTTTGGGGCTTTATATTATTGTCATTGTCATCATTAATGCTTGTGTGGTTGTTGCATCTGATACAAATGGTTCCTTTTAATTAAGTATCATCATCATCATTGATCATATTTGCAATATGGCACTTAATGCTTTGTGGTGCCCAAGAGCAGCAATCATTGGTCAAATTCAGTAGGCTACTCGCCGTTGCTGTAGCAACAGGGCTGATCATCCAGTGTTCACACAGGACAGGACACAAGGTTTTTTTTCCCTCCCATGAATTAGAGCACTGCATTCAATCCCAGGGTCTTCTAGCTAAAAATATGTTTTGCAATCTTAGGTTGTAAGCCCTCTTATTTGCATTGTCCGAGTATGAGCTCCTTGTGCTGCTCTCTCTCATATTTACCTCCCATCAAAAATATTGTCTTCATGTTATACTCAACCCCATTCCCTTTATAGTGCACTACTTTGACCAGAGCCCTAGACTTTGACCAAGTATTGCATTATAGGGAATAGTGTGCCATTTGGGACATATTCAATATGAGTATTAGGTCAACTTGCTGTACTACAGGCCTATAATAACTGGTCAATGGTTTGCACATTTTTACAATTCTAGACAAATTCAGTAGATGCTCTTAACTGTACAAGCAAACTAAGAATCATGACTAATTTACATATTCTTGGATTTCCCTGACCTTTCCCCCCAAGTTAGGCACATTTTTCTCACAAGTTACTCGAGACCATGCAGGAGATCCAACCTTTACAAGGCAGATAGTGTTTTCTGCAAATTACAGAGCCCAAGCCTTATGTTGTTTATTTAGATATGGTTAATGTTTGTAGTTATTTTCCCCCAGTGATTCATGTATTTCTGTTAAATAGCACCCTGGTATTTTATTCCATAGCCTGAAACCCCGGCTTTATCATCTTATCTGTCTGCTGAGCTGTTCAGCCAGGAGTCCCACTGTGAGCTGCATTTGTTTTGCTCTCTGTGTGTGCATGCATGCGTGCGGCGTGTGTGCATCTGCCACCTCAGTCTCACGGACCGTTTTCTAGGCCATTTTGCTTCTTCCTAATGAGGGCATAGATTGACTGGAACAGCTTCACTCGCCGGTTGGTAACTCCATAGGAAAAGCTATTTTCATACAAACGTATATAAAACCCCAAGCAGGCATCTTGTATTCTTACTAGGATATATCGATTCCTTGTAATTATGTTTATCTATGCTCCGCGCCGTTTAACAACTGCACTCCCCAGTAGCCTACAGAATTTCCAAGAATGTCACAAATAATGTAATCTCGGCAACACGGAACCAATGTAAACGGCCACGAGAGATTACAAATCATTCAACAGTATCAGACATTGCACTGCATGCCGCTGAAGTTATCACCGTCATCCTACTGTATATTTCACCTCCACATAGGCTACACACTGTGGAAGGCCATGGTTGTCAGGGTGCGGAGAGCTCAGTGGTCCAGCCAAGTATTCCTAAAACTGCTCCATGGAGCCTGTCTGTCTGCCAGGAGACAGGGGTAATCCTGCCATCCTGGCTCCAGTTTACTGTGCTCAGTCATCCAGATCTGATATCCAATGCTCCTTGAGTCCTTGACGCTCAGAGTTAGACTCTGGGAATGACGTATAGGCTGCGTTCCAAATGGCGAAGTTGATATCACCAAATACGTAGCCCTGGCTGCGAGTCTCCTGTGATTTGTCACCTATCTGGCACAGTGTGAACGTGTGATCAGGCACTGCTCTATTTTTGTACGGCTATTAGGAATTAAAACAACAGATGCTCACCCACCAGTTTTATCCCTATGGAGTAAGAGAGAACCAGGTCTGATATACCCTTGTGGCCCGAGCCTACATGAATATGATTGAGGAACTGTGTCGGTATGAAAGTTTAAAGGTTATATGGATGGGTATATAAATAGGACATAGACGAAGGCACAAGACAACAAACATTAGAGAGGGTTATTATCATGACATTTGATGTTGGCACAGTTTAACAGTACTAACTAAAACACGTACACAAGACAGAAAATGGTTCAAAATGCTAAATTGTCTATTCTTGGAAGAATTTGGGTTACCAACATTTTAGTCAGTTCTTCAATTGTAGTTGAACTCAAAGAGATGTGGGGGAGGTTTAAGGAAGAGCTGTCTGTCACGTCTAATCTTTCCACTGCTCTCTCTCCTCAGGGGAACACCTGCGTGCTCCCATCTCTCAATCTGCTCTTCTTTCCATTCTCTGCAGTGCATGACTCTATCAGCGTTTGTTCACGAACCAATACAATGTCTGAGGTCTAAGCTTTTCCCAGTGGACTTGGTGGGAGCCAAAAGAAATCAATATTATTTAAGATGCAACATTTTGCTGTTGTGACAACTATTCTGCTATTCTGTGCATGCATGCTTGTGAGTGTTTGCATGCCTGCGTGAGAGATGAAGAGAGAGCTAGTGTTTGTATTATTGCATGCATGTACAGTGGGGAGAACAAGTATTTGATACACTGCCGATTTTGCAGGTTTTCCTACTTACAAAGCATGTAGAGGTCTGTAATTTTTATCATAGGTACACTTCAACTGTGAGAGACGGAATCTAAAACAAAAATACAGAAAATCACATTGTATGTTTTTTAAGTAATTAATTTGCATTTTATTGCATGACATAAGTATTTGATACATCAGAAAAGCAGGACTTAATATTTGGTACAGAAACCTTTGTTTGCAATTACAGAGATCATACGTTTCCTGTAGTTCTTGACCAGGTTTGCACACACTGCAGCAGGGATTTTGGCCCACTCCTCCATACAGATCTTCTCCAGATCCTTACGGTTTCGGGGCTGTCGCTGGGCAATACGGACTTTCAGCTCCCTCCAAAAATGTTCTATTGGGTTCAGGTCTGGAGACTGGCTAGGCCACTCCAGGACCTTGAGATGCTTCTTACGGAGCCACTCCTTAGTTGCCCTGGCTGTGTGTTTCGGGTCGTTGTCATGCTGGAAGACCCAGCCACGACCCATCTTCAATGCTCTTACTGAGGGAAGGAGGTTGTTGGCCAAGATCTCGCGATACATGGCCCCATCCATCCTCCCCTTAATACGGTGCAGTCGGCCTGTCCCCTTTGCAGAAAAGCATCCCCAAATAATGATGTTTCCACCTCCATGCTTCACGGTTGGGATGGTGTTCTTGGGGTTGTACTCATCCTTCTTCTTCCTCCAAACATGGCGAGTGGAGTTTAGACCAAAAAGCTCTATTTTTGTCTCATCAGACCACATGACCTTCTCCCATTCCTCTGGATCATCCAGATGGTCATTGGCAAACTTCAGACGGGCCTGGACATGCGCTGGCTTGAGCAGGGGGACCTTGCGTGCGCTGCAGGATTTTAATCCATGACGGCGTAGTGTGTTACTAATGGTTTTCTTTGAGACTGTGGTCCCAGCTCTCTTCAGGTCATTGACCAGGTCCTGCCGTGTAGTTCTGGGCTGATCCCTCACCTTCCTCACGATCATTGATGCCCCACGAGGTGAGATCTTGCATGGAGCCCCAGACCGAGGGTGATTGACCGTCATCTTGAACTTCTTCCATTTTCTAATAATTGCACCAACAGTTGTTGCCTTCTCACCAAGCTACTTGCCTATTGTCCTGTAGCCCATCCCAGCCTTGTGCAGGTCTACAATTTTATCCCTGATGTCCTTACACAGTTCTCTGGTCTTGGCCATTGTGGAGAGGTTGGATTCTGTTTGATTGAGTGTGTGGACAGGTGTCTTTTATACAGGTAACGAGTTCAAACAGGTGCAGTTAATACAGGTAATGAGTGGAGAACAGGAGGGCTTCTTAAAGAAAAACTAACAGGTCTGTGAGAGACGGAATTCTTACTGGTTGGTAGGTGATCAAATACTTATGTCATGCAATAAAATGCAAATTAATTACTTAAAAAATCATACAATGTGATTTTCTGGATTTGTGTTTTAGATTCCGTCTCTCACAGTTGAAGTGTACCCATGATAAAAATTACAGACCTCTACATGCTTTGTAAGTAGGAAAACCTGCAAAATCGACAGTGTCTCAAATACTTGTTCTCCCCACTGTATGTGAGAGGACTGTAACGTACATATTCCATGTTCGTGGCCTGTTGAACCAACTACGCAGTATGTAAGTGAAAAGTGAACAACTGGCCCAAAAGCTGTCGCAGTGTTGAGTCAGTTTGGGGATGGGGTGTGTCCGCATCCAGGAGGGGGTGATGGGGTCTTTCTTATTGCCTGCTGTCTGACTCGAATTGGGCTGAGTCAGATCACCAAGGCAGTGCATAGCTCCTTCACACAGCACCGACAGAGAGAGTGTTACATCTCCCAGAGCCTGCACCATGCACACAGAGACTTTGTGATTCCCAAATGGCACAGTATCCCCTATATAGTGCAGTGCTTTTGACGAGAGAGAGAAAGTCCATCCAGTACAAGTCAAGGGGTTTTCTTTTTCTTTAATATTATTTTTAAAGTGTTAAACAAATCAAAATATATTTTAGATTCTTCAAAGTAGCCACCCTTTGCCTTGATGACAGCTTAGCCCACTCTTGGCATTCTCTCAACCAGCTTCACCTGAAATGCTTTTCCAACAGTCTTTAAGGAGTTCCCACATATGCTGAGCACATTTTGGGTGCTTTTTCTTCACTCTATGGTCCGACTCATCCCAAACCATCTCAATTGGGTTGAGGTCGGAGGATTGTGGAGGCCAGGTCATCTGATGCAGCACTCCATCACTCTCCTTCTTGGTCAAATAGCCCTTACACATCCAGGAGGTGTATTGGGTCATTGTCCTGTTGAAAAACAAATGATAGCCCCACTAAGCCCAAACCAGTTGGGATGGTGTATCGCTGCAGAATGCTGTGGTAGCCATGCTGGTTAAGTGTGCCTTGAATTCTAAGTAAATCACCGACAGTGTCACGAGCAAAGCAACCCCACACATCACACCTCCTCCCCCATGCTTCACGGTGGGAACCACACATGCAGAGATCATTCGTTCACCTACTCTGCGTCTCACAAAAACACGGTGGTTGGAACCAAAAATCTCAAATTTGGACTCATCAGACTAAAGGAAGATTTCCACCAATCTAATGTCCATTGCTTGTGTTTCTTGGCCCAAGCAAGTCTCTTCTTCTTTTTGGTGTCCTTTTAGTAGTGGTTTCTTTGCCTCAATTTGACCATGAAGGCCTGATTCACACAGTCTCCTCTGAATAATTGATGTTGAGATGTGTCTGTTACTTGAACTCCGTGAAGCATTTATTTGGGCTGCAATTTCAGAGGCTGGTAACTCTAAGGAACTTATCCTCTGCAGCAGAGGTAACTCTGGTCCTTCCTTTCCTGTGGTGGTCCTCATGAAAGCCAGTTTCATCATAGCGCTTGATGTTTTTTGTGACTGCACTTGAAGAAAATGTCTAAGTTCTTGACATTTTCCGGATTGACTGACCTTCAAGGCTTTTACCAAATAGGGCTATCTTCTGTATACCACCACTACCTTGTCACAACACAACTGATTGGCTCAAATGCATTAAAAAGGAAAGAAATTCCCCAAATTAACTTTTAACAAGGCACACCTGTTAATTGAAATGCATTCCAGCTGGTTGAGAGAATGCCAAGAGTGTGCAAAGCTGTCATCAAGGCAAAGGGTGGCTACTTTAAAGAATCTAAAATATAATTTGATTTGTTTAATACTTTATTGGTTACTACATGATTCCATATGTGTTATTTCATAGTTTTGATGTCTTCACTATTAGTCTACAATGTAGAAAATTGTAAAAATAAAGAAAAACCCTTGAATGAGTAGGTGTGTCCAAACCTTGGACTGGTACTGTATATACTGTGTTCTATTCTACTGTATTTTAGTCAATGCCACTCCGACGTTGCTCGTCCTAATATTTATATATTTCTTAATTCCATTGTTTTACTTTTAGATTTGTGTGTATTGTTGGGATTTGTTAGATATTACTGCACCGTTGGAGCTAGGAACACAAGTATTTAGCTACACCCGCAATAACATCTGCTAAATATGTGTATGTGACCAATAACAATTGATTTGATAAACCCCAAGGTCCAATGTAATGCATGAAAGTCAGTATTTAGAGGACAAGCAGCGTTCCAAATGGAACCCTACTCCCTATAAAGTGTACTTCTTTTGACCAGGGACAATAGGGCAGTTAATGCACGATACAAGGGAATAGAGAGCCATTTGGAATGCACACTTGCTCTTTCCCCACTAGCAGCCTATGGGATCCTGTATAGGAGAGAGAAATGCATCATCACAGAGTTGAAATGAAAGCCCTCAAAGCAGTGATTTTTAAAGGCCAACCACATACAGTTGAAGTCGGAAGTTTACATACACCTTAGTCAAATACAATTCAACTCAGTTTTTCACAATTCCTGACATTTAATCCAAGTAAAAATTCCCTGTCTTAGTTCAGTTAGGATCACCACTTTATTTTAGGAATGTGAAATATCAGAATAATAGTAAGAGTGATTTATTTCAGCTTTTGTTTTTTTCATCACATTCCCAGTGGTTCAGAAGTTTACATACACTCAATTAGTATTTGGTAGGATTGCCTTTACATTGTTTAACTGGGGTCAAATGTTTCGGTTGGCCTTCCACAAGCCTCCCTCAATAAATTTGATGAATTTTGGCCCATTCCTCCTGACAGAGCGTGTAACTGAGTTAGGTTTGTAGGCCTCCTTGCTCGCACACGCTTTTTCAGTTCTGCCCACAAATTTTCTATAGGATTGAGGTCAGGGCTTTGTGATGCCCACTCCAATAATTTGATTTTGTTGTCCTTAAGCCATTTTGCCACTACTTTGGAAGTATGCTTGGGGTCATTGTCCATTTGGAAGACCCATTTGCGACCAAGCTTTAACTTCCTGACTGATGTCTTGAGATGTTGCTTCAATATATCCACATAATTTTCCTCCCTCATGATGCCATCTATTTTGTGAAGTGCACCAGTCCCTCCTGCAGCAAAGTACCCCCACAACATGATGCTGCCACCCCCATGCTTCATGGTTGGGATGGTGTTCTTCGGCTTGCAAGCCTCCCCCTTTTTCCTCCAAACATAACGATGGTCATTATGGCCAAACAGTTCTATTTTTGTTTCATCAGACCAGAGGACATTTCTCCAAAAAGTACGATCTTTGTCCCCATGTGCAGTTGCAAACCCTAGTCTGGCTTTTTTATGGCGGTGTTGGAGCAGTGGTTTCTTCCTTGCTGAGCGGCCTTTCAGGTTATGTCGATATAGGACTCATTTTAATGTGGATATACATACTTTTGTACCTGTTTCCTCCAGCATCTTCACAAGGTCCTTTGCTGCTGTTCTGGGATTGATTTGCACTTTTCACACCAAAGTACGTTCATCTCTAGGAGACAGAACACGTCTCCTTCCTTAGCGGTATGACGGCTACGTGGTCCCATGGTGTTTATACTTGCATACTATTGTTTGTACAGATGAACGTGGTATCTTCAGGCGTTTGGAAATTGCTCCCAAGGATGAACCAGACTTGTGGAGGTCTACCATTTTTTTCTGAGGTCTTGGCTGATTTTCTTCTGATTTTCCCATGATGTCAAGGAAGGAGGCACTGTTTGAAGGTAGACCTTGAAATACATCCACAGGTACACCTCCAATTGATTCAAATGACGTCAATTAGTCTATCAGAAGCTTCTAAAGCCATGACATAATTTTCTGGAATTTTCCAAGCTGTTTAAAGGCACAGTCACCTTAGTGTATGTAAACTTCTGACCCACTGGAATTGTGATACAGTGAATTAGAAGTGAAATAATCTGTCTGTAAACAAATCAAATGTATTTATATAGCCCTTCTTACATCAGCTGATATATCAAAGTGGTGTACAGAAACCCAGCCTAAAACCCCAAACAGCAAGCAATGCAGGTGTTGAAGCACGGTGGCTAGGAGAAATTCCCTAGAAAGGCCAAAACCTAGGAAGAAACCTAGAGAGGAACCAGGCTATGAGGGGTGGCCAGTCCTCCTCTGGCTGTGCCTGTGGAAAAATTACTTGTTCATGCACAAAGTAGATGTCCCAACCGACTTGCCAAAACTATAGTTTGTTAACAAGAAATTTGTGGAGGGGTTGAAAAACGAGTTTTAATGACTCCAACATAAGTGTATGTAAACTTCTGACTTCAACTGTATGTGTTTTCCTTCAGAGTGTTGTCCATATAATGGCTTTGCAGTTGGATTCAATTTACATCACCTACCCACGCAAGAATCAATATGAAAACAGTACATTGTGTAGTTTCTGCGTTCTCTCAGCTTTGGTTTGTAAAAAACACTGGAAAATCACTAGGACACAGATTATGCTCACGCTAAACATCTTTGTTGGCATATTTCCAAAGTGTAATGTATCAGGTCTTCAGATTACTTGACCTGGGAATGCTACAGGAAAGTACAAGGAAAGCTGAAGATTACGCTGGTAGCCTGGTACTAAACTTATTTTGTGGAACACTTCCAAAGTCAAGTGTATCTCGTTCTCTCTGAGGCAGAGTAAGAGATCAGCCTGCATGTTGAATAGTAGAGTATTGTACTCACCATTCTGTTGTAATTGAAATGCTGAGCAGCTGTCGGTCCTGTGGAGCGCTGTTGAGGTGCTGGTGAATATTTGTGGTGTAATATCAAGGCACTATTGCTGGGAAAACACTGTGATCTGTAAAGCACCAACTCTTCACAGCAGTATATATGGAAAAACCTGCATGCACAGAGGAAAAGGGCATACATTGATGCCACTGTATTTACCTCTTGCTGCTCGGTCCACTGATCAGGTCTAGGACTGCAGAGAGAGGCGCAATGAGAACACACAGACTGGGCTGTCCTCTCCTCTGTAACTATTCCCCAGGTTGTTGCTGTAAATGAGAATGTGTTCTCAGTCAACTTACCTGGTAAAATAAGGGTAAATAAAAAAAAATAGAGGAAACTCAGACCAGTATATGCTAAAAAGATGTTGCTCTGGACCTGCAGTCACAATAGAGCAGTGACTTGTGACTAGTCAGTAGTCAGAAGTAATATAGACTCCACAGCTCTCAACACTGTGAGATGACCAAGTGCTCCCCCAGACAAAGAGGAGGAGGATGAGTGTGATGGACTGACATTACAGTTAGAGTGCCATTGAAGAGAGAGAGAGAGAGAGAGAGAGAGAGAGAGAGAGAGAGAGAGAGAGAGAGAGAGAGAGAGAGAGAGAGAGAGAGAGAGAGAGAGAGAGAGAGAGAGAGAGAGAGAGAGAGAGAGAGAGAGAGAGAGAGAGAGAGAGAGAGAGAGAGAGAGAGAGAGAGAGAGAGAGAGAGAGAGAGAGAGAGAGAGAGAGAGAGAGAGAGAGAGAGAGAGAGAGAGAGAGAGAGAGAGAGAGAGAGAGAGAGAGAGAGAGAGAGAGAGGCAGATTGAGAAGAGTCATCTTTACTGTCACTAATAGAGGGTGGGTGGTTGGGTGATAAAGGGATAGTGAATGCATATCTGTCCAGTCCCAGTCTTATGCATCATCACTAATAACATAGTTCTTATAGAGACTCTCTTTTCCTGATATGCATAAGGGGTCATCTTTAGAAGAAGAAAGTGATGTTGTCAAATGTACATCACATTATAGGTGCCTGGGGGAAAAAACATGCAGCAGTTCACCTTTGCTTATAATCATGTAGGCTAATCACTTAGCCTACATGATTGTAATGAAATTAGGGAATTGAGTTAGAGATGTGGTTACAGATCCACACAAAGCATTACGACAGAGATGGAAGGAGAAAGTCAAAGTGCTGTATTAAGTTGAGAAGAAGTGCACAGAAGACGAATAAATACAGAGAGCGAGAGAGACAGAGTCATGGCAATAAAGCAAATTGGAACTTAAAAAGAGGGAGAGGCTGGGGGAGTCCATCACTGTCAAGCCTTGGACATCGTCATCATTATTAGATGGAATAGAAAGGGTCGCTGAAGATCTGTTATTCCTCCACTCAGCTAGTTTGTTGCGTTGGAGTAATGCCATTATCGACCTACTGAGACCATTTATAGAGACCATGTATAATCATTATTAATCAGGAAGGAAGTATTAAAAAAGGCAATAACAATTTAGAGTGTGTCAGAAAAATACACACAGAGTGTACAAACATTAGGAGCACCTGCTCTTCCCATGACATAGACTGACCAGGTGAATCCAGGTGAAAGCTATGATCCCTTATTGATGTCACTTGTTAAATCCACATCAATTGGTGTAGATTAAGGGGAAGAGACAGGTTACAGAAGGATTTTTAAGCTTTAAGTAAATTTCATTTAAATCAAATTGTATTGGTCACATACACATGGTTAGCAGATGTTTTTGCGAGTGTAGCGAAATGCTTGTAATTTAGACATTGATTGTGTGTGTGTGCCATTCAAAGGGCGAATGGACAAGACAAAAGATTGAAGTGACTTTGAATAGGGTATGTATTAGGTGCCAGGTTTGAGTGTGTCAAGAAATGCAACGCTACTGGGTTTTTCCATGCTCAACAGTTTCCCGTGTGTATCAAGAATGGTCCACCACCCAAAGGAAATCCAGCCAACTTGACACAACTGTGGAAAACATTGGAGTCAACATGGGCCAGCATCCCTGTGGAACGCTTTCAACACCTTGTAGAGTCCATGCCCCGACGATTTGAGGGCAAAAGGGGGTTCAACTAAATATTTGGAAGGTGTTCCTAATGTTTTTTACACTCAGTGTAGATTGTACAGTATTGTAACTGTCTCTCTGTACCTAACCATGTGTTACCACGGAGAGCAATTGGGCTGTTGATTACTAAAGTAAGGATTCTAATTCCAAATTCTATGGGAAGAACACTCTGAGGATGTGCAAAAGACACCCTATGGGTCCTGGTCAAAAGTAGTGCACTGGGCTCTGGTCAAAATATGTGCACTATATAGGGAATAGGGTGCCATTTTGGCCTGTATTCATGGATGCCAAGGAAAGCCAGACTTCCCCAACAAAATTACCAAGAAAAAAACATTTAAAATAATTTATCTTTTGTCTCTCTGTGTTTCATAATTTCCCTTCAATTTGCAAAAACCTGAATGTATCTCACTGGAGAAAGCATCCAAGTGAGCGAAACAGCGCCCCTCTCTCTCTGTATGTGTAGGCCATCTATCTGATGCTGTCTGGTCCAAAAGAGTATGACATTGTTGCCGCCTGTAGCATAGAATACAGGGGAAGCCAATCAGCGTTGAGCTCAACTGTGAAGGGTCCTGGTGTACTTAAAAAAAGTGTCAAGGGAAGCCAGTTTGGATTTGATATCACTCCGATCACATCGCATCGAGAGCATACGTCATTGACAGAAACTTGTTGTGTGTCTCATTGAGTTGTTTTCTTCCGGTGGCTAGCTAGCTAGCCAAAACTGTCCCTTTTTTAAATTAGCCATGGGATGGAGATAGGGATTTGGACTTGTGGTTTTAGGCTACATAATTCTCCGTACTGGCCAACGATTTTATCCAACCATAAATTCATACATTGTTCCCCTGGCCTGAGAGGATGGAAGTTCAATATGTAGCTAAATGTAGAAGGCTAATGATTAACCTCTGTGTCCCTATACCTGGACGGTTGTTGCTAACATGCGCTAATGTGACTAGAATGACGTTGTAAGTAACAGCCAACTTTCCAGGACATAGACATGTCTTATATAGGCAGAAAGCTTAAATTATTGTTAATCTAACTGCACTGTCCAATTTACAGTAGCTATTACAGTGAAAAAATACAATGCTATTGTTTGAGGAGAGTGCACAACAACAAAACTTATCACGGCAACTGGTTTGATACATTTATCTCTGAAGGTAAATAATGTACTTACATTCAGTAATCTTGCTCTGATTTGTCATCCTAAGGGTCCCAGACATAAAATGTAACATAGTTTTGTTTGATAAAATACATTTTTATATTCAAAAGTAGAAACTGGGTTTCACAGTTTGAACCTCTGCTGTGTCCCATAAAAGGAAGTTAGGCTAGCGAGCAAGCATTTTCGCCAGTAGCCTAGAACAACAAAAAATGTAAGTGTGTACTGTATGACAGAGTGGTAGAGTGTTTCGTCAACATGAAAGAGAGGAGGATGGCATTGGCGTTTCTCTACAATTAGGGTGAGTGAATGTTGTTTTTTCTACTTGCACGAACACACACACACACACTAAAATCAGAACCATGAGGGCCTCCCGGGTGGCGCAGTGGTCTAGAGCGTGGTAGGCCCAGGCTCTGTCGCAGCCGGCCGCGACCGGGAGGTCCGTGGGGCGACGCACAATTGGCCTAGCGTCGTCCGGGTTAGGGAGGGTTTGGCCGGTAGGGATATCCTTGTCTCATCGCGCTCCAGCGACTCCTGTGGCGGGCCGGGCGCAGTGCGCGCTAACCGAGGGGGGCGGGTGCACGGTGTTTCCTCTGACACATTGGTGCGGCTGTGTTAAAAAGCAGTGCGGCTTGGTTGGGTTGTGCTTCGGAGGACGCATGGCTTTCGACCTTCGTCTCTCCCGAGCCCGTACGGGAGTTGTAGCGATGAGACAAGATAGTAATTACTAGCGATTGGATACCACGAAAATTGGGGAGAAAAGGGGATAAAATGTAAAATACAAATATATATAAATAAATAAAAAAATCAGAACCATGGACAGCCATATCATATTTAACTTACTTTGATTGGACTAAATTGTTCTTGGTATCTTTTAGTTGTCACTGTATTAGACTAAGCATTGGTGATTTGATGATGTTAAAATGTTGAAGCTGGAATAGTGGAGGCAGCTCCTGTTTTCTTTGCGACTTGCGGTAACGCTCTGTGGTTTTTAATTATTAGTTGTTTGGTAGTCCGAAAATGTCAGAAACATTAACTTGCTTGACCATGCTGTAGGTCATGTAACTGTTTGTTACATGCAATATGCTTTGTGTAGTTCACCAGACAGATGTTGCTCTCCGGTTTTGTGATGAAACAAAGGTGTGGTTGAATTTATTCTGCCACTGTATCTTCTTATTGTCTCAGCCTTAGTCCTATATAACAATGTCGCAAGGCATATGAACTAACAGGTTATAAAGTATACAAAGCAATTATCACAACACATAGGTTGTAATATGGCATTTTTTTCTGGCTTGGCTTCCCCAGGGATTTTATCCACGCACTGATGTATGGGACACAGCCTTTGTCAGTTAACAGGGCTGTATTGACTCCCTGTCCCCAAACACACTCTGTTTCTCTCTCTCTTTCTCCCCTCTCTCCCTCTCTCTCCATCTTGCTCTCCCTCAATAAGAGGTGTTATTTTTGAATCGTTTTCTCTTTCTATGAATCTCACGTATCACAGCCTGACAAAACAATGTGTGTGTGTTATCTGTCTCTCACCTCATCTATTTTGCATAATTGTTATCATACTTAATCTCACTTAAACTTGCATATTTCATGATGCCCCCCCAGTGATGGAGCTATTTATATCCATTCATTCATTCATTGGATAACTAGACTACTGGTACTAGACCAGCCTGCTTATTAAAATGACTGGAAATCCCTGTAGTGCTCAGTGATTCTCCTGCTTTCAATATTCCAAAATGCTACTGATCTTAAGTATTTACACAAGACTATTTCTAGTCATGTCTTCTATAAAGATTTGTGCCATATTTCTCAACTTCACATTCGTACTTCCTTGATAATATGATTGATCCTTATTGCAACATAAAGGTGGGGTAATACTTAGCCTACATATCCAACATTTTCAGCATTTTATGATATTTACTCCTCTGTGCATGTTCAAACATGATCTAGATCAGGGACGACTAAACTGGGGCTCAATCTTCCCAGGCCCGTGGCGATGTTTCGTTTGGCCTGCCACCCCCCAAAATATATATTTGTAGTTTTTAAGAAGTGGGGTCTCAACTTACTGTTAAGAGACTGCATAGTACACGGTTCCCCAAATGGCATTCCGTGGGCCGAATTTGACCCGCGAGTGGTTTTATTTGGTAAGTTTTCTGAGCTAAAATAAAATGAATTATATATACATTTCTTTCCATTGAAGGACATTAAAGATTGTAAAAACACCAGGAAATCAGCTCCAAGAGATTTAATTTAACAAATATGTTCCCAAGTATTCCCACGCATAAGAGAGATGTGATAGTATGCAAATGTAAGCAAGGTTTTACATTTTTATGTTTTAGTCAAACATTATACTGTATTTGTTTTGGCTTCTTGCGGTTAATTTGCAGTCTACAAATGATTTGTAATTGTGTTCCGGCCCCCCAACCATCCGCTCAAGAACAAATCGGCCTACGGCTGAATCTAGTTGATGATGCCTGGCATAACCTCCAGATGAACTTCAATGTCATACAAGTCTCCTTCCGTGGCCTCCAACTGCTCTTAAATGCAAGTAAGACTAAATGCATGCTCTTCAACTGATCGCTGCCCGCACCTGCCCACCCGTCCAGCATCACTACTCTGGACAGTTCTGACTTAGAATATGTGGACAACTACAAATACCTAGGTGTCTGGTTAGACTGTAAACTGTCCTTCCAGACTCACATTAAATATCTCCAATCCAAAATGAAATCTAGAATCGGCTTCCTATTTCGCAACAAAGCATCCTTCATTCATGCTGCCAAACATACCCTTGTAAAACTGACCATCCTACCGATCCTCGACTTCAGCGATGTCATTTACAAAATAGCCTCCAACACTCTACTCAACAAATTGGATGCAGTCTATCACAGTGCCATCCGTTTTGTCACCAAAGCCCCATATACTACCCACCACTGCGACCTGTATGATCTCGTTGGCTGGCCCTCGCTTCATACTCGTCGCCAAACCCACTGGCTCCAGGTCATCTACAAGTCTCTGCTAGGTAAAGCCCCGCCTTATCTCAGCTCACTGGTCACCATAGCAGCACCCACCCGTAGCATGCGCTCCAGCAGGTATATCTCACTGGTCACCCCCAAAGCCAATTCTTCCTTTGGCCGCCTCTCCTTCCAGTTCTCTGCTGCCAGTGACTGGAACGAACTGCAAAAATCTCTGAAGCTGGAGACTCTTACCTCCCTCACTAGCTTTAAGCACCAGCTGTCAGAGCAGCTCACAGATCACTGCACCTGTACATAGCTCATCTGTAAATAGCCCATCCAATCTACCTCATCCCCATACTGTATTTATTTATTTATCTTACTCCTTTGCACCCCAGTATCTCAACTTGTACATTCATCTTCTGCACATCCTACCATTCCAGTGTTTAATTGCTATATTGTAATTACTTTGCCACGGCCTATTTATTGCCTTACCTCTCTTATCCTACCTCATTTGCACATGCTGTATATACATTGTTCTACTGTATTATTGATTTTATGTTTGTTTATTCCATGTGTAATTCTGTGTTGTTGTATGTGTCGAACTGCTTTGCTTTATCTTGGCCAGGTCGCAGTTGCAAATGAGAACTTGTTCTCAACTAGCCTACCTGGTTAAATAAAGGTGAAATAAAATCAAATAAATCAAATAAAAAATAAATAAATAATAGAATACACAACATGCAATTTCGAAATTTGGTAGTGCATCAGCAGTTTTCCTATTGTTATGTCAGTCACTGACAGTCAATCAATTAGCCCATGTAAGCTAACATTTTATTGATTGCTAGGTATGTTAGTCTAGCCAGCTATCTAAACATTGTAGTAATCATGGCCAAATTATTTCTTTTATTAGTCACCCTCACTCAGATATCATATGAACATGGCATACATAAGTCATGGCAAAATGTGTAGAACTGCAGGAAATTTGCATTATTAGCATTAAAACTGCACAACGCTATAGAGGCGGCCCGGCACATATCAAGTTATAAAAAATCTAATTTTATTGGCTGCCTACACATATTTTGCAGATGATATCTCAAATGCAACAAAATGCCTATGTTCCTAGCTCCAACAATGCAGTAATACCTAACAATACATGCAAATCCCCCCCCCCCCCCCCAAAAAAAGGAATGAAGAAATATAGAAATATCAGATTGAGGTTTTAAGCTCCTTTTCTTGCAATTCATTGATTTTTGCTTTGTCTAATGGGTATTCATGTGATATTTTAGTGACTCAAACAACAAAATCTATGGTCTAAAAAAACGTTAGCTTACATGGGCAAGTTGATATGGATATTATAAATAGCTCTCTCAGGTATGCAGTGACTGACATGACAAGAAGAAAACTGATGATGCCCTACCCAAATTTTGAAATTACACATTGTGCATTCTACTATTACAACTGTTAAAAGTAAGTTGAAAGACGGACTGAGTTCCTTAAAAAGAAATATATATATATATATATATATACTGTATATATGGGGGCTAGGGGAGGCGCATCCCACTGTTTGTGAACCTCTGCATTACAATATGAATCCTGTTCTTAACACATTGATTTCGACAGACCATTTACATGTCTGGAAGTGTTCCAAAAAGATTTTGTTCATTCACTCAGTAGTGATTGCACGTTTATTTCTCTTGCTTGGTTAAAATACAATAGTCTAAAACCTCTGATTTGTTGAAAACAGACTAATTTAATGACGTAGTAAACCATGTAAGCAAGCATTACATTTTCTTTTGACTGCACACTGCTGAGACATACCATTATGATATGTTACATTTCGTATAATATGTATCAATTTGTGGATGTCCATGATCCATTTTGCATATGTTACAAATTACAATTCATATGATGTTACAAATTGCAATTCGTATGATATTTTATGAATTTCAATTCGTACAATATGTTATGAATTTCCAATATGCATGATATGTTACACATTCCAATTTGTTGTTGCTAATGTTAGTTAGGTGGCTAACGTTAGCTAGGCTAGGGGTTACGGTTAGGTGAAGGGGTTAAGGTTTGGGTTAATGTTAAAGGGTTAAGGTTAGGTTTAGGGGAAGGGTTAGCTAGCATGCTAAGTAGTTGCAAAGTAGCTAAAAAGTAGTAAGTAGTTGCAAAGTTGGTAATGAGCTAAAATGCCCATCCTTCCACCCCGACCAACCACCCTTGAGTAACCTTCTGTCTTATGTGACCATACCGAACCTAACATAGCATACTAATTTCAGTGTCTCGGATTTACATTTACTATGTTACGCCTAGTCTATGAGACCAGGCTGGCACACAGCAAGTTGTGCAAGAAAGCAATGATTCTGATTTTTCCTTGGTGCACCCGGTTTTACCACCTGACTACTTTTTACTTGTGGATGACGACTTCAGAAATGTAACTTGACATTGTGTTGATCAGTCTGCACAAATTTGGAGTATAAGAATGACAAGATGGCAGGAGAGAGAGCATATGCCAGAGCCAGGGCTGTTACCTGACAATATTACCGCTACACCGGTAGTCACGAGTCATGACCGCAGTCAAATTCCACTGTGACCGTTTATTCATGGTGTCCCTGGCTTAATGTACCTGGCTTCTCCAAGTTCTGATGCTGCTGATGGTCATTAGTAGCCTACCAAACTTGCTAACTGCCTGGTCCTCAGCACTCTATTGTCCCTTTAATCACTCTGACATCAATGCAAATGTAATCGAAAATCTAATTAAACACGTCATGAGCTCATGTTGCGCAACATTTCTATAGGCTATGCAATTGCGTGATGGCGTCTATTAAAGAGAGGAAGATCCCATCAGCTAGGCCTACTATATTTATTCCTCAACTTTCCCACTATTAAGCACACTGCTTTGCTTTACAACAGAAGTATAACCTATCTGGCTGGCATGAAAATGAACCACGGGAAAAGCATCCTCCATTCGCTATTTAAGTGCATAGATGACATGTCTTTTTTCCCAGCTGCCCCTGTTCCGAGACAGGTGAATGATAATTGTCCATTCTAAATAAAAACTCATTTCACACATATATTATTTAGTATATGTAAAAGATAAGATTAAATTAAGAATAGTCTGATGGGTGACAATATTAGTATTAATGTTAATGAATGACATTATCACTTGTGAATGATTTCCTGCATGTGCAGTAAGGCAAGAAACAGCACGGGTATTATTATTATTTTATTTTAAAAATCATAGTCACACACCTCATGTAGCCTAGTCCTTTATAATAAAGCATTACATGCATAATCACATTTGTGGTCACTTTGGAGAATGGTGTTTTCCATCTAATTGATTGCATTTTGGAACATTCACTCTTATAGCCTACTGCCGTGTGCTCATTGCTGTGCTCATAATGTATAGAAATAGCCTAATAGTTTATCAACATCTAAAGCTGAGCATTCTGTTCTGTTCTTTGGTGTTTTTTGGGGGAATATTTCTTTCTCGAACAGAATAGGTCAACTTTTGTACTATGGGGGACAGTAGATTGACAAAAGCTAGTGCTTTTGCTGTTCATTAGGCCTACTCATCTTGTTGGCTGACGAAAAGTAAATGTGGACAGTTCTTCTAACATCTTCAATAGGAGCCATGGAATTCGATAAGAAGCCGATGTTTCTGTCTTCATGTGTAGCCTACTTTGGAGCTGAGATGCCTGTGAGAAGGACCCAATCACGTGACGGGCATTAGCTAATAAGAATTGAGATGTGAGTGAGAGGTGCTTTAGAACAAGGCGATTGGCAGCAGGGAGAAGATAATTATAATTATTATATCCAGCCCAAGGGCACTGTGAGGGAAATTGTATGTTTATGTATCAAATCAATGCTATTTTTATGTTTATGTATCAAATCAATGCTACTTTCTAATAACTAATTAGATAGGTTCATACAGGTGACTGACTGATTGTGTATGGAGGAATCGTCACTATCACTGATCCTCAACTTGGCAGTAAGCCCAGAATATTGCTATGGGAACAACCGAGGTACCTCAGTTTCAAGGTCTCAACTTGGAGAGAGAAAAGGCCTTGTGAGGTATTGGTCAGTCACATGTGCGAGCCACTGGTAGTGATGAATTAATTATGTTAACTCATGCAAATATAACTTGTCTGTGTATAGCCGTATAGAAGACAACTGCAGGGACCACACCAGTAGAGTTTCTGATAGACCTGTATGGTGTGCAGAGTTTGTTGTAACCTCTCCAGCTTGCTGATAATAAATAGGGAATAATTTTAAGATTGGCTTTAGGTGTCCCTGGTGTTGAATTTCCACCACAGCACAACGGCCACTGGCATGGATTTTTTTCAGTGGTGTAAAATACTTTAGTAAAAATACTTTAAAGTACTACTTAAGTAGTTTTTTGGGGTATCTGTACTTTACTATTTATATTTTTGACTACTTTTACTTTACTACATTTTACTCCATACATTTTACTTGATACCCAAAAGTACTCGTTAAGTACTCGTTATGCTTAGCAGGACAGAAAAATAGTCAAATTCACGCACTTCACGCATTCACAACCAAACATCACGGTCATCCCTACTGACTCTGATCTGGCGGACTCACTAAACACACATGCTTCATTTGTAAATGATGTCTGAATGTTGGAGTGTGCCCCTGGGTTTCCGTAAATAAAATAAAAACAAGAAAATGGTGCCATCTGGTTTGCTTAATATAAGGAATTTGAAGTGATTTATACTTAAGTATATTTTTAACCAAATACTTTGACTTTTACTCAAGTATAATTTTACTGGGTGACTTTTACTTGAGTAATTTTCTATTAAGGTATTTTTTACTTTGACTTAAGTATGACAGTTAAGTCTGACAGTACTTTTTCCACCACTGGATTTTTTAGATGCCGCCTGGAAATTCGAAGCATTCTTGTCAAATTGAGAATGAGAGACTGATGAAGTGTGTGCAGCCTGCATAAAAAGAAAGCAGAGCTCATGCCTTTCATGGAACTTTTTTCAAATCATCATTAGAGTCGCATCATGCAGTCTTAGAATGTATTAACCCTTGTGCGGTGTTTTTGTTATTCACCCAATGTTCGCGGGTCTGATGGACCCACAACATTATTAGGTTTTTAAAACAATACAGCCATAACAATTTACATACAATTTCCGTACATCTCACTCATATATATATATATATATATGTATGTGTATATATATATATATACACTGCTCAAAAAAATAAAGGGAACACTTAACTTCTACCGAGTCAGAAACCCGGATCCGGGAGCACCCCCCACCCCCCACCAGTAAAAAAGCTGAATAGCATAGCTAGCATAGCGTCACAAGTAAATAGTAGCATCTAAATATCATTCAATCACAAGTCCAAGATACCAGATGAAAGATCCACTTCTTGTGAATCCAGCAATCATTTCTGATTTTTAAAATGTTTTACAGGGAAGACACAATATGTAAATCTATTAGCTAACCACGTTAGCAAAAGACACCATTTTTCTTTGTCCACCATTTTTTCTCTCCACCAGTAGCTATCACCAATTCGGCCAAATAAAGATATTGATAGCCACTAACCAAGAAAAAACCTCATCAGATGACAGTCTGATAACATATTTATTGTATAGGATAGTTTTTGTTAGAAAAATGTGCATATTTCAGGTAGAAATCATAGTTTACAATTGCACCCACCATCACAACTCGACTAGAATAAATACAGAGAGCAACGTGTATTACCAATTTACTCATCATAAAACATTTCATAAAAATAGACAAAGCATAGCAATGGAAAGACACAGATCTTGTGAATTCAGACAATATTTCAGATTTTCTAAGCGTTTTACAGTGAAAACACAATAAATCGTTATATTAGCATACCACATGTGCAAACGTTACCCCAGCATGAATCCAAGGCAAGGGGAGCGATAACGTTATGATCACCAAAATATATTAATTTTTTCACTAACCTTCTCAGAATTCTTCCGATGACACTCCTGTAACATCATATTACAACATACATATAGAGTTTGTTCGAAAATGTGCATATTTAGCCACAAAAAAACGTGGTTATACAATGAGAATAGTAGCAAAACTGGCCTGAAAATGTCGGGCGCTATCTTTGAGAGTGATCTAGTCTAATCGATAGCTAATCATAAACTTGACTAAAAAATAAAGGGTTGACAGGAATCGAAAGACAAATTAGTTCTTAATGCAATCGCTGACTTACATTTCTAAAATTATCCTTACTGTGCAATACCGGGTCCGCCAAGCGAAGCTACACATAACAAAATGGCGATATATGCGTTTAAAATTTTTCAACAGAACAGCGATTTATCATCATAAATAGTTCTTACTGTGAGCTGTTCTTCCATCAGTATCTTGGGCAATGTATCCTTTCTTGGATCTAATCTTCTTTTGGTCGAAAGATGTCCTCTTGTCCGTCGAAATGCCCACTAACGTTCGACCGGGACCCCGAAACGTGCCCGGCGCTTCAAAGTGCATCACAAAGCAATGCCTCAAAATCGCACTAAACGGATATAAATTGCTATAAAACGGTTTAAATTAACTACCTTATGATGTTTTTAACACCTATAACGAGTAAAAACATGACCGGCGATATATAAGTGGCTAAACCAACGCTTGGAAAGAGAGCCAGTCCGACGTCCATCTTGCTTCAGGCGCAGCAGGAAAAGAACGGTACATCCGGTCTTTCGCGTTTTATACAGGCCCTGATTGCGCAATCGACTCCATTCAAATTGTCACCTCTTACTGGCATCTAGAGGAAGGCATGGGCAGTGTTTGTATCCTCATAGGATTTACAGGGACTTTAAAACTGACCTGGGACCAGAGGCCAAAATTTCTGAAATCTCTCTCCATATCAGGAAAAGTGCTGTAGAATGAGTTCTGTTTCACTCAGAGACATAATTCAAACGGCTATAGAAACTAGAGAGTGTTTTCTATCCAATAATAACAATAATATGCATATTGTACGAGCAAGAATTGAGTATGAGGCAGTTTAATTTGGAGACGATAAATGCTAACGTTGAAACAGCACCCCCTATATTGAGAAAAGGTTTTAAACAACACAATGTAACTCCAAGTCAATCACACTTTTGTGAAATCAAACTGTCCACTTAGGAAGCAACACTGATTGACAATAAATTTCACATGCTGTTGTGCAAATGGAATAGACAAAAGGTGGAAATTATAGGCAATTAGTAAGACACCCCCAAAAAAGGAATGGTTCTGCAGGTGGTGACCACAGACCACTTCTCAGTTCCTATGCTTCCTGGCTGATGT